>NC_090929.1:586078996-586703996 GCF_040938575.1 Ambystoma mexicanum | reverse complement strand
GTGTAGACTGTATTAAGGAGCTGGGGTAGGGATAATAAACTGTAAGTCCAACATCGTGTACGCCAATGTGGGTGCCCTCACTATCTCGTGCTAATTCATAGCTTTCAAGCTTCCCCTGGCCGTTTGTGAGAAGACCACAGAGTTCTGTTTGTTCTTTTCCATTAGAAATTTGGGAAAGCTAAAAGTTCAGGCCTTCTCACACATGGCCAGGGCAAATGTAAGAGCACTGCTCATTCTAATTAGCCAAAACTATGCATTTAAAAATCTGAAGGCACACATGATGTAGGCTAACCCATTAAACTGATTTGACCTTTTCAAATTTGGAATCTGGAGCCAAATAACATTTATTTGTAAGCATCCCATTTTAAAACCCATCAATTTCGAATGGATTGTGTCCTCCACGTGTTCCTCATCGTTGACATCTATTGTCCATCTTCGGTTGCTTCGGCAAAAAAAACGGCAGAGGGCGCCCTGCGTCAATGCCATCAATGTCCTTCGGAGAGGGTAACGTCATCCGATGTTA
Source organism: Ambystoma mexicanum (assembly GCF_040938575.1). NCBI lineage: Eukaryota > Metazoa > Chordata > Amphibia > Caudata > Ambystomatidae > Ambystoma > Ambystoma mexicanum. The sequence goes on along the minus strand of NC_090929.1, from coordinate 586,703,473 downwards.
TAAGTAGCACGCACGGCGCCCCTTGGCCTCCGTTCCGTTTTTACGCAAACTTGTTTTCTTTGTGAAACTCTGCGAGCCTCGTACTTCTGAAGTACTGTTATTTCAAATTTCTTTGTCTTCATCTTCCACCCTGACGACTCCTTGTTCCAGGTAAAAAAAATGTAAGGCGTGCGGCTCCACGATGTCGATCATGGATCCGCATTACGTCTCTGTGGTGCCTGGGCGAGGGCCACGAGACGGAATACTTGTTCAAAATGACAAGCTATGACCGGGAAGGCATTGCGGGAACGAAAGGGGAAATTGCAGGTAGGCAAGGTATCTAAGCCCCTTAAATCCCGACCGGCTGGGGCTTCGACCGATTACTCGAGTGGCGAGACTCCTCGTCTGAAGAAGTCCAAGCGCTCATGATCCCGTAGTGGTTCTCGCCGCTTAGCGGAACCACCACTGGTCGCCTTCCTTGTCTTGGTCAGGCGGTACCACTGAGAGAGTGAGATGCCCGTCCACGTCGTGGACTCCAGCAGAGTGGGAAGCTTTCCAGATGGAGCTGCTTAAGATCTTTCAGAGACCGGGCAAGGCTCCATCCGTGCCTTCTGAGGAAGCCGGCAACGAGCGGTCTCTACCTGATACTCGTGCACCCTCGAGCCTTGGTACTCGCCGTGATTCCCATCGAAAGGCCTCGGGACAAGGGATCGGAGGAGCACTCAAAGTAGAGAGTAAGGTCACGGTCTCTGACTTCGTCGAGGACTTCGAAGCCATCAACAGCATTGTTGGTGCCGGTTGCATCTTAGACGCTGGTCAACGCCAGTTGTCCCTGCTTTACCGGACCATGTTGACCTCCTAGAAAGGTTTTGGCTAAATCCAAGTCAACGCCTTCGACTCTCTCAAAGGTTGTATACAAATTGTTCGTTTTACAACTGTTCGAATTACAATTGACCTTTTCATAATTGACCGAATTGTGAAGGTCAATTGTAACATATAGGTGGGGGGAAACCCCCCCCCCCCACACAACGCCAAACCCCCCCAAAACCCTCTATTTTTGAGGAGGAACGACATTCACAGGAGGAGAAAGAGGTCCCCTTTGGGCTCCAGTATGGGACACCTAATGTGCCTGAGTGACTCATTTCGGAGGAGAGCAGGATGCAAGACCTCTGCGACACCTTGCATAACGCAAGTGGGATTGATACATCTCCTGAGTTGGAGTTTGGCAGGCCTGAACCTGGGGAACGTGCCGACTCTTCATATCGGCGCCTTATGGCTAAGGTGGTGGAGTATTTGGGCTGGTCCAGACCTTCTGCCCCTTATGATCAGGATGATCTTACTGATCTTTTGGACGCGGCCCCCTACGGACCCTGTGTTAATATTCAATGTGGCTTTTCAGAAAAGGGTGGCCAGGAATTGGGAGACCCCGGAGACTAGTCCGGCGGTGGCCAAATCTTTGACCAGAAAATACCGCCCCTCCAGTAGCGACCACAGCTATCTGTCACAACACCCCACTCCAGAGAGTCCGATGGTCCAGGCAGCTACGGCTACCTCTAAGCAGGCCGCGTACCCTACCATCCCACCTGCTAGGGACGATAAGCGCGTAGATGGATGGGCGCGGAAGGTATTTTCGGCGGGGAGTATGGTGTTAAAATCGGCCAACCCCACCTGTGCGCTTGCTAAATTTTTGCACACTGTGGGAGTAAATCTCCATGGCGGCGGAGCATATTCCAGAAGGGGAAGAGCGGGATGGCTGCTTGGCTCTTGTTAAGGACGGCAAGGAGGCCATGTGTGAGTCCCTCCAGTCTGGATTGGATTCTGCAGATAGAATCAGCAGATCCATGGCCACAAGCACCGTGATACACAGATTTGCGTGGTTGCGGAAATCGGTTTTGCACCTGATGTGCAGGCTCGTCTTCTCAACATGCCATTTCACGGGTCTCACCTTTTTGGCTGCACAGCTGACTAGAGCCTTGAAGCTGAAGACCTCTAGGGCAGCCGCAAAATCTTTGGGTGCCGCCTTTGGGCATCTCAGTTTTTTTTTTTGTGCTATTGGACAACCATGGAGGGGTAGATCCTTTCGTTATTACTCCTTATTTGGAAAGCCGAGGGGAATGGCCAGTCAAAGGGGCCAAAGTAAGTTCCCTCGTGGTGCACGAGGTAGAGGTGTCAGGTCAGCTCCGGCAGCAGTCTCTGTACCATCAGCCGCTTCAAAACCGCTCTGAAGGCTTCAGTCACAATTCACCAGTGGGGGGCAGGCTGTCTCAGCATCTCGAAGAATGGCGAGCCATTACTTCAGATGCGTGGGCTCTGGAAACAATAGCCCACGGCTACTGCCTTCCTTTTATCAAGAAGCCTCGGGTGAATCCACCGGGAAAACACTCTTCCGGATCCACTCCTTGTGCAGAAAAGGGTAACCTGCTCAAGAAGGGCGCTATAGAACTAGTGCCTGTGGCGGAGAGGAAAAAGGGTTGGTATTGCCCATATTTTTTTATTCCCAAAAAGGAAGGGGGACTGAGACCCATCTTGAATTTGAGATGCAAACAAGTTCCTCAGGAAAGACAAATTCAGGATGGTCACTCTTTCTCAGATCCTTCAGGCCCTCAACTTCAGGATGCTTATTTTCATGTGCCAATCAATCTCAAGCACAGAAAATACCTGAGGTTCGCCGTGTCGCGTTCAGTTTCGAGTCCTGCCATTCAGGCTGCCCTCTGCCCCGAGGGTTTTCACCAAGCTGATGGTGATGGTGGCAGCGCATCTCTGGAGAGCGGGGATTCACGTCTACCCCCTACCTGGACGATTGGCTGATCAGGGCGCATTCTCCCGAACAAGCCCTGGATCATCTCAACGTTAACTGCCACTCTCTTCACAGACTGGGCTTCTCCCTTAATTTCAAGAAGTCCCATATGACGCCTTTGCAACAGCTCCAGTACATCAGGGCTGTTCTAGACACTTCCTTGGGAAAGTGCTCGCTGTTAGGCAGAAACCTGTGCAGTTCCCTCTGGGACCACTGTAAAAGATTTAAGACTACAGGTGGTTGGCAGTAAACCCAATTGGTAGCAGTCTGTACCACCCAGATTTACCTGGTAGCTGTGGCTGAGAAGTCTGACTTCTCTCAAGAGGAGTTAGGCAGCATACAGAGTATTCACAATAGGTCAAAAGAACACAGTAGAACAAGCAAACACTGACCAGAGCTTGGTGTAAAAGAGATATAATTATTTATTTAAAAACACATCTAGTAAAACACACTGGCACTAATATCAAGTAGTTCAAAAACACGGTCACTAAAAGATATACACTCTCTTCAGCGATTAGTTAGACAAGTCTTAAGTAAAGCAACACTTATTTTCAGACAGCGGTGAGCGCTTAACGAAGATGGCACTCTAATCAATCTGTTTAAAAGGGAGAGAAAGGCAGAGCAAAGATAGAAACAGATCCCAACACTTTCAGAAGAACACAGTAGGAGCACAGTAGAAGAAGGCAGGTTAAAACCGTAAAGTCAAAGTTAACAAGGCCGGACCCACTTTAAGAGGCTCCGTTCGAAATGTGTCCAAGGTCACACGGTTCAAAGTGCCCAAAAGTCTCGCAATCAATAAGTTCAGAAAGCGTTGGACCAAAAAGAAAGGGACCAGTTAGATGGTCAAGGCGGCCAGCCCAGTCCAGAAGGTTAAGGGATTATTGTTACCATGTAGCAATCTTTAGAAAGGGAGGCCTGGCAGACACGGTACCTTAAAATGGTGAGAACGCTCCAGCGGGGGCAGTTGTTCCTGGCAGCGGGTGCAAGTCGGTGCTTCGTCCGGAGGAAGAGAGGATCTTGTCAGGGAGGAAAGCAGGAGTCTGTTGCACTGCCAGGGAAGAAACCAGCCGCGGAGTTCTCAATTAAAAGGAGCGGTCCTTTTATTCGTGGTAAGTGGCTATCCGGTTGCCGGGGTGCTTGGCACGGGCAATTGGACCACAAGCCGTCCTGGGATGCGAGAAAGAAAGGTAAACTGGTTGTGCCCACCAGTCAGGGGAAGAAGACTCTCCAGCCGGGAGATCTCCTCTGTCGTTGACGGTGAGTCGGTATAGCAGGGCTCCACCGGTGGTGTCGTCGTAGCAGGCCGGCTCAGCTTCTCCCTCGTCGGATTTTCAGGTCCTGTGGCGACAGTTCTAGTCCCAAAAGCCCTGCTTTTATGCAGCACACCCCCATTCACTCAGCCACTTGGGCCAATCACACAAGAGTGCAACTTGAGTTACAAGGTAACTCAGTCCAAGGTGCCTAAGCCCCCTCCCACACTCCCTGTGGTACCCAGACAGAGTGGCACCACTTTTGGAGGCTTCTGTGGAGAAGCCCGCCAAAAAGTGGAACAAAGGGCTCGACCTTTGGTTTGGAGTGAGGCGAACACAAACGCCATTTTAAAACCGAGTTCTTGCAGAAAATACCAACCGGTGAATTAATATTAAATGAATAAACCAGCGGTATGTTAGAGGCTATGTTAAAAAGTATTAGCCTCGAACAATGGGAAAATCCCATAGAGATATATTCACGGTTGAATATAAAAAGTAGTATCCACTGCCTCCAGCCAAAACTCGATGAGGGGGGACAGTGCCCCCTCGGATAACAGACCCAGGGGAAATCGAATTGCCCCTACCAGTACGTCCACAATATGATGGTTTGTACTGGTTCTGTTAGTAATTTGGGACTAGTAAAGCCAATGGTGACTTTACATGCCTTGGGAGACGGTAGTCAGTCCCAGGGTATGGAGTCAATGGTGGGGGGGTCACTATGACACCCTGGTGTTACTGTACTGCACGGAGGGTGCTGTGTAACACACATACAAAAACATATGAGACCCTATGGAGTAAAAGACCCCATAGCCCATGAAACACATTAACATTCAAAGGAACACCATAAATCATGTCCAAGAGTGGGAAAAAGTCTCACTCTTGGCAGGAGAAAAAAACAAACTCCAGAAATCCAGCAAAGTTGCTGGGGGACTCACTAGGTTAGGAAATTCAGCCTAAACAGAGAATTCTCCCTAACACTCGCCTCCCAAGGTGAGGGCTCACAACATTCTCCAGATGGTGACAAAATTCCAAAATGGCCAGGATCTCCGGCCTTGGAGTTCTTGAGGTTGCTCGGCCTCATGGCAATTTGCATTTCCTGGTGCCAGAGGCTAGTTTACGGATGAGATGGTCCCAGTTCTCGGGACGGATGCCAGACAGCCTCCAAATTCCAATCATAGTCTCCCAGGATCTGCTGTGGTGGGCTTGCGAGGACATTGTTCTGAAGGGCGAACACTTTTGTCAACCATGGCCCGAGATCACTGTAGTGTGACGGACACCTTACTCGCGGGGTGGGGAGCTCATGCCAACAATTTCACTGTCGGCGGTCGTTGGTCTCTATCGCAGTCCAAACTACACATCAATCTTTTGGAGCTGAGGACTAGCGCTAAAGGCCTTGAATGTCCTGATAATGACCGACAATACAGTGGCCATGCACTACCGCAACAAGAGGGGAGGCGTAGGGTCACTACCACTGTGCAGAGGGGCAATGCAGCTCTGGTACTGGGCTATTCAAGAAGGAATCTCCTGTCGCGGTTCGCCTGGCCGGGGAGGAGAACTCGGCAGCGGATGCTGTGAGCAGGCAGGAAGCCCTTCAAGAGATCTTCGCCCTTTGGGGAACCCCTCAAGTGGATCGTTTCGCGACCGGTGTCAACCGGAAGTGCAAGCTGTACTGCTCAAGGGGGTTTCCTCTGAGAGGAGCTCTAGGAGACGCGTTCGTGGTGGATTGGGAATTCCCTCTACTGTACTTTTTTCATCCAGTCCCCGCCCATCCTCAAGTAATCGGGAGGTTGAGGAGCTTTGGGAAACACATGTTCTGATGTTTGTTAATCTGCTTAGAATCACATGCTGTGCATAGGTCCGACATCAAGTGGTCACTGCGGAGTATTGCATTTTGTTTTTCGTAGTCGAAAAGGGGACGTCGACAAGGCGTGTCTGTAACACTATCCCTATAGTGACGTGCGTTGTACCCATAATCCCTCACGCGTCGAGGTCCCTCAGATTGTTTTTTTCCGCCCAGCTTCTGGTCGCCTTACACGGAGCTCCTAGAGAGACATTGCAAATACTTACTATCGGACCTCGGTCCTTAATTATACTTATTATATTGTTAAAGATCCCTCCCCTCGACGTTAGCTGTGAAGCTGTTTCTCCGCCGAGCAAGTTTTCGACGGAGGGGAAGAGACGGAGGAGATCCTTCGGCGCTGCCGAACACGTGGCCTGGCCTCGCCGGCCAACATACAGTAGGGAGAGTGGGGGTTCGAACTTTTATCTTCTCTTTGAGAATGTCTTTCTTTCTCCCCTCTTTTTCCCTTGGGGTTGTTATCACCAGTTATTATTGCCTCAGCTATGGAGAGGACACCTTTTAAGTTTTGCCCACGCTGTAGGGGCAAATACACTTAGAAGGACAAACACAAGCTCTGTAATCGTTGCTTGCCCCTTGATCATAAGGAGGACAGCTGTGCGGCCTGTAAGCTCTTGAAACCAAGAACTCTTAAAGAACGCAAAGTTAAGAGGTGGGCGGACTACGCTGTGTCGAAGTCAGTTTCCTCACCCGCCGCCGCTGTTACAGAAAGTGACGAGGAGGGTGATAACTCGACGTCCGTTACGGAAGTCATTAACCCCCAGAAGGAGCGCTCGCGCTCCGCGACGTCCGTCCCCGGCCCCGACGGGCTCGGCTCACGCCCTGCTCATGGGGATGAACACCCCGGCGACGGGGACGCACACAGACCCCATAGGCCTAAGCACACAACCCACGGCTCTTCTTCGTTGAAGACGAAGGATCCATCAGCGCCGAAGGGGACGCAGGGCACTCCGGCGTCTACCTCAGACCGTAAGGGTCTCAAGCCCCACCCGCAAACGCAGTCGCGACCAGCGATTGGGCTTTCATCAAACACGGGGGCTACCCCAAAATCATCCGACGTAACGCTCCATAGAGCGGCCGTCAAGGAACAACGCGTAACGCAGGCAACGTCGACACCAGAGTCCTCTACTGACAAACTCGTTGTCGAGAGCCTGGCGAGAATTGTTTCCGAAGACACACGTAAGCGGACGACGAAACAAACGTTGAATACCGCACAAAAAGCTATAGAAATGCCGAAAAAGCATGAGTAGCCAGGAACTGCCCCTTTCATCTAAGGGCACTTGGGAACTACCGGAGGGCTTTTCAGATGGCGACGGAAACCTTTCTTCGACGTTGTGGGAGCGTTCTAAGCGTTTTGAAGGTGAAAACACTGATTTCCCCCCTCTAGACTATTCAGGGGTCCCCCATGAGACCCTTGAAAGACTCCATTCTTGTATGGAGAAAATGGAAAGGTTTTTGGGAAACCAAAACCCACCCACACCCAAAAGACTAAGAGAATGGCCCTAGGATGACCCTAGGGTCAAAACTCCTAGGCTGTTTCCCTCTTCTACAGACGTATATGACCTCACGGAAGAGGAGCAATACCTCCAGGAAGATGAGTGTTTGGGTGGAGAGGAAGAACATGAGGAAGAGGGGTTTGAAGAAGATCCTTACACTAGTGCAGGAGCTTTCGAAGAAGATACAGCTACCTCGCAGCCTTGGCAATCCCCATCAGTGCACTCAGACCCTGATGTCTTTCACCCTTCTCCTCCCAAGGATTCACCTATTGGAAACACCTCTCCCATAGATGACCAACCTTCACTTAATGCACTATTGCGCAAGGCAGCAGCGCATTTTGAAATAGACACAGGGGAGACTCTTCCTGACATAGACTTTGTAGAGAAAGTTATTAAAGAAAAAGCCCCTGTTAGTCAGTCTATTCCGCTCCTGGCTTCTATAAAGAGAAGAATAACTCCTTCCCTTTCCAATCCTGCCTTAGTCAGAGGGGTCAACCCTCGGATAGAAAAGCTCTTCAGCCCTTCGCCTTCTGACCCGTTGTACATCAGAGGCCATTCTATTCCGGACTCCCTCGTAGTTACTAATACAAGGAAAAGATCAGGGGTACCACTATCCACTAGTGAGGCACCACCTGACAAAGAGGGCAAAAAGCTCTACGCACTTGGGAAGAGAATCACGACGTCCGCCGCCTTTTCAACTAGGATTGCAAATAACAATTCCCTACTAGCTAGCTACGCAGATGCACAGTGGAGCAAGCTGCGCAGCGAAGCAGAGGACGCACCAGAACTCCTGCGTTCACGCCTGTTAGCTACAATCTCAGAGGGAACTCTTGTAAACCAGGGCATCGTAAAGAACTCCTTAGATGCCGCAGAGACGGCTGGCCGTTCCCTGGTTCAGGGAACACTTCTCAAACGCCATGTCTGGCTGCGCAATTCGGGATTTAAGCCGGAAACCCAGGCTTCCCTGATAAATAAGCCCATAGAAGAAATACATCTGTTTGGGAAAGCAGTTGATGAGGCCCTAGAACATGCGAAGAAAGAGTTTGATACCATCAAAACTCTTGACCAAATTTCTATGCCCCCTAACAGACGCGGCTATGGCAATAGACGCTCCTTTCGTGGCCAACGCCAGCAGCAAGACCAACAGCAATTTTACTCTGCTACCAACTGGCCCTCTAACCAGGGTAACAACACCCAGTTCAGTCAAAGAGGCCAACGCCGTGGCAGGGGAAGAGGTCGCGGCTCCAGCCCCAAAGGTTCCACGCCCAATACCAACAAATGACCCGAAGATTCGGGTCCCCTCCCATGCTTAACATCGTTCCTTTCAGCATGGGAGGGAATATCGTCAGACTGCTGGGTATTATCCACCATAGCCCACGGATACTGCATCGAATTCAACGGTTCCCCGAAGTACAGACCCCCACGGAACCGACGCATGACACCGGAACTCCTCACCATTCTTCTACAAGAAGTAGAAGAGCTACTGAAAAAAGAAGCTATAGAGGCTGTCCCCCTATCTCGGGTAACAGAAGGTATTTATTCAGTGTACTTCCTTGTACCCAAAAAGGACTTAACCATGCGCCCTGTATTAGATCTGCGCCCAGCGAACAAGTTTGTCAAACCCCAAAAGTTTTGTATGGTGACCTTGCAGGAAGTAACCCCACTGTTATCACAGGGGGATTACATGACAACACTGGACATGAAAGATGCATACTTTCATATTTTAATGTTGCCAGCGCACAGAAAATATCTCAGGTTCAAGATAGAGAACAAACACTACCAGTTCAGAGTACTACCCTTCGGGATAGCATCTGCACCAAGGGTATCCACGAAAGTAGTGGCAGCGGCCTACCTGTGCAGGTTATCCATCCCGGTATACCCTTACCTCGACGACTGGCTCATAACAGGGGATTCTTACGAAACATGCTTCTCCAATACCCAAAAGACTGTAGACCTTTTGTTCCAACTGGGCTTCTCCATCAACGAAAAGAAGTCCAGCTTAGACCCCAGCCAAATCAAACAATTCCTAGGGGCTCTAATTCGAACAAAGGACGGCCTCGTCTTCCCCTCCAACGAGAGGGTCCAAAACATGCTGTTTCAGATCCCCCATTATGTGGCAGGTCGAGAGGTGACTGTACGCAAAGCAATGCGCTTGCTAGGAATGATGGCGTCATGTATTTATTTGGTACCTCACATGCGCCCAATGCAAGAGTGGCTCAACAGCCAGTGGTGTCCGGCCAGCGGACAATGGGATGATCTAGTGGTGGTCTCGCAGGCCTTGGTTCTCTCGCTACGGTGGTGGACAAAAGAAAACCTGTTATTAGGGAAAACTTTTGCCACACCCGCAGTGGAAGCCACTCTAACCACAGACGCATCCCTTACAAGATGGGGGGCTCACCTATCCCATCACACTGCTCACGGAGTGTGGACTCCGAGCTTAGCATCCAAGCATATAAACCTGCTGGAACTACTAGCGGTGTTCAAAGCACTGAAAACCATTCAGGAACACCTACAAGGAAAGACAGTGATGGTCCTCCCAGACAGCACCACAGCCATGTACTACCTCAACAAGCAAGGGGGCACTCACTCTCCAGGACTGTCCAAGCTGTCCCAGAACATCTGGAAGTGGGCTCTCAAACACATGTTCCTACTATCACAACATGTACCAGGGGAACTCAATCTGCTAGCAGACGAACTCAGCAGAGACTTCCCCCTGCCCGTAGAGTACGGATGGCGGTTACAAGAAGACATCGTCTTCGATGTCTTCACACAGTGGGGTTTCCCAGAAATAGACCTGTTCGCAACTCTGGAAAACGCTCGATGCCAAGATTACGCCTCCACGTACCCCCAGAACCAGTCCAAGGGGAACGGTCTATTGATTCCATGGTCAGGGAAATTTGTTTACGCTTTTCCCCCCCGACTCCCCTTCTCAACAAGATAGTGCACAAAATGCACCAGGAACAAGTTACCATGATACTGGTGGCCCCTATGTGGGCCCGACAGCCATGGTTCGCTCACTTGGTGGAGATGTCTATCTCCTCCAGTGAAACTGCCCTGCCCGTACAACATGCTGTCACAAGACCCTCAGACCATGAACTTAGCAGCCTGGCTCCTGAGGTCATAGAATTTGGACATTTACAACTTCCACAGAGGTGCATGGACATCCTCAGAGAGGCCAGAAAGCCTAACACTCGTCACTGCTTATCTAGCAAATGGAAAAGATTTGTCATCTGGTGTAGAGGGAAGAGTATCAACCCCGTTGACTGCTCTCCCACACAAATTACTCTCAACCTTCACGCTTGGTTTCTGAAAGGTTGAGGTACAAGGATTGGGACCTTGGGATGACGTGATGGTGTTGCTTTCGGCTGGAAGGCTAGTAACGAAGTCTCTGTGCCGTTGTAATAAGTTTTGTGACTGGTGTAGAGACTGGAATAATGTTCCTTTTCAGTGTACAAAACCTGATGTTCTGTTGTGCTTTCTGTGGCTCATAAAGGTCTACGGGTTGGTACCATCAAGGGGTACCTGGCAACGCTGTCCATCTTTAAGCGCTTTTCAGAGTGTTCCTATTTTAAGATCCCTCTGGTCACTCAATTTCTTAAGGGACTCACAAATGTATTCCCACCGTCTACATTTTTCCGGTATGGGACCTTAACCTGGTTTTAAAATTCCGGATGGGTTCTCCTTTTGAACCATTGCGCTCATGTCCTTTGAGATTGTTAACCTTGAAGACAATCCTGTTGGTTGCTTTTACATCTGCGAGAAGAAATTCTCAATCTTCCAAGCCACCCTTTACTATCTTCCACAAGGACATGGTTGTGTTGAGGGTAAAAACCCTCCTTTTTGCCTAAGGTTGTTTCAGACTTTCACCTACGGAAGAAAATTGTGCTTCCGACGTTCTATCCTCTTCCTCATTCTGGTAAGGATGAGGGAAGGCTACATCGGTTGGATCCTAGAAAGCGTTAAGCTTCTAGATTTCCAGGATGTCCAAATTTAGATTCAACAACCAACTCTTTGTAGGATATACAGGACACAGGCTAGGACAGGCTGTTTCCAAACAGACCTTGTCTAGTTGGATCATCCTTGCTTTTTCAGAATGCTTTAGACTGGCATGAAAGGACCCTCCGGAGGGTTCACGTGCTCATTCCACCAGAGGCATGGCCACTTTGTCTGCCCTGAAGAGAGGTGTCCCTATTAGAACATCTGTGATGCTGCAACGTGGTTGTCCATACACACGTTTACCAGGCATTACTCTCTGGATACTTCCCACGCTCAGTATGTCACTTTTGGCAAGGCAGTTCTTTATTCTGCCCTTTGAAAAATCTGCATGTTTGAATTTTGCACCCTTCTCCCATGAAGGATACAGCCTTGGGAGTCTGTCAAAGATGTGGAATACATTGGAAGACACAATCCATTCGAAGAACAAGTTACTTACCAACTGGTAACATTCTTTCGACTGGATTGCCCTCCCAACCTACCCCTCTTTTGAATTTCCCATGCTTTTGCAGCCTTCGTTCCAAAAAGGCTGAGTACCGTCTTGCTTCTACTTCTGGGCACTTCTGATGCACGAAGAGAGGGGGATACAGAACTGAGGCCAACGGGCGCCATGGTTCTAATTATAACATCGGATGATGTCACCCTCGACAGACTTTCGAGGGACATCGACTCGACGCAGGGTGCCCTCTGCCGAAATCTTTTGCAGAAGCTGAATATTACATGTAAAAAATGAGGAATACGTTGGAGGAACATCCAGTCGAAAGAACGTTACCAGTTGGTAAGTAACTTGTTCTTCTCAGTAATGGGTCATAAATTAATGTACTCCCTTGTCAGACTGGTGTATGACCTACCCAGCAGACCTATTCATGCTCTTTTTGAAGCTGGAGTTGTGCCTTTTTTCCTAGTAGTTTTTTTTTCTTTTTTTTTTTTTTTAAAAGACCAGAACAGCAATTACATTGTTAAAGGCAGCGTTTGGCATCTGAAAAATACCTAGTGAACAGCTACTTCACTTCACTCAATGCCACTACTTAACCAAGCTCCCATTTCTGGCACCAAGTCTATATTGCAAATATGTATCTGCTAACACAAATCCAGAACCAATAATCTCAATTACACAGCCTGCTTCTCTGCAATGATCCTGATTCCTGCATTGAGTACAAGTCAACCGGTATCCTCTCTTCCAGTTAAGAACAAACGTCACTCTGCAACTTCATTAACTGACGAAGCCACCAAATAACTCTCCAACTGGGTGGACTCGCCCTCTACAATTCCATCTCTCTTCTTATGGACCTGAATACTGCCTTGAGTTGAAGTCATTTTGTGCAATGTGCTCAGCCAAGACCGGTCACAAATATCCTGCCTAAAATGAACAATGATCACACGCTGTACATTAAGTTGCAACCAATCACTTAACAGCAATACAAAATTACTCACTGATATCTGGACCAAAAGCCCCATCTCCATCCTCCTAGAGGAACACCAAAAGGCAGTGAAAATATTCATCATGTGGTAGATTGAGGTGAGTAAAAGTAAAGATGATCGTAGACTGTTGCGTATGGAGCCACAGAAGGCCTTTGATCACGTTTGTGAACACTTAATTACAACCATGTACTCTAACTTAAGCAAGCAGTTCTGCTCCAATGTAAAATTGCTATGTTCAAGATTTGGAGCAAGAGTGAATTACAACAGCCTGTCCCCGGAGTTCCCTGTTTTCCTTTTCTCTAAACAAGCCTGCCCTTCACATTCTGTATAATATAGCACTACATCCCTTGCAATCTGGTCAGATGATATCAAAGGAATAAAGATTGAGGAACAGAACCTCCAAAATGCTTCTTTTGGCAGATCACCTGCTTCTCATGATTGCTGCACCTCAGAGGGCTATCTCAGCCCTATGTGACCTCATGGATCGGATCCAAGGTTATCGGACTAGAGAGTAAGGCAGTCTAAATCCAGTTCAGTGCTTATGTCCCTTCAAGTCAATCATAGTCACTACGAGTGCTGGTCTTTGGGAGGGAGTTGTGGAGGGAGGAGTGGAGACTGTAAGGAACTCATGGTGGCAATAGTGAAGACAAACACAAGTGGTACACCGTTCAAGGGTGTTATTGAACTTCAATGGGTTGGTAAAACGCCTATCTAAGTCTAAAGATAGGAGCAAACTACGACCAAAGTAAAAATAAGTCGTAGTGGACTCTTGCCTATACTAAAAAAACCTATTGCCAATCCTTGCTTCTAAATGCAAATTGTGTGGGGAAAATGATGTATGCAAACGAAGTAGTATTCCCAAAATAATAGGTCAGTATAAGTGTTTAGCTCGCCCTTCCCCACGTTGCAGCATGGGACAAGGCAGCACACTCTAGCTTTGAACACCCTCTGTCTTCTGTGGCTTGAGGATGTAGTTCAGGGCATAAGTCAGGGCTTTCAGCGACTGTCTTTCCCCCAAAACAAAATCTCTTGTTCGCGGGATACCTGGACACATACAAAACTAAGTTCCTTCTCTTCTTCAGGTAAGTTCACAAGTTTAATTGTTCACTGTTTCTAATAGGTCTCACTCAGCTGGGCTCAGACCCTTCGTCCACACTCAGCCGGGCTCAGCTTTCTTTTCACCAGTTCACAGATCTCCCGTAGCCGGGCTCGGACCTGTTGTTCACAATTCCTTCTTCCTTAGTTAATGGAAGACTTTCGACTGCAAGTTCTTTGCTTAACCTCCGCATAACCACTTCCATGACCTTCACATTCATTCCTTTTATGATACGATGACCCCAAAAACAGTTCTTCGACTGGGCACACCTGTGTAGGGGTGTCACGGTATTAGTTTTATGACGGTACGATATCCTTCTTGCCAAATGACGGTATATCATGGTTATCGCGGTATAGCAGGTGGAGTTAAATAATCTTAACAAATATTTTCTAAAAGGTCATAAATTGACAGATTTAGCATCACAAACAAAACCAGGCACCCAGGGCCAGAATTGGGCTTTTCAACATACTTTCCACTGAAATGCCTTGCTTCCACCAAACACAAACACACGTGTGGAGAGGAGGAGGAGGAGGTGGGGGGGAGAAGCCCTGCTGCAACTGGCAAAGCAAACTGAATAGTTTTTCTTAACTGGTGAAGATGAACATGTTGCCATCTTGATAACCTGCATGCCACCGATCAATGGAGGCTGATGGTAGTATACGCTTACACACACACGTACACACACGTACACACACGTACGTACACACACACACACACACACTCTCTTTACGTTACAGCCTTTAGTTTACTTGCGGGCCAAAAGGTGTTCAGTAATCACTGACATTTTACCCTTTGGTATGGCAGCAGGGAATACCCACAGAGATGAGTGAATTTCGCAGTATGACTTATTATATGTAAATTCAATGATAGAACCAGGGACATCCCCCATTGCCATATGTTTAGAGAACATTATCCATTATAAATATATAAACCCCAAAGCCGCCAACCCAAAGTAAACCCTTTTCCTTCTTGGCACTGTATCTATTCTTCCTATTGCTAACATATTGATTTTGTGTCGGGCACGTGTGGTTTATGGAATGGCATTAAAAACTGCTCCAACTGAAACTACTTGGCAGACGGCACATCCAACAGTGCAAGACCAAGACTGCGCAGCACTTGCTTACTGCAGCCTTTCCAAATCAGATTGAAAAGCACACTTTACGGTATGAACGGTATAACGGTATAAACAATGTGATGGTTATTATTGTTCAATTAAGTGGTTCACGGTATCTTTAACGGTATACCGTTATACCGTTACATCCCTACACCTGTGGTACCGGATGTTATTTGATCCTTCCTTTTGACACTTCAACACACTGGGTTTCTTTCATTCTCGGAAACTCACTAGTTGCTGTGTTCACGGTTCTCCTGTATTTCGCCTTCATTCAGGGCATTGCAGTCAGCCTTCTCCCGGCTTCCTGGAGATACGTCTCCCTATTCACGCCACAGCCTCTCTTAAGTCGGCCACTCAGCTTCACGTTCCCCTCTGTTCTCTCAAGGCTTCTTTCTGCACTCTGGCTTTCCCGGGTCCTCTTCCTGCTCTCGACTTCTCCCCGAAAGCTGTTTGCGTTCTCTGACCCCTCCTTAATGTTCACACACAAGGGCCTCCCTCAGCCGAGCTCAGACCCCTCTGTTTTAAAAATAAAATGATTTTGGACTTCCAGTCCCAGAATGCACTTCCTTGTATTTTGCTCCCACTTCCCCAAAAACTGCAATCTCGTGGTTTGCGAGCAGCAGGAGCCAGAGGGGATATTTGTTTGAGGCCAGGGTCCTACCATCTGCCCCTCGGGCCTGGGCTCTCTTCTTAAGTCCAGGGGAGGAGCTCTGATGTGGCAGCTCCCTGGAGGCACAGCTCCCACTCCACACTGAAGCCTCCCCTTCACTCACAGGTCCAGTGTCTGGGCAGATTTTCTTCCTCCAGGCCTTCCCGGTTCTCTACAGCTCAATGTGGCTTCTCTGCACCTTCCAGCATCCGCAGCTTGCTCAAAGTGTGCCTGTGTGCAACTGTCTGAGAGATTGAACAGGTTTCAGGTGGGAATGGTTGAGATGGAGGCCAGACCCTGCCTGGCCTTATTATTGGGACAACATGGAAGTTGCCCATACTACTTCCTCGTCCCAGTGGTTTTTTGAAATTGGGGAGGGGCAGACGGGGTAAGATTCACAATATCCCGCTAAGGTTGGAAAGAATAGGATGTTTGTTAATTAGGGAAAGGGGAATACCGTGTCTCAGCCGTGGGCATCCCATTCCCAAGGTCCCTGCAGACAGGTGATCCTTCTGCACTGGTCCACCCACAAGGTCTGGATCCAAAGGCGATGGCCGTGCCCAGGCCACCTGATTAGAGGATCCAGGGGAAAAAAGTGACAATACCCTTGGTTTTCTCACAAGACACTTATCCGGGTATGTTCATTCTGCAAGTCATCCTGACTGCCAACCTCTAGAGCGACCTCAGAAGGGCAAAAGAGGAGATTGTGTACTGGTCCAAATTAAACCTTGGTATCTGGGCCAGACTCATTGCACTTAAGGTTTATGTAGCTAATGCATAGCTTTCACATGGCTTTGCTTGTTAAAATGTATAGTTTAATGAAGAGTTTCATCTGGTATCTGGAGTCCTAGCTACTCGTCGCTCTAGATGCAATTAAACTGCTGCTCTCTTGGGGCTTTCGATTTCCAGGGCAACAATCAGGAATGTGTTAGACAGAATAGCATGCAGTACCCTCTGGGACCACCACATACAATTAGGGCTACAGGTGTAAGCAGAAACCAACCTTTGGTAGAAGTTTGTACTACACAGTTGTGGTAGCGAGCTGAGCAGCCAGGCTTATCTCAAGAGGGAATGTGAGCAGTACACAAGTTTACACAGAGGTCTTAGTATCACAGTGGTTCAAATATACACTTCTCTCCCTTCCCATCTCTCTCCTCTGCCCCTCCATACTCCCTCCTCACCTCTGCATTATTGTAAATTGTTCTTTACACTGTTTTCAAGTTATGATTCAATTTCTATGTTATGCTTGATGTATTTTGCGTGTTCTCATGTAAAGCACTTTGGATTAAAGGGCTATATAAATTCAATAAAATACAAATACTCAAGGTTTCTTGGTAAAACATGTATTAATTTATTACACAATCATTTAGAAACATTTACTAGAAGTAGGCAACTTGATTATACTCAAACACACTCCAATACCAAACCAATAAGGTTCTGAACAAATTAAGCTCCCCTGAAATGTGAGTAAAATGGCATTTCAGTTACTTTCAATGGGAGGAAAAAGGCACAAATTAGCAGAATAGATCACAAATACTTTTCTTGGGCAGTACAAATAGTTTTAGTTGACTAGAGGACTCGATTCAGTTCAATAGGCCTAGGCCAAAGTCAATGGACTAGTGTCTTGGATAGGAAAGAGCAGTTCTTGAAGTAAACAGTAAAGTCTTTGCCAAAGTTCTCAGAAGTAGTTTGTACGAAAAAGAAACATATGTTGGGTCACAAGCTGATTAGGCCTGCAGGTTGGGAAAGTTCCACGAACTTTCACCGCGAGAGAAGCATTCTCTCAATCGGGTTGCCACAATAACTTAGTATGAAGCAAAAGATGCAGCTGAAGACGTTGGTTCCTGGCAGTTCCTGCAGATCTCACTGTTCCTGAGCCTCAGTTGCGGGGGAAGAGGGAGGACGTCGGGGGACACCTGCACTGCACAGGATCGTCGGAAAACAGACAAAATGGAGTCACTTCAGTTTGAGTAGCTGTTCAGCAAGCACACAAGCTGGTGTCCTTCCCCTCTGCTTAATCCTAACCAGCTTTGAGAATGGTATCCGGGTGGCTTACGAAATGGTTGGTCCCATCAACTCAAAGGAAGTCGCCATTTATGGGGCTTCTCTGTCAAGGTGAACTTGGCAATTCGGACCTGCAGCAGGGCTTCAGCGGGCAAACCAACGGTACAGGAGTTGAAGCAGCTGTCTTCTTCCAACCCGTCTTTGGTTCTTTTGTTCCAATGATCGACTCTGCTTTCCAGTCCAAGAGACACGCCTTTTAAACAGTTTTCTCCCTTTCATTCCAGCCTAGCTGCCACTCGCCCAGCAGGGTGGCTGTCCTTTGCCGGACAGTCAGCCAGCCAATCACGCCAGAATGCATTTGGGTCTCCTAGGAGACTAAGCACAGGGAGTTTCGGGCACCTCCCTCACTTCCTGCCCACCCCAGACACTCAAACACCAGAGGCAGTCTTCAGTCCTTCAGTCCATTAGATGCCCTAGTCCTTCAGTGTGCCAATTTTGACTTATGATGCAAACAAACCAACTACCTGTTAGAGCTACTTATGGCTCACAGTGGTAGGATGTGTAATCGGACTCGCTTGAAACCATCCGACCCATCCTCACAGAATGCCCTAAATTAGCCACCTTCGACCAAATTCGTCTATAAATTCCCTGCACATTGCACTTTATAGGATTTGGTCTGTGGCTGAATTGAATTGGAAAACTACAATGTAAAAAGGCTGCTCCTGTAGGTTAAATAATGAGTGTCCTAAAGTAATATTTATATTTTAAATAAGCTGAAGGTGCTATTACTGCTAAATTCATGAATTTGAAGGTCTTTGAGTTTTTAGCATATATGTGAGTGTGTATTTTTGATGTTATTTATCTGGTCCAGTTGCATTATATTGGTTTTGCGTAATGAATATATAGGAAGTAAGCAAGCCTTGAATTAATGTATCTTTGGAAAAGAATAACCATGATGAATGTATAATTGTGTTGTATGATGATACAGTTAAAGTTCTTTGAACTAAAATACAACTAATAAATACATTGATGAACTTGCACACCTGATCTGAAAGAACTATTTGAAAACTTTCAGTTATTTGCTGGAAAAACTTTTATTCCCCTTGCGAGGGGAGATTAATAGTTGCTTCCAGTGACCCTTTGAAGGTCCTAACTTGCACCTAGACTCCCAAAAGAAGCTACACTTCCTTCCCCCTCAGGATTTGTCAACAGCTCCACGTTCAGCCTGAAATCCACTTTAAGCAAGCAAACGCGGTCTGGGGAAATTCAGGGGGTG
Organism: Ambystoma mexicanum; assembly: GCF_040938575.1. NCBI lineage: Eukaryota > Metazoa > Chordata > Amphibia > Caudata > Ambystomatidae > Ambystoma > Ambystoma mexicanum. The sequence goes on along the minus strand of NC_090929.1, from coordinate 586,684,539 downwards.
GGTGGGTATTGATACTGGAGCCTGCCTGATTATCCTACTAGGCAAAAGTATACAGCGTTGGTCCCAGTTTCCAATTGCTCTACACACAACTGAGCAGAACAGCGAAGATGTATAGCCTGTCTTCCCTCGACTGCTCAATGCTGGCGCAGTAAGTGCCCAATACCACCCTTCTACACACGCGTCCATCCTGCCCCCTTCCTATCTGGAAGGAGGACATTGAGGGGGCCTTCTTCTCTTGGGCATGTTGTCTAAATTGACACCACACTGACGCTCTTCAATCTTGCCCTTCCCCATGCTAGCCACACATCAAATGTTCTGGCTAACCAGAAGTCTTATGCTGGTGAAGAAAGTAGTGTTGTGATCCGGGAAATTCAAGGGGCAGCTTGAAGGTCTAAAGAGTGGCAACCTAATATGAGCGGCTTTGCATCCCTTGAAATGCTGTTTTACAGAATGAAGAATGATTGGAACTCATTCGACATTATATGGGGGTAACACTGCCACTCTACACTGTGTAACCTGACTGGCACCCTCCCAGCTGATGTTGGCAAGGCGAGCTGCTCACTGTTTGCCATGTATGTATCCTTGTTCCAGTGCATCATCCTTATATTTTCTCAATAGAAAATGCCCGGTTATCCTACTTGATTATAATGTACTGCACTTCCCACTGTCCCCCTCTCCACCTCATCAATTTCTTCCTCCCGTTGTGCCCTTTCTTCTCCCCTCATCCTTCTCTTCCCTGATATTTCCTCGCATAAGTTCTTTTCAGCTGCCTATATAAAACCATCAAAGTGTCTTCTGTTTTTCTAATTTAACATGACTGATGCAGAGCTTCCACTTTCATTTCCCCTGCAGATTGCACAATGAAGTGACCATTTATTGATAATGTTCTTACTAACTTAACATATTTTTTTAAAACTTTATGAATTGACCAAACCAAGTTGGCCTTACTTAACGGACAGAAAACCTCTTAATACACAAGTGACTTATGTTTATCCCATTGAACATTGTGTATGAATGAGTAAAGTTAATACGGTCTGTTAATTTTCTTTTCTTTTAGGTATATCTGCTCATTGTCATTTTTCCACTACTCAGAGTATTTGATTACAGCTATCACAAACCCCAAGAGCTTGTCCCTGGATTCATTTCTCCTGAATCACAGCCTGGAATATACGTTAGCTGCTATATCCTCTTGGCTGGAGTTCACAATTGAGAATTTCGTTTATCCAGGTGAGTGAGTAGATTAACCTTTTAATTTTAGTTAACCCCATTGTTTACTTTTGCAGAGATTTATGTGTATATAATATCATTTCTGAGGCTTGTGGATCTGCTTGGATCACATGTTAACCATAGGCCGACATCTAGTGGTAGCCGCAGAGTATTATACTTTTTGTTTCTAAACTCAAAGGGACGTTGACGGGCGTGCCAGTAATACTATCCCTAATGTGACTTCTCCTGTACCCATTTTCCTTCACGCGTCAAGGTCCCTCAGATTGTTTTTTTCTTTTTTTTCCCATCATCATAGTCAGACGAAATTTGCAGAGTTCTTTCTTCTGGCTAATACTATTACTTATACAAAGTTTACATTTAGACTTTCTTCCTATCCTTTCAACGGCCATACACTGCAAGTTCTCTGATGGCTTTCGAGGACCAGACCATTCGTCGACAGTGACTCACCGTCTCTCTGAACCTCTGCCCTACACAGTAGGGAGAGTGGGGGGAGGACATCATTGATCTAATTTGGAGGATGCCTATTCTTCCTTTTACATCACTGAGCTGCCATCTTTCCATACTATGGAAAACACAGCATTTAATGTTTCCCTGGAAGGATTCACACATGGTGTGTAATCTCTGCCTTCCTAGGGACCATAAAGTCCTGCAACTGTTTCGGCCCAACGGCCGGAAGGCTGAGCCCACTGCCATGGACGATGTGGGAGACTCCAGCGATGGCAGCGTTCTAAGGGATGCCGAGGGCGATCAGGACCAGATGGATTCCTGCACGTGAGCCCCCTACTCCAACAGGCATTTCTGCTATGCAGACACCCGGCAGCTCAGACACTGTCACTACACGCCACACTAAACACACCCTCCTCCCCCACCCCCCCAATGGCCGACAGGCGACCACTCCATCAACCAATAAGCCACACGCGGTGTCGAAGGAAAGGTCCGAAAATATCCCTGTCCTCTGGGCCATTGCGTTCGCCATATGACCGGCCCCTAAAACCGACACCGAAGTCTGTTTCCGACACCATGATCAGGCAAGTACTTGAGAACCGATGACAGTGCGCCGAAAGACTGGTTGACGGCCCTTCCTAAGAATTCAAGAGTAAACTCATTAAACATGTCTCAGACACTCTTGTCAAAACAAAGACGTTGGAAAACTCAATCTTCCACGCCCCTATCCCATAAACCATTGGCACACCTAGTGTCCACCTAGTGACACCCTCTCGGGCAATGAACCACAAATAGCCCCCGGAACCAGAGCCTTTCCCTACGACTGTTCCCGCAGTCTTTACAAGCTCTCCAGTCAATGGACCTCAGTATCAGTTTGATAGGGTAATGAGGAGAATGTCTAGCTTTGTCAACTTCTTTGATCAACACCCTGATCAAATCAACCAATCTCCAAGGGGCCCCCTCAACGCAAAGCAGCCAGACGCCAAAAGACTCGCCTAGACGTGACACAGCCTAGTACCTCTGCCTATCAAAACATGTCTGACGACCTATACTATTTTGATACTACAGATTTGCAGGACCCTGATTCAATAGCAGACCAAGGGGACACGGAGGATACAGACCAATATTATTAGGAACATGAAGTAAACATTATTCAATCTCCAGAAAATATTGACCAACCAGTGGCTGATTCTCCTGTTGATAACCAGCTGCAATATAATGACCTCCTTTTTAAAAGTTGCTGAACATTTTAAAATCGATACCCAGGCACTCAAGTCGACAAGGACTTTGAAGAGGACATCCTTGTGTATGAGATCTGCAGCACAGTTCCACTGCTCCAATCTATACAGAGGTGTGTATTCAGCCTTCTTTGCTTACCCCCAACCTGCCAAGGGCAGTCAACTTGCTTCGAGAATGTTTAGACCAGTCACGTCAGACCCTTTGTACATCAGGGGCCAGCTAAAGCCAGATTCTCTCGTGGTCACCACCACAAGAAAAAGAGCAGGTACACCTTTAGCCTCTGCCGAATCACCTCCTGACAAGGAGATCAGAAAGATTTATATGCTGGGCAGGAAAGTAACTTCCTCTGCTGCTTACCAAGTAAGGATAGCTAACACTACGCTCCTGGCGAATTATAATTGCCACAAGTGGGAGGTCTCACAACAAATGGACTCTGCCCCGGAGCCCCTAAAAACACAGCTTTTTAAGAACAGCAGCTGAAGATAAACAGGTGGCAAGCTGTATACTGAAAAATTATCTGGATGCACCAGATAATGCAGACCGTATAGTAGCTGAGGGTACCCTCATTAAATGCCATACATGGCTACGTCAATCAGGTTTCAAACTGGAAACCCAAGCCACCCTTTTAAATGTGCCAATTGAGCCTAACGTCCTATTTGGGACAGCGGTTGAGGATGCACTAAAGTGCTAAGGAGGAGTATGATGCCCTCAAATCCCTGGGACAGTTTACGAACAAACCTTTTGTGCAGAGGGGCACCTTTAATACACACCGTTTCAGAAGAGCAAGCTCCCAGCGGTCCTCCAATTGCAACCATACAGGGCAGACATCATTTTGGGTGTCCTCGCAGCAGCAATCCTCCCAACATTTTCAAAGGGGCCCCAGAAGGTCGAGGTAGAGGCAGATCCTCCTCCTCCTCTGGAGGCTCCACCACCTCTCCCGCCCCCCCACCCACAAAGCAATGACCTCCCGCTCCATGTCCCCTCCCATGCCTCTCCAGTAGGTCGTATTTCTAATTTTATCCATGCATGGGAGGGGATCACGTCCGACAAGTGGTTACTTTCCACTGTGGCGGTAGGCTATTTTATAGAACTCGTACAGACACCACCAAACCACCCCCCAAGACAAAGACAAATGACGCAGTAGAACATCCCCCTTCTGCTGGAAGGAGTCAAACCACTGCTACTAAAGGACGCCATAGAAATCATCCCGGCAAACCAGTTAAACAAGGGCATCTGTTCAATGTACTTCCTTGTGCCAAAGAAAGACTTTACAATGCGTCCAGTCAAAAGCTTTCATAAGCTTGTCAGAAAAGCTTTCTTTTAGTTCCGTATTCAATATTTAATAGCTTATATTCTTTTGCTCACTGTTCGTCTTATTCATATTTTTCATCATAACCCTTTACTTTTGGCTTACTGCATCTTGCACATCTTTTGTTCATTTGACATTAACTATTGCGGAGGACAGGAACATGCTCTCTCGGTGAGCTATGGCACCCGCGTCTTCTCTTAGCCCCTTTAACCAATTCAGAGGAGTCCATACCATAGTCTGAGGGAAGAAACCCGCACCGGAATGTAGGGAGAACACCCCCCTGCAGAGGAGGAATCGACTGAAGGCCGCTGGACAAAGCAGTGAAAAACAAAGTCTGCACCAAACCTAACCAAGATGGCGCGCGGACTGTTAGAAGAGACCAGAGACAGTGTAACATTCGGATTAGCCTCCGGAGGACCGTGCACAGATGCTGCAGCCCTTACAGCGCAACCCCAGCCACGATGCGAGCAGTGGCAAGCTGGAGGGGAGAGACGCCCGCTGCACCACTATACGCGCCTCCGCGAAAGGGAGGTGAACGCGCATATACAGCGTACCATGAAGGCATGCATGGCCCCGCTGTGCACACATAATGGGCGTACCGGAGGAAAGATGCTACGGCAGAGGAATTAAAGATACGATCAGGAGCCTGTAATTTGAACCGCATGACAAGCGGAGCGAGCACTACGCATAACGGAGCAGCCAGCAGTAAAGGGAATCCAAGTGGCCCACTACCCCAGGAGAGCAGCAAGCGCAGTGGCCAGTGGAAATCTGGAGATAGCGTAGGGGAGGCAGCCTGGGGTACCAGCCAGGCACTTTGAGGCACACAAAGGAAACCAGGCACGAGCATGCCTCCCACACCTGTAAATGCAGCCTAAGGAACCCTGAGATGCACATCTAATCTATTCCTAATGGAGAAGACGCAGCACACAATGGGAGGGAAAGTTAACTGACCCCTATGAACAGCATAGAAGCAGAAAAGGAAGGCAAGCCCCACACATTGAACTGCAGGGACCCGGCATAATTGGAGGAGTCACCCCCCCATCCCCCTCCATAGTGACTCATACGGGGGGTGAAGGAAGAGAAATAGCGAGGAAGCCTGAAGAGGCGGCGGCGATACTGGTGCAGGCAGAGAGAAGCAGAAAAGAAACGGCTGACTGGAAGGACCTATCTCAGGTGACATTACAGCCATGATGTAGAGTCAAGACCCTGCAAAGAAACCAGTACAGACTGTGGCACAGATGCACTCGCCGGTAAGCTCCGACATGGTCGCAGAAAATTAAGACTCTCCCACGAGACACTCAGACCTGCAAGATATGCTGGCGGAGATGAAGAAAGAAATTAAAGACTGCACCATTAGCCTCACTAAATCTATCACAGAATTAAAGAAGCAAGTATCAGCAATTGAGCACAGGGTGGAAGAGACTGAGACACCACTATGTGAACAAGGATTTGAGCAAAGAGAAATTACATTAACTGTTGCCCTGTACCAGCCCCCAGGCACGCCCCGGTTCGAGTGTTCCTCTTTTCACTCACCGGCCCCTGGCATCTCCTCCGGGTTTCTGCTGTCTCTTCTGCTATTCATGCAGGTTTCCGTTGAATTGCGAGCCCCGCTCGCACTTCGCTCCTCTCTGTGTGTTGCCAGCAGCTCCGCTTGCTTTCTGTAGAGTTGCCGGTAGCTTGCAGCTATGAGAGTTCTTACATGCCCCGCAGCTCCTGCTGTGGGCACCCGACCAATGAGGCTCCCACCACCCTCCCACGGCCCGCACAGGCCTCAGCGCCACAGTTCCTTCTAGGTACTTGCTGCTGTCCTGCCTTCCCAGCAGGACCCTACTATGCCGCCGCCTTCTCCACAGAATTTCTCTCCCCTCATGCCTTCAACGCCCGGCTCAGCTTCTCTCCTGCTGGTCTCTGTTCTCCTTGTCGACTCCACCTTCTATACACTTGCAACCATTTGACAGGTTGCAGGTGTGAGTCTTCAGGCCCAATTGCCTTACCATAGTTGGAGTACTCTGGACATGCCTGACCCTTACAACAGTTAGTTTTCTTTGTTCTGAAGGTGTCGTTGGCATTTGTTTTGCAAATGTGAACCAAAGGTGGTTGGTACATGTGATAATGTTTAAGTAGTAGGGATATAGATATATGGGATATTGCTACCTCTTTTTTAGAATTGAGAAATTGTTTACAAATATTTCTGCAATAGTTGTAACTGTACTTTATAAGCTGGTGATATATGTAGGCACTACCTGGAATATGGTAGCATGGTCTGTAAAATATTGAAGCCTTATATGTAAGGAATGTGGTTGCATTCTAGGCATGCCTATCTTTAAAAGCATTTTAGTAAAAGACACACAATGCATAGGTGTATGAGTAGCATAACCTTTTACATTTCTGTAAAGGTAACGAAAATGCACCTTGTGCTATGGTAGAATTAACTGGCTCTTGATTTCAATAGGTGAGAAATGTTGTCACTATATGGTATCTGATTACACAGGTTGGGAAACGGACCTTCATATGTACTTTATTGAAAGGCAAAACATGTATAGGTGTAATGGGCGCCTCACCATTGCCAACTTATTACAAGTAAGGAAAATGTAGTTACAATGTATTAGTACGATAGTGTTAGCTGGTGCTTGATACAGGCAGTTGCTATATGTTGGCACTACGTGTAATGTGGTAGCAGTGCCTGCAAAATTGTGTGGCTTTATATGTAGGGAAACGTATTGCCCTTTTGAAATAACAATTTGTAGCCTTTGAGTAAAAGACACGCCATGCTTACGTGTATGAGAAGCAGCAGTGTGTTTACATTTCTGAACACCAAGGAAAATGCAGTTGACAAGAACTGCTATTGTAGTATTAAGTGTCAGTTGATGTGAGAAGGTGGAACATCTTGGCAATATATGGCGTCTGATACCACTGGTAGGAAAACAGTACATCTTCATTTGCAAGGAAAACTGTTGCCTTTAAGGTTGCCTGTTTTTAGCAGCACTTTATTGAAAGACAAAAAAAATACATGGGTGTATTAGGAGCCCTAAAATGTAACTTTTGTACAAGTAAGGACAACGCAGTTGCACAATATTTGAACAATACTGGCAGTTGATGTGAGCAGGTGGAATAAGTTGTTATTACATGGAATCTAGTAGCACAGTCTCTTGGACACTGTCCCCATAAATGTAGGCAACGCTGATGCCTTTTAGCAATGCATTTAACCGATTTAGAATGCTTAGGTGTATGAGGAGCACTAACGTTTTTAGATTTCTGTAAAGGTAAGGAAAATGGACTTGGTAAACACTGCTGGGCTAGTATTAGTGGCTTTTGTGAGTATATGTGAACTGTTGGCACTACACTGAATCTGATAGCAGTGGTTAAGAAGCAGCATACCTTATGGAGATTATGCATGTATAAAAAGTTGGTAAAAATTACTTTTCAAAGGTTAAGCATACATGTAGTATGTCGTCTTCGATGTAGATGTTCTTGAATCTGGAAATGGAAATCCTGAACACTTTGAACAGTAGTTTGTGCTAGAGGAGGCTGAATCTCAGGACAAATTTACTCTAGTTGAAAGGTACATTTGAAATGTTGAACTAAGGTGCAGAGTTAGTTTTTGGATCTGATTGGTTAATTGATGTGTGACTGTTGGAAAGTAACCAATTGGGAAGTGTTACACAGATAAAGCAAAAAAGGGTAGAAGGGCTGCCCTGTGCATTGCCGTCCGCAAATGTCCACGCACGTACCCTTCAGGTCCTCCAATTCCCTGCATGTAAAGTGGATTGTGGAGACCGCAGACTTTCGTGACTGTCCACGGCCCTCGGGAGGGTTTGGGGGGTGTTAGCACATTTATGAGAATGATTCCTAATTCATCTCTACCTTAGAGACCCCCAGCTCTTTTGCTGACCTTTGGGACTTTGAACTTTTCATTTCAATGTGTTTTCTGTGTTTTCTGTGTTTTCATGGAGTTTTAGATCACTCCATAGGCATCATCTTTTCATGTTACACAGCACCCTCAGTGCAGTGACACAGGGAAGCTTTTTAGGCTGTCCCAAGGTTTAAATACCTTCTCTGGGATAAACTGTTTCCCAGAGAATGTAAAGTTAAATTGACTTTACTAGTCTTTAAATTCCTAGGCCCAGCACACACAATCTTACAATACAGTGCTGGAGGGGTTACCTAGTATCCCCTATGTCTAGAAACTCATGTAGCAGTCAAATGCTACCCTTTCCTATTGAAATGGCTGGTGGCAGTGGTTTTAACGAACTACCATGATTTTTCCTGACCGCGAACACGATAGCTAAAAATCATGGGAGCCATGTTTTTCAAGATGGCACCTTAAGCCCCTTTATTTAAACAGGTCCCGGTCGTCTTTTTTCGCTATTTCTTTTTGGGAAGGTCCTTCTAGTGTTTGTCTCGGCGTGCCAAACTAGGTTTGATCCCTTTGTTTCTATACCTTTGGCGGGATTCTGGACCGAAGACCGCCTCTGGCGTCCGAGTGTCTGGGATTTAATTGTGGTTCTCTTTCTGGTAGGTCAGTTTGTTCACGATTACTTTTGGGTGTGACTTGTTCTACATTATGGAGTATAAAAAAAAGATTGAAATTTTGACTACGTTATGTATGTTTCTTCTCTTTGGGGGAAATACCACTCCACCTACAACCAATCAGTTTCTCTACCATTTCTGTCAAAATATACAGTGGTCATATTTATTTATGAATAAAGTGTGAACATTTGTTTATTTAATGAATGGTTCCTATACAAAGAAAAACAAAGATTACTATTTTCTGAGACTATTTTGCAGTCTGCTGCTCCCTGCATTTCAGTTTGTATGAAGAGTTGCACTGAACTGATAACATGAGGTGTACAGTTATTTTTTACTTCGTATAATCCATATTATTGTGTGCTGATTACCAAAGTTTTTACATGTGCATCCATCCATATACAATTGTTTAATTGTATATGGATGGATGTACATTTTGAGGGGTACTACATGGTTGTAATGTTGGTCTATGTGTAACTTTTTATATTAGAAGGGTCAAAGATATTTAGCCTGATTCATGGAATTATTTGCGTGAAAAATGCAGATTTGCACGCCTTTCTGCCTGAAAATCCCCATACTTCAAACAGGTATTTTCGGGCATAAAGGCGCAAATCTGCGTTTTTCACGCAAATAATTCCATGAATCAGGGTGTCCGTATTGTCCCCTGTGGTATTGGTTATATTGATGCTTCCTAGTCCCAGGAAGTCCCCAGACGTCCATCCTGTCTGCAAACGTCTAAAAGGCTAAAAGTTACAGGATCATGCATAGCTCACTATATCCCACCAGCTTTTTTTGCTAATGTTACCTTGTATATATTTCCTATCATCAATATTCAGTGCTGCCATTGATTTTCCAGAATTTGCGTGAATCTTTGTTTTGAATTTCTTCATTAATTTGCTCCCAGATTTGAGATGCTTGGTTTTTTTTTTTTCTTGTTTTTTTTGGGCTATAGTTTTCTTTTATAGGGAAGTCTGGCTTCAGAGCTCTTCTCCTGTACACTTTACATTTTTGGCACAATGGATTAGCCTCTTTTTTGCATCCCTACACCATCATACCAAGGAGTTTTTGTTGTAGTTGCCGCTCTAACCGCTGTTGCAGGGATAGTTGCATGTCTTTTGAATAATTATCTCTGAGGACTCTAATATTTCAAAATATGCTACTTCGCGGTTACCTAATACACAAGTAAGAGGTACCATCATGTCTTCATACAGGACCAATAATATTTGCTTTAGCTCCATGTTGCTCCACTTTATACACAGTCTAGCATTTCCCACCATATTAATTGGGACATTTTGATTATTATGATTATCAATAGGTTGCGTAACGGCACCAGTTGCCAGGGAAATTACTAATGGTCTGTGGTAGCTTTTGCATCTAGGAATGACCTTGCATTCTGAGCCATGGCCCATGCTTGTATATTGAGCATAATATAGTCCATGTGCGTTGCACAATTATTTGCTACAAAAGTGGGTTTAGCTGGAACAGCTCCCCTTAGTCTCTCGTTGCATACTCTGAGATTTAGGCTAGGCCATTTGCGTGCAATTGAAAGGCATGCTTATTTTGCCTTTTGGGATATGGGGCAACTATGCCAGGTATGTCCCTGGCTAGATCTTCTGCCAAGCTGTCAGTTGGGCGTGAAGGCTCCAACTGTGCATTCTGATCACCTGCTACCATAATGATACTAGTGTTACGGTGATTTGCTTGCCATACTTTTATTTTGCTTTTCTACACATAAATAGTTTCATACGTTGTCCACGTGCCTGCCTATTCTACAAGTTGAAAAAAGCACCACCTGCAATTGCATAATTCAATCAATATTTCTTGGATGTCACTACAGTTGCACTTTACCTCAACAATATTTGAGAATACGAATTGAGTCCCCCCATATTAGCATACCTCCACTCGGTTTCCACTGCCCAGGTTTCCTGCAAGCATATGACCTGGTGCTGCCTAGTAAAATTACACCAGTCGCTATCATGTATGTTTTTATTTAGTGTGTTTGCAGACATAGTTCAAGCTCCTGGCGAACCTCTGTGTTTTTGAAATTTTGGGTGTTCGTTGTCGCTGACCTGCCGCTTCGAGTAGCATGTCTGCCCAATACTTAAGTTAAAGAAAGGTTTCGAGATGAGAGAAGCTGTGATCGCGCCAAATTAGGTTGGTATCAACGATAGTCACTTGTTTTTTTGTGAATAATTTGTAGGTTTATTTAGATATATTTCAAATAAAGTTGATCTTTATACAGGTTTTGGGGTTAGAGAGATCCTTAAATTCCTGGTCCTCTACACGTATTTCCCCAGCAGGTAGAGTGCTGGCTCATCAGGAGGAAATGAATGTATAGTTTTAGGGTTGTGACGCTAGATTCCAATGGGTCTCTAAAAGTGCAAGAGTATATCCTTCTGTCGCATGTATGCGAGATTTGGGTTCTATCTGGCTGATGGTAGGGCTGCGTATATGGGCTCATCAGTTAGTGGGGCCAGTCCTGCCTGTGGTATGGCTGCCCTTAAGTGAGAAATATGTCTGGCAATATCGCTTCCAAAACCCTCACATGAGAGGCTAGTGAAAGCGATGGTTTGTAGCTACAAATTCTGTATTTACAAAAAACAAGTGACCCTATCTTTGATACCAACCTAGTTTGGCACGATCACAACTGCTCTTGATCTAGAAACCTTTCTCCGGTTTTTATTTAGGCCTGCAGTATATTCAGGGTTTGGTCCCTGAGGCAAGGGTCTCCCTTCCAGGAGTCGTCCTCTTTCCAGCCCATCGAGAAGACCCCGGAAAAGGTGATGCCCATCATTTCATGAAAGTCTCCCCTGGTCGCAGAGAGGGGGCGCACAGTTGTCCTCCAGGGCACAGACATTTCCTCAGAGGAAGAACTCCAACCTCCCTGTCCTCTAGGAGGGGAGATGCGTCGAGAGCAGACCGTACTGGAAGGATCCTGACGAGGGCGATGACTAAGGTGACGACGAGGAGACAGACGAGGAGCAACAGGGCGGTGGCGACAGAGGAGATCAGCCTAAGCCTCAAACGCCATGGTCCCCGCCTCCACCCCAGCAGCCACTGAGGGATATCTCTAGAGTTCCAACTGAAGTGTCCAAGGATGCCACCAGTGGCCCGTCAGGAAAACCACGTCACTCAGCTACTGCTAGAGGTACGGACCATGTTAAGAAAGGGGGGCGATCTAGCTCCTCCCGAAGAAGCTTCGGGGCTAGAGCGTACTCTTGTTACTTCCCCTGTCAGAAAAAAGACCGGCGGTTGGAGGCCCATCCTGGACCTCTGCCGTCTGAACAAGTACATCAAGTCCCAAAAGTTTCGGATGGGGACCGTTTAGCATGTGCTAGGACAGCTGGAAGAGGGGGGTTTTCTATTGTCGCTGGCCTTTGAAGATGCCTATTTTCACATCCCCATACAGAAAGGACACCAAGTATCTACGCTTCGTGGTTCAAGGACATTACCAGTTCGAGGGCCCTTCCCTTCGGGTTGAAGTCAGCACCACGAGTGTTCACCAAGTGCCTGGGCCCGGTGGCGGCGCAGCTACGTCTACGAGGGATCCACGTGTACCAGTACCTGGATGACTGGCTCATCCGGGCGAACTCGAGGGACATCGCTGTCGACCACACAGCGAAGATGGTCCAACTCCTGTCGGAACTGGGGTTCTCGATAAACTTTGTGAAGTTCTGCTTGACTCCATCGCAGGATGGACTGTTTCTGGGAGACCGACTCAACATCGTCGGTGGAAAGGACTGCAGCCATCTTGGGCAAGGTACAACGGCTGTTGGCCCTGAAGGTCGCATGGGTAAGATCCATCAATATCCTACTCGGCATGATGTCGTCCTGCATTTACCTCATTTGGCTGTGCACGCTGTGGATCCAGAAGCAGGGGGGAAACCAGATCCCCAGCACTCTCCAAAGAGGCACAGGACCTATGGCACTGGGCCATAGCACAGGCGATGTTCCTCGTCACGTTTCATCTAGCAGGAGTGAAGAACACAATCGCTGACTCTCAGCAGGGAGCTGTGCTCTTGCCATGAGTGAGAACTTCGGCAGGACCAAGTGGATCACCTGTTCCGCATATGGGACAATCCCCAGATCGATCTGTTTGCGACGGAACACCAAGTCCTGGAGGTTCGCCAGCAGATTTCCCCAGCCAGGGAGCATGGGTGACACATTCTCCTTTCCCCTGGGATGGCCTGTTTCTGTATGCGTTCCCTCCGTTGCGTCTTCGACTAGTCGATCAACTCAGAAGGTCTCGGTGCAGGATGATCCTCGTTACACCGGCGTGGCCGAGACAGATATGGTACCCGGACCTTCTGGACATGTCGGCGTCCCCTCCAGTCAAGCTTCCGGCGGACGCAGTTCTTCTCGCCAGGGAAGGAGGCACGATTCTGCACCACGACCCAGGATCACTGAACCTGAAGGCCTGGCTCCTGCAGCACAAGTTTGGGGGCTAAGAGTTCCAGAGCTTCATCTACTCTGAAATGCTATGGGTACAAGTGGAAGAGGCTTGCTGTTTGGTGCTGCACTCAGAAGATTGACACTCTACGAGTCACTGCTCTGCAGGTGCTTCTGTATTTGTTGTTGTTGGCCAAGGCAGGACTGGCCCATGCTTCCATCTGGCAGCCATCTCCTGCTACACCAGATCGCCTGGGCGATCCTCCTTATGGTCGCATCTTTGACTCGAGGAGTTTGTCAAAGGACTGTTTCACTCATGCTCAATGTGGTGCTTACTAGGCTCATGGGTCCACCGTTCGAGCCTATGCATTCAGCGCCACTGACGTTTTTGTCATGGAAAACGGCGTTTCTTGTGGCCATCGCCTCCGCACGACGAGTGGGAGAGATCTAGGCCCTCTCTTGTAAACCACCTTACTTGACATTCCATGAGATGAGGGTGGTGCTACGGCACACCCCTCCTTCATGCCCAAGGTGCCGTCGGACTTTCATCTAAACGAGCCCTTGGCGTTACCTGTATTCTTCCCGACACCTTTGTCGCCGTCTGAGAGGACTTTGCACTCGCTGGATGTGGCTAGAGCGCTGAAGTTCTACATGGACCGCACAAAGAGTTTTAGGAAGACGTTGCAACCTTTTGTGAACTTTGGCCTTGTGAACCATGGAAGACCCTCTCCAAGGCTTCCATTTCCAGGTGGCTCTCATGCTGCACCACCCATTGTCACCGGTTGGCAAACTGACTGTTGCCTGGCCGTCCGAGAGCCCATTCGACCAGAGCGATCGCTGCAACTATGGCATTCCTGTCTGGTGTGACACTGCTTGACATCTGCAGGGCTGCTACATGGAGGTTGACGCACACCTTCACGAAGTTCTGAGTCGACAAGGATTCCAGGGAGGAGTCCAGAGTCGGCCAAGGAATGCTGCGCAACCTGTTCCCTTGAAGGTGAGCCTGGAGGTAAGAGATGCTTAATCTTGAGCCTTGCCACCTCCCGTGGTTGTGCATGTGTGTGCTGCTATGTATTCCTTATTCATGAGCATGCAAAGCCATGCCAGACCCCATTCTGGGGAAGGAACTTAACTGTAACTTTTCTCCAGCATGGGTCTGGCATAGATTCACATGTGAACCCTTCCGCTTACCCCTCTGTGGCTCTTCTATTGGTCCTACTGCCACTTTACGTGCTACCAAATCTGAAGGTGGCTGCCAGAGGAGGGGCTTAGGTAGAGGGCAGTCATTGGCTGGTGGCAGTATGACCCAGAAACCAGTGATTGGTTGTTAGAGAAAAGACAGTTAAGAAGTGAAACTGAAACAGATTTGATCTTTATCTCAGCCTGACTGGGAATATTCATGAGCAAATTAATCCATGCCAGATCCATGCTGAAGAACAGTTACAGGTAAGTAACTTGTTCCTTCTCCACATCATACAACCTCCCCAATCCACCACGCAGGAGGTTGCTCCCAGCCCTACGTTAGCAGAGGTTGGCGCCGGCACCCAGACCAGCCTGAACCGGCCAAGACGTCAAGCTCCCACCCGTGCACCCAAGTGGAAGGCCGGCTGACTAGGTTAGTCGGCGAGTGGAGAAAGATCAGCACAGATGGATGGGTGCAGAGCGCTCTCGCCCAGGGACACACCTTGGAGTTACAACGCAGGTGCCCACGTATTCCACTGGTTCCACATCGTGAACTTCATGTCCCTGAGCTCCTGGAAGAAGTGCGAGCCATGTTACGGAAGGGGTGAATCGAGCTCATTCCCCCACGACTCCAGTGCTCTGCAGTCTATTCCAGATATTTTCTAGTAAGAAAGAAGACTGGGGGTATCTGCGCAGTCTGAACAAGTACCTGTAGTCCCAACAATTCAGTATGGGCGCGTTGCAGCACATGCTTGGCCAATTGGAGGAAGGGGTTTTCTTGATGTCGTTGGACCTACAGGACACATACTTCCATGTCTGGGAGAATAGCTCAGGGACAACGTGCTCGCCTTGGAAGCAAGACGACACAGAGCACCATAGGTTTGATTCCGGGTACGCGCTTGGATACCTCCTGGGTATTAAGCACGTTTATAAATAACCTATAATATCCCCATCCACCAGAAACCGGTTCCTTAGGTTCGTGGTGCAAGGCCAGCACTACCAGTTAAAGGCCCTACCATTCGGCTTGAAATATGTCATACGAGTGTTCACAAAGTGCCTGGCCCTGGTGGCGGCCCATCTGCAGGGCATACAAGCATATCCGTACTTGGATGATTGGCGGATACACGCCTACTCCCGGGAACTGGCTGTTGACCACACGAGACAGTCTGGATAATCACTGTTACTGGGATTCTCTGTAAACTATCCAAAAGCCTGGCTGACGCCATGGCAGAACGTGCAGTTCCTCGGCGCCAGACTCAACATGGTGACTTGCCTGGCTTCACCCTTGGAGAGGCTAGTGGCCATTCAAGGGAAGGACCCATCATGGACTTGCGTTGGTTGAACAAGCTCCTTAGGAAGGACAAGTTCAAGATGGTCACTCTTTCTCAAGTCCTCCAGGCCCTTCAACTTCAGGATTGGTTGTTGTCTCTCGACCTCAAGGATGCTTACTTTCATGTGCCGATTCATCCCAAGCACAGAAGTAACTGAGGTTCGCAGTTGGCGACTTGCATTTTCAGTTTCGGGTGCTGCTCTTCGGATTGACCTCTGCCCCGAGGGTCTTCACCAAGCTGATGGTGGTGGTGGTGGCAGCGTATCTCGGGAAAGGGGATTCACGTCTACCCCTACCTGGATGATTGGCTGATCAGGGCGCACTCTCCCGAGCAAGCCCTGGATCATCTGTCCGTCACCTGCCACTCCCTTACAGGCTGGGCTTCTCCCTCAATTTAACGAAGTCCCATTTGACACCTACCCAGTGGCTCCAATACATCGGAGCAGTGCTCGACACATCCCTGGGGCAGTGTTTGCCTCCCCAGGTGAGGGCTCATCACATTCTGCAGATGATGGACACATTTCAACGCGCCCAGAGTCTCCCGGCGTTCGAGTTCTTGAGGTTCCTCGCCCTCATGGCATCCTGCATTTTCCTGGTGCCAGAGGCCAGACTGCGGATGAGATCTCTGCAGTGGGCTCTCAAGATGCAGTGGTCGCATTTCTCCAGCAGGATGTCGGATCCCGTTCAGATTCCACCCTTGGTCGCCCAGGATCTTTTGTGGTGGGCCGTCCAAGGCAATCTGATGAAGGGAGCTCCATTTTGGCAACCGCGGCCGGAGGTGACGATCGTGACTTGACGCATCCCTCACGGGTTTCGTAACTCATGCCAACGAGTTGGCAGCCAATGGCCGTTCTCCATCGGAGTCCAGACTCCACATGAATCTGTTAGAGCTGCGGGCTGTCAGGCTAGCCCTGAAGGCTTTTCTGCCGTCTGTGCGGGGGAAGGATCTCCTGATTATGACAGACAATACAGTGGCCATGCACTACCTCAGCAAAAAAGGGGGTCAGGGTCACTCCCTTTGTGCAGGGAGGCGATGCAGCTGTGAGCCATCCAGCAGGAAGTTTCGATTTCGGCACATCTGGCCGGAGACAAATGCGGCAGCAGATGCTCTGAGCAGGCAGAGCACGGCCTCTCACGAGTGGGAGCTGGCTCAGGAAGTTCTTCTGGGGATCTTCGCCCTTTGGGGAACCAGACAAGTGTATCTCTTCACCACCAGTGTCAACCGGAATTGCTAGAGGTTTTGCTCACGGGAATTTCCTCCAAGATGAGCCTTGGGGGATGAGTTCGTAGTGTAGTGGTCCTTCCCACTGCTGTACACTTTTCCTCCAGTTCCCGTCATTCCGCAAGTCTTGCAGAGGTTACAGAGGTTCGGTTCCTGAATGATACTCATTGCTCCGGCTTGGGCTAGGAGAGCGTGGTACCCGGACCTTCTAGACCTGTCCATCTGCCCTCCACGCCGTCTTCCGTACCGAGACGATCTGACGGGAGGGGGGGGGTCGGGTTATCCATCCAGAGGTCAAGTCTCTCAGCCTTCATGCTTGGTATCTGAAAGGTTGGGTATAAGGATTGGGATCTCTCCGAAGATGTGATGGTGTTGCTTTCGGCCAGAAGGCCCGCAACAAAATCCCTGTACCGTTGCCTTTGGAGAAAGTTATGTGACTGGTGCAGGGTACAGAATGTGGATCCTTTTCAATGTTGGTTTTGTCTTTTTTTACTTTCCTTTGCCCAAAAGGGCCTGCAAGCGGCGTACCATTTAAGGGTTACCTGGCGGCGCTCGTCTGAGGAATGTTTATTTTAAGATTCCTTTGATTTCTCAGTTTCTAAAAGGGCTAACTAATGTGTTTCCGCCGTCACCTTTCCAGGTGCCGGGATGGGATTTGAATTTGGTTTTAAAGTTCCTGATGGGAGCTCCGTTTGAGCCCTTACATTCTTGTCCATTGCGACTGTTGTCCTTTAAAACTGTATTTTTAGTTGCTGGTACTTACGCACGCAGGGGGAGTGAGTTGCAGGCACTTTCCGCCAAGCCACCCTTCACTGTGTTCCATAAGGACAGGGTTGTCCTTAGGGTGCGGCCTTCTTTTTTTCCGAAGGTTGTGTCGGAATTCCATTTGAGTCAGAAGGTAATTCTTCCGGCGTTTTATCCTCCTCCACATCCTGGTAAGGAAGAGGAGAGGCTCCATAGGTTGGATCCTAGGAGAGCTTTGAGTTTCTATCTTTCACGGATGTCCTGAGTCCGAGTGGACGATCAGCTCTTTGTTGGTTATGCTGGAAGGCGTTTAGGTCAGGCTGTTTCCAAGCAGACCTTGTCCAGATGGATCATTTTGACGATCTGAGTGTTACCGTTTTGGCGAAAAGGACCCTCAGTAGGCTTACAGGCTCACTGTACTAGGGGTGTGGTTGCCTCCACGGCTCTACAGAGGGGCATTCCGATTCACAATATTTGCATACTTTTGTGAGACGCTATTCCTTGGACTCCATCCATGGGCGGGATTTGGCCTTTGGTAAGGCAGTCCTCTATTCAGCAATTTGATTGGGCATTATAAAATTCCAAATTTTGAAATTCTTTTCCCTCCATACGGTGGTACTGCTTTGGGAGTCTGTCATAGATGTGGAATACGTCAGAGGACACAATCCCCTCGAAGAACAAGTTACTTACCTTATCTGGTAACGTTCTTTCGATGGTATGTTCCTCCGTATTCCACATCGAACCCTCCCAGCCTGCCCCTCTGCAGAATTTCTTATGCGATTGCAGCTTAGTTTCCGCAAGGCTTTCTGCAGTCATACTGGCAGGAGATTGGTGCCACACGTTCTGGAAAAAACTACAACTGAGGCTACGGGCACTGTGCGTCCTACATATAACATCCGGTGACGTCGACACTCGACGGAGGCTCTCGTGGAACGACGTTTCGACGTCATTGACACAGGACGCCCTCTGCTGAAAATGTTCCGAAGCAGCACCGCTGTGGTCATTACCTGTCATAGATGTGGAATACGTCGGAGGAACATCCCATCGAAAGAACGTTACCAGATAAGGTAAGTAACTTGTTCTTCTCAGATATGTCTATGAAGAACAAGGTAGAGAACATGGGTTTGGGTCACTATGCTCCTTTAAAATGGAGCAGTGGGGGATGGGCCTGTTCAAATAACTTTTTGTGATGTTTTTGCAGCTTAACAAACCGGATTTTAAAAAATGGATGGTCACTGTGTCCTTTTAAATGCAAAATGTCACGGGATTGGTCCAAAGCAAGCCTCCTGTAATAAGGGGTGTTGGGTAAGAATTGGTGCAGTCGCACTGTGTGACTACACAAGACTTAAGTGCTTGGTATTAGGTAAGCCACCTTTTAGGTATAGGTCTGTACTGCACACGTTGGTTTGGTAGTGTGACTGGTCAGGCAGGCCTATTTCAAGAGCAGTAAATGTGAGCTGTAGAATTATCCGTAAGTACAAGTAGCCAAGTAATCCGTAAATACAAGTAGCCAAGTAACACTTCCACTCAAGGTTTCAATTATACATAGTTATTTATTTAACGTCTGTTTTTAAATGAGCCTTCTTTAAAAAAGGTAAAATAACGTAACAATACGAATAAACTTAGAAATTACTGTTCAGAATATCAAGCCAGTGCATAATCTTTGGATATGCTTAATGCAAATCTCTCCTACACCCAGAGGTGACTTAAATCACAAGGATAGAATTTGCATTTATATATTCCACAAATCTACTTTGTAGATTCTGAGTTGCAGAAAGGAAAGGTTAACGGAAGCAGAAAGGTTAATCGAAGCAAAAAGGTTAGAACGGATTCTCAGCAAATGTGAGGACAACTGAATGCTCCAATGAAGTCTAGATAAGCCTTTCCTAGCAGTAACCATGTTTAACAAGCCACAACCTGGGGAGAAAAGGAGGGGGGGCGGCGGAATAAGCAATATCAATGTCAGTGGATTTAGAAGAGTGCGTTTATGGGGCTAGGCCAGCCAAGGTCATTGGGACACATTCTATAGTTCTGATGCACTTCTTGGATAAAAGTCTTGCACAAAGTGAGTTCAGAAAAAATCATTTGTAGGGCCACAAGCTGTTAAGCCTGTTTAAAGGGAGTTGAAATCAACTCAAAGTAAGCAGATACAAGCCTCAAGCGAGACCGCACGACTTAAGGCAAGAAGGTAAATAACCCCAAGCCCAAACAGTACCTCTGGTTAGAAGAAAAGGTGGTCCAGCTGGATTCTGTCTTGCTACAGCCAAGCAGACCCTGGTTCCTTAACCTCAGTCGTGGGGACAAGAGGGAGGACGTCTGGAGGGCTCCTGCAGCAATAATCTTGGAAGGTCGCCAGTTACAGACTTTTTGTTTCAGTGGAACTTCGTGATTTCAGTGCTTTGTAAACCACGCTGATACAGAACCCTGGACACTGGTTGGACTTTCCTTGCTCCCTCGGTCTTGCACTCTGGTCAGGGGATTCTGGATCAAGATTTCCTGCTTCTGTGGGGTCCTTAGGAGGCTTTTGGCCAGATTCGTTCGGCGGCAGACATTGCACTCTGTTATGGATACTCGACCCCAAGCATTGGGCTTCTGCAGCAATGGAGAGGCACAACAAGTCTGGGATTGGCACCAAGTGGAGTTTGGCTTTTGGGTTAGTCCCACTAACCCAAGGGGAGAAGTCGTTCCTGCAGAGCTTCTCTGTCAAGGTGAAAAAGGAGGGCTGCAGAGCAGCAGGGCTTCACCGGGCAATTGACGGTCCAGGAGGTTGCAGCAGGCTTCATTCACGGTTTGTTCTTCGGATGTTCCTTCCAGCGGTCGACTCTGCCTGTAGTTCTAAAACACTCGCCTTTTAAGCAGGTTTCTCCCATTTATGCACAGCCTCGGCTTCAGGACAGCCAGCCAGCCTATCACTAGCTTAATTTAGGCACTCCTAGAGACAAAGAACAGGAGTTTCGGGGCCCTCCCTCACATCCTATCCTTCCAGGCTCAATGGAGCCAGGGACGGCTTCAGGGCTGAAGCCCACCAAAGCCAAGACAAACCGAAGGGCTCAAACCTGTCTCAACACGGAGTAAAAGCCAAGAAAGACCTCACAAACAGAAAATGGCGAAACAACTGGGGGGGGGACATTTTGACAGAATGGTCACCCATGGGTGCTGTACTGCAGCGGAGGGTTCCGCCTGCGGTAGAAAAGCACAATGGTAGGAACAATTAAACCACTGCCATCAGCCATTTGAAGTAGTGAGGGTAACATGAAAAAGTAGGATAAGGGGCTACTTGGTAACCTCCCCCCTCCACAGCACTCCACATCAGATGGTGTGCGCTGGACCTACAAGGAGAAGAGGTAAGTGAAGTTAATTTCACTTCACTTTACAATTCTTGGGAACTGTAGTTCACAGCAGGTATTTAAACCTTATGAGAAAGCCAAAGGATTTCTGTGACTCTGCACTGAAGCTGCTGTCACCATACAAAAAGCAGATGCCTACCGAGTTTGTCAAAAAACAGTGAAAATACACAATCCAAATGAGGTAAAAACACACGAGAGGGAGAAAAAGGTCCCATTCAGGGGTTCAAATTAAAAAGTCCTAAGTGGGAGACCACCATAGGGCGCGGATAAGGATGGCTGCATTAGTGTGGAGCTCCATGCTCGGCCAGAATGAGAAGTTATAAATATGCCCCCTCGAGCGCAGCAAAGCAAGTAGAAAGGAGGCAAATCGTGGTTGGTGTGAGACCTGCAGGCCCAGGCCCACACAGCGCCGGCAAGACGACCCAGAATGCCGGCGCCATTTCCAAGAGTGCAGAGGAGAGGAAGCCTGCAGCAACGGACACTGAGTAGACCTGGCCAGTCACATCGGCCACCAGCACCCCCAAGTAAGGTGCCACCCACCCCCGATGGGGCTCCCATGGGCACGGAAGCAGCAGCGGGGAAACCAGCTGCCGTTGTACAGACTGGGAGACATTCTACTCTTTGGCAGATGGCGGGCGGGTACCCCTTCCCCACAAACCCCACCCCCCCCACCGTGCAGATACATCACTGTGGGGAGAACCGGCACCGTTACAGATACTGGGAGGTGGCCCCTCACGCACTACCAGCCACGAAAATTACAGTTTCGATGGGGGCGGCCCATGCATGATCAACTTTGGTCTTCCTCCCTCACACAAGTCCATGTGAGGAAGCACTGACACGTTAGGAGGGGGAGGTTTATTGGACCTGGACAGGTGGTAGCAGCCCCCCCCACCGGATCCCCCAGCACCACTTGATTGGCAGGGGAAGCCTGAAGCAGCTAGGTAGAGGGAAGCCTGACCTGCCCTGGCAAAGGCCAGAACAAGAGGCACCTGCAATCCCCAGGAAGGTGGGAAGGATTCCCCCCCCCCTTTCCAACAAGTCTCAAGGCATATCTGGAGCCACTGCAGAGCCGTGGGCGTTAAGATCGATCGGACCACCATCTAGCCCCTGGCACCACTGTGTGGGGCCGAAGACTGCTCTGACCAGAAGGAAAAAGGGAGATTGGGGAGGGGGGGCGTGGACAGTGCAGCTGAGGCAATACCAGGAGGGGCACAAAGGACTGGAAGTAACATGGCAGGAGAGGCTGGAGCCAGACTTGCCAGTGGAGCCTTGGTGGGCATACAACAGGACATGCATGCAGTACTATCAGAACTGCAAGCATTTAGGGCGGAGGTCCAGAGCTCACTGGGTGCCCTCACCGAGGGGGTCACCAATGTGGAGGACCGAGTGGAGGCCTTGGAACACTTGCACCACGCCACAGACATAAGCAATGTGGAGGTAGAGCTGCTACTGAGCATCGGGAACCAGAGGTGAGGTACAAAGTTGCCAATATCGAATCGAGAGTGGAACAATTTACAGATCTGGGGGCTCCCAGGCAGAGACAAATGCCACAGGAGCTTGAAAAGTTCCTTCTTCGTCTCGTGCGGGACTTGCTGTGGGCCTCCATGGAGTGAGAGAGATTAAGTTCGACAGGATCCAGAGGGGTGCAGGGCCCAGGGAAGGGCCGCGCTCGGTGGTTGCCAAGTACCACTACTACACTGACAAGGAGGAAATGCTACAGGAGGCAAGGGTGTGTGGCACAATCGAATGGGAAGGAGTGCAGATCAGGACTTTCCAAGACCTATCCGCCTATACCCTGGACCAAGATGCAAATGTAGGCCCCTAACTAAATGACTTCAAGACAAGGGAGTGAGGTACTGTGGGCGCTTCCCCTTCACCCTCATGTTCGAACTCGGGTGGTGAAAATTACGTTCTAAATCAAGGCGAGGACACAATCTGCTAAAAACTACAGAGCAAGGAGATGCAACCGGAGAGAGTCACCGCCAGCTGAGGGAGTGCTTCAAAAGTGCATTCTCTCAACCTAGAAGGACCAAAAGAGACCATACCTCTAGGTGATCAAGGAATCCTAGGGCGTCGCACTCGCCTCCCCCGAAGTGATGCATTTTTTAGAGCAATTTGTTGACACTGGGGGCGATTGAGTTGATGCCTTGCCAGCCTTAAGCTTGCACAATGCGGAGAAAAGATGGCCTGGCCACACACTGTGGTGACCTGGTGAAATGCAGGTGTCTACTTCGGCTTTGTGCCCTGTTGGTGTTTAGTGGGTGGGTTTGTTGTTGTGGGTTAGGGTGGGGAGGGAGGGAGGAGCAGGGAAGGGGGTAGGTGATTCAGCATGCACAATGTTGGGGCTTCTGTGACGTACAAGAGGACAATGACCCGGGGCACAGGCGATCATCCCAGACGGGGATATGGTTGATTTGAAGGTTGTGACCCTCAACCTTGAGGGTCTGAATTCTCCAAATAAGAAGTCCCTGACCTACAACATGTTCCGGTCCCTCATGGTATCGGTCCTCTTCTTGAAGGAAACACATTTTAAACAAGGGATGGAGCGTCCTCTGCAGAAAGGGGCGGTGGGGCAAATGTTCTGGGCTTCCAACAGGGATCGTAAAAAGGAAGGGGTAGGAATTGTCTTGGCAAAATCAGGGGCCTCAAACTAAGGGGGGCTTTGGAGGGAGATTCCTGGTGCTCAAGGGTCAAGTGGGACGGAGTCCTGTTTACCTTGGCCATGGCGTATGCACCCAATGTAGGCCAGATTCCTTTTCTTAAGAGGGTCTTTGTAGGAATGGGGTGAGGGACACGTTTTAGTTGGGGACAACTTCAACCGGTGCAGGACCCGGGACTGGGCTGGTGGTCAGCAAGGGGGGGCTGGAGGGGTACTGAAGCAGGTGGCACCGAACAGAGTTTATGGCCCTCCTTGAGGACTACTTTTGGGCAGATGTGTGGAGGGCCTCTCACCTCCAGGCTGGAGGATATACCTTCTCTCCTCCCCACTCTACCTACACCAGGATAGACCTATTAACCCCCCAGGGAGCAAATGGAGGATATCACATCCACATAAAATAGTGGTGACACCCTGGCAGTTTGAAGCAAAAAGTCCATCGTGGCACTGAAATGATGTTCTTCTCTGAGACCTGGTCTTGAGAGAGTACCTGGGGAATTAAATTTGATCCTCCGAGGTCAATGAGACAGGGGAGGTACCCAAGGGCCCATAAGGCGGGATACGCGGGTGTTTCGACAAGTATTTTGAGTTATATAGGAAGGCACCAGACGATCAGGACATACCTGTACAGCTTGGCAGTCCCAAAGCTTACCCCTGGGGCATTAGCGGCCCTGGAGGTTGAAGTCTCTGCCAGAGAGGTTAGTGGCTGCTAAATGCAGCCTGAAGGCTGGTAAAGCCCCTGGGGAGGATGGATACACCACTGATTTCTTTAAACAATTCCGGGAGTCGTTGCCAGCTCCATTGGTCAGGGACGCCTCTAGCAAAATAAGCAGGGTTCCCCCCACCTTTTTGGAAGCCAGAATAGTGGTCA
Organism: Ambystoma mexicanum; assembly: GCF_040938575.1. NCBI lineage: Eukaryota > Metazoa > Chordata > Amphibia > Caudata > Ambystomatidae > Ambystoma > Ambystoma mexicanum. Next base: position 586,660,052 of record NC_090929.1, on the reverse strand, counting down.
TACCCAAACCAGGGAAGGACCCTGTGCACTGTCGGGCATACAGGCCCATCTCGCTTTTTTTTTTTTAAAACTTTGTTTATTCAGCTTGGTACAACAGGCACAGGCAGATTACAATAAAGCATGTAAATACAACGGAAATGCAAAGGGGATCGCGTTCATCGCAGATCAGTATGGTACAATTGAAGAAATCATATAGGGTAGTACAGGGAACAACGTATACCGATGGGGGGCACATGCGAGGACAGACCAAAGACAGTTGGGAGAGAATCATGAGTCATCTGGAGCTGAGGCGAGAGAAGGGTCCGGGGATGCAGGGACAGAGTCGGTGACAGTGGAGGACATGTATGAGCGGAATTTTTGCCATATGTTCCTAGGTCTGGAGTGGGCGGGCTGTTGCATCGACCAGGACTCCTCCGTGTCAGAGGCCCACGTGACTGCCCTGAGCCACTGTGCGTGAGTAGGGGCGTTCGGCCGAAGCCAGCAGAGTAGGATTGTACGCACAGCTAGTAGCATACAGAGGCTAGCCAGCCTCCTGGAGTCACGATGAAGCTCTGGGAAATCATGAAATAGACACTGCATTGGGGACAGGGAGATGGGGCACTCGAGAATAGATGAGATAGTAGAGCATACTGAGGTCCAAAATTGGGTGAGTCGAGAGCAAGACCAGATCATGTGTATATACCCCGCCTCTTCACTGCCACATCTCGGGCATCTAGGGGAGGAGTCACTTGACATACGGTGTAACCTAGCCGGGGTATAATGGCATCTGTGGAGCACCTTAAATTGAATTAGTTTGAATCGGGAGTTAAAGGAGATCAACTGAGTGCGTGCACACATACGGGTCCACAGCTCATCAGATATTTCGGAGCCGAGATCTGACTCCCAGGAGTGCCTCAGTTTGGAGAATGCGGGGGGTGATCTGGTTTGGAGCAGGGTGTATAGCCTGGAGGTTTTTCCCCTCATAGGAGAAGGCGAGGATAGTTCGGTAATTGCAGGTTCATCAGGTGGCAATGCCGGAAAACTTATGTACTTGCGCTTGAGTACCCCACGGAGAGATGAGTATTGGAGCCAAACGGAGGGTCTCCGCCTAAGGGAGGCCGGGAGGTCGGGCCATTCTATAAAGTTTCCCTGTTTGAATACGTCACGTAGTAGTTCGTATCCCGCCTCGGCCCATGTGCGGACCACCAAGGGTGGGACATGTGGGACTTCTGGAAGGAAGTTCCAAATTGGAAAGTTGCCGTGAAAGGGGTGAATGATACCCAGTATTCGCCAAGATTTATGTAAAGCTAGGGATGTGCAGGTCATGGGATCCAGCGATTCCGACAACACCGGCATGGGTGTGACCACTAGAGATCGGATATCACGGTCACTGATCGATAACCTTTCCAGTCTGACGTGGGGGGGGGATCCGTTACATTGAACCAGTGTGCAGTGTGTTGGAGTTGTGCCGCCAGCCAATAATTAAGGAAGTCCGGAGCTCCAAATCCTCCAGCCTCCATGGGGGTGGCAAGGGTCTTGAGCTTTAGACGGACCGCGCCTGAGTGCCAAAGGAAGGAGTTGAGGCTACGTGTCAATGATTGAAAGAATTCGGTTCCCGGCCATAGCGGTACATTCGCAAATCTATACAGGAGTTGGGGGAGTACCACCATCTTCAGTACCCCTATCCTGCCCGCCAGCGAAATCGGCAACTTGGCCCAGCCCTGTAGTTTGGTGGTGAGGTTTGTGAGGTATGTCTGATAATTCTCCTCGCGGACCCGTTCGATGTGACGAGCCACCACTATACCCAAGTAGGTAATTTTAAATTGGGCCCAAGCGAACCCCATGGTATCCGGGGGGGGAAGTGTGCTGGGAGTAAGCGGGAAGAGAGTTGATTTAGAGCAATTAACCGTGAGACCGGAGATGTGCCCGAAGAAGGCGATGTCTTTCAGTATTGGGGCCAGGTTGGTCTCGGGGGAACGGACGAAAAGAAGAGCATCGTCAGCGTACAGGGAGACTATGTCCGAGATACCAGAAGTACGCAGACCCCTATGTGCATGGTTTTGGCGAAGCATGTCCGCGAATGGCTCCATTGCTACAGCGAATATTAAGGGGGAGAAGGGGCATCCCTGTCTAGTGCCCCTGGCTATATGGAAAAGAGGGGAGCAACGGTCCTCTGTGCGGACTCTGGCAACAGGATTAGAGTAAAGTAGCCTGACCCAGGAGACAAAGGTGGGACCGAATTTACATTTGTCAAGTACCCGCCAGAGATATCTCCACGACACCGAATCAAATGCCTTTTGCATGTCAAGTGTTGCGGCCACTGCATGTACATTCGGGCTCACCCTACTTATAATGTTGAATAGCCGCCTCAAATTCAAGTATGTGGAGCGGCCTGGGATGAACCCAGCTTGATCTGGGTGTATAATATGTGGCATGAAAGGGACAAGTCGAAGAGCAAGTGTTTTAGCGTAGATCTTGGCATCGCAATTGATCAGGGAGAGTGGACGGTACGAACCGCATTGAGTAGGAGGTTTATTGGGTTTTAGTAGGACTGTTATGGTGGCTTCGCGCAACGAGGGGGGAAATTGGCCCAGTTCCACCAATTCGTCCCATAGCGCAACTAGACGGGGGAGTAGGAGTGACTTGAAGTGTTTATAGAACTCCACAGGTATACCGTCTGATCCCGGGGATTTGCCTGAAGAAAGGGAGTCTATAGCCTCCGAGAGCTCCTCAGGGGTGACTGGGTTCTCAAGAGCTCCGGCGGTCTCAGGAGAGAGAGCCGAGAGGGGAAGATTATCGAGGTAGGCATCGATTTCTGCATCAGTGGCTTTATCTGATTGAGTATATAGAGATTGATAGAAGGAGAGGAATTCAGAATTAACATCTCCAGGCAAGGTGGCCAGGGAGCCATCAGGTCTCTCGATTCCAGGAATGGGTGGGGCACCAAGCTCACGGCGGAGGAGTCTAGCCAGCAGGCGGCTTGGGCGTTCACCCTCCCCGTATCTCCTAGCAAGTCCAGGGTTATCCAGAAACTTCAGCTCACGGTCCGCGAGGGAGCGGAATGTATCCAGCTCCGAGCCAATTAACGCGAGGGTTTCTGGGGTTTGGTCGAACGTGTATTGGGTCTCCAATGCCGATAATTTGGCTTCGCTAGCTGCAATCTCCCTCCGAATAGTCTTAAGGATACCATTTTCCTTGGAGAGGGCGATGCCTCTGATGTAGGCCTTAAAGGATTCCCAGAGGGTGGCTTGGGAGGAGACGGAATTGGTGTTAATTTCAAAGAACTCCTCGATGGCCGACTCCAACCCGGAGCTGAAAACCGGGTCGAGGAGAGAGAGTGGTTTCATCCTCCAGTGTCTGGTTCGGCCGCCGTCAGGGCCCCAGACTAAGGTGACTGTCACCGGGGAATGATCGGAAAGGGTCCTGGGGAGGATGGTCAGTCCAGACACGCTCCTCATCAGCACACCAGATACCAACCACCTGTCTATTCGCGAGAAGGAATCGTGAACTGAGGAGTAAAAAGAGTAAGATCTGGAGTCAGGATAAAGGAACCTCCATGCGTCATATAGGGCCAATCGAGGAAGGGAGGACAGTGCAGCATATGCCGCTCTGGAGAGCTGACGGGGTCTGGACCCAGATCTATCTAGGTTTACGTCGAATATCGTATTAAAATCGCCTCCCCAGAGAATCGGTACCAGCGGGAAGCTCTCCAAGATGGTCACCAATTGTAGATAGAAATCGGGATCATCGACGTTGGGGCCATATATGTTGAGGAGGACCACCTCCCTATTCTGCAGTACGCCATGAAGTAGAACATATCTGCCCAGGGGATCGATTAACGTAGCGATGGGAATGAATTTGAGGGTTCTGTGGATCAGGGTCATAACTCCGCGGCTCTGGGTGGAGTAGGTGGTGAAGTATCTCTGAGGGCCCCATGATTTCGCGAATTTTTCACAATACTCGGAACATGCATGTGTCTCCTGCAGAAATAGGATTTTAGACCCATGTCTCTCAGCCTGAAGCTGTAACAGTCTCATTTTTTTGTGGTTACCCAGACCTCGAACATTCCAACTCATGAATGTCAATGTCTCCTCGCGCCGTACCTCAGAGTCGGCCATAGAGGAATACGGGTGGATGGAAGTGTGCTCCCCATGGATGTTGACCAATATGGTCAGGACCGCGATGTCCCTGGGGCCTTCGTGTTCCGAACTCTACCCCTCCTGTCGTCACCAAGCTTTTTTTAACATTTAACCCCTTCCCCCACTCCCCCTCCCACATCCCTCCCCCAACCAGAGGGATGAAGACCCTACAACCAATTAACCAGAACCAGAACAGTGGCATCGACGCCTGGGGGGTCTGCGAGTTGGCCCGGCGACAATGCTCCGAACCGCGAGGCAATTTTAGGATAAACATGATGCCCGACATTAATGTCGTTTCCCGTCCAGGGGAGGACCCGTGGAGGGGAAGGGAAAGGCGGGCATGGTCAGTAGATAATGAACCAAGAAACGAGAGATGTAAGGATGTGAATTCCCGAGCAACCGGACCGGGGTGGTGTGTGCACCCGGGCACCGGTGCCCCGGGGGTGTCACAGTGACGGGGGGGAACCGGGACGTGAGCCCAAGAGGGCGCGAAAGGGAGGAAGCATGACCCAACCGCCCAGCAGGGGTCTGACTAGTGTATATCATAGACGCCCAAAGGGGGAACAATAGCGTACGGGGTCTAGCTGACCAGGAGGATCACCCAAACAAGAATGAGTGCATGCAGGACCATGACTTGAGCAGACCAGCATTGGAGAGCAGTTAGCATGTAGAGTAGTGCTGTCTAATACCACCATGTCGCTGTGGGATCCAGGGGGTTATCCCAGGACCCCCGGGCGACCAAGAAAGCAAGGGATATGTGTGGTAAGCCTCTGGGGTGGAATGGTGGGGAGTAGACCACAGCGTATTCTGCCCACAAGCCCATTCAATTCCTGCCATATCAGTGGGTCCCCGAACAGAGCAATCATAAGTGAGGATAGGAACAATCACACAATCTGACATCAGAGTGGCCTGGTCGCTTTCAATAAAAGGGGGGCCCCCTCCAGCGCCGGGAGATCACAATGGAACATAGCGGTGTCCATTTCCACGAATTGTCAATGCCTTGGCTAGCCAGTGACACATCACCCGCTCCAATGCGCCGGCGGGGGGAGCCCACAGCGGTGTCTGATGAGGGTACAGTTCAGCCGGGAAAGTGTTCATCTATGAACCTGGAGGCCTCCTCAGGCAGTGTGAAAAAGTAGACTCGGTTTGCGTGTTCAATCCGTAATTTGGCGGGGTATAGCATGGCATATTTGACCTGATGGTCACGCAATCTTCTCTTGACCGCCAGAAAGGTCTTGCGATCCCGTTGTACCGCCACCGAGAAGTCCGGATATAGGTGGATCCTAGCTGCGCCCAGGAGAAGGTCTCCCTTGAGTCTCGCCGCCCTGAGGAGGGCATCCCGATCGCGAAAATTTAAGACCCTTGCTATGATGGGACGTGGGGGTGCCCCCGGTTTGGGTTTCGTCGTGAGCGCACGGTGGGCCCTTTCAATCGCAAACTGAGGTGAGAGTTTAGGGGAATCCAGGATTTGGTTCAGTAGGCCCTCGACGTATTCCTCCATAGGCTCATGTATCCCATCCTCCGGTACCCCAATAATGCGAAGATTATTACGCCTCGAGCGAGACTCAAGATCCTCGTTTTTCTTCTCCACCTCAGTGACGCGGGCGGATAGAGTAGAGACCTCCGCCCGGAGGGAGCCCAGGCCGTCCTCAGTGGTGCTCACCCGCGACTCGATCTCAGCCACACGGCCATCCGTTCTCTCCATATGCGCCTTGATGGAGGATATCGTGCCATTCATGTCGTCTAACTTACAATGAATTGTGGTGAATCCATCCCGGATGAACTCCATCATTTTCTGAGGGTCGAACGGCTCCTGCGCCACTGGGGCAGAAGGCTCCTGCGTGGACGTCTCCGGTCCATTGCTTCCTGAGGGCTTGGTGAAGATGTTGATGGAGGATTGTTTCTTGCCAGTGCGTGTCGACATGATGTCGATGGAAGGGCGAATTAAAGGACAACGGATCCACCAAGGAATTGGGTGAAATCAGAAGGTAAGGCACCAGGATCCACCCAGGCTCGTAGGCGAAGACCGAGCCGCGCGCCAGGAGAGCCCACGACGACCCCGCTCCCAGCGGGAGGGCCCAGAGAGGGGCGATGTCGGCCAGGTAATATATGCGGGAACCAGCGAGCAGCAATCAGTCTCAGTAAACACTGTTAAGGGGGGGCACCCCAATATCGGGGCTGAAGTGGGAAATACTTGATCCGAATGGCGGGGGGCGTTGGAGGAGGTGGAGAGAAGCGGAGCCCCGGAGCAAGACCGGCCAAGGATCAGGAATATGGGTGGTCCAGAAAAGTAGACAGTTCAGGTTGTCCTCAAGCTCGTGATCAGGGTGGTAGGGTCGCTGTATCGCCCTCAGCAGTAATATCCAGGAAGAAGCTGAACGTGGGATCCAGGTAGGGTTCCCTGTTGGGCACCAGGCATAGATGGTGGGTGCCACGGCCTGAGGAGAGAACCGTCCCCAATGGGGGGGTAGCGGGACCACCGGTATCAAACAGAACCACAGGCGGCGCCCCCAGTCACGCAGGGAGCGGAGCACCCCCAGGCCCCACCGTGTGTCTGAAGCCAATCTCTCGGAAGGGTGGAGGAGTCCGGTAGTTGATGAGCAGGGATCGCCACCGAGGGGTGGACGTGGAGATGGTCGGGGGTCAGGATCACTCACCACGCAGGAGTCGGGGCGATGTCTCCCTTATGTGGTCAGCACACCGCACAGGGAGGCGCAGCGGAGCCCGGCGCTCTGGGGTCCAGCGCAGATCCCGGCCCCCGTGGCGCAGGAAGGGGGCGGCTCAGGATGTAACTGGGCAAGGGCCGCCCGTCAGCCGGGGCCGGGTGGGTATCCACTAAGGAGTGGCAGCACACCGCCCAGGACGGGGCAGCGGAGCAGGTCGCTCTGGGGTCCCTCGTAGCGGAGGAAAAGTAGACTGGGGGCCAGGGCCGACCCCGAGGTGAGGCGGTTCCAAGGAGCTCACCGCACGGCGCCGGATCGGCGCGACAGCACACCGCCCAGGACGGGGCAGCGGAGCAGTTCGCTCTAGAATCCCGGCTCCTGTGTTGACGAGGCGGAGTGAGGAAGGGTAGTGCAGGCAAGGCCCTCAACACAACGCGGGCGATTGCCACCGCGGCTGCAGGGCAGGACGCCCCTCCCCCACAGTAAGCCACGAGCCGCGGGGCTCAGGCAGGATCGTCTGGAGTCGGGAGCCGGCTCGGGTCAGGCACCCGCCCCCGCCGCACTCTCGGCGGGATGTAGCTTGGCCGCTGGGGCGGCCCGGAAGGCGGCACTCGGCCCACAGGCGCTCGGTCCCGTCAGCCGTCCGAGTAGCGGGTCCGTAGTGTGGGATGTCGAAGGCAACCGGAGAATTTTCGGATGTCTTATGCCTCGCGGGACGGAGCCGGAACTCAGGCGGCCATCTTAACCAAGCGCAACAGCGCCCCCCCCCCCATCTCGCTTTTAAATGTAGATGCCAAGATCTTTGCTAGGGTTCTGACCACCAGGCTTTGGTGGGTTCTCCCCAAATTGGTCCATACAGGCTTTAAGAACCGGCAGGGGGCGGACATCTACGCAAGAACCTGCATGTTCTGCACTCGGCCATGGTTAAAAAGCGGGAGCTCTGATGTTGTCACAATCCATTCGAAGAACAAGTTACTTAGCAACTGGTAACGTTCTTTCGACTGGATTTTCCTCCAACGTATTCCACATCGCCCTCCCAGCCTGTCCCGCTAAAGAAATTCCTAAACTATTGCAGCTTGCATTCCCGCAAGGCTAGGTGCAGTCAAGGTGGCTTGGTTTACAGTGATTGCACACGTTGTGAGCGGAGACAAAACCTGAACTGAGGATACGGGCGCTTTGCATCCTACTTATAGCATCCAATGACGTCACCCTCGACGGAGGCCCTCGAGGGACATCGACTCGACGCAGGACGCCCTCTGCCGGAAAATTTCTGAAGCAGCATAGCTGTGGACACTACATGTCAAAGATGTGGAATACATTGGAGGAACAGCCAGTCAAAAGAACGTTACCTGTTGGTAAGTAACGTGTTCTACTGTGCAAATGTAGCAATCCATGATGTATTACAAATGCCTTCGGCCATGCACCCAAGAGCCTAGGCCTTGGCCACACCCTGCGCAGCATAATTAGGCTTTAGGCTTGGATTCTTTGTATAATGCATTGTATAATGCAGCCATGCATGCGAGCATGTGGCCAGGTACCACAACCCACAAACATAACACAGCCTCCGGCACCCCTACCCACTTCCATTCACATAGCATTTTACTACTTCCAACCAAATCACAAAATCTTCACAACATTGCCCCTGCTCCCAAAACTCTATTAAATACAAAGAATCCATGCATCATAATACAGTTCAGTACTCGGTAATCTGCGCAATGGCCACAACCCAACCACATAAACCATCCACTGGAACCCTGTGCACTAGTATACACACAGTACTTCAACACTTCACCCAGTGGACACACTGCAGGACTGTTTACGCCACCATCTGCAGCCATTCACCCAAAACTGGAGGTCGTGCTCACCCATGTGACCAACACTGTGTACAATGCTGACAAACCACACACACAAGGCAACCATGTGAAACCGACTTGCAACCAGTGGACATACTTTTTGGTACAAGGCCTCCAGCAATGCATCCAAGGCACTACGAGCTTACCGCACACAACATTCTGTAACCAAAAATCTGTAGGCATCTTGACGTTTCAAATATAGTAATTAGCATAATGATCACATCCCAAGAAATGTCACTTCAGCTTGATTCGATGAAATGACAGGACATACATCACAGGAAATCCTGTCACGAGAACTGTTGCCTTTATAACCTCACAGTAAATGACTTCACTTGACATAATTGTAGGAAAGTACTGCCTATCCTCTGACCCAACTGAGAAAGAAATGTACGAAATGTGTGAGCTGTGAGCGCTGTGACCAGCTTTGTCCTCATGAAGACCTATTTTCCTTGTCAAACATACAGTGAGGTGATAACAAATCTGTATACCCCAAGCTAAGTGACGGCCACACGGACAAATTTGGCGTGTAAAGCGAGCGCTACGAAGCACACATTGAAAGCCCCAGAACAAAAGTAATGTAGAGAGAAATATATTGTTTTAGTAGACTGCTGACTTGCAACATGGGGCAGTTGCTGAAGGCCTCCCTGAGCCTCATGTCCACTTTCCACTGAAGGAGAGGAAAGGCCTTGATGCCGTCCCTACCTTTGACACTTCAATTGGCAAATATTTATTTTATGTATGGCAGTGTGAAAAGGCAATGAGGTGGTAACACTTCTGTATACCCAAAGGCAAATGACCGCTGCAAAAGCGCCAGCAAATGCAGCTTGTAAGACGACCGCTGCACAGCACACATTTAAAGCCTTATAACAAAATTAATACAGAGAAATATATTGCTGTTATGACACTACTGGCTGGCAACATGGAACAGTTGCGGGCCCCCACCCCACTCAGGCTCAAGGCTCATTTCAACTAAGAGTATGAAGGGCCTGATGCTGTAGCGAGACAAAGCACTGGCTCTAAGCTCTGAACGAACAGTATGCATGGAAGAGCTCAGACTGACAGCTCTGAGATGCACAGCATGTTTGTGGCCGGAGTTGTTACATAAGTCTTCAAAACACCTGGAGATGAAAAAGTTGAACTACAAATCCCAATTCCCCTCTGCATTGACAGTCATAGCTAGGGCATATGGGAGCTAAAATATATGGAGCGCCAAAAGTTGCAGACTTCTACACTATTGTACAATTTCAAGAAATTGGTTTAAAAGACAGAATCTTTGTTAGTGTGCCATGAAGCAGGAAGCCATTGCATTAGAAAATTGTTTCAAAACAAATAGTAAAGCATGCTTTTCTGGTTTGCCGTTGTCATTTTACTTTTCTGGTCTGTTTTTATTTTTAGGGAAACAAAACATGTGCACTGTCGGGTCCACCTCCTGTACACACCCTTACCTACTGAGCTACTGAGAAGGAGAAAGCATGGCAAAAGTGTCAGAAAAAGCTTCACAATATGAGAGTGACATTGAATAAACACCAAAACACCAAGGGCCCGATTCATGGAATATTTTCACAGGTCAAAGTCAGTGCACGTGGTAAAGATTATTCAGGCAGCACCACGTGGCCACAGTAACTTTCAAACCCCCATTGACATTATTTGAAATGCAAAGATTATGCTGTTACGTACTTGTCCTTAAATTTACTTGTATGGGCATAACCAAGCAGCAATAGGGAAGCCATTTTCTGGACTAACTAGAGACTGTCACACGTACATTGAAATCCTTTCACCAACTCTACAAACCGCAGGTGACTACTAGACGCTTTACCTCACAGTGCTCGTTGCAGAGATGGTGTCTGTTTCACTGGTCATGCAAGGGCATACAGCACATCAAATTAATGGGCTATTTAACACGCCCACCGTAGAGGATTCTGTTCTTGCTCCCACTAGCCCTGCGGCAGCCAGGCCTGCCGCATACGTAAATCGGCAGGTTGCGACAGCAAAATCCATAGGCGGTAGGACTGCTTAAAATGCGGTAGCCTACCGCCTGACTCGGTAGGGTTGCCAACTGTCATGTGCCATCCATGCGCCATCTGCAATTGAGCCTGCCAGTAGTTACCACACAGAGGTCGCCTCAGGACTGATCGTGCCGTAACGAAGGCTTACCTGCATTCACCACATAAGGAACTCTCCTGAGGTGATACCCGCCAAATGGTACAGTACCTACAGATACCGCTGGCACACCACTGTCTTTTTCCAACTAATGAAATATATATATCACACAAACCACTTCTCACTCCCCCACCCTTTTCATCCCCTCTTCTCCCCACCAGATGCTGCAAAGCATGTTTGCCTGCCTCTTTCGGTGCCACACTATCCTCGGATACAACATGGATGCGTTACCCAAAATTATGACGCACATCATGCTTCCCTCCAGCCAACCACCGGGCGTGTCCAATGTCTACCGACATCACGCCACACTCCAGGCCAATCACACTTTTGACTGCAGAGCGACCAGGGAAATGGGGCCGCGACGCAGAGCCAGATATCACACATTTTGAGACTTAAGTTTTACCTGCTTTTTAAAAAAACAAAAGTACTGAATGGATTATCACCAAATTTAGAAAAACACGCTTTCAGGACCAAGCCAACGATCCTGCCGCAAATTTGATGAAAGTCCATTGGTTTTGGCTGTAGGAGGCCGCACAGATTTTGTCCATCCAGTCTATGGAGAAAAAAAAAATGTTTGGGACCTCCCCACCCCCCTATGAGTTTGGCCCCGCTGGACAAAACCTCACCACTTCCCAAAAACAAAAAAATTCATCAGAGCAGCCCATAGACTTTTTTTGGTAAGTTTGATGCTACTCATCCAGGGGGAGCCTCGCAAAAAGTGGACTCCCCATGGGTTGAGCAACTTAACCATGTGGAATCTGCTTAGATCACATGCTGTGCTTAGGCCGACATCTAGTGGAAGCTGCGGAGTATTAGTTGTTTTCGAAACTCAAAGGGACGTCGACAGGGCGTGCTAGTAATACTATCCCTAGTGTGACGTCCACTGTGCCCATGATCCCTCACGCGTCGCGGTCCCTTGGATTATTTATTTCCACCATGCTTGACGGATGCGTATAGCCGAGTTCCTTTCGGTGCAAAGCCATTGACTTTTCACAATTAACGATAGTATTTCTTCCTATCATTTCACCGACCTCCGAAACACACGCCGGTGAATACAGACTCCCCGTCGGAGACCACCGTGACGGACCGTTCGGCCTTGGAAGGCCGCCCCGGCCCAGACATTAGGGAGATAAGGGGGAGGCCATTTTAGGATTGCATATTCTTGCCTTCCTACACTTTGTTCGCCCAGCTGCCATAACCTATAATAATGGAAAATACACTGTCTTTAAATTTTGCCTCAAGTGTAACCGAAAATTCCCGTGGTTAGACAAACACTTAGTTTGTAATTTGTGTCTTCCAAGAGACCACGTCGAAACATCTTGTCAAGCATGCAGGCTCTTTAACGTCTTTGGGTTGAAGGACCGCTCCACGAAACGCTGGGCCCACTACACCAGGCAACTTGAGGCCACGGAGGTAGAGGGAACCGTAATGCAAAGAATGACCTTTATGGCCAATATTTACGATGAAAAACCCATATTTTCAGAGCTTCCACTCCTCCCACTATAGCCCCTTCTAGCTCTCAAGCCTCTGCCTTACTTACTCAACCCCTTTCTAAGAGGTCTCGCTCAAATGTTCCCTTACAAAGTACAGACATAGATGTCTGACCCTGAATCAGACCAAGAAGATCTCTCCTTTGTGGAGGCATCTGACCCTCAGCTTATTGAGGAGACAGATGACCCGTATGAGGATGACGAGGACCCAGGAGCAGACCAAGAGGCTAACATGTACTCTATAGATTCCCCTCTTAACCAAGACACTCCAGTTGTCGATTTCCCCCGTCGATAATCGACCCCTCTTCAATGAAGTACTAGCCCAGGCGACAAAAAAAACAGTGGGCCAGTTTATCCCGCTACTAAAATCAGTGCAGCGCAGAATACAGCCATCCTTGCAAGCACCTAATCTCACACGGGCTGTAAACCTACGTGTGGAGAAATTATTCAGGCCTGCCCCTTCAGACCCTTTATATATTAGAGGGCAACTAAAACCAGACTCCTCAGTTGTCACCACAAGTAGAAAGAGAGCAGGCACACCCCTTGCTTCCTCAGAGGCTCCACCTGACGCAGAGAGCAAAAAGATCTATGCCATGGGCAGAAAGGTCGCGTCCTCTGCGGCCTATCAAACCAGGATAGCGAACAACGTAACCCTCTTGGCGAGTTAGAACTGTCACAAGTGGGAAGAAATGTCTGCTTTACTTACATCTGCCCCAGAGCCCCTCGGATCCCTAGTAGCTCATGTGGTGGCAGATGGAAGGGCCGTATCTACCTGTCTCCTTAAATCACATTTTGATGCGGCGGACAATTCCGGAAGAGTCATTGCAAAGGGACCTTAAGACATTATTCGCTCATGAACCTTCTCCCAACCCACCTCCTTCTTCCACTGCTCGCTAATCTATGAACAGCATGTGATCTAAGCAGATTCCACAAGCCTCAGAAGGGATACATTACTCACTGTGATCGTATTTCTGATGCTTGTATCTGCCTGGATTAACATACGACCCACCCTTCCTCCCCTCAGAGAGAAGGCGCATGGATGCTGATGAGCTTGTCTGAAACGGATCTGCTTGGATACAACTGTACTCGAGCTACACCTCATGTCAGAAAAATAACAAGCTGAGGGACCTCGATGCATGAGGGATCATGGGTACAGTGGACGTCACACTAGGGATAGGATTACTGGCACGCCCTGTCGACGTCCCTTTTCGAGTTTAAAAAACTGTAATACTCTGCAGATTCCACTAGATGTCGGCCTATGCACAGCATGTCAATCTAAGCAGATACAAGCATCAGAAATATGGTTATGGTGAGATATATATTTCTGATGTTTGTTAATCTGCTTAGAATCACATGCTGTGCATAGGTCCGACATCCAGTGGTCACTGCGGAGTATTGCATTTTGTTTTTCGTAGTCGAAAAGGGGACGTCGACAAGGCGTGTCTGTAACACTATCCCTATAGTGACGTGCGTTGTACCCACAATCCCTCACGCGTCGAGGTCCCTCAGATTGTTTTTTTCCGCCCAGTTTCTGGTCGCCTTTCGCGGAGCTCCTAGAGAGACATTGCTATACTTACCACGGACCTCGGTCCTTTTGTCATAACTTAATATACTGGTAACGATCCCTCCCCCTCGACGTTAGCTGTGAAGCTGTTTCTCCGCCGAACTATTTTCGACGGAGAGGAAGAGCGGAGGAGATCCTTCGGCGCTGCCGAACACGTGGCCTGGCCTCGACGGCCAACTTACAGTAGGGAGAGTGGGGGTTAGAACTTTGTCTCTTCTCTTTGAGAATGTCTTTCTTTCTCCCTTTTCTTTCCCTTGGGGTTGTTATCGCCAGCTATTATTGCCTCAGCTATGGAGAGGACACCATTTAAGTTTTGCCCACGCTGCAGGGGCAAATATACTTGGAAAGATAAGCACAAGCTCTGTAATCGTTGCTTACCCCTCGATCACATAGAGAACAGCTGCGCAGCCTGCAAGCTCTTAAAACCCAGGACTCTTAAAGAACGTAGGGTTAAGAGGTGGGCAGACTACGCGATGTCGAAGTCAGTTTCCTCACCCGCTGCCGCTGTTACTGAAAGTGACGAGGAGTGCGATAACTCGACGTCCGTTACGGAAGTCATGAACCCCCAGAAGGAGCGCTCACGCTCCTCGTCGTCCGTCCCCGGCCCCGACGGGCTCGGCTCACGCCCTGCTTATGGGGATGAACACCCCGGCGACAAGGACGCACACAAACCCCATAAGGCTAAACACACTACCCACGGCTCTTCTTCGTCGAGAACGAAGGATCCATCAGCGCCGAAGGGGACGCAGGGCACTCCGGCGTCTACCGCAGACCGTAAAGGTCACAAGCCCCACCCGCAAACGCAGCCGCGACCAGCGATTGGGCTTCCATCTAACACGGGCGCTACCCCAAAAACATCCGACGCAACGCTCCATAGAGCGACCGTCGAGGTACAACGCGCAACGCACACAACGTCGACACCAAAGCCCTCGACGGACAAAATCGTGGCCGAGAGCCTAGCGAGAATTGTCGCCGAAGACGAACGTACGCGGACGACGAAACAAACGTCGAATACCGCGTCGAAAAAACACAAAAGTAGCCAGGAACTGCCCCTTTCTCCAAAGGACGCTTCCGAACTACCTGAAGGCTTTTCAGAAGGAGACGGGAACCTCTCGTCGACGCTGTGGGAGCGTTCGAAACGATTCGAAGGCGAAAACACTAATTTTCCCCCTCTAGACTATTCAGGGGTACCCCATGAGACCCTTGAAAGACTCCATTCTTGCATGGAGAAAATGGAAAGGTTTCTAGGAAACCAAGACCCACCCACTCACAAAAGACAAAGAGAATGGCCACAGGATGACCCTAGAGTCAAGATTCCTAGGCTGGTTGACCTCACTGAGGAGGAGCAATACCTCCAAGAAGATGAGGAGTGTTTGGGTGGAGAAGAAGAGGTAGAACTTGAGGAAGAGGGCTTCGAAGAAGATCCTTACACCACTCCTACAGGGTTTGAAGAGGATACAGCTACCTCGCAGCCCTGGCATTCACCGTCAGTGCAGCCTTGGCAATCCCCATCAGTACATTCAGACCCTGATGCCTTTCTCCCTTCTCCTCTCAAGGATTCACACGGGAACTCCTCTCCCATAGATGACCAACCTTCCCTCAATGCACTATTGCGCAAGGCAGCAGCGCATTTTGAGATTGATACAGGGGAAACTCTTCCAGACATCGACTTTGTAGAAAAAGTCATCAAAGAAAAAGCCCCTGTTAGCCAATCTATTCCTCTCCTGGCTTCTATTAAAAGAAGAATTTCTCCTTCCCTTACTAACCCAGCTCTAGTAAGAGGGGTCAACCCTAGAATAGAAAAGCTCTTCAGCCCTTCATCCTCTGACCCTTTATACATCAGAGGACACTCTATTCCAGACTCCCTTGTGGTTACCAACACAAGAAAAAGAGCAGGGGTGCCACTATCCACTAGTGAAGCACCTCCAGACAAAGAAGGCAAAAAACTCTACGCACTGGGGAAGAGAATCACGACCTCCGCCGCCTTCTCCACTAGAATTGCTAATAACAACTCACTTTTAGCTAGCTACGCAGATGCACAGTGGAACAAGCTGCGCAGCGAAGCAGAGGAAGCACCTGAACCTCTGCGTTCTCGCCTGCTAGCTATAATATCAGAGGGCACACTGGTAAACCAGGGCATCGTTAAAAACTCCCTAGATGCCGCTGAGACGGCTGGCCGCTCCCTAGTTCAGGGAATACTTCTCAAGCGCCACGTTTGGCTACGCAATTCAGGTTTTAAGCCCGAAACCCAAGCCTCCCTCATAAATAAACCCATTGAACAGACGCATCTGTTTGGGAAAGCAGTAGATGAGGCCCTAGAACATGCTAAAAAAGAGTTTGATACCATCAAAACTCTTGATCAAATTTCTAGGCCCCCTAACAGGCGAGGCTATGGTAATAAACGCTCCTTTCGTGGCCAAAGACAGCAGCAGAACCAACAACAACAATATTACTCTGGCTCCAACTGGCCCACCAACCAGGGTAACACCCAGTTCAGTCAAAGAGGCCAACGCCGTGGCAAAGGAAGAGGTCGTGGCTCCAGCCCCAGAGGTTCCACGCCCAATACCAGCAAATGACCCGAAAATTCGGGTCCCCTCCCATGCATCACCGGTCGGGGGCCGGCTAACATCGTTCCTTTCAGCATGGGAGGGAATCACGTCAGACCGTTGGGTATTATCCACCATAGCCCACGGATACTGCATCGAGTTCAACGGTTCCCCGAAGTACAAACCCCCACGGAACCGGCGCATGACACCGCAACACCTCTCCATTCTTCTTCAAGAAGTGGAAGAACTACTGAAGAAAGAAGCTATAGAGCCCGTCCCCCTATCACAGGTAACAGAAGGTATTTATTCAGTGTACTTCCTTGTACCCAAAAAGGACTTAACCATGCGCCCTGTATTAGATCTGCGCCCAGCGAACATATTTGTCAAACCCCAAAAGTTTCGTATGGTGACCTTACAGGAGGTAATCCCACTGTTATCACAAGGGGATTACATGACAACACTGGACATGAAAGATGCATACTTTCATATTTTAATGTTGCCATCGCACAGAAAATACCTCAGGTTCAAAATAGAGGACAAACACTACCAGTTCAGAGTACTACCCTTCGGGATAGCATCTGCACCAAGGGTATTCACGAAAGTACTGGCAGTGGCAGCGGCCCACCTGCGCAGATTATCCATCCCGGTATACCCTTACCTCGACGACTGGCTCATAACAGGGGATTCTTACGAAACATGCTTCTCCAATACCCAAAAGACCGTAGACCTTTTGTCCCAACTGGGCTTCTCCATCAACGAAAAGAAGTCCAGCTTAGACCCCAGCCAAACCAAACAATTCCTAGGGGCTCTAATTCGAACAAGGGACGGCCTCGTATTCCCCTCCAACGAGAGGGTCCAAAACATGCTGTTTCAAATTCCCCATTATGTAGCAGGCCGAGAGGTGACGGTACGCAAAGCAATGCGCTTGCTAGGGATGATGGCGTCATGTATTTATTTGGTACCTCACGCGCGCCTGCGCATGCGCCCAATGCAAGAGTGGCTCTACAGCCAGTGGTGTCAGGCCAGCGGACAATGGGACGATCTAGTGGTGGTCTCGCAGGCCTTGGTTCTCTCGCTACGGTGGTGGACAAAAGAAAACCTGTTATTAGGGAAAACTTTTGCCACACCCGCAGTGGAAGCCACTCTAACCACAGACGCATCCCTTACAGGATGGGGGGCTCACCTATCCCATCAAACGGCACACGGAGTGTGGACTCCGAGTTTAGCATCCAAGCATATAAACCTGCTGGAACTACTAGCGGTGTTCAAAGCACTGAAAGCCTTTCAGGAACACTTACAAGGAAAGACAGTGATGGTCCTCACAGACAGCACCACAGCCATGTACTACCTCAACAAGCAAGGGGGCACTCACTCTCCAGGACTGTCCAAGCTGTCCCAGAATATATGGAAGTGGGCTCTCAAACACAACATGTTCCTACTAGCACAACATGTACCAGGGGAACTCAATCTGCTAGCAGACAAACTCAGCAGAGACTTCCCCCTGCCCGAAGAGTACGAATGGCAATTGCACGAAGACATCGTCTTAGACATCTTCACGCAATGGGGATTCCCGGAAATAGACCTGTTCGCAACCCTGGAGAACTCACAATGCCAAAGTTACGCCTCCAGGTACCCCCAGAACCAGTCCAAGGGGAACGGTCTGTTGATTCAATGGTCAGGGAAATTTGTTTACGCCTTTCCCCCGACTCCCCTTCTCAACAAAGTGGTGCACAAGATGCACCAGGAGCAGGTTACCATGATACTAGTGGCCCCAATGTGGGCACGGCAACCTTGGTTCGCTCACTTGATGGAGATGTCCCTATCTCCCCCAGTGAAACTTCCCTGCCCGTACAACATGCTGTCACAAGACAAGGGCAGGACACTGCATCCATGCCCTCAGACCATGAACTTAGCAGCCTGGCTCCTGAGATCATAGAATTTGGACATTTACAACTCCCACAGAGATGTATGGACATCCTCAGGGAAGCCAGAAAACCTAATACTCGACACTGCTATTCTAGCAAATGGAAAAGATTCGTTATCTGGTGTAGAGGTACTAGCATCAACCCAGTTGACTGCTCTCCTACTGACATTATTCTATACTTGACCCATTTACTGGATTCAGGTTTAGTATTCAATTCCATTAAAGTCCACCTAGCGGCACTTTCTGCATACACCACTTCCCAACTTAAAGTGTCGTGGTGGAAGATACCAGTTATCAAAGCCTTCATGGAGGGGGTAAAAAGGATACACCCTCCGATAGCTAACCCAGCTCCCGGATGGGACTTAAATGTGGTACTTTCCAGACTCATGGGCCCTCCCTTCGAACCCATGCACAAGGCAACTCTTAAAGATATCACCCTTAAGACTGCTTTCCTAATAGCTATCACCTCCATTAGGAGAGTAAGTGAACTACAGGCTCTTTCTGTACTAGACCCCTTTGTAACAGTTCACAAAAATAAAGTGGTTCTACGCACACACCCAAGGTTTGCACCTAAATTCATCTCGAAATTTCATGTAAACCAAACTATAGAACTACCAACGTTCTTTCAAAACCCTTCCAGCTCGGGAGAAAAAAGTCTGCATACACTAGATGTACGCAGAGCTGTCATGTTCTACATGGAAAGAACCAGACCACTGAGAAAGACTAATCAGTTCTTTGTCTCGGTGGCAGCAGGAAGAGAAGGAGATGCGGTCTCAAAATCCACTATATCTAGATGGATTGTTCAATGCATCACTCTCTGTTACACTCTTGCTAAGAGAGAACTACCCTTCAAGCCAAGAGCACATTCCACTCGAGGCACTGGGGCTTCCATAGCATTCATTGCAAATGTTCCCCTTGAGTCCATCTGCAAAGCGGCTACCTGGAGTTCTGTGCACACCTTTACAAAACACTACTGTCTAGATGCACACTCTAGATCTGACTCCCAGGTGGGACAGGCAGTATTAAGACATCTTTTCTCTACTGTTCCTTCTCATAACCCACCGCCAACTCCGGGTACTGCTCGCTAGTCTATGCACAGCATGTGATTCTAAGCAGATTAACAAACATCAGAAGACAATGCATTACTTACCGTAAAAGCATTTCTGATGGTTGTATCTGCTTAGATTCACATGCGCCCACCCTTCCTCCCCGCTCGGATGGAAGGAACATAGACTTCCTTTATATCTCTCTTTTCTGTACTCACTCACGTCTATAAGGCTCCCTCAGGGCAGAAAAATACAAACAGAGGGACCTCGACGCGTGAGGGATTGTGGGTACAACGCACGTCACTATAGGGATAGTGTTACAGACACGCCTTGTCGACGTCCCCTTTTCGACTACGAAAAACAAAATGCAATACTCCGCAGTGACCACTGGATGTCGGACCTATGCACAGCATGTGAATCTAAGCAGATACAACCATCAGAAATGCTTTTACGGTAAGTAATGCATTGTCATATTCTCTCTCTCTCTGCCTCTCTGATCACATGCTGTGCATAGGCCTACTCTCAATATCAAGGGGATACATCCTTTTGTAAGGATCCAGATTTGTGCATGTTGGAAGAGCAAACTGGTACGGGCTACTATGGGGATGATGAAGACCCTGAAACCTACAGAGTAGATTCCCCGGTAGAGAAAGAATCCCCGGTTACCGACTCCCCTGTCGACAATCAACCTCGCCTGAATGAAGTTCTGTTTCGAGCGGCAGAACACTTCCACATTGACACCCAGGGTGCTCAGGAAGAAAGGGACTTCGCCGAGGAGTTAGTAGGAGAAAGGAGACCTGTTGCGCAGGCCATCCCTATCCTTAAGTCTATTCAGAGAAGAATAGACCCTTCACTTGTAAATCCCAACCTCACCAGGGCAGTGAACCCAAGGATTGAGAAACTTTTCAGGGCAGCCCAATCAGACCCACTATACATAAGGGGGCATCTGAAGCCGGACTCCCTGGTAGTTACAAACACCCATAAGAGGGCGGGGACACCCTTGTCATCGTCCGAAGCTCCTCCCGCCAATGAGAGCAAGAAACTATATGGGTTGGGCAGGAAGGTAGCCTCCACTTCCGCCTACCAGGCAAGGATTGCCAACTCCACCACCCTGTTGGCCAGTTACAACTGCCACCAGTGGGAAGAAGTCGTGGCACTCATAGACTCCGCCCCAGAACCCTTAAAGAGCCAATTGGCACGAGTTTCCACGGAGGGAAGAGCCGTGTCGGTTGCATTTTAAAACATACCTTTGATGCCGCAGAGAACGCCGGCAGATTGATAGCAGAAGGGACTGTTATCAAGAGACACGCTTGGTTAAGGCAGTCTGGATTCAAGGCTGAAACCCAAGCATTGTTAGATAAACCGGTAGAGCCGGATCTATTATTTGGTAAGGCGGTCGAGGACGCGCTGAAAAATGCCAAGGATGAGTATGAGACACTCAAATCCCTAGGCCAACTAACCAATAAACCCCCTAATCAGAGAGGGAATGGCAATTTTCGTCGCCAACATGGACAAAATTCCCAGAGGATCTAACTATTCCCAGGGGCAGGGAACAATAACAACCAGCAGTCTACCCAAGGTTATGGCAGGGGTAATAAAAGAGGATGTGGTAAAGGTAGAGGCAGCCCCAGTAGAGGCGGCGGCACGCCTCCCCCAAAACAGTGATGCTCCGTTCAGGGTCCCTTCTCATGCAACTCCAGTCGGGGGACGCATTTCCAACTTCACCCAAGCTTGGGAAGGGATCACATCAGACAGATGGGTGCTGTCCGCAGTATCCGCAGGGTACTGCATAGAACTGTTAGAGCGTCCCCGAACCCACCCTCCACGACAAAAAATACATTCTTTGGACCACCAGAAGATCGTCAATCTGCTAGCAAAGGACGCGATAGAACTCGGGACACCAGGTAAACAAGGGTATTTATTCAACTTACTTCCTTGTGCCAAAAAAAGATTTGACAATACGCCCAGTATTGGACTTACGGCCTGCAAACAAGTATGTCAAGCCCCAAAAATTTCGCATGGCTACTCTCCAAGAGGTAAAACCCCTCCAAAAAAAAAAAAAATTACATTAAATTACATGGCAACATTGGACATGAAAGATGCCTATTTTCATATTTCCATGTTCCCAGCGCACAGAAAGTACTTGCGCTTCAAGGTGGACAGTCTGCACTACCAGTTCAAGGTACTGCCCTTCGGGATAGCTTCGGCTCCAAGGGTATTCACCAAGGTACTGGCGGTGGCGGCAGCACACCTACGCAGGGAGGCAATCCCAGTGTACCCTTACCTGGAAGACTGGCTCATCACGGGGGAGACCCCAGTAATTTGCAGAACAAACATTCAAAGGACGATCGACGACCTCTTCGAATTGGGTTTCTCAATAAACGAGAAGTCAAGTCTGGTGCCAAGCACCTCCAAACAGTTTCCAGGAGCTATCCTAGACACTCAAGAGGGGTTGGCCTTTCCATCAGAGGAAAGAATTCGGAATATACTACTGCAAATTCCGCATTATCAGGCCGGTTGCCAGATAACGGTACGCAAAGCAATGCGTTTGCTGGGCATGATGACGTCATGTATTTACCTGGTCCCCCACACGCGCATGCGTCCCATGCAGGAATGGTTGGCGAAACAGTGGTCTCAGGCAAGTGGTCAGTGGGACGATCTAGTGGTTGTTTCGCCTTCACTGGTGGACAAGAGAAAATGTGTCCAAGGGGAAACCCTTTTACGATCCCGAAATACAGGCGGTGTAGTCACAACCGATGCATGCCTGACAGGGTGGGGAGCTCACTATCTCCACCACACAGCTCAGGGTCTCTGATCTCACTCAGTGGCCAGGAATCATATCAACCTACTAGAGCTTCTGGCGGTATTCAGAGCGCTTCAAGCGTTCGAGCCCTACCTGCAGAATCTGTCAGTGCAGATCCGGACGGACAGCACTACAGCCATGTTTTACCTGAACAAGCAAGGGGTGACTCGTTCGCCAAATCTGTCCAAGCTTGCCCAGAAAATGTGGATATGGGCACTCAGACGGAACATCTTCCTGTCATCTCAACATGTTCCAGGGGATCTCAATTCTGTGGCGGATGCTTTGAGCAGAGACTCCCTTCCAGAGGAACACGAATGGTGTCTACACAGAGAAATCGTAGAAGATATCTTCTCTCAGTGGAGTTCCCCAACTATAGACCTATTTGCCACAAGCGAAAACAGACAATGCCCAGGATTCGCATCCAGGTTCACTCAACCAGACTCCCAGGGGAACGCCCTGTGGATGAACTGGTCAGGGATGTTTGCGTACGCTTTTCCACCAACTCCCCTCATCGGGAAGGTGGTCAACAAGATGAACAGAGAATTGATGACGCTCGTCCTAGTTGCTCCCATGTGGGCCAGACAACCGTGGTTCCCACACCTACGCAGACTAGCAGTGTGCGAACCCATCAGACTCCCAGGCTGGTACAACCTACTGTCCCAGCACCAAGGGCACAGGGTGCATCCTCAACCCAAATCATTGAACCTGGCAGCATGGCTCCTGAGGTCAGAGTTTGGACATCTCAATTTACCACAGAGATGTATGGACATCCTAAAAGAATCTAGGAAGCCAAACACGAGGCACTGCTACTTTGACAAATTGAAAAGATTCGTTATCTGGTGTCAAAATAAGCATATCAAACCGGTTGATTGCACTCCTTCAACAATTGTCACATACGTGCTCCACCTGCTGGATACAGGACTGGTTTTTAACTCACTAAAGGTACACCTGGCAGCTCTGTCAGCATACACCACCTCCCATAACAAGGTGTTGTGGTGGAAAGTACCAGTAGTTAAAGCCTTCATGGAAGGAGTAAAGAGACTTCACCCTCCTATTTCAAACCCACCTCCAGGATGGGACCTTAATGTGGTGCTATCTAAGCTCATGGGGCCCCCCCTTTCGAGCCCATGCATAAAAGCAGTCTCAAACATCTTACTTATAAAACGGCCTTCTTAGTAGCTATTACATCTATAAGAAGGGACAGTGAAAATCAGGCTCTCAGTGCAAGATCCTTTCTTTACATTTCATAAAGATAAACTGGTTTTCCGCACACACCTTAGGTTCTAACCTAAGTTTATTTCTAAATTCCACATGAACCAGTCCATCAAGCTTCCGGCTTTCTTCCAAGACCCACAGAGCTCGGTTGAGGTGAAACTACACACCCTAGATGTGCGTAGGGCGGTCCTCTACTATGTAAACCAGTCCAGACCGCTAAGGAAAACAGACCAACTGTTTGTCTCCGTAGCTACAGGCAGAGAGGGGGATCGCGTCTCTAAAGGTGCCATCTCTAAGTGGATTATTAACTGTATCCAGCTGTTACTCCCTTTCTGAAAAAAACTATGCCTTTCACACCAAGAGCCCACTCTACAAGAGGCATTGGGGCCACTCTGGCTTTCATTGCAAATGTACCCCTTGACACCATTCGCAAAGCAGCTACTTGGAGCTCTATTCACACTTTTACTCAGCACTACTGCATTGACACCCATTCCAAGACAGATACCCAAGTGGGACAAGCGGTTCTAAGACATTTATTTGCTCATGACCCTTCTCACATCCCACCTCCTTCAGGTACTGCTTGCTAATCTATGCACAGCATGTGATCTAAGCAGATTCCACAAGCCTCAGAAGGGATACATTACTCACCGTAATCGTATTTCTGATGCTTGTATCTGCTTAGATTCACATGCGACCCACCCTTCCTCCCCTCTGAGAGAAGGCGCATGGATGCTTGTAGTCTTACCTTTCTTTTTATCTGCTTGGATTATCTGTACTCGCGCTTCTCTTCATGTCAGAAAAAATACAATCCGAGGGTCCTACAGCGTGAGGGATCATGGGTACAGAGACGTCACACTAGGGATAGTATTACTGGCACACCCTGTGTCGACGCCCATTTTCGAGTTTCGAAAAACAAACTGTAATACTCTGCAGCTTCCACTAGATGTCGGCCTATGCACAGCATGTGAATCTAAGCAGATACAAGCATCAGAAATACAATTACGGTGAGTAATGTATCCCATATATCGAGCATGTCTCCCAAAAGCATGTGGGGACTCATGTGTTTCTCTTGACTGACTAGTTAGCTATCATCATTCCCGCTCAGTCATACTCAATTAAAAATATGTTCTGCCTGCAGGAACATTTCCGTGCTCTATGGTTTAATGTAAAAAAATAAACACTTTATTGTATACAAAAGTTTAAAAACTCTATAGCACTGAATAACAGTATCACATCCACTCTCGGTGGGGTATTTTTCACACAAATAAGTGATGGGGTTAGTAAAAGTGACTCGAGCTTAAAGCAAAAATATTACACCAATAACTAATTCACTTTTCTTGTTACAGACATCGGTCTGGACTGACCGCCTCAATACCTTTCCTCTGGCCATTTTCAATATTCACACCTTACTTCTATATTTTCTTAAGGCCAAGGACATGACAATTTAAACTGTCAAAGGTCATGTGTTCTGTCTCAGACCTACATATATTTTCATGAATGCACTGTGTATTATACAAACACTGTTTTTTCTTGATTTTTCATTCCGGTGGAGGGAGGCACTAGTCCAGGGCCCTACCTTGTTTTAGGTCCTAGGAGTATGTGCCATTGCAGAGCAATGTTGTAGGAGCACTTGTGGGACTTTATTGTAACTGTTGCAGGCGCACATGTAGCATATGTTGGAGGAAAGTGGGTCATAGGAGCCTGTGTTCTAAGAGCTGGTTGTTGGAGTGTGTGGTAAGAGGTTGTGTTGTAGGAGCGCATGTCGCAGTAGCGTTTTTCAGAGGAGCACTTGTCACAGGGGTGTCGTAGTTCTTGCTGTACCTGTCATCGGAGTGCATGTTTCAGTGTGTGGTAATAGGGTTTCGTTGGAGCATGTGTCGTAAGAGCACATGTGGCAGGAGCATGTGACATAGGTTGTGGCGTATTGTTAAATCCGCTTCACCTTTTTGTTCCTGATAACAGATGAGTCGGTTCCATGTTTATGTCCCACAAAGCTATTTTGAGCTGGAAGGTGCCATTAGAAACAGGTGACTGCAAGAAGACAATCCTGAGTATCCTCACAGTAAATGGTGAAAACCATAGGGGGGAGAGTGTGTGTGTGTGTGTCTGTTTTGGGGAGGTTGGGGGGGCTGGGGGGAGAATCTCCCTATGCAACACCTGGGACTTCCCTAATTTGTGTGGTGGAGAGACAATGCAAACACTAACGGGGAAGCCCAGAGTTTTCAGGAAGATCTGAGGTGACCATGCTGGTAGTTAGTTAGGAGTCCAATTCAGACGAGGCAGACATGAACAAAGTTGCAGGCGGTTAAGAACCCGGCATGCAGCTCCAGGCTGGCAAGACACAAGATAGACCAGGAAAGAACAGGAGACCGTGTGGGCACAGGAACAAGCCAGAGAAAGCGAACGTATGCCTAGAAGTGATAAGAAGATACAAGCGTTTGTGCCAGTCGTTTAATTACCCTTGGGCACCCGAACGAGACTGGAGTGTACCTGTTGCCAGAGCGATGGGAAACGCTCTTTTGCGCATGCGCGGAATCAACTCTCTGCATGTGCATTGCTGACAAGTTGGATGTCCCCCTGCATGCGCCGCAATCCGCAAGTTCCTGTAAACCGCTGCCCCTCCATCTGAGACAGCACTGCCCGGCCTTCAGGAACCTCCTGCACCGCCATGCTCTGCTGCCAGGAGCCACCAACCCAGTCCTCTGCCTCCGTCCTGCCTATCACCGCCAGAGGGGATACAGCCTATATGCTGGTCGTAGGAGTGTTATTTGTGTAGATGGTGTGAAGGCATCAGGAAATAGACACTGGCAACTGAGGAAAGTTTGGGCTGCAAACCTTTATTGAAATCACAAGGTTTGGAAATGGCCAACTTGCCCTATGTTAAGTTGGGATTTCCCTTCCTAACGGAAACTAATTGTAGTCTGTGCCCGGAAGTCCAAAGTAAACATATGTGTCCAAAACCTATACTTGCGCTCACATCTACATGTTCAAAACATGTAGAGATGTTCACGTCAAATAAGTGTTGAAACAAATGTTCAGAGCTTCTTCCAGCTTTTGGTCGGAAAAGGGCTTCCCTTCCCCAAGCTTTCAAGTCTCACTGTTTTCAAAACACAATTCCTCAGGATACTTCCCAGCTTTCAGGTTTCTGTGTCTTTCATGAATATCCAAAGTTCAGAACTTAGTTCACAATATACAAGCTTTTCTTGACCTTCAGTCACAAACGTATAGATGAGTAAGTGGCTTTTGTTTAGTTGGGGGTACTTGGTTGCATTGCCTGTAATGGGTGGACTCTGTGGTCCGACAACTGCGCCTAGACCAACACACCTTATTGGCTTCTCTTCCACAGTTACACAGCCACTGCTTCAG
Source organism: Ambystoma mexicanum (assembly GCF_040938575.1). NCBI lineage: Eukaryota > Metazoa > Chordata > Amphibia > Caudata > Ambystomatidae > Ambystoma > Ambystoma mexicanum. Next base: position 586,633,304 of record NC_090929.1, on the reverse strand, counting down.
CTCAACAGTGGTATTGGACTTCTACTCTTGAAGCCTTTTTGTCAGGGAGAATTCAGAAATGTGCTAATTCCCTTCTACCTTAGAGACCCCCTTTTGCTGGACTTTAAATTTGTATCCTGGCAAGAGTAAGACTCTTTTCCCCCACTCTCGTATTTTTATGTGATTTGAAGCCTGTTTCTTTTGGTTTTCCATAGGCATCTTTTTACATTGTGACACACAGCACCTTCAGTCCAGTGGCACAGAGAAGTCATTTGGATTTTTCAAAGGTATAAATATCTTCTCTTGGATAAATTACTGTTTCCAAGAGTAGTAAAGTGAAATAGACTTTCTCCAGCATGGGGTCTGGCATGGATTCACATGCTCATGAATATTCCCCGTCAGGCTGGGAATCCTCTGTAATGAAAAAATCAGTTTCACTTCTGAACTATCTTTCTCCTAACAACCAGAGTATCCCTGCCTGCCAGGAGTGAGTCCTCTTTTCAGCCCATCGAAATGACACCAGAGAAGATGCCTCATTTCACCAAAGCTGTCTTCATTGGTTGTAGAGAATGGGGGGCATGGTAGCCCTCCAGGGCACGGATACCTCCTCGGAGGAGGAGTTTACCAACCTCAGACCTTCCAGGAGGAACGATGCGTCGAGAGCAGGCCCTAGGGGAAGGATCCTGACCAGGTAGATTAAGGTGACGACGAGACAAACTAGGAGCAACAGGGCGTTGAGGGCTTGGAGGAGCAGCCTAAGCCGCAAACGCCCTCTCCTCTGTCGCCACAGCCTCCTCGGCAACCACCTGGAGATAACTCGGTGGACATTCTCGCTGCTCTGCATACCCTATGCTCGGAGATCCAGACGAGGATGCCTCTTGCGCCGACAGCCTCTCCCGCGGCACTGGTACCATCAGGGGAACTACCATCCAAGAAGAGGAGAGTTCGCCCTCTGTCTCCTTGCCACCCTTCGCCTCCCCCACAGCCCCTCGAAGGGATGAGATGGATCCTGACACAGCGACGACTGGTACTGGCATGGACGACGGCAGGCTGGGAGGGGTCTCCACCCCCCAGATCTTCACCGCCCGGCGAGATAGGCTCATTCCTCGCCATGATCTCCAGGGCCTCAGATCTATTCCAGCTTGTCTCTGAGAAGAGGAGGGCTTCCTATACCAGCGCCATGAGGCGAAGAGGAAGACCGTACTTTCGATCCTGCTCTTGGATGACATTTGGGACGAGGGGTTGTCCCTCATGAAGAACCCTTCCTCGGCCCCCAGCGATGAGGGACTGCTATGAGAAGAAATACAGGGTGCCGGACTCTTCGCCCAAGTGCTTGCGGCCCCAACCGTCTCCAGACTTTGTGGTTTCGGCAGCAGCCAAGAAGAAATCTTCAGGCTCCTCTGCTTCGGTGGCCTCCTCCAGCCCCCCCGCACTCCTCCCCTCCCCAAACCCCGCACAGTGAGGGGAAGAAGTTGGATGCCATGGGGCGAAGTTATCACGTCTGCAGCGCCCTCGCCATTGTGGCACATTACGACAGGGAGCTTTGGTTCAAGATCTCTCCCATCCTGGACTTCCGCCCGACAATAGGGCGGAAGCTTTGGAGAACCTACATGGAGAGGTGGCATCGGACCACGCCATTACAGTGGCCACTGACATCGCCGACACAGGGTTCTGCCAAATGGGCAACAGCATTTGCCATAGTCGGCAGGGCTGGCTGAGGGCCACAAATTGTCACCAGGATGTTCAGTCGAAGGTGTTTGACATGGGACAATTTGTTGGGGAAGACCTTGCACAAGGGGAGAGGGGTGGCCCACCCGTGCTCCCCAGTGGCAGGCCGGCTGGCGAACTTCATCAGCGTGTGGAAGACCATCTCTACGTTGGGTGCTGGACACTCTAGCCCACGGACACACCCTGGAGTTCCAACGGAAGTGTCCCTTATACCACCAGTGGCCCGGCAGGAAAACCAAGTCCTTCAGCTTCTGGTGGAGGTGCGAGCCATGCTAAAAAAGGGTGCGATAGAGCTCATCCCAAAGAGGCTCTGGGGCTCCGAGTGTACTCTCATTACTTCCTCGTCAAAAAGAAGACCGGCGGTTGGAAGCCCATCATAGACCTCTGCCGTCTGAATATGTTCATCAAGTCCCGAAAAAAGTTCCGGATGGTGACTCTTCAGCACGTGCTAGGACAGCTAGAAGAGGGGGATTTTCTATTGTTGCTGGACTCGGAAGATGCCTATTTTCACATCCGCATACACAAGGGCCACCGCAAGTTCCTGCGCTTCGTGGTTCAAGTGCAAGATTACCTGTTCAAGGCCCATGAAGTCAGATTGAAGTCGGCACCAAGCCTTTTCACCAAGTGCCTGGTGCCGGCGTGTCCACGAGGGATCCACGTGTACCTTACCTGGACGACTTGCTCATCCGGGCAAGCTCAAAGGACATCGCAGTCGAACACACGGCGAGGATCGTCCAACTCCTAACGGATCTGGGGTTCTCGGTGAACTATGCAAAGTTCTGCTTGACTCCGTCGCAGGATGCGCAGTTTCTGGGATCCCACAGTGTTGTGCCTGGCGTCTCCATCGGAGGAAAGGATAGCTGCCATTTTGGGCAAGGTGCAACGGCTGTTGGCCCTAAAGGTTGCCACGGTGAGATCCATCAAGTCTCTGCTCGGCATGATGTCATCATGCGTTTACCTCATCCGACTATGCAGGCTGCGTATGCGTCCACTACAGGAGTTCCTCGATGGGCGTTGGATCGAAGTGTCAGGAAGCTTCCAGGACAAGATAAAGCTTGACGAGAGCTTACATCGAGTGATACGAATGTGGGTAGTCATGGTGGCAGATTTCCAGACCCAACCATACCAGGAGATGGTCGCGATGGACGCCTCACTGGAAGGTTGGGCTGCTCACACCGGAAGTCTGCACGCAAGAGGCCTGTGGCTACCTAGGAGAAGATGTTGCACATCGTGTTGGAGCTGCGGGCAGTGTTTTGGGCCCTCAAGTCCTTCCTTCCGTCCCTCAAGTGCAAGGTGGTACGGGTCTTCACGGACAACACCACCACAGTGTTCTACATCAGGAAGCAGGGTGGGCACCAGATCCCCGGCACTCTCCAAAGAGGCGCAGGACCTATGGCATTGGGCCGTAGCCCAGGGGATGTTACTCGTCCCGTTTCATCTGGCAGGAGTGAAGTACACCATCGCAGACACTCTCAGCAGGGAGCTGCGCTCTTGCCACGAGTGTGAACTTCGGCAAAACCAAATGGATCACCTGTTCCGCCGATGGGGCAATCCCCAGATCGATCTGTTTGCGATGGTAGCGAACACCAAGTGTCAGAGGTTCGCCAGCAGGTTTCCCCAGCCGGGCAGCATGGGGGACGCATGGTCTTTCCCCTGGGACGGCTTGTTTTTGTATGCGTTCCCTCCGTTGCTGTTGCTTCTTCGACTAGTCAATCAACTCAGACTGTCCCAGTGCAGGATGATACTCAGTGCACCGGCGGGACCGAGACAGATATGGTACCCGGACCTTCTGGACATGTCGGCGTCCCCCCCAGTCAAGCTTCTGGTGGTCGCAGATCTTCTTGCCAGGGAACGAGGCACGATTCTGCACCACCACCCAGGATCGCTGAACCTGATGGCCTGGCTCCTGCAGCACTAGAGTTTGGGGGCTTCGATCTCCGAGCGCATTGTAAGGAGGTGCTTTCCAAGGCCAGAGCTTATCTACTCACCGTTTGGTTCCGTACTCGAAGATCGACCCCCTCACCCCCTCCCCCCTACGAGTCACTGCTCCGCAGGTGCTACCGTATTTGTTGTTGGCCAAGGCAGTACTGGCCCATGCTTCCATCAAAGTTCATCTGGCGGCTATCTCCCGCTACACCAGATCTCCTGGACGATCATCCCTATGGTTGCATCAATTGGTCAAGGAGTTTGTCTAAGGACTATTTCTCTTGTTCCCGCCAGTGAAGGCTCCGGCCCCGGAGTGGGAGCTCGATGTGGTGCTTACTAGGCTCATGGGTCCTCCATTCGAGCTTATGCATTCGTCGCCACTGAAATTTTTGTCGTGGAAAACAGCTTTTCTTGTGGCCATCACATACACACGAGTGGGAGAGCTCCAGGCCCTCTTGTAAACCACCTTATTTGACATTCCACGACATTGCTGCGGACGCACCCTTCCTTCATGCCCAAGGTGCTGTCGGACTTGTATTCTTCCAGGTTACTTCGTGGCCGGCTGAGAGGACTTTGCATTCGCTGGATGTGGCTAGAGCGCTGAAGTTCTATGTGGACCGCATGAGTTTCCGGAAGACGTTGCAACTGTTTGTGAACTTTGGCCCTGTGAACCATGGGAAAGCCATCTCCAAGGCTTCCATTTCCAGGTGGCTCCCCGGCTGCATCACCCATTGTCACCGGTTGGCAAACCGACCGTTGCCTGGCTGTCCGAGGGCCCATTCGACCAGTTTGATCGCTGCAACTACAGCGTTCCTGTCTGGTGTGCCCCTGTTTGACATCTGCAGGGTTGCTATGTGGAGGTCGACGCACACCTTCACGAAGTTATACTGCGTCGACAGGGATTCCAGGGAGGAATCCAAAGTTGGCCATGCAGTGCTGCCCAACCTGTTAGCTTGAAGGTGAGCTGGTGAGGAGGTAAGAGATGCTTAATGTTGAGATGCTCAATGTTGAGCCTTGCCACCTCCTGTGGTTGTGCATGTGTGTACTGCTATGTATTCTTTATTCATGAGCATGTGAATCCATGACAGACCCCATGCTGGAGAAGGAACAAGTTACTTAACTGTTCTCCAGCATGGGTCTGGCATGGATTCACATGCGAACCCTCCCGCCTACCCCTCTGCGGCTCCTCTATTGGTCCTACTGCCACTTTACGTTCTACCAAATCTGAAGATGGCTGCCAGAGGGGCTTAGGTAGAGGGCAGTCATTGGCTGGGGGCAATGTGACCCAGAGACCTGTGATTGGTTATTAGGAGAAAGACAGTACGTAAGTGAAACAGATTTTTTCTTTACCGAGGATGCCCAGCCTGACGATGGGGAATATTCATGAGCATGTGAATCCCTGCCAGACCCATGCTGGAGAACAGGTACAGGTAAGTAACTTGTTCCTTACTTACCTTTGTTAATTTGTAGAACAAGCACACCCCATCTGTGCTGGGGGGGTTACTTAGTATCCCCTTTGTCTACCTTCTCTAACTTTTTTTGTTACCCTTTCTACAATTAATGATTGGTGGCAGCAGCTTACGTTTTCCTACCATTGTGTGTTTTTACCGTGGGCTGTGTTCGCAGCTGCAGTATAGCACCCATGGGTGCCCACTTTGTCAAAATGGCCCCGGTCTTCTTTTTTCGCCATTTCTTGTTGGAAAGGTCCTTCTTGAGATTTACTCTGCGCTCCAAACCAGGTTTGGTCCCTTCGTTCGTTTGGCCTTTGGCTGCGTTCACTGCTGAAGCCCGCCTCTGGCTCCAGTGTGTCTTGCAGGGCTGGAAGCGAGGGAGGTTCCTGAAACTCCCTGTGCTTAGTCTCCTTGGTTACAGAAATGCATCCAAAGGTGATTGGCTGGCTGTCCTTGCAGGACAGCCACCCTGCTGTGTGAGTGACAGGCTGCAAATAAATGGGAGAAACTTGTACTAAAGGCGTTTCTTTTGCAAGGAAGGCAGTCGACCACTGGACGAAAGAACGGAAGAAGAAACGCTTGCTGTAACCCCCTGGATCGTTGGTTTGCCCGGTGAAGCCTTGCTGCATTGCTGAAGCTCAGAATGTCTTATACACTAGAGAAGCCCTGCAAGGACAACGTCTCCCCTTTGGTTGGTGGGATTAATCATCCCCAAGACTAACTCGACTGGAACCCCTCTCTCTTCTGGCTGTACGTCTTTGCTGCTGCAGGAACCGAGTGCCAGGGGACAGACGCCAGAATTGTGTGCTTCGCCTTTAAGCCGGACCTGAGCTCCAGGAAGATCCTCTAGACTCCCTCGAAGCAGGACTAACCAAGCCTGAGCCACCTCAGAGTGCTGGACCGCAGAAGCAAGGAAAGTCCCCAAGGTGTCCAAGAACGGTGGTGGTGTTAGTAGCTGAAGCCGCGAAGTGCCGCTGACCTGAACTGTGCCATTGCTGCCGCCAACCTTCGAATCATAGTGCAGGAGTCCCCGGACGTCCTCCCCCTTGTCCCCACGATTTGAGGCCCAGGAACAACAGGATCTGCAGGAACTACAACAGGAACAGAAGCCAGCTGCAACTTTTTCTTCAGACTCAAGGAACTGTGTAGTTTTCTTACTCTCAGTTGAGACTTGCATTTGCTGCCTTTTGCAGAGTTGCTCCCCCCTGGGGGAGCACCAGAGACCCAAAGTGATAGCCACGGCAGGCAGAAACACAACGCGGTTGTGTTTCAAAAACGCTGTGGTTTTTCTTTCTAAGTTTCTCAGGCTCCTCCGGCTTGGAGGAGCGCGAGAAACTTAGAAAGAAAAACCGCAGCGTTTTTGAAACACAACAACATTGTATTTATGTTTGCAGTAGCTTCAGCTTGGAGCCCAGAGGGCTACCGCAAACATAAATGCAACGTTTTAAAATCTGTGGTTTTATTCCCAAGTTTTCCGGGCTCCTCTAGAAAATAAAATGGCACTTACTGAGGTGCAGCTACAGCTTTCCTGCCTGTAGTCTCTGGTCCCCGTCCTCTGAGTCCGGCACCAATGAAGCAAAAGCCACAAAATGGATGCCCCCTAGTGCTTGCAATTTTAAAGTTTGAGCTTCATTTGCTCGATTTTGCATAAGGACTTAAAAAATATATATATTTTAGTTATTTGTTTTATTATTGGCCATCTTTATGGCCAATAATATTTCTGAACCAACTATTCCTTTAACTGTCCCTCCACAAAGTCATACATACTATTCCTTGTATACCTGGGAAAGAGTTAACCTACATTGCATTGGGGGATTCTATAGTTCTTACCTGTTTGAGAAACTGGTTAACCATTGTTGCCTTCCTGGACCTTGTCCTTTTTGTCACAACTTCAGCATTACCATTTAGGTGTAAAATGTGATGTATTTATGTCCTAACTATTGAAGTCACCACATGGTGTAGGTGTCTGTGTGCCATCCCAAACGGGAATCTACTTGCTTTATTGAACTAAAGGAGTGTGTTGTTTTGAAGTGTATTATAAGTGCTGTATATTGCTCACTTCTCAAGAAACCTTGGATAGAAGTGTTATTTGAATACCTATCGCTGTGAATCTGTTACAACCCCACATCTCACATTGATCCCTCTTGAGATGACCCTGGCTGCTCAGTAACCACTACCAATTTGTGTAGTACAGGCCTATACCAAAGGTTGGGTTACCTATTGCCAAGAGGACAAGGCTGGTGTAGTCTCCCACAGGGTTACTACATACAATCTTGCCTAACACTTTCCACAATTCACTTGTTGGATTATCAAACTTTCTCATAGCTTTGACCCTGCTTCAGCATTCAATTTATAGTTCCTTTTTGCCTTATGGCTCATGCCAATGCTAGTTTTGCTCAGATTCTACAATTCACTGTTCCTTATATTCTTTAGTTTACATATTTCAGTTCTTTGTATCCAGGAACGCTTTTCACCACTTTCAATCATTTTTACTCTTTTCATTCGGTATTCAAAATTTCAAATCAGTCACATTAAATAAAGCGACTGCAATTCCCCCTCCTATTGGGAATTTGCACCCTTGTTCAGAGCGCTCCGACCTGCATTCACCACACAGCTGGCACCACAGCATCCAGAAGTCATTCAGCCTGTTTTGACTCACTGGGTACACTGTCTCCGTGTGCTGTCCTCCACTTCGGTCGGCTGTGTGTGGCTGTCTCTGCCTCCGAATGGGCACGCCTTTCTTCCAGGGTCTCTGCTGACTTGGGTTACCAGAGAGGGAGTTCTCTTGACTCCACGAGGTTGGCAGGCCAACCCTGCCATCAGAGACCTTCCAAGAACACCTGCCACAATCCGCTTCTGTGACCACAAAAGTGATGGGTGGAAGGTTTCGAATGAATCTGAACCACAGGCAATTGCTCTGGGCAACCTTCCACACCACTGTTTTTTTTTGCCCGTCTGCGCCATTGCAAAAGGGGTCCAGCCATGTGCAAATCAGTCAGCTGCTGCCACCAATGGTAGCAGCCCAGCCCGAACTGCTAGGCCAGGTCCCCTCCGCACAGAAAACCAAGCAACCCCAGACATGTTTCGGCCTCGTTGGACCTCCTCAGTGAGGTGCAGCCTGGTTCCCTATGGCGCGCTGCTGCTCCTCTGCGCTTCAGTATCGCATCTCATTGCCTTTACCTCTGGCTTCTCCTGGAAGCATTTCATAGGTGATCTCTCTAGCCTGCTGTTTATACTGATCCTTTGGCCTCGGGTGCAGGCAATATTCTTCAATTTCACAACAGTCTTGGTACTCGGCATCCCTCTTCCTCGTCCCAGTACCAAAGTGGTGTTTGTGTATGTCTGAGTTAATAAAAGATGGATGTATGTTTCTATGTGGGCTCTTCCTCGTCTTAATACCGTAGTGGTATGCATTGGGAGATAGTTTTCTGGCAAAATAGGGAAGGGATTAGTAATATCGCATACAAACCTGGAGAACATTTAAGTGCCCCTTCACCACTCCCCAAGTCTCCTCCCAGGTGATCCTCCCTCGCATATCCACCCCCAGGGTCTGGATCTGAAAGAGACCCCCTTCCCTGGCTACTTGCAGGGAGGATATATTGGGGAAAGAAGTGAGGATGCCCTGAGATTCATCGCATCGCATAGTATAGGAAATGTTTCTCACACAGGTACGCATGCTTTAAATATAACATTTTACTTTATTCTGTTCATGAATTCTATACCTACTATATGTATGAAAGCTCACATTAAAGTAAATCTAACTTTGTTGCGCGTTTGTACCAGGCAGTTTGTACTTGGGTTAATGTGCACAAACTGTACAAAGAGGCGTATGAGCTGGTCGTACATTACGCAATGAAATCTCGTGAAAACGGACATTGGTTAGGCCTCCAATTTCATGTGATTTTTCAGATTGCAATTGCTTAATGTAAGAACTGTGAAACTCCCAAATGCCTGTTGGCACCGTTTGTGTACATTAAGAGCATCTGAAAACTGACCTGCAAATCAGCTGAAACTTGTATGTGAGTTTTCTGAAGGTGTAATGTATGAATTGTGAAACCATTTTTAAAGCATGAAGCAGTTCATGTTCACATTTTGGAACAAGTTGTGTTTGGAAACCAGGAGTGAACTTTCCAGCCCCCTTGAGTCCGGTTCCTTTCTGCTCAGTGTACCGTGAAACAAAGCTGCTACCCCCATTTATCAGGAAAAAAGCCCAGTGAGTAAGGTTCTATGAGAGGCTCTGGTAGAAGGACGGTATGGAGGACTGAAGTGTTGGGCCCAGTTTTAAGCTGAGCAGTTAAAATAATGTGCTTAATGCAGTGTCTCTCACCAGGTAGGCCAACATCACTCTCGTCACAAGGCCCAGGTATTGCATGTTTCATTTTTTTTGGCTCCAGAAGGGAGACTGCAAGATTTGCATGCATCTAGTTTGTGCAAGAAAAAAGTATTCTGTGCGCTATTCTGGACTCTTCAGTTCTAGGTAATGCATCTATGGTGAAATATCGTATACATCACAATTTAAGGCATAGCATACAAATACGTTACTGTATGTTTTGGGAAACATGAGAAATGCTTGTTTTTTCTAGACTTAGATTTATAGATTACACTTGCCTAATCGGAAGGCTCACATATTGTTACAGGCATGGACTGATGCAAGTATATTTTCAGCTGCACTCCAATTCTGACTGTTTTTGTTTACAGAAATGAAGCGAATAACATGGCTTGCTGCAATTGGATTAGTAATGGTGTTGATTGGGGAATCTCTAAGGAAAGCTGCAATGCTTACTGCTGGTTCAAACTTCAATCATATTGTACAGAATGAGAAATCAAATACACATATACTCGTAACATCCGGCGTTTACTCTTGGTTCAGGCATCCTTCTTATGTGGGTTGGTTCTACTGGAGTATTGGGACCCAGGTAAGTCTTTCTTGTGTTTAATTCTGTATATCAAATTTAGTCGTCTAACATTTGCAAAATGGAGGTTTTTATTACTGTTTTGTTTTCTAATGCTTGCCTCACGCAATACTGTCGGTGCTTTTGGATAGGTATCTTGGAATTAAGCAAAATAAGGTAGGTCTTATGATTGATGGCGCTAGAATTGTACTGTGAAGTGTTATGGCATCATGAAGCAAGACACGGATAATGGATTCAAAGTTCAAACAAAAGTGGTTTATAAGTCAGGATGGTTGGAGGCCTAACTTGCCCTATGGTAAGGGGGCTTTCCCTGCGCAAAGAAACTAAGGAAAGTCTGATTCAAGTCTCTCTGTCCAAAACCCATACTTCCTCACAGCTAAAGCTAAATAATGTGCAGGGATGTCAGTAACAAACACACATAGGGCCTCATTAAGAGTTTGGCGGTAAACGACCGGTGCTACCAGCAGATTGACGCCAACAACGTAACACCCGGGATATCACAAGCGGCGACGGTAAGGGTTAGTCACCATTTTCCATGGGAAATGGGGATATGGAAGCACCGGCACTGTTGCTTATGGTGCCGGTGCTTCCGTGACAACTGTGCCAGTAAAGGACTGAACTCCCGGCAGGTCAGGCCTACCTGGGATTCGTGGCCCCTACCGGTATCATTGTAGTTTGGCGTTCCAGAAAGGGTGCCAGTACGCTGCTACAGCACTTTTTTTCCTTAACACCATACGAATGAGGGCCATAGTGTTCCAAATAAAGTTCTGACCTTCCAGATCCTGGCTTACTTTTCCATTTCCCTTTCCCAAGTTCAAGACTGTTCCAAAATGTCTCGGGGTTCCCTTCCCCAAGACTTCAGCTTTCCAACTTGTACTTGGTTTCAATATCTCAATATTCAAAAACTGTTCCAGGTTAACTTTACGCTCCTTCTGGTTTCTTGACAGTTCATACAGATTACTTTGTTCTGATTCGCTTCAGCAATCATTCCATTTGCTTTTGTTCTCTGTATAATTCTTTGCCTTTCACATAATAGGATACCCCCGGTCTAGGCACAGTTGTCGGACTACACCATTTCAGGTTACGCAACCAGGAATCCTGCATTATTTAGTTATTTGCTTTCAATATGCTATGCATATACTTCATTGCACATCTGTTCATAGCTTTGTCAAAGCTTTCATTTAGTTCGGTATTCAATTATTTGGATTTTTTATTCGGTTGCTCACAGTTCCTCTTGTCCATATTATTCCTCACAACCCTTTCTTTGGGTTTACTGCATCTTGCACATCCGTTCAGCATTTATTTTGGCTTCCAAACAGCCCTCAGGAGTGCCCCAATTCAAGTGCTCTGTCTCTGGTGTCTCCTCTTGGCGGCTGCTCTTCTCTGCTTCTGCTCTGCCGACACCTTTTCTTCAGATTGCGACCCCTGATCGCACTTCACATTTTCTCTGTGGGTTGCCGACAGCTCCATTGGCTTCCTGCAGATGCTGCCAGTAACTTGCAGCTTGGGGATCTCTTCCTTGCCTGCTGCTCCTGCTGCAGACACCCAACCAGTGATGCGGCCACCTCTGTGACCCTCTCTCTCGGCCGCGGCTCCACAGCGTCTTGGGGTGCTTGCCAGTGTCCTGGGACCCAACTTGGCCGTCTCCTTCTGCAAAGGTTTCTCCCTTCTGGCCCACACTGCTTGGCCCGGCTTCTCGTCTGCTGGTCCCTCCTCCCCACTTGTTGGCTCCACCTTTTTGCACCTGCAACCATTTGACAGGTTGCCGGTGTGAGTCCACAGTCCCAGTTGCCTGCCAATTAGTGAGGCACTCTGGACATGACTGACCCTTGCAACAGTCTGCCAGATTCTTCCTCATCTTACTACTAGAGTGGTGAAATGACATGTAGTTGTGCACTTCTCCTAGTCTCCTCTTCCTTGTCTCAGTACTATGGAAGGGGGTGGAGGGTGAAAGGTGTTTCTCACAAGGAAAATGGGGATAACGTATCGACTGAGGATATCCTCTCCCCAATCCCCAGGGTCAGGATCCGAAAGCGATGGCCTTTCCCTGGCCACCTGAGAAGAGGCTCCAAGGGGAGCCGGTGTGAGGATACCCTGAGGTATCTCACTGCAGGCGCTTTCCTCCAGATGTGGTACTGATATGTGCATCTAGATGGTGGGTTTAGAAAGCTTATTAATGGTTAAGTTTGAGGCGTTAAGGTGAGGTTAGAGTGCTATGTACTTTCAGGTGTGTTTCTATTTATTTATAGGAGAAGACTAGTGCTTCAACACATTTTACAAGAGCAGTCCAATGGCTGGCGATTTTGTAATTGACAAGCAAGGATTTTTAGGAAGTAACCATAATCTCGTCAGTGGTAAGGTGGGTACATAAAAAAAACAACCTGTCATTCCTGGGGTAACATGAAAGACACTTTACAATATTTAAAGTATCAGAAGTGTGCATGGTAGACGTGGGTTGAAGGATCATGGCAGAGGGATGATGGCACTGTGCATTGTTGATGGACATTCTATTGCAAGGATGCATCTTTTCAGGAAAACCTTGGTGTTCAGTATTTCAAGGAGCAAGATTTTCGAGTGCTGAGAATCCAGGAGCAGAAAAGCTCGGAACATGGGGATGAAGGGGGCAACAGTAATTTGGCAACATTTTCAGCCAAAAAGAGCAGGAGGGAATAGCGGCAGATGAGTACTGGGAAGGTAGTGCTTGGAGCAGTGGGAGATGGGATCATGAGTCAGGTGATGGCAGGGGTCTGGAAGATTGGCTGTGGTAACTAGTCTGACTGTGGGGGGTTGCAGGGTGGTGGATGGATCTTGGGATGGTAATGTAAAGTGGTCTTAAATAGTGCCATTCTGCTAATGTTGGCCTCCCTGCGCATAGCTGTGTAAGAAACTAGAGCAGTGTGTGTTCTTCAATTAGCGGGAAGGCAGGTGCAGAATCCTGTGGGGTTGATGGCTGCAGGTCGGAAGTACCCATTTCCTGTGTGCCGATATGAACACCTGTTTGTGGTTGGTACTGTTTGTGATTGCTATGGACTGGGCAGGTTAGCAAGTCCAAACATTAACCAGGGGTGTCGGCAGTGTAAGGATGGAAGATTTTAGTAGTGAGGAGATGAGCGAGGATGGAGGGGGGTGGGGGAGGTGTGGTGTTGACGTTGCTTCCTGGCTCTTGTTTGTAGATTTCACGGAGATTCAGATGGGTCCTCTCGCGCAGCAGACTATCAATCAAATTGTGAAAGCCTAAGAATGGAGTTGACTGTGTTCTCCAGCATAGGGCCTGGCATGGATTCACATGCTCATGAATATTACCTGTCATCAGGCGGGGAATCCTCGGTAAAGCAAAAATCAGTTTCAGTTCTGAAATGTCTTTCCCCTAAAAACCAATCACTGGCCTCTGGGTCATACTGCCCCCCCCAGCCAATGACTGCCCTCTACCTAAGCTGCTCCTCTGGCAGCCATCTTCCGATTTGTACTACACGTTCAAGTGTTGGGAGTCCTTGTGCTATAGCTCTTGAGCTTTTACTGCGTTTTGCAGTTTTCTTAAGAGTTTTGCTCTCTCTTCGGTCAATCGAGCTTCAAGCTCCACCGATCAACCTTCCTTTAACAGGGACCCGTTTTCGGATTCTTCAGCGCCCCTCAAGGGCAGATTTTCGTTGAGTTTCTTCTTAGTGGATTCCAGAAGCTTCTTCGAGGCCTACACCGCATGTCATGGCGGAGAAGTGCTCGGCGCCTCTCCAAGTTTTGCCCTGGCTGCAATTTACGGAACGTCTTTTCAGACAATGGATATTCCCTGTCCCTCTACTGCCTGCATTCAGACCAGATGCATGTGGAGGATGACTGCGTGGCTTGTCAGGATATGGTGCCATGCAAGCGAGCCGACTGACGCAAGCGCCTCAACGAGTGGCTGTAGGCCAAGGCCCCTGCTCTGGGTGAGTCCCAGCAGCATGCATCCCCTGCCCAGAAGAAAGCTGAGCGGTCTTCTAAGACCTTTGAGGGTGCCTCTCCCGTGGGGGCCCAACATAAGCCTGAGCACCGTGAATCCATTGCTTCCGGAAGCGCTGTTGCGGCGGGCTCCTTGGCAACCAGGGCAAGTTCAGCATCTTCAGCACCTTAGAGTAGGAGCAAATGCTCAAGTTCTTCTGACCATCCGGGTAAGCTTTTTTTCAGAAGGCCCAGACCGGCCCGACGGAGAAGGCGAAGGGGGGTTTGGGGGCCCGACCCTCCCCCTAAAATGAAGGCTGTGGACTCGGCCAAGACTGAGAAGCCCCAGGTGCATCAGACGAAGGCACACATGTCCATCGACGTGGTAGCGGCGTCCCACGCGAAGTCTGCCAGGGCGGATTTGCAGGGCATGGTCCCGAAGGCAAGAGTATCCCTGCCTGCCAGGAGGGGGTCGGGTGAGTCCTTCCAGCCCAATGAAAAGATGCTGCCCATCATTTCACTGAAACCATCCCCCTTGATTGCAGAGAAAGGGGGGGCACGGTAGTCCTCCAGGGTACGGACATTTCCTCAGAGGAAGAGCTCACCAGCCTCCCGCTCCTCCAGGAGGGGAGATGTGTAGAGAGCAGGCTCCACAGGAGGGATCCCAACGAAGGTGACAATGAGGAGACCGACGGAGCGGACCAGTCTAAGCTGCAAACGCCCCGGTCCCCTTCACCTCCACCCTAGCAGCCTCCTGGGGATATCTCAGCAGACATTCTGACGGCTCTGCGTACCCTGTGCTCCCAAATCCGGACAAGGATGCCCATTGCGCTGGCAGCCCTGAGGCCATCGGAGGAACCACCACCCAAGAGGAGGAGAGTTCACCCCCCCACCTCTTCACCCCTCACCTCCCTCCGCCCCCGAGGGATGACACGGAACGGGACACAGCGACAACAGGCACGGGTGACGACGGCAGCCTGAGGGTGTCTCCCGTCTCTGCCGGCCAGATAGTCGACGCCCAACAAGATTGGCTCGTTTCACGGCATGATATCCAGGGCCTCAGAACTGTTCCAGCTCGTCCCGGAGGAGAAGAAAGAGTTCCTGTACCAGCATCGGGAGGCGAAGAGGAAGATGTGCTATCCCGTTATTGGTTGACATTTGGTACGAGGTGTTGTGAAGAATGAAGAATCCTTCGTCGGCTCCTGCGAAGAGGGATTGCTGCAAGAAGAAATAAAAAGTGCCAGACTCTGCGCCCAAGTGCTTACGGTCCCAGCCGTCTCCAGACTCTGTGGTTTCGGGCAGTGGGCAAGAAGTCTCGGCTCATCCTCGTTGGCGGCCTACGCCCCCCCCCCACTTGCCAGACGGTGAGGGGAGGAAGTTGGATGCTATGGGGCGAAGAGTGATCACGTCGGCGACTACCATCAAGGCCGCCAACGCCCTCACCATTGTGGCGGTTACGACAGGGAACTGTGGTTCAAGATGGCCCCCAAGAGGGCTGAAGCATTGGAGATACTGCAGGAAGGCGAGGTGGCTTCGGATCACACCGTTACAGTGGCCACAGACATTGCTGATAGGGATTCTGCCAAATGGGCAACAGCGTTTGCCTTCTTCGGCGAGGCTGGCTGAGGGCCACCAATTTGTTCAGTCGAGGGTGTTCGACATGTCTTTCGAAGGGGACAATTTGTTTGGAAAGACTGTGGACGAGTCTCTCCAGGCCATCAAAGTGGACACTGAGACTGCTCGTGCCTTGGGCACGCTTAAACGACGGCCGTCCTTTCGGACTTCTGGAGGGAAATCCCAAGGTTCCTCTAAAAGATTTGGAGGAGGTGCCTCGTCCTACTGTCAGCCCTCCCGCTCATCGGCCCACGAGACCTACAGGGGCTGCGCCAAGTCTGGAGGTGGATGTCATCGCAGGGCCCCGATGGCGGCTCTTTGACGTCGAAACAAGATTGAACCGGCCGTGGAGTCTGGCCCAGTTAGGCAAAGTTTGTATGCAGTACCCTATGGGACCACTACACACAACTGACTACATGTATAGGAAACCCAACCTTTGGTATAAGCTTGTACTACAGTTTTATGACAGGTTTAGAGACCTTGTCACCTCTAAATTATCCCTGTGATAGACATGTCTCCCAGCTCAAAAACCGCATTGAAAATCCAAGTTTCTGATGCTTGTTGTTCTGCTTAGAATCACATGCTGTGCATATGGTCCGACATCCACATCCAGTGGTAACTGCATCTTGTCTTTCGGTGACTGAAAGGGGACGTCGGCATAGGCGTGTCTGTAACACTATCCCTATAGTGACGTGTGTAGTACCCAAAATCGCTCACGCACCGAGGTCCCTCAGATTGTTTTTTTCCGCCCAGATAACTGGCCCCCTACAGCAGAGCTCTTACTAGAGACATTGTTTATCTTTACCGAATTTAATCGGTTTATGCCCCGTTAAGTCACTTTGCCTAATAAGAACATCTTCGAAGACTACGGAGGAATAGTCTACGGCTGTGGTCTCGGCGCCTAAGATCCGGCGGCCAGATTTCCACGTGGTCGGGATCTCTGGCCGACCTACACAGTAGGGAGAGTGGGTTCGGGGTGGCCATATTGTTATGTCTTTCCTCCTTTCCACTTCTTTCCCTTTCAGTCTGGTGATCCTTCCCTTTGGCTATGGAAAGGACTCCTTTTAGATTCTGCCCCAAGTGTAGGGTCAGATATCCTTGGAAGGACGAGCACAGGACTTGTAACGCTTGTCTCCCCCTAGAGCACGACGAAAAGCGGTGTTTGGCGTGCAGGCTCCTTAAGCCTAAAACACTTAAGGATCGCCGTGTAAAGCGTTGGGCCGCATGCCCATGTCAAGCGTGGATCCTCCCCTACCGCAACACCAGCCGAAAGTGACGGGGGTACTTTCGGATGACCAAACGTCCAATGGGGATGTTATAGACCTTGAGGTGGACACTTCTAGGTCCACCACGCCCATCCCCGACCCTTTCAGGCTCGACTCTGGTCTTGCTACAGGGACTGCACCCGGCTACAAGGGCGTACATAAACATTGCACTAAACACACAACGTCTTTGCTGACTTCATCGAAAAAGGCGAAAGCGCCAACGGGTCCATCGAAAAGTTCGATGGTTCTCTTGGATCGTGTGGATCCAAAGCCTTCCCCGCATCCGCAACAGCGCATGACTGGGCAAACAAAAATTAATAAGGGCGCTAGTCCCCAAAATACACGCGTCGACATTTTGGATTCCGAAACTTCGACCATTTACAAGGCCTCTATAGAACTTAGAACGCCCAATGCCAAGACTACTACTCCAGGTACCCCCAGAACCGGTCCAAGAGGAACGGTCTCTGGATAACTTGGTCGGGGAAATTTGTCTACGCTTCCCCCTCCAAGAACCCCCCCCCCCGACTCCCCTCCTCAACAAGATAGCGCACAAGATGCACCAGGAACCAGTTACCATGATACTAGTGGCCCCTATGTTGGCCCGCCAATCCTGGTTCACTCACCTGATGGAAATGTCCCTCCCCCCACCAGTCAAGCTGCCCTGCCGTACAACATGTTGTCTCGGGACGGGGAAAACCCTACACCTGTGCCCCCAAACCCTGAATTTAGCAGCCTGGCTCCTGAGATCATAGCGTTTGAACACTTGCTACTCCCTCAGAGGTGCATGTACATACTCGGGGAAGCGAGGAAACCTAATACACGTTATTGCTATGCTAGCAAGTGGAAACGTTTCGTAATCTGGTGCAATTCCAACGGTGTCAATCCTATCGATTGTTCATCCTCACACATTGTGTTGTATCTAACCCACCTGCTGGACTCTGGGTTAGTCTTTAATTCCCTAAGGGTTCATCTGGCTGCTTTGTCAACCTACACCACATCACAGCAAAAGGTATTGTGTTGGAAGATACCAGTGATTAAAGCCTTTATGGAAGGAGTTAAGAGGATTTATCCTCCCATCTCTCACCCAGCCCATGGATGGGATCTGAATGTGGTTTTAACCAGGCTCATGGGAGCTCCCTTCGAGCCTATGCATAAAGCAAGTCTGAAAGACCTGACTTATAAGACAGCCTTCCTAGTGGCTATCACTTCTATCAGAAGGGTTAGCGAACTACAGGCTTTCTGTTTTAGACCCCTTTGTTACAGTCCACAAAGATAAGGTAGTTCTGCGCACACATCCCAGGTTTGCGCCTAAATTCATCTCAAAGTTCCATGTGAACCAGTCAATCGAACTACCCACTTTCTTCCAGAACCTACTAACATGGCCGAAAGAAGCCTTCACACACTAGACGTGTGCAGGGCAGTCATGTTTTACCTGGAGAAAACTAAACCACTAAGAGACTAAACAATTCTTCGTTTCAGTGGCAGCTGGTAGAGAAGGGGATCCTGACTCTGAATCGGCTATCTCAAGGTGGATTGTCAAATGCATCACACTATGTTACACTCTTGCGAAGAGAACTGCCCTTCAAGCCTAGAGCACATTCTACTAGAGGCACTGGGGCATCCATACCATTAATTGCAAATGTTCCTCTTGAGTCCATTTGCAAAGCGGCAACCTGGAGTTCTGTACACACCTTTACAAAACACTATTGCCTAGACACTCATTCTAGGTCTGATTCTCAGGTGGGACAAGCAGTACTAAGACATCTTTTCTCTACTGTTCCTTCTCACAACCCACCCCCAACTCGGGGTACTGCTCGCTAGTCTATGCACAGCATGTGATTCTAAGCAGATTAACAAGCATCAGAAGACACGCATTACTTACCGTAATAGCATTTCTGATGATTGTATCTGCTTAGATTCACATGCGCCCTTCCTACTGCCCCGCTCTGGGTGGAAGGAACATAGACTTCTTACTACTTTCTCTCTTTATGTACTCGCTCACTATAGACTTGGGCTCCCTCATGGCAGAAAAAATCCGATCGGAGGGACCTCGGTGCGTGAGGGATTTTGGGTACTACACACGTCACTATAGCGATAGTGTCGGACACGCCTATGCCGATGTCCCCTTTCGGTCCCCGAAAGACGAGATGCACTACTCCGCGGTTACCACTGGATCTAAGCAGATACAATCAACAGAAATGCTATTACGGTAAGTAATGCATGTCATTTCATTTGTTTGTGTCATTTTAAACGGGAATTGGAAACAAATGCAATTTTCTAACGTGTGAATTTGGCTGCAGCATGTTCTGACTTTCCACTTGTTTTCAAATTGTATGCTTTTGTTGATCCATTGCCTTGTTATTGCTAGTGTTTATGCATTACTGCTATTGTGAGAAATTAGATTTGCTTCATGCATTTAACTGCACCTTAATTATTTAACTGCACCTTAATTAACATCCGAGTGTCATTTTAGGCCTTTGCAAAGCCGCTTCTTTCTATCCACTCAATTTGATTTTGTGGGTTGAGGGAACATTGCAGGGGGAAACCTTAACGTGTGTGCCATCTATCCTTATTCAAAAAGTACTCCTATTCAGTTGTGCTTTGGGTATGTCCACTAGAAGATTAACCAAGTGCATTGCTTCCATTTCCATTGTCATTATCACCCGATTGGTGATTGCTGCCCAATATTAAAATTTGATTTTTGTGAATCCCAAAAATAAATATTGTATTTTCACCACTGGTTCATGGTCCATTGTGACCCGGTGTATTTGTAAAAGGGGGTGTGAGATGGGTCGGGTACCGGCTCAATTTGAATTAATTGAAATTAAAGAAAAAAGCATTCCTATTGAGCGCCACGTCCCGGAATAAGACCAAGTGTCCTGGTCCCGTGTGTGACGCCTGATTGGAATCCTTAACAATTCAAAAGGGGATACATATGCACTATCACTCGCCATAGTCCATCACTGCTCTTCATCACACAATCTTGATCGCACAGGGCCATATTGCTCAGTCTGACCTCCACTTGACTACAGGAACACTGACATAGGAGTCCTACTTCATTTACAGATCCAATACGGTGGTTTGAGTCAATCTGAAGATTAGGAAATGTTAACTGAGTCGCTTGTGTAAGTACACATACATACATTAAGGAACCTGATTAACTGAGTATACCTTGGGTCCTGGTGACATAATACAACAATGTATTGGTTTTAGACTATGTACAGTTAGCGACAACAGGTCGGCAACCTCCTACCCAGTAGTATGGTATATACACCATCAGTACAGGCGCATGGATTTTTGTGAAAGATGTCTCCTTTTCTTATGAGCACCACCTTAGCATCTCAATTCATTTACTGGATCTAACTGAAAGTTTCTCCTCTCTCTTACACCTACTGATACAATTACAGATCAACAAAATGTAGGTGCCCTTCCCCGTCTTACTACGTGTGAGAGAAAAAATAAAATAGCAAACACAGCCCCTTGTCGGGGAAAGAGGCACTGAGACCCGGCTGCAAGAGTTCAAAAGATGGTTTATTTCTCCAGCTAGGAAATAACTCAAACTCTTCCTCAATTTACATCAGTGCCAGTATTTATATCAGTTAAAGTAACTCTAACAAAAAATGCTAAATGGACCCGATTGGCCAGACGGTGTGGTGCTGTAGGTGTGGGTAGCATCTCTTCCTCCTGGTTGGCTGAGTGGCTGACGGACGTCAAACATCTCGTGCTCCATGCAGGTCAGGGTCCGGTCACTGTGGTCACTACCTAAGCTAATATGTTACACACTAAATAACAAATAATTTAAAACATTTTATGCTACTTGTCACTTTTCTACATAAGTCACACACAATGATTATTGTCAGTACAATTGGGTCATTCGTGGCTTTATTTGGAGGCCTTGACCTTATTGTGCATGTAGTAGAATCAGGCTGTGTTTCGCATATCTGCTGGGTTTCAAACTCATTAGTACAAGTAAAAACATATATAGTAGTAAAAATGATTAAGGTTAGTAGTGGGTGTGTTGGGTGGGTTTCGCAGCACAGGCGAGGGTCTGGCACTTGAAAGTAATACCTTACAGGGGGTGCAGGGTCAGGATGGCAATAAATTGTTCTAATGGGGGTGGGTGGCTTGTACATTTATGAGGACGAATCGAGCAGAAAGTGCTTAGCTCATTCTGGTTCACATGCCGGTTCTCGGGCGAACAGTGATCTCAGAGGAAGAAAACTGTAGCATATTGACTGTTGCAACTTTCTCCGGCTTCAGCGTGAGAATGGAAGCGCAGAGCTTTCCTTCGCAGGGGGAGTGCAAGGGTGGGGGCCAGCCAGCTGCCTGTGCGCCTTATGTGTGTGTCTCTGTCCTTGGCTGCTGTTGTGGAAGGGGAGCTGAGCATTGCTGTACTATCACAGTGAGGCCTATTTAACCAAGGTGGAGTCGAAAGGGGGCACAAAAGATGGATGCCCCGTGTCCTGCTCAGTAGTCCCATCTATGTAGCAGTCACTGTGGTTAACTTCACATAAGGGCAAGGGGCATTCCCACTACCGGAGGCACGTGGTCCAAGCCTTGTACTGAGGAGCGGACGACGCGAGGGGGCCTGAGGACCCCTCGCGCCCATACACAACCCTACAAGGATAACCGGTACTGTAACATTTTGATTTATCCTTTGAACACATGTTTTCTCAATTATTTTTTCCTGTTGGTTCTGTTTGCTTCCAATGTATGATGCTGTTTTATCAAGGGGTTTGGAATGGCTCCCCACGTATTTCTTTAACTGTATTATGCATATGCTGTGAATTCTCTATGAAATATCCAGAACTGTTAAGATCCTTGATAAAGACTGCCCTAGGTCGAAACACGCGTCCGCTATAACAGCTAAGTGAAAAATAAATTCTGGGAACTGGACTAAACTATCTAAATCAGTTACTTCAATATTAAGACTGGATGACCCCTTCATGGGCATGTGAACACTAATCGCTATTTTTGGGCCTTCACAATTTTACTGTATTTTGTACAGGGCGTAACCACAGGACCGTTGTACCCGCACAACCTTCTGGCTTATCACATATCTAACCAGGACACTCCAAGGAAGGTCAAACAAACAAGCTAGTAAGGGTCTGTCTCAAGTCAACAGTATTATAATAGGCAATATGGGTAGAAAACACTTTTCTGCTTATGTCCAACCTCGCAATCAAACATTCTAGAGGGAGGTGCATCTCATTCAGGACACTCGTGGAGCAGAAAGAGGATGGGGAATAGGGTCTTACCCTGCCTATACTCCACTTTCCCTAGTGACGCTGCTGTGCTGACTACAATTGGATTCCCTGGCACTGAACCCAGTGTATCCTTATGCCCTATCCTAGATACTCCACAATCCAATTAGTTTCCCAAAGATGGTAGTGATAGTTTTGCACTTTTTCTTAAAGTAGTCCAAGTTTGTGATGTACTGTCGTTAGTTTGTTGCTATTATCTTACATTTCTTTGATAGTTGGTAGAAAAGCCAACCCTTTCGCTGTTCTGAAGGTCAAGTGGTTCACTTCCAGGTGGAGAGATTTGGGTAGGGCGTTCCACAGATTTGTGGTCCGAACTAAGAGGATCCACCTTACCATTTCTTGTTAAGGTTTGGGTCTAGTAGTACAGCATTGCTGGACCTAATTGTTTGGGAATGAGATTAGTGTTGAAAATTGCGTCTGAAGGAGGAATGGTCCCCACTGTGATCTCAACTATGGGTGATTCAGTGTTTTGGTATGAGCGAACACAAATCGTGCATCAGATTTGAACAGAACCTCAGCAGTAGCTAGGCATTTCCATGACCACAGACATACAGTGGCACAACTTGCATTCACAGTACTGGAAGCCATACCGACTAAGGGACAAACTATAATATGAAAAAACTAAGAGCTCAAAAAGAGGCACAGTGGATCGAAAGAATGGGATCCCGATGAATGAGGAGCTTGATCGAAGTTTTTTTATGAACCATCCGACTGATTTTCAGACTAGTGGTTTCTGTATAATTCTGATGTAATGATGTACTCCCATTTCCAAATTAGGAAGTTTGTTGTAAATTATTCTTTTTGTTTTTCTCTTTTGGTCTGTCTTTGTTTTCCTTTCGACTGATAGACAATTGGCACATTAGTTTAATTTAAGCATTATACATGTACATGCTCGTACTTTCGGTTTCTTCCATATATTCACTCTACACTATTAGTACAACACATTTTACTTTCTCAGTTCCTTCTGTTTACTTGATTCTACCTTAATACACACATCTTTCCAATTTCGGTATTACCGTAGCTTTTTTCTCCAACCAGCCGATGCACGTAATGACATCCCACTGTACTAGTTTACTTTATAAGCTTTATGCCATTTAGAAAGTACTATTTTTTTTTTGTGCATCTTAGATATAATCGTAACACACACACTAGATTTCCCGAATTGTCCGTCATATATGTACCAGTGTATTTTTGTTCTTCGATTCTTTTGCTCACTCATGCATGCAATATTTTTCCATTTTACCTATTTATTTCGGTATTTCTAATCGAAGTATGCACTTGTCTACATTGACCGTATCCATGTTACCATGGCAGCCTAGAAATCTGCAAGGGTCTCTACAGAACGCCAACATTCTAGAACATGGCCATCCGACACTTGCTACGGTTACCTAGGTAACCTCAAAACAACAAATTAGGGACCTTGCTGTGCACTCGCGCGACGGCGTTCGGCAACAGCACAGTCCCAGGACTCGTGGAACAAGTAAGATACATTTTGAAGTGTCTAGCTTTAGACGATCCGAGATAGTTTTAATAGAGCAGCTTGGTTAATCAACATGTGCATATTCTTTGTAGATGCTGACAATTTAAGAGTTACGCGGCACTAATAGTCAGCAGAACTCCATGTATATTACAACAGTAGTGTTACTCGAGGTTAGTGAGGCAACTTCAGATATTCACATGATTACTTAACATTATACAATAATATTTAACAGAACTGTGTGGCTACACACTGCATTAACTATCCTTGTATATTGTCTTTCTCTTTCCCGTTTTTGTTCGGCTTCGTGATTTTTTTCACATGTTATATGACTGGAATCTAATGTAAACCATTATGTTTATATACGCATGCTTTTGAATTTGTGTTTTACATATTATGGATATATTTTGGAACTGTCAATGCTTTGCAATTAATGTGCCTGCACCGTATGGTTACAAATGCATAACCACGATGGGACATTTTGTGGATGCAATCGGTTTGTTGATGGACTTTCATATATATACTTTTGATGACTTGATCGATGGCTATATTAAGATATATGATCACAGGCCCCAAAGAAGGACATTATTGCCCGAAATGCATAGGCCAAATATGTGATATATCTGCTATAAGAAGCAACTATTAAAGCTAATTGAAAACAACCATACTTTAAGGATACGTTGAAATAAAAGCCTTTGAAAAAGATACTAACTTTTGAGTAACTAGAATTATTGAATTACACCGCTTGATTGTGGTTCTAGGGTGGGCAGTCCACACCGCAGGCCTCACGGCCAAGGTCCTTTCCCTTTTTAAGGTGTAGCCAGTGCAGAATACACAATGCTGGTGTGATATGTTCAAATCTCTTACTCCCGGGAAGTGTTCTCTTGGCTGCATTTTGAACTCTTTGCAGTGTCCTCATTAGGTAATATGGGAGTCAGAGGTGGGGGCTTTTGGCGTTGTCTAGTTTGGATAGTATTGGAGAAATTATTACATCTTACCTTATTACATCCTAACTTACTTTCACCCAAGTAAGGTAAGATGTGGTGCAGTATGCAGAGCTGTGAGAAACCGTTTCTGAAGATGGCTCTAATCTGTGGCCGATGGGATTGGGCAAAGGGCACATTTTGTGAAGCCATGGGATTGTGGCCGAGTTAGAACCTTTTAAGATTTTAGAGCATCAGTACTGATTTGTTAGGGTTGAGTTTCAGTCTGTTTGCTGTCATCCACGTGCCCACCTGTGCAAGGCAGTTTTTAATGTCTGGAGCCTTTGGTGATGGGTTGTTCACAAATCTGTAATATGTATGTCATCTGTTTAGTTGTAGCAGGGCATACCAGATCTATTGATATCTGGTAGTGATGTAGACCTGAGTTTGGATCCTTTGGGTACTCTGCAGGTATGTGGATGTGGCCAGGAATTGTAGGGGCCCCTTATGTTTGTTCTACCCTTGAGGAAGTAGGTGATCCAGTGTAAAGTTGTTTCTTTAATAAAAATAGCTTTCCGTTTTTTTAGGAGGATCTTGTGATTGGCTTCAGAAGAATCAGATGTCTAGCAGTATGAGAGCACTCAGTTTTCATCTGCATTGTTTAAAGTGTATCCCAGATGGAGGACCAAGCACGTTCTTTACTCCTAAACGGCCTAAATGCCTGTTGTGCCTCATTTTGGGAGTGGTTCATTTTGATGAAACCCCAGGATTGACCATATTTCTTCCAGAAGCTTCCCCATGGA
Source organism: Ambystoma mexicanum (assembly GCF_040938575.1). Lineage (NCBI taxonomy): Eukaryota > Metazoa > Chordata > Amphibia > Caudata > Ambystomatidae > Ambystoma > Ambystoma mexicanum. The sequence goes on along the minus strand of NC_090929.1, from coordinate 586,608,046 downwards.
AGGGGTGTTTGAGATGGGGTGATGGCTAGCCGAGTCATATGGGTCAGCTCTGTGTTTTAATAAAGGTCTGATATATGCAGATTCCAACTGAGCTGGAACTCTTCCATTCTTGAGGAAGGATGGGAAGATGGGTGTTAAGCCTCAAGATTTCATGGTGGATTGGGGCCATGGATTCCCCTGAGATCCAAATGGGGTGGTAGCTTGTAGGTCCTCTGCAGACAGAAGGCAAAAATACAGTAGAGGAGGTAATGGGAGGTGTTGCTGCAATAGAGTGCAAACATCCTTTGCCGTGGGGATCCTGGATGTCGAGGATCTTTTGGCTGAAGTGTGTAGCAATCTGTTCAGAGCTTTTGTGTAAGGGTAGGGCTTGGTGTTGGAGGCTGTCCGGTTCGCAAATTCTTATCACATACATTGACTTTTTTTAAAAAATTTTTTAAACATTTACTTAATGGTTTCAAATACAATAAAAAGAAAAGTTATGAGTAATTTAACAAAATGCTTTCCAACGCTCAATAATACATAGGGAAACATTCCACGGCCAATAGAATACATCAAAAACATCAATAACACTCTCAGGCAATACAAATTCCCCCTCCCTATGCATAGCAACCTAAACAGAAATCCTCTGCACACAACACCATTACCACACAGATACAAGGACACTGCCACAGACAGGAGCAACAAACGAATAAAACACAAACAGACATAAAAATCCCAGAGCAACATCACAATCCTTACCACCAATCCAACAATTAGACCAATTACAGACAACCTTCAAATTCCCATTCACCATAACAATCATTGAATGGTGTCCAGAGAGCTAGATATGTATCTCCCTTGTCCTGCTTTTGGAACATCACCTTCTCAAACCCTGATAGCATCGATACATCATTTATCCAATTCGTAACCCGAGGCTTCTTCCTTGACTTCCATACCATCGACACCTGTTTTGCCGCAACTATAAGTACCTTATCAATCCACTGCCCATATTGCCGGGCAATCTCACACCTTCCACTACTAGATAACCGCAATACCCTGTACAGGCGTCCTAGGAAAGCTCACAGACAAAATCGCATCTAGTCTGTCCAATACCTCCGTCCAGAAGTCCAGCACACGAGAACAATACCACAACATGTGAATGAGCGTCCCCTTCTCCCTATTACATCCCCAACACAAATCACTATCAAGCAAACCTAATTTACACATACGCACCGGTGTCCAATATATTTTCTGGTGAATAAGCCACAACTTGAGATCTAACTTGCTCTTATACCCCACACACCACATATTTTCCCACTCTTTCTCCGTAATCTCACACACCAATTCCTCTATCCACTTCTCCAATACTCTTTTCCCATGATCAATAACCGCAGAATTCACCGGCATCAAATTAGTATATGTACTCACCATTTGCGGCGACTGAATAACCTTGCAACCCAACGGTCTCTCTTCCAACGGGCTCGTTAACATACAAAACCTCTCATGCAAAAGTGCTTGCAGCATTACAAATCTACTTTTTTCCCTCTTAGCCAGATGAAATGTCTCCCACAACTCCTCAAATGTTAACATACGACCATCTCGTATTACGTTCCCAATGCACAAAACCCCTTTTAAAATCCAACTTCTCCAATATGAGTTTATTGGCAATCTGCAAACCCGGATTAAGCCAAATTGAGGCCCCATAAAGAAGATACAAATTCCCACTAAAAAGTCCCAACCACCAAACAAGCACATCTTTAGCCGCAACAATAGTTGGCAACTTACTACCACTCCAAGGTAGCCTCCCCAATGAAGCAACAACACAATTTTTCTTAGTGAAGCTCTAAATCAATGCATTTGTAGTAGTGTGCTTTCTGTGCTTTTTCTGCTTCAGCTGGTCAGGAAGGGTGCATAAAGAACCAAAGCTAGAACCAGGGGCACTACTGAAATCCCAAAGGTTGAACCTCGGGTTACAAATAAAAGCCCTAGTACTTTTGCACAGGAACCATTGCATAAGGATCTTGTGGATGAAACAACTAATTTGAAAAATAGTGTGTTGGGATTAGTGAAACAACTGGAAGAGAAAGTGGATATGTTATCTAAAAACCCGGTAAGAGGTAACCGTGGATGGAAAATATCTGAACCCTCTGGTGTGCCAGCCCCAGAAACTAGTTGCAGCCAAGATGGGATCTGTGGGACTTGCGAAGACCCCTGATGCCCCATTGCCAGCCAACTCGGCTAGGAATACAAAATGTACAGAGAAAACGGATTGGGCTACCCCAATCATTGAAGCCATTAAGAGGCATAGAGGCTAAACCCCCGCCTAGAAAGATAATGAGTGAGGGGGTGTACCACCAATTTTGGAAACAAAGTGGGCTGCTGATGGATCCCCATGGGTTGTGGTAAGAGATTTCAGCTTCTAAGAGGCCCAATAGGGAAGGGCCACAAGTACCCTTTTGTTGTCCTGCACAGTGTCTCGAAGCTATTAAATGGAGCATTTGAAGATCCGGATTTCCTAATGAATGAAGTCACTCACTGGTTTAGACATAGGAGAGGGTATCGGCTTTGATTAGGGATGATATTACATCTTTCATTAGGCATAGGCTCCAGGGGGTTTTGATGATTATATTCAGTTATTTGTACGGGAGGCATGGTTGGTCCAGAGTTTGTTTGAGGCCACAATGTACCCACCCCAGAGGCTATATACTGCGCTAAAACCAAATGTCAAATATGGGAGGGTAAATCCTCCGAGTAATACTAAAGCATGCCCAAGGGAATGGTCCGAAACCCTTTGGCACAGTCCCCGGCCAGAGTTACAACAAATGACAGAAAACCCAGTGAAGCCAGATCGAGGAGATCAGTGTGGACTGTCCACAGTAAGGGATATGTGCAAGGGAGCTTGGGAACATCTGTCCAAGAATATAGCTGGATTAAATAGACCGATAGCTGATAGTGAGTGGCGGCAGTTCATTGATGCCTTCAATGTGATTTGCCTGCAAGAAACCTGGGCAATGGACGAATTGGACCTTCAGGGATTTTTGTCATTTAGTAATGGGGCCCAAAAACAAAACAAAGGGGGAGACCCTCGGAGTGGTGTGAGGGGAGCTTTAAGTGTGGATAGGTTTTGTGAGGATTTGCAACAACTGGCGATTTCAAGAACTGGTCACAAGCCCTGGTTCTTTAACGCCTACAATCACCCAAATAGAAAACACGTTTTATATGCTATTGCATCCATTCTAGAATGTATGGCAATATGGGAAGGTACTACAGGTGGGTTGTTTGGGTTGACTGTATTGGATCATTTTAATCTTTAATTGGAGCCAATCAGAGTTAGAAGTATTAGGAACACTAAATGCTCCACCAATAAAAAGAATACAGGGTAGCGTAAGTGACACAATCAGAGCCCTTTATAGCTAGGGACTACGTCCCTGCAATGGCCGGTTTCCCAACGACCAACCAGCAATGGATTTACAGTATGGTCCAAAGGGTAGGTCTAAATTTCGATTCCATGTCTTACAGGTTGTGGGGGGGTTAGAATTTTCCACAATGCTGGTTAAAATCTCTACTGCAGATTTAGATTTAGTTGTGACGGGCCATGCACGACGTGTCATTATGTGGGTCAAAGTTTTGGCAAATGATTCCATCCCATGTATCTATAAGGCAATATTGGGCAATTGGCAGGTGTATTTTATCAGGCCAGTGATGGACAGGATATATCTTTAATATGTGACTATTGCTCCCTTTGTTTCTCATCCTACAACTGTAATTAAGAGTTATGCAAAGAAAAGAAGTGTAACGTGACAGTTCATGTAGGGAGGCAAAACAGGCCATATTGCGCCATTTGGATTCACCTCAGCCTGTGGATAGGCAGCAGCTGAAATCACTCAGAGGAGCCTCAAGTCCTGATGAGGGAGAAAAAGGGAGAATTTCTGGCCAATAAGTGGTTGCCGTTCTTGAGGCAGCCCTACAAGGGGATTCCAGGGTCTTTTGGGCCCTCATTTCAGATAGGGACTTGGGAGGCAATACGTCATTACAGGCTTGCATTCCCACACGTTGTGGAGGGAGCTTTTTGCAGACCTGTATACAAATGTGGAAGTGATCGTCCCAGACAAGGTACCTAATTGTAGGACTATTAGGAGGGACCCAGGGGTGGAGGGAATGCGATTGCAGTTCTCCCAAAAAGAGGTTGAGATTGTTCTTGAAGGAAAAAGTAGGGAAAGTGGCAGGCCCAGATAGAATAGCAGGGTACCTGTTCAAAGATGAAACACTAATATGGGCTCTGGTGCCAACATTGATCTTTAACAATATCCTGGTGCAGGAAAGGGTTCCCGATTACTGGAAGATGGCAGAGATCCTCCCCATTTATAAAAAGGGAAGAAGGGAAAGCCCTTTGAACTATCGTCCAATCTCCCCTCTGGATACAACTGAGAAGATGTTAAATTCTCTTTTGAAAAATCTGCAGGAATGGGTAGAAAGGAGTCACATCTTAGCCATCTCAAAGCAGGCTTTAGATTAGGTTTGAGCACAGTTGATGGGGTTTCGCCTGCATTTGTTAGTTCAATAACACTTGTCCTTATCTAAAACAAATCTATATTTGTTGATCTAAGAACTGCATTTGACAGTGTTCAGAGGAAGTCTCTTTGGGAGGTATTGGCGGATAAAAACATCCCAGAGGTGTTAACCCAATCCATTTGTTATAATCTGTGAATTCAGCCACCGTACGTTGACGTTTGGCTGGTGATGCTACACTACCATTCCTGGTACAGAGAGAGGTCTGTTAAGGTTGTTTGCTGGGACCTTTTTTTTGTATTATTATGCCTCAACAACTTTGACTCCCCATGGTTTGGGAACGATACATTTACAGCTCTATTTTTTTGCAGATGACGCGGTTCTTCTCTCAAATATGCCTTCTGCTTTAAAACTATCTTTGTCTTGCTTTCATAAAAGGTGTGTGGAGCTGGGTTTAGAACTATATGAAGGAAAAGCAAAGGTCATGCTTTTTGTCCCAAAAACTTGCGACATAAACCCATACCTTTTTTATAATGGGAGGAACAAAATTAAGAGGATGTGTCATGGTACGACTATTTAGGAATTCGATTTGTCTCTAATGGTGGCTGGCCTCTTCATGTGGATAGGGTTGTTGGGAGTTTGGGCAAAAACTGTGGCTCACTGAAGTTCTTCTCACAGCGGCGTGGTGCAGTTAGACCAGTGCTGGAAGCTTACAAATTTCAAGCAGAAGCCGCTGCCCTTTAAGGGGCAGACATTTGGGGTACATCAAGGGGAAATGCTAGCAACATAATTGTCTGTAAAAAGTATTTTGTTATTGCCCCAAGGAGCCCCGACAGCCTTTTTCTGCATCGAGTGTAACCTGTGCCCCTTGGAAGAGGAGGTTGCTATGAGACCAGTTTTTTTATTGGTTCAGAATCTGGGGGATCCCAGCATTGAGTAACTTCTGTGAGGCCCTCAACCAGGTGATGGTGTTGGAAGGGGGGAGGCGTCTACCGTGGTTTACTCATGTTACGAAATCGGTGGCGGCCCTAGATCTCGCATGATATTGGCTTAACCCTTGTTTGATTACCAAAACCGCGAAACTAGAGTTGAAAAAAGGGCTCCAGTTGAAATGGTATCTTTCTCAGTGCGCCAACTTTCTGCATCATATATGGTCAGGAAGGTAACTTTTGATTGTTTATAAGTATCACACTTTCCTCTCAGTGGTCTATTTCAATATGATTTTATTATTATTTATTTTCTTCCAATATTTTTCATCACTTTATGAACCAAAGTCTAGTATTCACTTTTGAGATTCCAGTTTCCTTCTCTCTACACAGGTTTCTCAATTTTTTTTATAATGGTTCATCAGGAGAGAATCTATAGACAAAAGAAATCATAAGAACATTAACCTTCATTCTAATGGTACCATTACCTTGATTCCTAAAAAAAAAAAGCCCCAGCTGTCCTTACTCGCCGTGTTTTCTTTGCTTGATATTGCTTTCGCTAATTTCTGAGAATTACTTGGTTTTTAAATTGAGAAATAAATGTGGGCGATTGTCCTTTAAAATTAGAGAAAGGAGTTCTTTTTTCATTTTTTCAATGGCACATTGCTCTGCATGTGCTAAATAATACAGATAAATTGCAAGAGCGTGATTCCCATTCTAAACTAGTTAGAGATACTAGATGCTATAAATCCAGGTTACAGTAAGGTGTCCTTCCTAACGGGCAATATCACAGTGACTCATTAACAGGTATCAGGGGAAAGACCATGTTATTCAATTCAGGTTTCAGTAAAAGTTGCCTTCCTAGCAGGCAATTTCTCAGCAAAAAAGATATCATTGGAAAGACTATGTTCTTAGCAAATAGGTAAAGGAGATCCATTTGTCCCTCTTGCACCACCGATTCGCGATGTTAGGCCTAAATATGGCAGCCTTTTATTTATTTACCAACTCAGACGTCATCCCGTTACTATGCGCAATGACGTCATCCCGTCCGGCGGTTCCTCAGCCATTTTGAAAAAAGGCTGCACATTTAAAAAAAAGTAAAAGTTCTTGTCATTTCTTTTCTTTTTATGCACTTTGGCTCCAATATTTAATTTTAGTGTAGACAATAGGATTTGCTTCAGCAAAAGCATACACTTACTAAAGATCAGTTTTGATAATTATTTATCCGCAGCTACATTAAATGCTTCTGGCTAAATGAATATCCTATGAAATTAGGCGTTTGTGAAAGAAAGGTGAAACAATTGGGAAATTCGCTTTAGGTTATTTTTTGACAAACTGCATAAAAAGATACAAAAGAAATGACAAGAACTTTTACTGTAAAACAAAAATGCAACCTTTTTTCAAAATTACCATGGTACGCCAGACGTCATGACGTCATCATGCATAGTAACGTGATGACGTCATTGCGCATAGTAACACAATGTCATGGAGTTGGTAAATGAAAGGCTGCCATTTTAAGGCCAAAAGACATCGCGAATCGGCGGTACAAGAGGGATGAACAGATCTCCTCTTCCAATTTGGTAAGAACATAGTCTTTCCCCTGAACTGTTTTGCTGAGAAATTGCCTGCTAGGAAAGCAACTTTTACTGAAACCTGAATTGAATTACCTGGTCCTGATTGATGATTCACTGAGATATTGCCTGTTGGGACGGAAACCTTAAAGCATCTAACATCTCTAACTTGTTTAGAATGGGAATCGCGCTCTTGCAATTGATCTGTTATTTAGCACATGTAGACCAATGTGCCATTGAAAAAAAAAAAAAAGTTTCTCTAATTTCAAAGAACAATCGCCTGCCTGTATCTCAACTATTTTATTTTTTGAAGGTGCCTACCAACTTTGATATATAAACAGTGCGGGAATAGAATGGACTAAAGGAAATAATTCTCAGAAATTAGCGAAAGCAATATCAAGCAAAGAAAACAAGGTGAGTAGGGACATCTGGGGCTTTTTTAGGGATCAAGGTAATGGTACCATTAGAATGAAGAATGTTAATATTTGTTTTGTCTATAGATTCTCTCCAGATGACCCGTTATAAAAAATGGAGAAACACGTGTAGAGAGAAGGAAATTGGTAACTAAGAGAAGGGAACTGGTATCTCAAAAGTGAATACTAGACTTTGGTTCATAAAGTGATGAAAAATATTGGAGAAAGTAACAATGATCAAATCCTATTGAAACAGACCACTCAGTGGAAATTGTGATACTTCAATCAAAAGTTACCACCCTCACAATATATGATGTAGAAAGTTGGCGCACTGAGAAAGATGCCATTTGATACTTGAGTCCTTATAAAAATATTGCAACGTTCACAATATGGGTATCTAACGTAGTGACAGCTGAAGATATTCTAACAGATTTGCCAAGTTCATGTAGCATTTATTGAACGACATCCTTGTATACTAGAGTTGAGAAAAGCCTGGTCAATCTTGAGGTCTAAAAATATGAAGAGGATGTCTGTCCTTGTCTAAGGGTCTGGAATATTTAGCCTTCAGAGGATTGGTTAAGAACACTACTTGGATAGAATTACTCCAGTTATGCCCAGGCCTTGTATATTGAATTTAGATTGGGTTATCTGAAGGTACAGGAATTCACAAGTAAATGGAAAGAGCAAACGGCAGTAACTGCCCAGTATGTTATGCATATATAGAAGATGCTATGTTCTTTCTGTTTATATGCAATGCCTGAAGGACCTAAGGTTAAAATATCTTAAACCACTGCTTCTTTTGCACAATGTACGCACCTTAAGTGTCACCAACCAATTGAAGAAAATCTGAACTTTGGTAAGTTTTTATTTGTAGGCAAATTATATCCATTGTGCCTGGTTAAGGAAATATGCACTGACAGCACTTTAGTACTAATAGTTTAATCTTAAAATTGTCTAAGTAGTTTTTATTGTTTTAAATCCCTGTACAATAATATGGAGGACTTTATGCTAGTTAAGTTGTTTTAAAAAAAAAAAAAAATTACAAAAAAATGCCTGATTGCAGTGGAGAATGACCTATTGATCGTTATTGCCTTTTTTAGTTCAATCATGCACAAATATAAACATGTTTTTGTAACTAATGTTTTCCTAATGACTGTTGAGTAAGAATTGGTGCAGTCACCCTGTGTGAGACTACACAAGACTTATCTGCTTGGTATTAGGTAACCCACCTTTTGGTATAGGTCTGCACTACACAAGCTGGTAGTGTAACTAAGCAGCCAGGCCTATTTCAAGAGGGGTACATGCGAGCTGTACAGATGAGTGTAAATGTTCCTTGGTTACTTGTATTGCCTGATTTTCAAGGTTTCAGTTATATATTTATTTACACATCAGTTTTAGTTGAGTATTCTTTAAAAAGGGCAATTGTATGTAACAGTCAAGTGTTGGGTAGAATTCTCATTTCGAATGGATTGTGTCCAACATATTCCACATCTTTGACATGTAATGTCCACAGCTGTGCACTTCACAAACTTTTTCAGCAGAGGGTGTCCTGGGTCGATGTCTCTCGAAGGCCTCCGTCGAGTACGACGTCACAGGATGTTATAAATAGGATGCACGGCACCCGTAGCCTCAGTTCCGTTTTTTCCGCAAACTTGTTCACTTCGTGAGACTCCGCGCGCCTCGCATGTATCGTTACAATGTCTTTCTCTTTGACCCCTCCGACTCTGTGGTCTGGCTTCAAGACCTGCTGGGATTGCAAGTCGAAAATGTCGCTCACCGACCCGCACCGCATTTGCTTGTGGTGCCTGGGCGAGTCGCACGACACCGACGACTGCTCGAAATGCCAGTCGCTGACTGCCAAGGCCTTGCGGAAGGGGAAGCTCCAGGCAGGGGCTCCAAGCCTGTCAAGTCCCGGTCTTCCAAAGCCAAGTCCAAGGGGGTTCCCACCGACGACTCTGGGCGACTCTCCGTGTCGGAAGGTGCCCCTGGGCTCTGTCCCAGAGTGCTTCCCGGCACTCTAGGGAGCGCTGTCACCGGTCACCTTCCCCGTCGTCCTCGGAGGAGGTTGCCTCGAGGAAGGTCATGTGCCGAACGAAGTCCTTGACTCCGGAGGAATGGGTGGCATTTAAAGAATCTGTTAGCAATTTTTCAACCGCAGGGCATGGGTCCAGTCGCGCCTTCTGTCGAAGCCGGCCAGGATCGGTCTCGTACCATGGCTTGCATGCCTTCGGGCTCGGGTCCACGTTGTGACTCGCATCAGAAGCCTTTGAGGTCCCGTATGGACAAGGATTCGAAAAGTCGCAAGAGACGTGTCTCTAGGTCTCGGTCTTCATCTCCAGTGAGACCGCAGCAACCTATTGAGGGCTCGGGGCCGGCGTCGACTCGTTCTGCTCTGCGTCTGTCCGATTTGGACATCACCTCTTTGCCGTCGTATCGGGCCACAGCGCCATCGACGCTGAAGCGTTTGGCGCTCTCTGCGTTGAAAGCCTTTGTTGCTATTCGCCCCTTCAGGGATTTATTCTCAGTTTGCCTTTTGGAGTACCCGAATATCGTGGATCCTCCAAGGAAGGCTACGGCGAAGTCTGTGGTGCCAGTTTTGGACTCCAGGCCCTCTTCTGTCACCAGGCCTCGGTTTCAACTCTCTCTGGCTGACATTTATGAAGAGGAGGAAAGGTCTGAGTTTGAGGACCCTTGATGAGCTTGATGAGGCTCCACTTTTTTCTGGAGACAGTCAGTTGGAGGAGTTGATGCCTGTGTGTTGGACACTTCTCCGGAAGTGGAATTCGGTAGACCTGAGTCTGGGGCAGAGTCTTCGTACAGGAGGCTCATGGTGAGGGGCTCTGAGTATCTGTGCTGGTCCAGTCCACCTGAAGACTTTGTGCAGGATGATCTAACGGACATTTTAGACCAAGGTCCGTCCTCTGTCCCTGTTTTATCATTTCATCTTACCTTTCAGAAAAGGGTGGCAGCCGGAATCTCTTCTGGCTGTTAATAAATCTTTGACTAAGAAATGCCACCCTTCCGTTAGCGACCCGCGCTATTTATCTACTCACCCCACTCCCGAGAGTTTGGTGGTAAAGGCGGGTACGGCCACCTTGAGGTAGGCGGTGTACCCTACCATCCCTCTGGATACGGACGACAAGCGCTTCGACGGTTGGGGCCGGAAGGTATTTTCTTCTGGGAGCATGGCCTTGAAATCGGCCAACTCCACGTGTGCTTTGGCAAGGTTTTCACACACTCTGTGGAATTGTTTCTTTGCCGGCTGAGCATATTCCCGAGGGGGAAGAAAGGGGTGGGTTCCTTGCTCTCGTGCAAGACGGCAAGGAATCCATGTGCGAATCCCTTCAGTCTGGTTTGGATACGGCCGACAGCGTTAGCCGATCCATTGCTGCGAGCACAGTTATACGCAGATTTGCATGGTTGCGGAAGTCCGGGTTTGCTCCAGATGTGCCGGCCCGTCTTCTGAACATGCCCTTTGATGGCACATTTGTTTGGCAGCAAGGCTGAGGAGAGCTTTGAGAGGTTGCAGACGTCAAAAGCTGCGGCAAAGTCTTTAAGCGCTGCGGTGCGTCAACCTCTGCCTTTTCGTCCGCGCGGGCAGCTGCCTCTTTGCCTTCAGGCACTGCCGCAGCTGCTTCCAAACAGTCATGAGGCCATGTCCCATGGTTCGCCGTTTGGGGGCAGACTGTCAGCATCTCGAAGAGTGGTGGGCCATTACTTCAGATGCGTGGGTTCTGGATATCATAGCCCACGGCTACTGCCTTCCCTTCCTTCAGCAGCCTCACGACAATCCACCGGGGAAACTCTTTGAAGCTTCCGCATCCACTCCTTGCGCAGGAGATCTTGCCCCTGCTGGAGAAAGGCACTATAGAACTGGTACCTGTAGCGGAGAGGAACGAGTGATGGTATTCCCCTTATTTTTTTATCCCAAAGAAAGACTGGGGATTGAGACCCATCATGGACTTGCATTGGTTGAACAAACGTCTCAGGAAGGACAGGGGAAAGAGTGACAATCCTGAACAAGTCCTCCAGGCCCTTCAACTTCGTGATTGGTTGGGGTCTCTGGACCTCAAGGATGCTTACTTTCATGTTCCGATTCATCCCGCACACAGGAAGCACCTGAGGTTTGCGGCTGGCGACTTGCATTTTCAGTTTCGGGTCCTGACGTTCGGATTGACCTCCTCCCCGAGGGTCTTCACCAAGCTAATGGCCATGGTGGCAGCGTACCTCAGGCGAAGGGGGCTTTGGGGGGGGTTCAAGTCTACCCCTACGACTGGCTGATCCAGGCACGCTCTCCCGAGCTAGTGCTGAATCATCTCGGTGTCAGCTGCCGCACCCTCCACATGCTGGGCTTCTCCCTGAATTTTAAGAAGTCTCATCTGAAACCTTCCCAACAGCTCCAGTACATCGGGGCTCTGTTAGACACGTCCTTGGAAGTGTCCGCCTCCCAAGGTAAGGGCTCATCACATTGTGCAGATGGTGGACAAGTTTCAACGTGCCCAGATTCTCCCGGCTTTCGAATTCTTAAGGTTGCTCGGCCTCATGGCATCCTGCATTTTTCTGGTGCCAGAGGCCCGGTTGCGGATGAGATCCCTGCAGTGGGATATCAAGATGCAGTGGTCACAGTTCTCCGGCAAGATGTGGGATCCTGTTCAGATTCCACTCTGTCTCCCGGGATCTTCTGTGGTGGGCCAACAAAGGGAACCTGATGAGGGGGGAACAGTTTTGGCAACCATGGTCGGAGGGGATGGTAGTGACGGATTCTTCCCTCACAGGATGGGGCGCTCATGCCGACGACTAGACCGCCTGCGGTCGTTGGTCTCCGTCAGAGTCAAGACTCCACAACAATTTGTTAGAGCTGAGGGCCATCAGGCTAGCCCTGAAGGCGTTTTTCTGCCCTCTGTATGGGGGGGAAGAGTGTCCTGGTCATGACGGACAACATAGTGGCCATGCATTACCTCAACAAAAAGGAGGGGGGGATAGGGTCACTTCCTTTGTGCAGAGAGGCAATGCAGCTCTGGTTCTGGACCATCCAGCAGGAAATATCTGTCCGGAGACGAAAATGCGGCAGCAGCCGTTGGGGGAGTGGGGAGTGTTGGGGGGAGGAGGGGGAGGTCGGGTTCTCCATCCAGAGGTCGAGACTCTCAACCTTCACGCTTGGTATCTGAAAGGTTGTGGTATAAGGATTGGGACCTCCCAGATGACATGATGGAGGTGTTGCTTTCGGCCAGAAGGGATGTGACCTAGCAGTTCGGGCTGGACTGCCCCTTATGGGGTAGGACCAAGCCTGATTTGCATATGGTTTTTCCCCTTCTGAAATGGCTTGGCAGGCTGAAAAACGATGGTCTGGAGGGTAACCCAGAGCTTTGGCCGTGGTTGATTAATTCAAAACCTTCCAGCTATCACATTTTTGTTTTGCTTTCGGCCAGGCGGCCTGCAACCAAATCCCTGTACCGTTGGTGTAAGTTCTGCGACTGGTGCAGAGATCACAAAGATCGTTTTTAGTGCTCCATTACTATGGTTTGTCCTTCCTACTTTCTTTTGCCCACACAGGCCTTCAAGTGGGTACCATTAAAGGTTACTTGGCGGCGCTATCCATCTTTAAGCGCTCGTCTGAAGAATGTTCTTACTTTAAGATTCCTTTGATTTCCCAGTTTCTTAAAGGACTGATTAATGTATTCCTGCTGTCCCCTTTCCAGATGCCGGTTTGGGATTTGAATTTGGTTTTGACATTTCTCATGGGTGCTCCGTTTGAACCTTTGCACTCTTGTCCGTTGAGATTACTGAATTGCAGGCACTTTCATCTAAGCCACCCTTTACTGTGTTTCACAAGGACAGGGTTGTTCTGAGAGTACGTCCCTCTTTTCTACCTCAGGTAGTTTCTGAATATCATTTGAGTCAAAAGGTGGTTCTTCCATCTTTCTACCCTCCTCCTCATCCTTGTAAGGAAGAGGAGTGACTCCATTGGTTGGATCCTAGGAGAGCTCTGAGCTTTTACATTTCTAGGATGTACAGTGTCAGAGCGGACGATCAACTCTTTGTAGGATATGCTGGACACCGATTGGGCCAGGCTGTTAGCAAACAGACCTTGTCCAGGTGGATTATCCTTAACATTGCAGAGTGTTACCGATTGGCAGGTAAAGACCCTCCTGAAGAGTTGAGAGCTCAATTCCGCTAGGGGCGAGGCTACTTCCACCGCCCTTCAGCGGGGTGTTCATATTAGGAATATTTGATGCCGCTACATGGGCTTCAATCCACACCTTTGTTGAACATTATTCCCTGGATACGATCCATGGTCAGGATATGGCCTTTGGGAAGGCGGTTCTTTATTCCGCAATCTGATTGATTGGGTACTCTAAATTCTTTTCCCTCCTCCATTACTGGTACTGCTTTGGGAGTCTGTCAAAGATGTGGAATACGTTGGAGGACACAATCCATTCGAAGAACAAGTTACTTAACTGGTAATGTTCACTCGACTGGATGTTGCGCCAACGTATTCCACATCACCCTCCCAGCCTGCCCCTCAGGAGAATTTCCTATGCGATTGCAGCTTCCGTTTCCACAACGCGAAGTGCAGTCAAGCAGGCATGAGACTGGTGCCACACGTTCTGGGGGAACAGGGGCTACGGGCGCCGTGCGTCCTATTTATACAATCCTGGGAAGTCACCCTTGACTGAGACCTTCGAGGGACATTGACCAGACGTCATTGACGCAGGACGCCCTCTGCTGAAAAAGTTTCCGAAGTGCACAGCTGTGGACATTTCATGTCAAAGATGTGGAATACGTTGTAGGAACATCCAGTCGAAAGAATGTTACCAGTTGGTAAGTAACTTCTTCTGTGCTAATGCCCTTCAACCTTTGAGACCCCCAGCTCTTTTGCTTGACTATAGGACTTTTTAACTTTATCCCTGGAGTAAGTGAGCCCTTTTTCTCATTCTCATGTGTTTTCACCTGATTTGGATTGTTTTTTTGTTTTTGGAGTCTGACAAACTCCATATGTATCTACATTTTGTTTGGTGACACGCGGCACCGTCAGTGCAGTGTCACAGAGAAATCCTTTAGATTTATCATGAGGTTTAAATACCGTTCCTTGTGTGAACTACTGTTCACAGCCTTGTCTCTGTGGGTCCAGCACACACAATCTTATTCGGAGTGCTGGTGGCGGAGGGGGAGTTACTTAGTAGCCCCTTATCCTACGTACTCATGTAACATTATATATGTTAGCCTCACTACTTGTGGCAGTGGTTTAATTTTCCTACCATTGTGCCACAGTCTGTGATCTGGCCAGAAGCTCCAGTAGTCTCCGAAGGTCCCTCCAGAAGCAGGATGACCAGAGCTAGAGTCCCCTCACCACAGTGCAGGACTCAAGGAGTGAAGGAAGCCCAACCGGTATCCAGGATCTGCGGTGGTGCTGTTTACCGCGTGCTGAAACCACAAAGTGCCGCTGACCTGAAAAGAGCCCGACGCCGACATTCGAATTATTGTGCAGGAGTCCTACAGACTCCTCACTCTTTTCCACAAGACTGAGGCCCAGGAACCCAGGATCTGCATCACTGCAACCAGACGGAAGGCAGCTGGACCACTCTTCTTCTAACCTAAGGAACTGTTCTGACTTGGGGTACTTACCTCATGGTCTGTAGCTTTACTCTTCTCAGTTGAGCGTTGCAGTAGTTGCTTTGCTAGAGTTGTACTCGGCTCTACCCTTCAGTGATTTTTCTTCAGCAAACCCTCTATGTGCAAGACTTTGCTATCTAAGAAGTGCCTCAGCTCTATAGACTGTGCTCCAATTGACTTTGGCTGTCCTGGCTCCCTGCAGACTCTTCTAGCCCATTTGACTTTGATACTTACTGTCCCTCATAGGTGATAACTTGGTTTTTAACTATGATTGCTGAGAGAGGTTTTTATCTAGACTTCATTGGAATATTTAATGTGCTCACATGCTCTGAGAACCTGTTTAACCTTTTTTCCTTCCTTTAACCTTTCCTTTCTACAAACCTCAGGATCTATAAAGTGTACTAGTGATATATAAATGCCATTAATGTCCTAGTTAGTGGAGTCACCTCAGGGTGTGGGAAGTGTGCAAGAAGCAGGAGTATCTACTAGCTTTGTGTTGATTCTTGAACAGTATTTTAACGTATATTTGATTTGATTGTTACATATATTGCCCTTTTTAAAGAATTCTTATTTAAAAACTACTAACCTTGAGTAGAAGTATTACTTGGCTACTTGTATTTGTTTTTCATTGCTACAGCTCAACAGCTCAAATTTACCTCTCTTGAGAGAAGCTTGGCTGCTCAGTCACACTACCAACTTGTGTATACAGACCTTTACCAAAAGATGGGTTACCTAATACCGAGAGGACAAGTGTTGTGTAGTCTCCCACAGGGTTACCACATCAATTCTTGCCTAACCTCGAACAAACTTTGGAATCGCTTTACAAAGTCAATAAAGTTGGTGAATTTCTCCAGCATGGGGTCTGGCATGGATTCACATGCTCATGAATATTCCCCGTCGTCAGGCCGGGAATCCTCGGTATAGAAAAAAATCAGTATCAGTTTCGTTTCTGATCTCTTTCTTAGTAACCAATCACTGGTCTCTGGGTCATACTGCCCCCAGCCAATGACTGCCCTCTCCCTAAGCCCCGCCTCTGGCAGCCATCCTCAGATTTTTACCGCACGTTCAAGTGTTGGGTGTCCTCGTGCTGTAGCTCTCGAGCTTTTGCTGCGTTTTCGCGCTTTTTCAGGAGATTTTTCTCATTTTTCGTTTAAATAGAGCCTCAAGCTCCACCGTTTCTACATCCGATCAACGGGGATCCGTTTCAGAGTTTTCTACGCCCCTCAAGGGTGAAGATTTCGTCAAGTTGCACTTTTGGAGGATTCCAGAAGTTCTGAGGCCTACCCCGGACATGGCCCAGGAGAAAGGAAGCGCGACGCCCGGGAAGCTGTTCAGGACCTGCCCTGGATGCCAGCTTCAGAATGTTTTCAAGGAGGACGAGCATTCGTTATGCCTCTGTCTCCATGAGGACAAGACGCACACGGAGAAGGACTGTGCGTTTTGTGGGAACATGTCGGAGGGGACCATGAAGGATCTCCACCTCCGTCTTGCCAACTGGCTGGAAGGGAAGAGCCCGTCAGGCGAGAAGAAGAAAAAGAAGTCTGAGCGGTCTTCGAAGTCCTGTGAGGGTGCCCCGGCGACGGGGGTCTAACAAAAGGCCAAGCACCGCGAGTCTGCGGGCACCCGGAGCGCCGAACGGTCGGGCTCCTTGGCTGCCAGGCAGGGCGCATCCTCCCCGGCGCCATCAACCAGGAGCCAACGCTTTGGGTCGGGTAAGATGAAGTCCGAGAACCCGGCAAAGCTTCTGGAGAGGCCCCGGTCGATCTCGAAGATTCCAGCAGAGGGGGTGTGAGACCCCCCCCAGGTGAAGGCCCCAGGCGTACAGAAGGTGACAGTGGCCTTAATTCACCCTGCTAAGACCTCGATTGAGGATGTCGCAGCGGCCCTGGCTCAGCCTGTGGAGGCTACGCCAGTGGAGGCGACCTCAGGACCCAGAGTCTCCCTGCCACCGCGGAGGGAGTCATCTTTCAGGCCCATTGAGAAGACCCCCACAAAGTCCTTGTTGGAAAAGGTGGGGGAGGGGCAGGTGGCCATCGTGGATACGGACACGACCTCTGAAGAAGAGCTCATCGAAGTCGTGGAAGAGGCCCAGCCCATCGGGAGGGATCCCGACGAGGGAGACGACGAGAGCGACGGTGTCGCCGACGAGGTTCCTCAAGAGCCCTCACGCCTGTCGTTTCCAGCGCCCCAGGACACTTCGGCGGCCATTTTGTCAGCGATTCAGTCCTTATGCTCGGAGAAAAGGACAAGGTTGCCCCTCCCCCCGATGGGGGAACCGGAGCCGGGACCTTCGGAAAGTCCACCGCATAAGAGGATGACGACACATCCTACGCCACCTCTCCCACCTCTGCAGCCTGCTCTGCCTTCCCCCCGGTCTACTACCCACGGGGATGATACAGGCACGGACACGGCTACGACAGGACGTGTCCCCCGTCGCCCCCTGCTCGGGCGTCCCTGCCTGACGAGATTGGATCCTTTCATGCCATGATTTCCAGGACATCTGAGCTCTTCCAGCTCTGCCCAGAAGAGAAGAACAAAGGGTTCCTTTACCAACGGCGCGAGGCTAAAAGGAAGACGGTCCTCGCCGTACCACTTCTTGATGACATCTGGGATGAGGGGCTCGCCCTCCTCAAGAACCCTGCCACGGCGCCGGCAAAGAGGGACCGGTACGAGAAGAAGTACCGGGTTCCCGACGCTGCCCCCTTGTGCCTTTGGGCGCAACCACCCCGGATTCGGTCGTCTCGGCAGCGGCAAAGAAGAAAGCTGGGGGGGCATCGGCCTCGACATCAACTTCCCCGCCGGACGGCGAGGGCAGGAAGCTGGACATGATGGGACGGCGGGTCATCTCATCCGCAGCGACGACTATCAAGGCGGCCAACGCCCTGGCTATCGTAGCCCGCTACGACAGGGAGTTGTGGTTCAAAATCGCCCCTCTGTTGGACTTCCTTCCGGATGCCAAAAGGGCTGAGGCCTTTGAAATCCTACAGGAAGGTGCGATTTCTTCGGACCATGGCATCACGGTGGCAACGGACATCGCCGACACCGGTTTCCGTCGGTTGGGCAACGGCGTTTGCCTGAGACGACGAGGATGGCTCAAGGCGACAGATTTACGCCAGGACGTACAAACTAAGGTTTTGGACATGCCCTTCGATGGGAACAACCTGTTTGGGAAGGCGGTTGATGAGTCCCTTCAGGCCATCAAGACAGACAGACTTCCCGGGCACTGGGAGTGCTCCAACAGGGACGGCAGTCCTTTCGGAGCTCTGGAGGCAGACAAGGTGCCTCCAAGGGATCCGGCAGTGGCTCCTCCACGTACCGGCAAGCAGCAAGATCTTTGTCCCAGGAAGCCTACAGGGGACGCGGCAAGTCAGGTGGTGCCCGTCGTCGTCGACAGGGAGGTCAAGGAGGCAAGGCGGCCTACAAGATTGAACCGACCGTGGGGTCGTGCCCCCGCAGAAGCACCCCGGTGGGAGGCCGGCTGGCGGGGTTCGTCAGCGTGTGGGAGTCCATCTCAACCGACCGTTGGGTGCTGGACGCCCTGGCCCAAGGGCACGCCCTCTAGTTTCAGAAGTGCCCTCGCGTTCCACCCGTGGCCAGGAAGGAAAATCACGTCCCTCAACTACTGTTGGAAGTAAGGGCGATGCTCAAGAAGGGTGCCATCGAGCTCGTCCCAAAGAGGCTTCGGGGCTCCGGAGTTTACTCAAGGTACTTCCTCGTAAAAAAGAAGACAGGATGATGGCGCCCCATCCTGGACCTGCGACGACTGAACAAGTACATCAAGGCACGTGCTGGGACAGCTGGAGGAGGGCGATTTCCTGTCGTCGTTGGACTTGGAGGATGCGTACTTCCACATCCCCATTCTAAAAAGACACCAAAGGTTCCTCAGGTTCGTGGTCCAAGGGCGGCACTACCAGTTCAAGGCCCTCCCGTTCGGATTGAAGTCGGCACCCAGGGTGTTCACCAAGTGCCTTGCACTGGTGGCGGCGCGGCTGCGCCTACAGGGGATCCACGTCTACCCCTACCTGGACGACTGGCTCATCCGGGTAAGGACAAGGGAGCTCGCCGTGGAGCACACTGCGAAGACTGTCCAGCTGCTCACGGACCTGGGATTCTCCATCAACTTTCCAAAATCCCACCTGGTTCCGTCGCAAGTCGCCCTGTTTCTGGGAGCCAAGCTCGACACAGTGGCGCGGCTGGCCTCGCCGTCGGAGGAAAGGACCAGGACCATTCTGGGCAAGGTGCAGCGTCTGCTGGCCACGGACATGGCCAGGGTAAGATCTATCAAGTCCCTCCTCGGGATGATGTCCTCCTGCATTTATCTGGTGCGCCTTTGCAGGCTTCGGATGGGCCCCTTACAAGAGTTCCTCGACGCCCGCTGGGTCCAGTCGACGGGCAGCTTCGAAGACAGGATCCCTCAACGAGACGTTCCGTCAGCTGATCCGGTGGTGGGGTACCTGCTCTCATCTGTCGGCGGGCACAGACTTTCAGACCCCAGCTCACCAGGTGACGACGGATGCCTCCCTGGAAGGTTGGGGAGCGCACTCCGGAGAGCTTCACGCGAGAGGCCTTTGGCTCCCGGAGGTCAAGTCAGTCCACATCAACATCTTGGAGCTCCGCGCAGTGTTCTGGGCCCTCAAATCTTTTCTTCCGTCCCTCAAGGGCAATGTGGTGAGGATCTTCACCGACAACACCACCACAATGTTCTACATCCGGAAGCAGGGCGGAACCAGATCCCCTGCCCTATCCAAGGAAGCCCAGGATCTGTGGCATTGGGCCGTCGCCCAAGGGATGTTTCTGGTGCCTCTTCATCTAGCAGGAATAAAAAACACGATCGCTGACTCACTCAGCAGAGAGCTGCGCTCGTGCCACGAGTGGGAACTAAGCCGGGATCAAGTGGATCGACTCTTCCGACGATGGGGCGAAACCCAAATCGATCTCTTCGCGACGGCGACAAATTCCAAGTGCCAGAGGTTCGCCAGCAGGTTCCCCCAGCCGAGGAGCATGGGCGATGCTTTCTCGTTCCCCTGGGACGGCCTATTTGTTTATGCGTTCCCTCCGCTGCCGTTGCTGCTCCGACTCATCGACCAGCTCAAGAGGTCCCGGTGCAGGATGATCCTCGTCGCACCGGCGTGGCCTAGACAGATCTGGTTCCCGGGCCTTCTTGACTTGTCAACGTCCACACCAGTCAAGCTGCCGACAGACGCAGTTCTTCTCTCCAGAGAAGGAGGCACCATTCTTCACCACAACCCGGAGTCGCTGAACTTGCAGGCCTGGCTCCTGCAGCACTAGAGTTTGGAGGGTACGACATCCCGGCTGACTGCAGAGAGGTTCTTGCAAAGGCCAGGGCGTCCTCAACTCTTATGTGCTACGGACATAAATGGAAGAGGTTCTTTGTCTGGTGCCGTGCACAGAAGATTAACCCTCTGCGGATTACGGCCGCTCGAGTATTGCCGTATCTACTGTCATTGGCCAAGGCTGGACTAGCTCATGCTTCCATCAAGATGCATCTGGCCGCCATCTCATGATACAACAGAACTATGGGTCGGGCGTCCTTGTGGTCTCATCGACTGGTGAAGGAATTTATGAAAGGATTGTTCCGATCATTCCCGCCAGTGAAGGCCCCTGCCCCGGCGTGGGAGCTCAACGTGGTGCTGACCAGGCTCATGGGGGCCCCATTTGAGCCTATGCTTTCGGCACCGTTGAAGTTTCTGTCGTGGAAGACAGCGTTTCTCGTGGCCATTACCTCCGCACGACGAATGGGAGAGATCCAGGCCCTATCTTGCAAGCCTCCATACTTGACGTTTCACGACACGAGGGTGGTGCTGAGGACGCACCCCTCCTTCATGCCCAAGGTGCCGTCGGACTTCCACCTCAACAAACCCTTGGTGTTACCAGTTTTCTTCCCGTCTCCTTCGTCGCCGGCTGAAAGGACACTGCACTCGCTGGACGTAACTAGAGCGCTGAAGTTCTACGTGGACCGCACAAAGAGTTTTCGGAAGACATCACAGCTGTTTGTGAACTTTGGGACTGTGAATCAAGGGAAGGCTCTCTCGACGACTTCCATTTCCAGATGGCTCTCTGGCTGCATCATGCACTGTCACCGGTTGGCAAACTGACCGCTGCCCGGCCGTCCGAGAGCCCATTCGACCAGAGCGATCGCTGCTACCTTGGCGTTCCTGTCTGGTGTGCCCCTGCTGGACATCTGCAGGGCTGCGACGTGGAGGTCGACGCACACCTTCACAAGATTCTACTGCGTTGATCGGGACTCCAGGGAGGAGTCCAGGGTCGGCCAAGCAGTGCTGCGCAACCTGTTCGCTTAAGGTGAGCCTGGTGAGGAGGTAAGAGATGCTTAATGTTGAGTTGTTGTATTGCTTAATGTTGAGCCTGTTGCCACCTCCCGTGGTTGTGCATGTGTGTACTGCTATGTATTCTTATTCATGAGCATGTGAATCCATGCCAGACCCCATGCTGGAGAAGGAACAAGTTACTTACCTGCAACTGTTCTCCAGCATGGGTCTGGCATGGATTCACATGCGAACCCTCCTGCCTACCCCTCTGCGGCTCTTCACTTGGTCCTACTGCCACTTTACGTGCTACCAAATCTGAGGATGGCTGCCAGAGGCGAGGCTTAGGGGGAGGGCAGTCATTGGCTGGGGACAGTATGACCCAGAGACCAGTGATTGCTTACTACTAAGAAAGACAGATCAGAAACGAAACTGATGCTGATTTTTTTTTTTCTATACCGAGGTTTCCCGGCCTGACGGGGAATATTCATGAGCATGTGACTCCATGCCAGACCCATGCTGGAGAACAGCAGTTACAGGTAAGTAACTTGTTCCTTCTACACTCTGAAGTGACTTTAATAACAAGGGCAGTATTGCATTTATCATAAACACCAATATAATTTTTAGACTCGTGGTTTCAGGAAGAAAGGGTTACTGAAATAGCAATGTTAACACATACTTTCTTTTAACAAGAAGACAGTTTGAATCCTCAAATGAAATCTGGATAAGCCTAGCCCTGCAGTAAAAGTGTTCAAATTACAACCTATGAAGGGACAAGCAATGCCAAAGTCAGTAGATTGGAAGGGTGCATTTAAGGAGCCACGACAGCCAAAGTCAATTGGACCAAGTCGATAGTTCTGATGCACTTCTTGGATAAAGTCTTTCACAAAGTCCGATTCAAAAAGATCACTAAAGGAACACAAGCTATTAGGCCTGTGCAAGGGGAGTTGAAATAAACTCACAAAGGTAAGCCAGTGCACTTCTCAAGTGAGAAAGCATGACTTCTGGCAATGGTCAATCCCCCACAGTACCTCCTAGTTTGAAGAAAGTGTTCCAGCTGAATTCCTCCTTGCTTCAGTCAAGCAGACCCTTGTTCCTGATCCTCAATCGTGGGGACAAGAGGGAGGACGTCTGACTAGATCAGCTGCAGTGTTTCTTGGATTCGGTGGCTCTTCATGGTTTCAGCGCCTTGCAAACCGCATTGATGCAGAACGAATATCCCCGGTTGGACTTTCCTTCCTCACTCGGCCCTGGACTCTGGTGAGGGGACTGGTGACGGGCCTCTGGTGAAGGGATTTCCTGCTTCTGGAGTCTCCTTTGGAGGCTCCTGGAGCTTTTGGCAGGATTGGTTCCGCGGAAGACGTTGCGCTCGATAATGGACACTTGACCCCTGGCATTGGGCTTCTGCAGCACTGGCGAGGCACAGCAAGTCAGCCATTGCACTAAAGTAGTGGAAATCGTCCCAGGGCTAGTTGGTCCCACCAGCCTAAGGGGAGACGACGTTTCGTCCTGACAGTCTGTCGATGCGAAAAAGGAGGTAAGCACAACAGCAGGGCTTCACAGGCACTGAGGTCCAGGAGGTTTCAGCAGGCTTCTCTTCACAATTTCTTATTCAGCTATTTCTTGGAGTGGTCAACAATGCCTGTAGTCCCAAGTACCTCGCCTTTTAAAGGATAGTTCCAGGACTTTTTTTTTATTGTCCCTACGGGTCGGCCATGTGTTTGTAAGCATAAATCGGTAGATCGTAGGAAACTTTCCTATGGACCTTACCCGACTTTTCGCCCATTATCGCACTCGAAATCAGCCTCCATTTTGTGATAATCCTATCATTTCGCCCCATCGACCTGGCTCACCTGCCTTTGCGGCACTAAATCAAATCCCCCGCCCCTGAGCTTGACATCAGCAGACGCGTACTGCCCATTTCAAGCACGTCTCGTGTCAACAATCGCTGCGCCTCAGCTATTGACGTGTTGCCATGGAAATGGCAGGACGCCTCTTTCCCCAATAAGTATAAACAGACCGTTTCACAACACACAGCAGCAGATTTTCGATTCCATTCCTCTCTCTGTGTTACTTTGAGTATTCTGTGACTCGTTTCAGTGCTCTGGTCAGCTACCTTCGCCGCTTGTAGCCCGTGTGAACACCTGTACCATCTCTGTAAATTATTTTACTATCTTTACCGCACAATGGCCACAATAATGCCGTATATGTACGAGCCCGAGTACACCGAGGAGGAACTACTGGAAAGGCAAGCACGCGAAAACGATGGGGATTCGGACGGCAGTTGGGAGGACCAGTCAACGGATGAAGAGCCTGGACCATGTCGCATGGACGGCGTCTCCACCTGGTGCACGTGCAATCGGTGCGAGCTAATGCCAACTGAGGAGGAGAACTGCTGCTGCCGTGAAAATTCCAGGTGCTTGGCCTACATTTCGGAAAGCGAGCAAAGTCTGCAGGAAGGCGAGCAAAGTCCGCAATGCATCACCGAGCTGCCAGAGTTCAGGGAAGCCTGCCTCTCACGGACCGTGTTGAGGATGATGATGGTGCTTATGCACGAACTTCGTGGCACTGTTCGTCCGCGTAATCCGAGTAAGTATACTCTGTTTGTGATGTCAGTGATGCCACTACTATTTCATGGTCGTCTCCCACATATAAAATTACATTTACATATCATTCGAACGCATGTAAATTGGTTCCATATAGTGCATTTTCTAGATATAATTTTTTTCTAAGAAAAATGACGTGTTACCTGAATCGACATTGATAAGAAAGTTTTGTCAGTTTAATACAGTTTGCATCTTTTTTTTTTCACAGGTGGTACAGGCTGGTGGCCTATCGTTGCTTCACTTGGTGGCTTCACGGGAGGCTCGGACACCGCGTTCGGAGAGTAATACCTGCCTGTGCGGTACTTGCCATTAGACAACATTTCCCCAGTGACAGTGGACAATACCGCGGATTTTCCCTCGATGTGCTGCAACCTCAACTTTACAATGTGTAATGTTTATTATTTATGTTTAATTAAAATCTAAAATAAAGCCCAACATATATTTTAACAATGGTTGTTTTGATTTTTTAAATGAATCTAGTGTGTCTCCGTTGAATAGCCTTCCAGTGCCTTGTCTTGTCACACCACATGTCTCCGGCCAGCATCCTCCCTCACGCTGGCCGCACACCTTCAATCCACATAACCGTTGAACCCATATATGCAGCAGTCATACATATATTATTTTGTGGGTTGGCATCAAGCGTTGGCAATAAAAAGCTGTTGGATTTTATTGATACAAAACATGGTTATAGGTAAATAATAAATATGGTTGATCATAATAAATCCTCTTTTTGGGCACCGGGTACAGAGATGACCCCCATATATTCTCCTGGGAGGGTGAGGTATTTATAAACTCACCCCCCTGCCTTCCATGTAGTAGATCCTGCAGCCATCCTCTTACATTCAGTTAGATGGCCTCTCCTTGGTGAGGCCCTGCGGCAAACGGGTCTTGTCTGCACGACCACCGCCCCGATCCACCCCCCGCCCTATGAAAGGCAGTTCGCACCAGGGTACTTGCGCTGCTGGCAAGTGGAGCTGTCAGGGAGCGATAAAGGCCAAGAGGTGCCAAAGACCATGTACACTTCAAAGTGGTCTATAGAGCATGGGTTGTTGTTCCCATGTCTACCTCCAGACCCCGTGTCTCCTGCCAAGCATCCCCCCTCACGCTGGACGCTCCCCTGCAATCCACATAAGTGTGTCTCCATTCACGAGTCTTCACGGGTCTTGTCTGCACGACCACCGCCCCGATCCACCCCCGCCCTATGAAAGGGTGTTCGCACAAGGGTACTTGCGCTGCTGGCAAGTGGAGCTGTCAGGGAGCGATAAAGGCCAAGAGGTGCCAAAGACCATGTACACTTCAAAGTGGTCTATAGAGCATGGGTTGTTGTTCCCATGTCTACCTCCAAACCCCGTGTCTCCTGCCAAGCATCCCCCCTCACGCTGGACGCCCCCCTGCAATCCGCATAATGCCACGACATATACACGTCATTCATTCACAAACACACCCCTGTTTCGAATTCTTTATAACCCACTTCATATTTCTAATGAGAACTTCTTTGCGCTTTGCTAGTCAACCCGTGAAGGTGCTGGTTATCTGCTCTTCGTCTCTGTGAACTTCCGTGACCACTTTGAGCAAACTCGTCAGTTTGCAACCTGTGAACTGCTCCCTGTTCTACGACAAGAAACTACTCTGATCCCTGCATCTAACTGTTTGTTCGTCAAGGTAAGTCCATGTACCATAATCATTTTGCGTCCAATTTTTTAATTTATATCTATTTGCTAGTAGTCATCAAATTGCATCCATGTTTTCTTTTCGTTCACGACAGTACATGCAAGGAACTAGTCACATGTTCTGAGTTTAGTCAAATTACTTTTTCTATTTTTTTAAAGTTATTGAAATACTTATCCGCATGTGAATAACGTGTATAGTTCCAAGAACCAAAACGGACCTTGCATTGAACCTTTTATGTGTCATTTAATGTTTTAACACATTGGTATTCATAGAGAATTGTTGATCTTTACTTTTCAGAACTTTCCATAATGCCTGCCTGTTCCATTGGCGGTTGCCCTTCGAAGACCCATAACAAATCTGAAGATACTATAATGCATGTTTTCCCTAAGACAATAGATCAGATAAGAGAATGGGTCCGATATTGCGGATATCCAGCCTCTGAGCTAGAAAGTAGAGTCCTAGAAGTCTTTGCGGACAAGAGGGGTGATCGATACCGCATCTGCAGCAGGCACTTTAGCCCAGACATGTACTCCACATCATTGCTAATAAAGAAGAAAACACCGCGAGCGAGGCGAAAATTGCTCTCAACCGCTATTCCCACTCTATTCGTCCACATCCCTCCACTGGTGAGTCAAGTTTACGTATTTATCTCTCGGCCTTGCGGTAGTGTGTAGCATTAGCTAACAATAATTTCCCCATTTATGTATCCACTCAATATGAAGGCGGAAGATTCTCCATCCGTGTCGTTATTGCAGTCATCAGCCACTTCAAGCGCCTATCGGGTAATCTTACTTAGCTATTCTGACACTGACTTGTTTTAGGCATGTAAATCAATAGTTTTAATTGATCGTGTAATTATTTTACCTAATGGTACACCACAGTACTCGTCCTCTAGTCTTTGTTTTCAGTTATAATTATTGTTATCCAAAATAATGCAAGTACTGTCTTTCAGGGAGATGCTGAGGAGTCCAACGCATTGACGACAACCGTAGATGTCACTCAGATGCTCGAGGTACGTTTCCGGACAGTTCCATCGATGGAGATCATCAGATCTTGCATTCTTGTAGCGTGATTGTTACACACAATGTTTCTTTTGTTTTTAGCCATTGGTATGTCCTTCTGTGGTCGCCCTCCTATGTGTTTTCTTTTTTCAATCTTGTGTTCATTACTAATGAAAGTCCTATGTTTCAGGGAGTCGATGGAGCATTAGTCCAAGAAGAAGGGGGAGCATGCAGTTACGGGTCGGCGCAACAGCTTGCAGAAGTGTGCACCGCAGTTACAGCGTCCCTTGATGTTCTTATGCATTTCGAGGTATGGATACTGACAGATCAATCATGCGAGATCAAATGACGTGATTACATCCGCTATACTTCCTTCTTTATTAACGCAAGTACTATGTTTCAGGGAGCTGACGGAGCTTCTTCAACAAGAACATCACCCCTAGTAGTTGATGCAGATCTCTGGGTGGTGACACTTCCAACGATGGAGCAAATCGAATAATATTTAGATATCCATTATTTATTTTAGACAACTGATCATTTGTGCAGGTCTATTTAGATGAGCCGTTGACGCCTGCAGAAAGTTTGTTCTTTTAAACAAAATAGAAAACCATACTAATGCAATTACTGTGTTTCAGGGAGTTGCTGAAGCGTCATCTTCAATAATATCATCAATGGAAGTCTATGCGGAGCCCGAGGTATGGATCTTGACAGTTCAATCTAACTAGATCAACAATGCGTGAACTATTGTCGTTTGAATGTTCTACACAATGCGTTCATTCGTGTTTTGCTATTGAGATGTACGTATGGGTATTGGTCCCCAAGTACATTTTGTGTTTTCAATATTATTATACATACTAATGAAAGTTCTATGTTTCAGGGAGTCGATGGAGCCTCAGTGAGTGATGGATGTGCTTATGAAAATATAGTCGTTGCAGCGCGAGAGGAAGTGGAGACATGCACACACGAGTCGGAGCAACAGCGTCCAGATGTTGAAGTTCGAGGCAAGAAAGTTTCAAAGAAAAGAAAGCAAAAGAAGGTTAGTGTCCTGTTCACTATATTATGTTGTCTTTCACTGTCAATAGTTCAATACTGTAAGTTGTGTTTAAACTGAACATCCCTTTTCTAATCTGTCCTCTAGTTGCGAGTGGGTGTAAGAACTAGATCTACACAGACAGTGAAGCGAACGAGAGATGTTGCTTGTCAAACCTTTTGGCAGGGACTTGAGACTGGAGATGCATCGTGCCAATGGGAAGAATATGAAGTGATTGACAACGGAGCTATACCACCACCAGCCATTGATAGTGAATGTCCTCCTGGTAGTTTGGATGCAGTCGGAGATCAATTCACAGAATCCACACCCGCAAAAAATAAGAGCGCGCGAAAGTTGAAGACATTGTTTTTTTCTCCCATCTCCGGACAAGGAACAGTTGTTGCAGTGGAAGAGAATGACATGGACGACAATGAAACACCATCAATATCACTCAGCATAGCGGAAGACGATATCAGAGATTGTACCTTTCATGCGAGTGACATGTCCTCAACGTTACAGGCCGAACCAGCTGGGATGCGGAGTGACAGTATAAGGAAAGAGGCCAAATTCATTGTATTCGATAGCTGTTTGATGGATATTATTATGATGATGAAATGTGGGCATTGGGTTGGTGGGGAAGTATGTGGGGAGCCATTGATTAATGTGACTCGTGCAATTCGAGGCACTAACCTTAAAATACATGCCACCTGTACACAATATCATCCGTTCGCATGGTCTGCACAACCCATGCTGGGGCAACTGCCAGCAGGCAATCTACTTTGTGCAGCGGCCGCACTTTTTAGTGGTTCAAGTTTTAAAAAGTTACAGTATTTCTTTCAGTTTGTGGGAATCCATTTCATTGCGAAAACTCAGTTCTACAAATACCAAACCGATTATCTATTTCCAGCCATCAGCGAAGCTTGGAGAATGGAAAAAATGTCAATGGAAAGTACATTCGCGGGCAAACGCTTCAGGCTAGCCGGTGATGGACAGTGCGACAGCCCAGGATTTTCAGCCAAGTACTGCACCTACCACTTTCAGGACATGGAAAGTAAGAAAATTGTGAGTTCGGTGGTCGTGCAGGTGTCACAAAGTACATCCTCAGTGGCCATGGAGAAAGTTGGCTTTGTAGCATCATTGCAAGAACTACAATCGCGGGGAATGGTGATCGACCTGATAGCCACGGACAGACACGTTTCAATTGCCAAGACAATGAGAGAACAGTACAAAAATATAAATCACCAATTTGACGTTTGGCATCTTGCAAAATCAATCAATAAAAAATTGTCGGCTGCAGGTAAAAAAAAAGAATTGCAAGGTATTTCACAGTGGTCCAAGTCAATCAGCAACCATCTTTGGTGGAGCTCAAAAACATGTGAAGGGTCGTTGGAAATTCTACTGGAAAAATGGCGGTCAGTAATGTTGCACTGTAGCAACGTACATCGATGGTCGACAAATGAACATTTCCACAAATGTGAACATGGCCATTTGTCCACAGAGGAGGCACGGAAGAAGAAGTGGTTGATTCCTTCATCACCCACTCACAAGGCCATTGAAAAGATTGTATTTGATAAAACTATAACAAGAGATTTGAGGGGACTCACGGAATTCTGCCACACAGGAGATTTGGAGGTGTTCCACAATATGTGCCTAAAGTACAGGCCCAAAAGATTGCATTTTGGCATGGAAGGCATGATAAATCGGACTCTTCTAGCGGTCTTGGCACATAACCATAATGTTGGCCGTCAACAAAGTAGGACGACCGGAACTTTAGGGACGCTTCGCTACAATAAGGCCTTCACTAAAAGAAGTAAACAATGGGTGATCAAACCAGTGTTTGAGGATATGCAATATGAGTTTATTGAGAGACTTATCGTAGATGTCCTCGATAGGCACATACATGGAGTGGTGAACGAACCTATGCAGGGGACAACTGCATTGCCACCCAACATTGCCTCTGTTCCATGTCCACCTAAAGCAGAGCTCATTGAGAAATACACATCACGGTTTAAATGATTGTAATTTGATTGTCTGTTCTCTCGAGTCTCTTCATGTTGCAGGCCCAAACTAGAAATGTGTGCTCGCTCAAAGTGAAGGTCAGCTGCTTTGATGTTTTGCTCGGGTGGCGGAACGACCCACGACCCAGTATAAGGTTCTATTGTGATTTGACCTTGACAGGCCGGGACCATCCCGAAAGACTAAGAAAAGATAATGAATAAAATTTCAGAAACGAAACGATGAGCCACGTTCATTAGAAGAAGTAACGTCGGCAAAGAAGGAGTGGTGTTTCGGGTCTGCCCTACACAGAGACACAATGGAAAATGCAAATATAATGTAAGTAACTTTTGATGAGTTTATACCGCAATTTCATTACTATACAGTGGCTTTAAAGACGGGTTCAGTTGTACTTGTTCGTTCTATGTGGCATATTGTTTTCTACCGCGCACTATCTTGAGGAGAAACATCTGCTTTTACTGAAGTACCTCAAAACCTTCCTCTTTGCTTCTGCTTTCTCTCTCCCTCTCCCCTGCTACAACTGGTCCACTGTCTGCGACCTCGGTCCTGGGCCCTTCCACTCTCCACCTGCACTGCCTCCCTGTCAACCCCTGCACTGGGGGACTGTCTCAGTATCCTACAGCCCCCCCTTCCCAGCACTTGTTCTGCACTTACCTTGCACTTGCCACCAGCTGGCCCTATTTATTTATTTATTATTTTATGCTACTTACCTTGTACTCCACTCCCCCCCTCCATGCCTCGCCACGCCTTTAAACACTTGTGTACACCCAGTAGCGCTGTCCTCGCTATGAAATGAATAATTTTAATAAGGATCTGATGGTGAGACTAATTTCATTTTTTATGTTTTTAGGTACATCATTCACTACTGTCTGTGTCACGAGTACCAGACACCGGCGGACGGCTTCTACAGCCGCCAGTTGCTTCTCCGCGTGAACAACGTTACCACCCTGACCATTTTATGGGACGATCGCCAAGTACAAGTATGCCCTTACGCGGTACTAACGGTTAGATGCAACATACCTACCGTTGTGGTGGCCTAGTGCCTCGTTGTTGGAACAGCCATGCGATTATCAGTGCGACCGAAGAGCTTATTTTTTTCGTAAACCAACACCCTGTGTACTGCACACGAACATCGCTTCCCTCAAGACGAACTAATTTGGATCGAGAGCAAAGAAAAATGCAAATCGCTGAATATTCTCTAAACATTTGATGTCCAATAAATGTACTTTGCCAATGTACAATCTTGCCGTTTGCTTTTAAACCACGGTTTCACATTCCGAATTGTGGCGCTGTATTGTGAGATGCTCTAAGACCCTGTGTACAGCAAAGGACCATCGCGTTCCTCAATACGAACTTTTTGGAACATGAGCAAATAAAAATGCAAATCGCTGAATATTCTCTAAACATTTGATGTCAAATAAATGTACTTTACCACATTTACAATCTTGCGGTTTGATTTCAAAGTACAGTTTCATATTCCGAATTGTGGTGCGCTGTATTGTGAGCTGATCTGTGTTGATTTCCGGGGTCTGTGTGGAGTCGCGTAGAAGACGCCTGGGCGCGTTTGCCTACGCAGCTCAGTCACGTCACGGATAGAGGCGGGGAATATGAATGTTTTGATAAAGTCTGTTTCAGGGGCGGGGGATTTGATTTAGTGCCGCAAAGGCAGGTGAGCCAGGTCGATGGGGCGAAATGATAGGATTATCACAAAATGGAGGCTGATTTCGAGTGCGATAATGGGCGAAAAGTCGGGTAAGGTCCATAGGAAAGTTTCCTACGATCTACCGATTTATGCTTACAAACACATGGCCGACCCGTAGGGACAATAAAAAAAAAGTCCCGGAACTATCCTTTAAGCTTGTTCTCATTCACAGCCTAGGTGAAAATCAACCAGCAGGGTGGCTGTCTTTCCTGTACAGTCAGCCGTCCAATCGGGACTGGTTTCATTCAGGCACCCTAGAAACAAAGGACAGGGGAGGTTTTGGGACCCTCCCTCCCTTTCCTTGCAGACACACTGGAGCCAGGGGCGGTCTTCGGGGCTGAAGCCCACCAAAAGCAAAACGCACAAAGGGCTCAAACCGGTCTCAACTTGGAGTAAAAGCCCAGAAAGACCGCACAAACAGAAAATGGCAAAAAAAGACCGGGGCCATTTTGACAAAATGGACACCCATAGGTGCTGTACTGCAGCTGAGGGTTGAGTCTGCGGTAAAAACTCATATTGGTAGTAAAAAGTAAACCACTGCCATCTGCCTTTTAAAGTAATAAAAGTAACAAAAAAAGTTACATGAGAAAGGATAAGGGGCTACTAGGTAACGCCCTAGCACTCCACATAACATGCTGTGTGCTGGACTACAAAGTAAAAAGGTAAGCAATCAAATTCACCCTACTATTCTTGCGAACAGTAGTTCACCCAAGAAAAGGTATTTAAACCGTAAGAGAAATCCAAGGGACTTCTGCGACACTGCACTGAGGATGCTGTGTCACTATACAAAAAGCAGATGCCTATGGAGTTTGGCAGACTCCAAAAACAGTGACAACTTAAAATCCTAGTCAGGGAAAAACACAGGAGGGAGTGAGAAAAAGGTCTCTCTCAGGAGTTAATGTCCTTAGTCCAGCAAAAGAGCTGTAGGTCTCTAAGGTGGGAGGAAATTAGCACAGAAATGAAAATTCGCGTGATGGTAGGTGAATTTGCTAGTGTGTATTTCACCATTTTGGCCTGTTGAATTTTTGGGGAGTTTGTGAAAGGTGACTTACGGGCAATGCGTAAATCTAGTTGTGAATGATGTGGAGTTTTGCATCAAGTGTGATTGTTGTGGATGCTAGGTTTGTTTGCTTTAGTCGTTCAGTAGGTAATTGATGTGCATTTGTTTCTTTTGATGGTACTGCAAGGCCTTGCGTTTCAGTGAATATTGTGAATGAGATAAAAAAAAATCTCTCCTGGTGACTAAATTAGTCTGGGTATTGGGGGCGTGGCTAAAAGCCATGTAGAAGGACGTGGTTTCCTTGGAGCTCCAGAGATCCGGACATCATCCTGTAAGGAATTGCGCAAATACCCATAAAAATTCCCTGAAACTGGAGGATCGAGCATACAAAGCCCGTAGGCACGTGAGGAGAAAGTGCCGAGAGGGTCTGTGCTGTTTTGACAGAGCTAGAGCGGGAAGAGCCCGAGATTCAGCCGAGGCGGCGAGGAAGATGGCCGCCGCCAGGCAAACAAAGGAAACAACGGGAAGAGATGGAATGGAGGACGCCCTGCGAAACCATAAGCAGGCGTGAAGCGAGGGTGCCTGGAGTGAAGGACAATGCCGTGTGCATTGCGGGCATATAAAACACGCTCCGCCCGGATCGGAGGCCAAAGAACATACAGCCCATATGAGAGGCTGATTTCGGTAGCTACAGATTGAGCACCCGCATTGACTGAGAGGACTGCGCTGGGGAAGCGACGCGCGTGAGGAGGTGACTAGATACAATGTGGCCGCGGCCCTTAGGCTGACGCGGGCGAGCTGCCACATTGATCATCGGCCCGGAACGGAGACGAAGCCTGAATCCACAAGATACAAATGTAGCAGGCGTGATTCACTCTGCGCTCACAGCGGCTGTGGATTAACCTGGGAGCTCGATGCAGGCTTCATTTCGGAACTCCCAATCACACAGAAGTACCGAATGCTGTTGAGGGACGGCTGGCTGAGCATTTGGCAGGAGGCCCGCAGCATCTGAAGGCATGCCCAAAAAGTGTAGTGGGCTGGAGTACGGCCACATTTCAATGGAACACTGAAGGGAAGCAGGCAGTCTGGATGGTGCCAGGAACACTAGCTATGGCACCCGAGATGCATGTTAAAGCACACTAAATTGCAGCCTCATTTCTAAACGATACAACCAGGAACAACGTTGCTAACTGCCCTCAGCCCAGCAGCTGAGAACCCCCAATGATCAGGGGTAACATGCAGGGGGGCGGGGTGAAGCCGGGGAACCCTGGAAGTATGTGAAGCTCCTTGTCTTTGGGACAAAACCGCACCATAACGTTCCTGGATTTACGTTAACCCGCTGGGGAAGGTATGGATTGTTGAGGGCTGCTAAAGCGGGCCGCGAAAGGGACAATTACACAACAGAACCTGCGACTGGCCCACGAGTGCACAGTGAACAAGCCAGCTAAAAGTGGAATTGGCAGCTCAGCCATGGAGCAACTCGCCAGATCTAGTGAGATTGGAAAGCAGACAAATGTCGGAAGTAAGACAGTAAGGGAGGTTAACCCGGAGCACTTGCTGATCCCGAGACGCAAGATAAGGCGGCCTCCTTAGCTAAGGAGTGTGAGGAAAACACCTTGGGCTGGACTGTGTACAGGAGGGCCTCAAGGCCGACAGAGCGCCGAAGTAGGAGGGCGCTGGGCCGGTGGGGCACGTGACCACTGGCTACTGAACGAACACAGCAGGGACCGGCAGTGCGACACTGCGTGAGCACAGGCACGTGGGAGGACACAGCCCATTCTAGGTGGGGGGCAAGCAATAAGGACACACCTGAACACAGCTGTAACGGCCCCTGCAACGCCAAG
The DNA here is from genome assembly GCF_040938575.1 of Ambystoma mexicanum. Taxonomy (NCBI): domain Eukaryota; kingdom Metazoa; phylum Chordata; class Amphibia; order Caudata; family Ambystomatidae; genus Ambystoma; species Ambystoma mexicanum. The sequence continues at coordinate 586,573,880 of NC_090929.1, read as the reverse complement.
AGTGGCCTAATGCCACGTGGACTACTGCACATAGGGAGGAGCCGCTGGCTTACACCCGGACAATATAGTATGATGTCTTCCAAAATTGTCAGACCCAGAAACAAACAGCCCACGCTGGAGGCCTATGCTAAGTCGCCCCCGGGTGCAGAGGCGGGCAAAAGCAAGGACACTACTACGGCAGTAGCAGAGACACCGGGCACGATCCAGGAAGTTTTGGCAGCGATAGCAGACTTGAAAATTGCCTGGCAGACTAAACTGGGCCTTGCAATGAACGAACTGAAAGTCGGCTTGGACCTTAAGATCGGAGCAGTCCAGGAGGAAGTTAATTTGCTGAGACAGGATTTGCGGACGCTTGCAGAGCGCACTGGAAACCTGGAAAAGGAGATGGCCCCGAACACGGCGGCATGTGCCGCCCACGGATCGGAGTTCCATGCCCTTGTGCAGCGGAATGGCAACCTGGAGGACACGGCGGATGAAGGCAGAAGGGCGCGCCAGACGCAATAACATTCGTATTGTTGGTCTGCCAGAAGAAATGGAGGGGCCTAATCCAACAGAATATGTGGAAACCATGCTCCTGCAGGAGATAACTGGCAGAGCACTGACCCAGGGGTTTGCAGTTGAGAGGGCGCATAGGGCCTTGACGAGGGGACCGCCCCCAGGAGTCCCCCCCCCCCAATCCCACCCCGCGTCTGCTGATTGCAAAGATTCTGAATTACCGAGATCGGGAGAAGATACTTTAATTTTTTCGGAAGGGAGGAACGATTGAAAGGGGGCCGGCGAAAATCACGGCGTACCCGGACTATACGTTGCACGTTCAGCGCAGCAGGATGAACTTCTGGACGGTGAAAAGGAGGTTGAGAGAGGCCGGCCACCGTTATATGTTGCTCTACCCAGCCAAATTGAAAGTGTTCTACAAGAACAAAACCCTGTTTTTCGAGACGCCGAAGGATGCTATGGAATGGCTGGACATACAGGGTCGCCCTCAGGAACCAGATGCCCAGACGGGAGTCGCAGAACATAAGTAGCACGCAGCTGGGTCATCTCTGGTGACATAGATGAGACATTGGGACTTGAATATAGTGTTAAATAAAGCTTGTGGGAATGTGTTGCGGCAAATATGCGCTGGCAGGATCTGTTGGATCGGTGACGCCCCGCGGGGTCCTAGTCCTCGGTTACGAGATAGGACCAGACGCGGGTGGGCCTGAGATCCAGGGATGGAGCTGGGCAATTGTTGGGGCTTGGTAACGTGGGGGGAGGGGAAGGGTTGTGTGCAGTGGGGTAGAGTTGGGGAAAGGGGAGGGGGGGAAGTTGTTGAAGTTGGGTGGGGTAAGAGTCGGACAACGGGCCATCAGGGAAGACATTGGAGGGAAGGGTGGACAGGGAGTAGATGGCATCGTGTAATCTCAGAGTGGCGACCTGGAATGTGCGGGGCCTCAATATTTATCTAAAACATAATAAAGTGATGATGTACCTAAAGAGGATGCGTATAGACATAGCCCTGCTACAGGAGACCCACCTCACCATGGAGAAGTTGGAGATGGTCAGAAGAAAATGGAAAGGTAACGCCATAGGCGCCACGTACTCGGCATATGCAAGAGGGGTGATCACATGGGTGGCACCGCACGTGCCGTTTCAGCTGCTCAGCAATAGACCCAGAGGGCAGAATGGTGCAGAATGGTGGTGGTGGCGGGACTCCTGGAAAACAGGGAGGTGAACATCATAAATTTGTATGCCCCCAACCATGACACAGCGGCATATTTTAGGTCCCTATACAGTAAAATAAGCCCCCTGGTGGGGAGCGCGATGGTGTGGGGAGGGGATTTCAATTGCACCCTGAACCCCAGGATAGATGGGTAAGATGACAAATCAGGGAAGCCGGAACCAGCAGCTAAAGCATTGGGGACACTGTTGATAGACCTCGGTCTAGAGGATGTGTGGAGAAGGTTACACCCAATGGAGAGGCAATAGTCGCACTATGCAGCGCCACATGACCTGCATACAAGGCTGGATTATGTGTTTGCTGCTGCTGAGATAGTGGGAGAAATGGTGGGGGGCGGACTACAAGGCCCGGGTATTATCCGTCCATTTGCCTTTGGTCGTAGAGTGGCGCCATCAACCCCCCCCCCCACGGGTGCGTATCCCGACGTGGAGGCTCAGAACTGAGGCTCTACGGGATGCAGGGTTTTGAGAGGATTTGAGGGAGGCCATCGAGGAATACTTTGAAATCAACACGGGCAGTGTACGTTCCATGGGAACAGTATGGGAGGCATTTAAGGTGGTGGTGCGTGGGGTAGCTATATCAAAATCCAAGGGGCTCCAAGGGGGTATTGAACGGGAACTGCAAGAAACAGAAAGAGATGGAGGGCCTTATACAAAGCGAAGGGAACACCCGAGAGAACAGCGTCAAGATAAGGGACTTACAGTTAGCTTGTAGTGAACTCTGGGACAGATTATGCAAATTAAATTATAAGAAATATACGGAGAGGCTACACGCTGGGGGGGATAAGCCGGGTAGATTATTGGCTTGGTTATACAAAAATGAAACCCCCTGCTCGGTGATCAGAGAGGTCAGGGACGTGGAAGGTCAAATCTGTAATGCCCAGGAGGGGGTAAACGAGGAGTTCCTCAAGTATTACAGATGATTATATGAGGACACGGGAGAGGATATGAGTCAGGAAATACTGGAAACAATTGAGGATATAGGGCTGCCCACCTTAGATCTAGAACACGCAGATCTCGACGCCCCCATCACCTCGGACGAACTGGAGGTGGTGATCCAACACCTGCCTACATGTAAAGCGCCCGGGTCTGATGGGTTACCCAGCGAGTTTTATAAAACGTATAAGCAGGAGCTTCTCCAGCCGTTGCTGGCCATGTTTAATGAAGCCTATGAGCGGGGGGAACTGCTGGCGTCCCTCCGCGAGGCAGTGATTATCCCGCTCCTAAAACCAGGCAAGCCGGACATGGAATGCGGGTCCTATAGGCCCTTGTCCATGCTCAATCAGGACAGCAAAATACTCACGGCAGTGCTGGCCAACAGGCTAAAGAGGGTAATTGGCAAGTTGATACACCCAGACCAAACGGGTTATGTCCCCGGTAGAAATATCACAAACAATCACAGGAGGCTGCACCACATCATCGATCGAACCGAGGGAGACTTAGGCGAGTTGGCCATTGTGTCACTGGACGCGGTCAAAGCTTTTGATTCAGTGCGGTGGCCGTGGCTGAAAGCGACTATGAAAGGATACCGAATGGGACCGGGATATATCAGATGGGTCCAGATGTTATATAGCTCCCTGATTGCAAGAGTTAAAACCGGAAACATAATTTCAGATAAATGGCAACTCAGTAGGGAGACCAGACAGGGATGCCCCTGGTCACCCATGTTATACATCCTGGCATTAGAGCCGCTGGCAATATGCCTGCGGCTACAATACGGGGAGGTGGGGATCCGTACGACAGGGGGTACACACCTGATATCGCTGTATGCAGATGATATGCTTCTCTACTTGCGCCACCCGGAGGAGAACCTGCAATACGTGTTGGAGGTGATGGAGCGCTACGCCGCCCTCTCGGGCATATCGGTGAACCCCGGGAAGTCTAGTCTGTTCCCCTTGGGAAGGTATAGGAGTATCCCATTGGAGAGACTGCCCATCCTGCAGATACCCTGGCAGACTGTGACATTCAGATATCTGGGCGTAAACCTTTACCACAGGATAGAGACGGAGCACAGGCAGAATACAGAGAAAGCGATGGAGGGAGTTGAGAATAGCATGGTTTTCTGGTCCAGATTACCCCTAGCCATCATGGGGAGAGCAGCTCTGCTCAAAATGGTTGTTTTGCCCAGACTTGCATTTTTTTGTGAATGTCCCATACCTGATCCCCAGACGCTTTTTTGTGAGACTACATGCATGTGCAGGGGCTTCATATGGGTAACTCTAGGAGCAGGGTGGCCCTGTGGAAACTACAGAACACATGTGATAAGGGGGCATAAACCTGCCGAATTTAAAACTATATTACTTGGCGGGTCAGTTGTTGTATGTGGCTAGGTGGTTGTCTGCAGAAGACTCGGCAGAAGCTAGGCTTTTGCAAGGTGAATCAGCTCCATACTTTTTGAGAGAGACAGTGTGTCTGCATAAAACTAAAATGGCAAGGAGGGGGAGACTATTGGATTTGGGCTGGGAAGTCTGGTGCGGGACATGGAGAACGGTGGATGACCCAGACCCGCTTTCTCAGCAGGTCCCGCTGGCGGTGCTATGCGGGGATGACTCCCAATTGTTTGAAGTGGTCTGTAGATACTGGGAACCGGTGGGCTTAGCCACCCTCGGAGATATATGGCAGGAAGGGGAGGCACTGGGATTCCAGAGGCTGCAGGAGGAGACTGGGGCGCATAGAGGCCAATACATTACTTATACCAGGCTCATGAAGCGGGTGAAGGAGAGGTGTCCTGAGACGGTGCTAACGGAAGAACCTGATGCCACGCTGGAAACGATGTATGATGTCTCAGAGGGTGGGCATGAAATATCCAGGATATGAGCTCCTGACAGCAAAGGCAGGGTAGGAGCTGCTCCAACTGAGGCAGGACTGGGAGGAGGAGGCAGGAAAACCCATGACAGAGGGACAATGGGACAGAGCTCAAAGGTACCATAAAAAAAGGTGTCCCAGAATGCGAGACTCCAGCAGATCCAGCTGTATGTCACCCATAGAGCTTATCTGACTCCCAGAAGAATAGCTAGGTTTGGAGGCTCGACTATACAGAAATGCCCCAGGTGCGGGGAGGAGGCGGCAGGGTTGCTGCACATGTTCTGGGCTTGCCCTGAGGTGTGCAGATTCTGGGAAGAAATAAAGACGAAAATGGCTGGTGGGGGAGTGTGGCTTGACATAGGGTCTGCTTGGGCATGTATGCTTGGGATTTTCCCAAGGCCACGTAATTCAAAGCATGTTAGTAAGATGAAGGATCTGGCCTATATCTTGGCTAAGCGCAGAATTGCAATGTATGGGAAAGCGGCCCATAGGCACAGGGTGGAGATATGGTGGGCGGACCTCTTGAGATGAGCGGAAGCAGAAACTGCGGTATGGTTTGAAGCTGTCATCGGGGGGGGAGGAGGAAGTGGGCCCTCTGATAGCCTGGAGGCAACTGGTGACCTCAATGGCAAACCAGATAAATCGACAAACACTGAGATTCCTGAACATGTTTATGTAGATGGCGTTGTTGAGACGGCTCGAGTTTGTGGGGAGGGAGGGGGTAGGACGGAGAATAACACTGTATAATGTGATGCTTTGACTTTGATCATGAACGTCCTAAAAAGTTGTAATGTTTGGTGTGTTGTTTGGTTAAAACTAATAATTGTTTTAAAAAAATGGCTGGTTATTGTTACATATCGCTTTATTTTTAAAATTCCATCCCTCATCTTAAAAATAAAAGCTCTTGTGTGGCGCTCCTCAGAGTGGGTGTGGGTGGCCATTGGGGACTTTTCTGCTGACAGTGGCTTCTCTTATATTGTATTCACTCTTACAGCTTTTTGCCCACCACCAATATGATCCCACCATCTGCTGTGCACAAAATAGTGTAGATGATGATGGGGCGGGGGGGGGGGGTCAGAGAAGTGTTGGCTGACCTCCATAGTTAAGTGCAGGCGTAATTAATAATCTTTAAACCCCTTCATCTCTTTCAAACTGCTACCAGCATGAAATATTGTGACCATCTACTATTGTGTCCTCTATTCCCAGACCCTCCTTTCAATAGCTGTGTAAAATACCTTTTAACGTCCCAAGCAAGTATGGCAGGTATTATAGCCCCATGGTTTCACCTTGGGCTACCAGGCAAACATTTGCGATATGACCTTTTATGCAAACACAATTCCACCGAGACCGAAGCCTGGCCGGGCCTCCTGCCTTTTGGAAAGTGGCTAGAAGTTACAAAAGGTTCCCTTATAGACATTATTAGTAATATATGTGCACTAATTCGGTATGCCAGTTGCTTCTCGAGATCACCTTGAACCAATTTTGAACTAACCTATCCCTCTACAGTATGTCTTGTTAGAATCCACTCTTCTTCCTGGCTCACTCACAAACTGCTGCTAAAAATCTGCCAATTTACCACTTGCCACAAGAAACGTATAAAACTGTCTGCATGTATTAAATACTGTGAAGAATTTAAAATCTCTAATGCTGACATTTTTTTTCTTTTCAAAGGTCTTGCTCTGCAATCCCATCTGCATAGTAGGCTATGCAGCGGCCTCGTGGCGATTTTTCCGAGAAAGGATAGAAGAGGAGGAGTTTACACTGATTCATTTCTTTGGAGAACAATATTTGGACTATAAACGGAGAGTACCGACAGGACTGCCTTTCATTAAAGGTTTCAAAGTGGAGCCATAGTTGAGTGCCAACCAATAGACTATTTGGGTCATAGGATATCCTGAGTGTGCAGACTCTGGGTTGCGAGGAAGTCCAGCAAAGGATTGTATACTCTGTATCAGTTGAGCACTACAGTAGCCATGTTCCCTTTATACTGGCATCTCTTTGGGAGGTCAAGGGCTAGGAAACCTTTAGAAATGTGGTTGAGCAAGGAGTTCTAAAAATCTGACACAAATATATCAGACAGTTTGGTCTTCTATAACTCATGCTATCAAACCTAGGCTACAATGACTACCAAAGTTTCAAAAATGTTTGTAAAGGAAGATGTGATTATCTAAAGGAGAGATCTTTGAAGTGAAGAGGACTACAAGCAGAAAAACATGAATGAACCCCGGATTTATATCATATGTATCATAAACCATCTCCCCCAATTACTTTCCCTTCTATTGCCACAGCTTTACATTTGGAAAAGCGGTGCAAGCGACTGTTGTTTCAGCCGGTTTCAATCAATCAGATCGAACTGGCTCTCTGCGTACATTGTCTACCTATGTATTGATGGGGCGTTGTTTCATCAACATTTTGGGGAGGCAGCAGCAACAAACTGCCTCTAGCTGAGAAGCCAAGTTGACGATGAAGAGTCTTGTATGCATAGGCAGTGGTTGAGTGTGGAGCATATCTCCTCTGTGTGATCTACTTCCATGGTTAGGAGAAAGTTATATTAAAGACCTGAAGCAGATGGCACCAAGTTTGGATTTGATGGACATAGGACATGTTTGGAACAGGTACAATGTATTGTTTTATTTTAAGATGCAGCTTAAATTGTTGATCTAGAACATCCAACCGGCTGAACTCTGTGTAATGAAGATCTGGGCCATAGTGGTGGTGCGTGTTTACAAAAAACCTTCCTATGCTTTAACCACAAAGGCACCCACAAAATGTATACCACCTCACATAGGTGCTCCTCAAGATTTCTAATGAGGCCCCAAGGCTGTCTTATACATTAAAGCAAAAAGGACGGGCACCTACGTTATGCTAACTCTTTTAATCTTATCTCGTGATAAACTATCACTTCTTGGTATTTATGATCCCTTCTTTCAAAAATCTGCAATTTCATCCTTTTCAATTTTTGTTGGGATTTTAATGGTGGTCCTGTTTTGTACAAGACCTGTAGGAACGAGCTGGGTAGAATACCAAAACACAGATGGCATTAAGCACTATTAAGCCCAAACCTTCAATTATCAACACTTGCACTATGCATCACCATCATGCGAGGGAATATTCATTTTTATTCAGCAGATCACAAAATCGTGCAGAATTGATTCATGTCAAAAGATCTCTGCGCTCACGGTAGTCCTAATCATTTCACACCCATTGTATCCAGCCATTGTTCATTGGTATTTGGGCATACTAGCGGTCCAACTTTTAAAGCGGGACATCCGTGGACATGTGATGGAAGCTGCTCGATATAAGGAAATAAATTGTGCAGGATCTTGAACAATTTGAGGCTAAAGGTTTAAGTGCAAACCTAGTATATGGGACGCAAAGCCATTCATTATTGATATCTGCATAACTCAATGCTGAAAATGTTGGTTGGTGATGTTGGACTTTGGAAAGGTGGTCACCTGCCTGGAGAGAGCAAGCATGCTAGCCACATTCTTCCCATAAAATAAACCAGCTGAGGCTAAACAAATATGCCATTAAGCTAAAATAAAGGCTTGTTTCATTTTTACATGTGAAGTTGAGGGTTCCCTGGCTAAATGTAAATCTGTTGCATGCCAAATGGACAAAGCAGGAAGACTTTTGCTCTGCAGGGTAATCCAGTGAATACAAACTGGTTAGCACTTTGCAGCAAAAACTGGCTACCCCAGATCATTCAAATATGAAAAAATTCTCCCATTGTGGGAAGCTGTGTATGTTGCCATCTAGGATAGTGCAGTATTGGGAATAAATACACGTCTTAACAGCAATTGGGAACGGAAGGCTACTGGCAGAAATTGGTTGGCCATAGAGGTCTATCAGATTAGCACCGTTTCTGGCTTGGCTCTTTGTATGGCTCCTCACTTCCTTTGGATACATGAAGCCATTCCACTAAGACTTTAAATGGTTAATCTTCTACACAATAGCTTTCCCTGGAACGTTTGTGAAAATCTTTGCCAACCTGAAAGTTGATTTGTGGTGGGTGGGGTTGTGTTTGTGTCTAACACATTTGATTTTTAACAACGCACACATCGGAGGCACCTGTTACATTTTATTCTCCATTTATATTGAACCACTTATTCAAGCAGTCACAGATTCAACCTTTTGAGATTGATTCTGAAATTATTATGAAATTAAAGTTGTGGCATATACAGATATGATAATCAATAAGTCTTTCAGAGTGGTACCCTCTTAGTTGGACTTTGGCCTGATGATTTTGTGGTAATTTTAAAGCCAGACATTGACCCAATCAAGACTGTCACTGTGACCTGAAATTATGTGCAATCTGCATCAGAGGCTCTGCCCCCAGATCAGTCACTTATCTTGGTGTTGAAATAATGCACACACATTTAGTGCACAGTTCTTGAGACCACAGAAAATATGTGCAATAGTTTTCCCGATGTCATGTTTCTTTCCTTTATTAAATGGGTCCAAAGGTTTTACTGAAATACTTGTACATATTCCAGCAATACGCATTTTTGTGATAGCCAAACAGCTTACATTTATAGCCTGTTAATTGGTCAGTTGGGAATGACAGTCAAGAGCCTTGCAGATTTTAAGGTAAATGCTGGTATCTTTACCAGACCTTCAGCAGTATAACTTGACTGTTCTGAACAAAATGAAGGTCTTCTGGCAGACTGAAGGCTCCTGTTGGCATGAGGCCAAGACTTTAGCTGGTAAAGCTTATGGCTGATGTACTGCATTATGGTCGGGTATGCCTCAAGACTCTTGCAGCATGTGTGTGAAAATGATGGGTATTACACATGCTCCTAAATATCCCTCCAAATGATTTTCTATGAATGTTTGCGACAATCATTTCTTCAGAATTTTGTCTGAGGTTACGTGTGTGATTTGGAATAGGTTAGGACGCAAACACTAGGGCAAGTGTTAAATGGGATTAATCTGATATTGTGCAGATATTCACATTGACTTTAATCTGCACTGGCAGACATTTCTAGGGTGGAATAGTGGGGGCTATTTACAGCTCTGAAGCTTTTTGGGCTCTTTCAAAGCCACACTGTTTCTCTTAACTCCAGAGAACCATCTTATGATTTAAAACTGGTATAGCAATCTTCAACAATTTCCAAATACTATGCCTCTTTAGTCACAGTGGAAGGCGGTGGGTGTAGAGGCGACTATTAAAGAAGGGCCTTGGATAAACTGAGCCAGGGAGGGGGGTTGGTTTCAAGAGAGCCTGGACCGCTCATTGGCACTTTATATTTATTTCAAAGGCACCATTATAAAGTTTTAGTTCAAATGTATTCTACCCCTTAAAGATGGTATCCTGATGAGGGCGTGGCAGGCCCATGATGTTGGTAACAATCCGCTGATCTACTTTACATGCTTTTCACCTATGATGTTCCTCATTGTATGATGTTTGTGTTTTATACAAGGGCCTGGGATTTCACTGTAGTGAACCCTCTGGAAATGCTCTCCTTAAAAGATAGGTGCTACTTTGCATTAGTATTTTTTCTACTATGCACCCTTAATGGCTAGGTATCTTATGCAAAGGCAATTCCTGTCTCCCCGCGACCAAACTGTGGTTTTAAGTGTTGAAAGAGCAATATGCATTAGAGAAAGTTATCTGTGGAACAGCAGGAAGAAGTAGGTGCCTGCAGGAAAAATGCGGAGGGGAGGGCTAGTAAAATATTTCACTCCACAATCAAATTGCCAGCTGATGAAGTATTACACTGTGCAATGTAACTCTGTACCTTACTTGCCGGAAATGAGTTCTGCATTGCTGTGGGTATCTTCTAACAATGACTATCAATTATTTCAGGGTATTGATATAAACACCATGAAGGTGGAAGGGCAATTGCATTTTCTCCTGCATATTGGTTTTCTGTTTCCTTTTATGCATTCCCTTTTTATTCTGCTTTAGTGTTTTGTTTCAGGTTGTCACTGTTTCCTGCCAGTTAACCATGCTTGCTTTATTTGGAGAAAAAAGTGTTCCCAACTTTTGAGGTGCTTAACAAATATAAAGTAGTTGAGTAATTGTTATCGGGTGTTTACTGTGTAATTAGAATTGGTTTGTTGGAACCCTGCAAGGCAACCAACCTATTAGTCTCCATAAGAATCTAAAGGGAAAAGTAATAGGGTGGTTGTGTTGTGTTTCACCTTTCAAATAGTATACAGCACAAAGGTACTTTTTGCAATTTTAGTCATGCTGTTGTGGAATTCTGCCAGTCCTCAATATTGTGACCGTGTTTAGAAAAAAGTCTGAGGAAATAACAACTTGTCCTGCTTGCTTGCCACAAAAAGCAGAATCTGTCTGCTGCATTTATTGTGGGGATTTTGCATATGTTTCATAATGCAAAAGGGGCTCTTTAGATGAAAAGGTGCATTTGGCTTTTAGTTGTGATAATTTTTTTAAAAAAGGTGTTTGATCCCATTCCAAATTATCAATGTAGCAAATAATGACCACACGTGTTCTGTCCATTCATTCATGTTATACTGATATTTCCCAAATTGGACCATTGAACGCAAGGGCTCAAAGGAAAGATCTGATTTACAAAAGCTGACCTCTGGATATGAATGTTAGTGAAACCTTGAGTTGTGCATTGAAGTAGTTAACTTTTCTACTGTTCAAGGTTCCAAATCCTGTCTGAGAATGATTGCTAATGTCCTGGCCTTTCTCATTTTTCGTGCATTATTCACAAACATTTAATCACCTGATCAGTCCGTAGGCTTATGTTTAAAATAAAACTACAGTGATCTAATCTGAAGTTATCCAAAAACTTTAAACCGATGGGAGGTCACTTCTTCCTAGGTTTTCCACTAAACTTAGAACACTTTTTCTTTCCATGTTTAATTTGTAAGATATTCTTTTCTTGAATCCCCTGGGGCCCCTTCCACCACACACCTGATCTGCAACACCTGACCTAAAATTGTGGTAATTCCTGTGTGTAAGAACCTTTACTCTTTGTCTTCAAAGAGATGCGTTTTTTAATTTGCAGTTAACCAAAGAATGGCTTCCTGAAAGCCAACACTGTGTCAAGGTCTTAAATTAGGTGTCCCTATCTTTGTTTTAGACACAGCTAAAATGGCTTAAGTGTTGTAAACTAATAGACCAGAAAGTATTTCACTGTTTGTATTTGATTCAGTGGGCTTCCTTTGAATCAAGCAAATTTTAGTGTTTAGGCTAGCAACTAAAGATGCATCAGAACAATATGTGAAGCACACAGTGCTTTCTAGATTTCTAATAGTTGTAAATACAGATAGCTGATCCTACAAACACACAATCATTAATATCCCTGTGCAGCAGTTTCTGTGGTTAGTTGTGGAAATTGAAAAATGGCATTACCTTTGGATGTTATTGTTAATTTGTAGACCTCCTATAAGATTTAATGATAATTTGACAATCAATACCACTGCATAATATGGATTATGCGAAAAGGACAGTGGTAGCTCTCACAATGACACATAGAGCTCCTACATTTTCAGGTACATAGTATACCAAAGAAATTCGTAGATCTGCGTACTATTTTGATACTTTATTTTCTGTTGCCATTGATTAACCTTTAGACCAGCGATTTAAAGCAACAACCAGAGCACTTAGATACTGCCATGTACACTTCAGCATTTTAAGTTTGACTTGAATACAAAGGAAGCTGATGCTCCTTTCCATGCGTCTATAAATTGACCTAATTTTATACTGAAAAGTATTTAATATATAAAACGGATTTGCGTGTAATCAAAATAATTCATACTTTCCTCAGCTAGTGCAGTGGCTAGTATTTTGAATAGCTAGCTGTAATTTTAACACTTGGAACATGAATTATTTTACTATGAAGTGGTCATGTAGTATGCAATGCTCCAAGCATTCAAATGCATTGTTTGTTGTTGTTGCTTTGAGGGAATGGTGTGTACTGCATTTCATGTTTGGCCAGTGTGCGTTCTAGGAATTCAGCATGTACCTGTGTGAAACAAGAAGGCAAATGTTTCACTGAAAAACCAGCAGTCTCTACACCTTCGTTTAGTATCCTCCTTGCATTGTAAAAAACTGTAGTACAGAACGCTACATTTAAAGTATCCTTATTAAAGGCACTTAAGATCACTGTACTATATGATCTTCTTAAAGTTGAAATACATGGGTGTTTTCATTATTTATAACCTAGTCTTCTAAACCAATTATTTATATATATATATATATATATATATATATATAGGCTTTTGCTTTTGTATTTTCTATGCCGGCTGCCTGTTTCTTTGATTATTCTGACCACAGAGTTGCTGTTGGGCCCTTGAAAGAATAAGCATTGCAAAAGGTATATTTTGAGCATATTCCACAATAATACTGTTTTTTTTAAATACTTCTGTGATTCATACCTTTTTGCTAATACAAGCAAAGCTTCTACTGTGCATACCTGGTCTAAATGCTGAGCAAACACCATCCTGGAGTGTTTCCACTGCTGGTTAATATGCATGCCATGACCGGAGGAATGCGTCTTTCTTATGGCCTTCACTCTACTGTGGTTGGCGTTGTGCTGTCCTGCAGGACATGCATGTTGGTGGGGGTTGGTCTACTCTGAGGGGTGAGCGCTCAGAGTGTGCAAAGAAAATGGGTTGCTAATGGGTAATCTCCCTGAAAGCAAGAGCAGCAGGGCAAACACTGGCGGCAGACAGACCTGCCCAAGTTCTGACAAGTCTGGTGAGGTCAGCACAAATCGGTTTGCAGAAGTTGCCGGCTTGCAGTTCCACTGGCATTATTCTGCCTGCAATGCGCATCATCCATTTCCTCTGGGATAACCGCTTGCACACAGAACATTGCATGTTACAGTTTAAGCCCATAAATTGCTTTGGAGGATACGCCTTTCACATGTACAGTTTTAATGATGTATCACATATGCAGTTTTCATTCTCGTTCATGCTTTTGTAAATAGAGTGTAGTGATTATGGCAATGAAGTCTAGGGTTGAATTTGCTGTGTCAAAGGAGAGCATACATGGACTTAAGTTATTCCTTTCTCAATCCTCCTGTGTGGAATACTCCATATGCACCTGTCGTAGGCATTTTACGGACATCAAAATCCCAGTGTCCAAAAACCAAAATGGATCAATTTAAAAAAAAATTGTATTGGTTTTTCATCTCAACCCAAGGGAAAACCGAGAAAACATTATCAAACTGTTCAGAGGCAAACACCTCGTACACTATCAACAAAGTTGCATTCTTGTTGCATTTATACCTCTGCCCCCAACCCTCCTACTCCCTCCCCTGAAACTCCCTCCACGCCCACCTGTCCAAAACCCCTATTTAGCATCAAGATCATCTTCACTAATAATGCTTGATTCTCCCTAGCCCTCCTGAGACTCTGCACCCGTCTCCCTCCTCCCATCCTCTGCTTTAAACAGTCCATGTAACACTTCCCAGGCCGATACCTTTTCTGCATTATCCCCTTGATTAGTCCATACTGCGCCTTTCCACACCATTGTCTCAGCCATAGCCCATCTCTTCAGATTGCCCTACCACTCGTTCACATTTGCTCCCCCCAGGAACTTCATGCCATAGCGATCCTATGTTTAGCCAATATATACGCCAGAACTTTCAGTTTATGTTCTGCTCCTTTGGGACGTGGGAACCGGCCCAACAGTCTTGCTGCCGGGGACTCCACATTCAGCATTAGACCCCCCTTTCCCATTCTGCTCGCAAACCTCTCGCCAATAACATTCCACTGTCTGGCACGTCCAGAAGATATGAAGCATTACAGCTTCTCCCTTACACCTTGGGCATACCTGTCCTTTAGCACCTGGGCATCGTGAGAGTCGCTGGGGTGTCATATATGCTCGATGCGTAATCTGCAGCTGTATCAATTGCAATCTCACATTCTGCGACACCTTCTTGTGGTATACCAGCACCTCTGCCCATTGTGCATCTGTAAAAGGGGCTCCCAGGTCGTCCTCCCATTTACTCCGTATTACCAGGGGCGTAATGGTCCTGTTGCTTAACAGAAACTCATATATCCTGGATATGGCATTCCCCCCCCCCCCCTTCCGAGCCATCATACAAAATATCTACCTTGGCATGTTGCTCTTTCATTTCGCTATATGCCGGTCATCTCTGGATTATGTTCCCTTTGATAGTATTGTACACGTAGTATTGGCCTTTGTGCAAACCTGTGTGATCAGCCAATTCTTCAAAGGGAATGAATGGGGCATCCTGCAGTGGATCCCCTATTGTGGCCACCCCACAAGGTTCCCAGTGCATTTGTATCATCTGGCTTGCCTGCGATGAGACAGCTACTACTGCTACCAGGGGTACCTGGACTGAGAAGAGGTCTGTAAGCCCTATTGCTGCTTGTGCGCTCTCCCTCATCCTTATCCCCTCCACCCCCTCCTCACTACACTAGGTGTGATCTATGCACTCCTGGGAGCTTCCTATCCCGTACCAACTCCCTGAGGTAATACCTTGACCCCGCAGGTTGTAGCATGTGTGTGTCTGGAGTCGGACCGTCTGCCAGCCAATCCACTACAAATTGTAGCTGTCCCGCTATATAGTATAAATCGAAGCACAGGACCCTAATACCGCCCTCTACGAATGGCCTAATGGTCTATGCAACGTCTAAAGCGCTATTGTTTCTCCCACAGAAAACTTCTACAGACGCTATCTAGCATTTTAAAAAAGGACTGTGGTATGTAATGTGGTACATACACAAAAAAAAAATGCAGCAATCTGGGCAACACTACCATTTTCAGCAATGCCACCTGTCCCATCAAGGATAAAGGCAGCTTGGTCCAAAACTTCATAGAGCCTTGGATGCCCTCAAGGGCCTTTTGCGTGTTATGTGCTCTGTAACCGGTTTGTGATATATATTGACCCCAAGGTATTTGAACGTGGACGTTGCCCACTTTAGTGCCAGCGGAAACAGTGCAGACTTGTTAATGCTAATCGTAATCCCTGATAACCTCACAGAGCGCTCTAGTGCTTCCAGCAGCAACTCCAGGTTATCCTCTGGGTTCTGTATATACAACATGGCATCTACGTACAACAATATCAGATGTATAGCCCCATCACTATACCCACTCCCACATATTCCTTCCGTAGGTATTGTGCAATGAGCTCCATAGCCAGAGTGTAAAGACGTGGGGACAATGAGCATCCTTGTCTAGTACCTTTGCCTAATTCCCATGCCTCAGAGATGCATGCCCCCGTCTTAACTCTTGCCATCGGACTGGTGTACACCAGCCGCACCCACTGATATTTGCCTGCCCAAATCAAAATCTTTGCATAGTTGCATAGAGCCAGTTGCATTTCACCGAATTGAGCGCCTTTACTGCGTCTAACATGGCTATGGCACAAAGGATCTCCCATTCCGCCGTCCTATCTACCTCATGGGGCAGTCACCTCAGATGCCAGGTCATGCTGCGTCCTGGCACGTACCCCGTCGGACCGGCTGCACCAGTGTGTGCACTACCTTGTTTATTCTGTTTGCCAATATAGCAGTCAGAATTGTATCTTGATTCAGCATTGAGGGGCCTGTAAGAGCTGCATGCCGTTGCTGGCTTGTGGGGTCTAAAAACAGATTCCCTTAAGCTAGGGGGGGGGGGCGCCTGCCTCATAGGCATCCCTGAAGGTGTTAAATAGGTGCTGGCTCCTGGGCGTATACCTTATAGAATTCTCCAGGCAATCAGTCTGTTCCTGGAGTCTTCCCTGTCGGCAGGGACCTGATCGTCTGTAGTATTTCCTCTAATGTGATTGGTCCATCCAATTCCTCCCTGGGCTCTTGAGCTAGCATAGAGAGATCTATCTCACCCAACACCTCTTATAAGTACTCTTGCTTTATCGGAGGTCCTTCTCTGTACAGGCCTTGGTAGAATTCATGAAAAGCATCATCAACGCCCTTTTGGGTATTGCAGAGATCTTTCCCTCGTACGTATTGAATGAATCTGGCTCCTATTCTCTTCTCTTTTTAATATAGCTATGCCAATAGTCTGCCTGTTTTATCCTCTTATCTATGCTGCCTCTCAGTGTACTTGGAAAAATTGTTTCCTCAGCCTTTCCCAGCATTCAGTGTATTTCGTTTTCAATACTGCAGCCGCCTCTATCCCACCCTACCCTCCCTCCCCACCACCTGCATTCTACCCTGCCGATTAACCCTGCAGGGGACTGTTCCAATTTCCTTAATTCTGCTTCAGCCGAGAACCACTCCCTGCCACTGGTAATCTGCCCATTCCCCAAATGTGCAATGGCTGCTCCTCTGACCACCACCACCTTCAGTGCCTCCCCGAATATTCCGCACTAGCAACACTTCCCTCATTATGCGTGAATTAGACCCCAATGCTTCCCCTGACACATTCCCGGAATGGTGGGTCCTGCAAGGATTCCCCTCTAAGTCTCCATGTGGGTATTGGGGCCTGGGGGGGGCTTAAATCTCCATTGCAGACATAACTGACCGTGGTCTGATAGCACTACCTTCATACTGTGATCTATTAATTTGATGGGCGATTTCCTGGGCCACAAAGGGCATGCACGCCATGCGGGGCAGAGTAATAAGAGTAGTGTCTAGTATCTCCATGGAGTACCCGCCAGATATCTCGTAGGTCAAATGCATATATCGGCGCATCTAGTGCCTTGGCGGGCGGGACTGCCTTATATATTTAGTATCCAACCTGCCTAAATTAGGGTTAAGAGTACAGTTATAATCGCCTCCCCTATGACACTATTATTCCTAAACGGGCCTATCCTCTGATGCAGTGATTGGAAGAATGCTGCTGCATCGTGGTTGGGAGCATAGGTGTTAATGATACAAGTGTCCCCCCTCTTCAAGGAGTCCTTGTACTAGGGCCATTCTACCCTGTTGTCCATTTTAACTTTGGTCATTCTAAATGGTACAGTGGGCGCAATCTGTATCGGCACCCCGTGGGCATAGGCGGAATACGGTGAGGCAAACACCTGCCCATTCCATTTATTTGCCAGTAGACCCTGATTCTCAGTCATCAGGTGTCTCTCCTGCAGCATTGCAATGTCTATTCTGCTCTTTCTCAGGTACCATAGACCCTGTTCCGTTTAACATAAGCATTCAGCCCCCTCACGTTCCGCCATAAGCAACTCAGTAATTTGAGGATGCTGAGGATCCCTGCATCTATACACATTTTCTTCTTGCTGCTATCTGGGAATCCATTCATATATACCATTCCAACCTTCTTCTGTGACACTCGGGTGGACAAACCCCTTAACATCCACACTCTCCAAACCAAAAACTGCCCAACGCCTACTTCCTCTAACCACTTCCTACATCGACCTTTAGTACACATGCTCCAGGACAGTGCACAGCGGGTGGACACATAAAACGAGCGCTGTCTAAAATAGAAGTCTGGGGGGGATCGTAAATCTGGTCTCTGTGTTCTTTGTATCTCCAATGATTTCCCCCCGCCCTCCAAAACTAACAAACTGCTCAAGCTCACACAGAAAATCAGTTAGAGTAGTAAGATTATGCATCGTCGAACAGCATACTTTCCTTAAGAGTCTGCTTGTCCTGGGGCTCCCGTGATAGTTCTGAAGCCTCTCTGGCGATGCCAGCAGCTCTTTACCCCAGGGAGTCTGTCCCCCGTCTCCTGTTCCAATAGTTTCAGGATGTTCATCTGGCTACAGAAATTCCAGGCTCCCCATGGTCATTGCTGCCAAATTGAGTGTCTTTACACGTTCCAAACCAGAACAGTTTAATCAGGGTAGACTGCCAAATCTGCTGAGGCTCTCCAACTCTTCCCCCTTGCCTGGAAAATGCCGGAATGTTCTCTGTCTTTGTAATTGAGGACTTTAGCGCTGATTGGTCTCGGGGGCGCTGCCGCCGGTGGGCGCCTAGCTAACGCCCTATGCGCGCTCTCAATTGTGAAGCCCTGTGTGAGATTGCCGGGTCCAATTTCCTGGAGCAGTATATTTTCTATGTACGTTGTCGTATCCGCTCCTTCTCTCTCAGCCAGCCCCACTATTCGAATATTATTCCTGCTGGCCTGTCCTTCGGCCTTCTCATTACTGTTCGCCAACAAAAGGACCTTCTGTTTCAATACATGCACATCAGTCTGCGTGTTCGAGACCCACCCCCGCCCCTCGAGTTCTCTTCCACTTGCGACTCCAGTGAAGCCCTACGCTCCGCATGTCCTTCCACAACAGCCCCAAGTCCTGTTGCACTGCTTCAATCTTCGACCCCAACGAGGCCTTCGGGTCGGCTATTGCTAACATTACTTGATTGTGCAGCTCCATAGTGCTCTCCCCTTCCCCTTGCCACTGGAGACATCCGCAGGACCCCCCTATGCTTGCCTCTCCAATATAGCCTCATTCCTCATGGGTCACTCTAATGGTTCCCAACCCAGCCCAAGGTTTGGTGATCTCGCCACTTGCTGCTCCAGACCACCCCCCCCCCCCCCAACAGCTTGTCACTTTCAGCTATATGGGAAGGCACTCTGGTAATTCACCTGCGGCCTGGGTGCTGTTGTTCGTCCTCACTCATGTCTACCATAGCAACACACCACTTTGTTGCCGCTCCACCTGCTGTGCCAGGAAGCATGTGGCACCCAGGTCTGTTCCCAAGCCCACTCCTCCTCGCCTGACTCCCGCAGGCTGCAGATGTCTATATCCTCGCCCTTTCGGCTTCATGCCTGGCACCCTGCTTTAGTACGTGCTGTGCTTTAACTCCTCACTTTAAATCCAATACCCCCAGCGTGCGGCTTCACAGTGCTGCTCTGTCTGCTTGATGCCTAGCTTTTGGGGGCTGTGGTGAGGCTAGGGCGAGAACACGTCTCACCTGATCGCTGCCACTGCAGTGTCTCTTCGCAGGAGCAATACACGCTGTCCCCCACTCCTGCTGCCTCTCCTTTACACGCTTTCTGGTCCCGGCACCGCTCTGCTCACATCCCCATGACCGGTCCTGGTCTCCGCTGAGGTTCCTCCTTGACTCGCTTGCTCGCTGCCTCCACGCCTGGGCCCTGTTCAACGTTCTAGAGCTCCTGGGCACTGCTCCTTCCGCAGGCTTCTTTGTTACGCTGCCATCTTTGTCCCCGTCACCTAGGTTTAAGCTTCTGCATTTCGTCTCACATCACGGCTACAGGATGCTCTCTAGTCTCTGCCACTCAGTACAGTGATCTAGGGGTATTCGCACGTTCCATGTCATTTATAGTCTATTCTGCTGCTTGAAGCTCTTAATTCCGACGGATCTTGCAGGATCTAGTGGGTGCCGTCTCCAAAGCCGACCTGCTCCCATCGACTGCAGGCCACGCCCCAACCAAAATGGATCCATATTGTAAAACCTCTGCACTGTTATTTCAGAAAAGATGACATTTCATTGAACGGTAGGTAATTGCAAGGTTTATAAGTTTGATACCTATGCTTTATGGGCCAGTTACTATCTGTTCAAATTGTGCTGAACTGGCAAATTAAAAAAAGCTTTATTTCACCGACTACGTTGACTTCAACATCGTCAGTAATAGTGACATTAATTCCTTCACACTTGTTTTTGCCTGATCAGGTGCAATTATTTTGTAATAATTGCAGCAAATTTCATTTTAAGGTTAGTCGATTGAATTTGATGTGCATCTAGCATATCTTATCCTTTCCAGTAGTGCCTACAAGGCAGTGATTGGTGCATATAACTCTGTGGCTTAATGTACATGCTGAAACACTTCTGTAACCCGAAGGTTATAAGCTAAAATCCTATTAGGTCAACCCTTGCTTTCAGTGATCCTGGGTTGATCATGCTAGTAACATTAATGGTTTGAGAAATATCTAGTCTTTTTGTGGATTCCGACAGCAAACATTACTTTCACAACAGCAAATTGAATCGTTTATTTTTATTTTAACAGTATTCACATCTATATTTTGTTAATCTATATCAATAGGCAGTAAGCATGGTATGAAATGCTGGGCAGACATGTTCTCACATTGAAGCCTAATGCATATTCTTTTGATGTGAACTCTAAATGTTGTCTATTTGAAGCTCCATAAACTTCCTGATAGTAGCTTGGAGGTTTAACAGGGGTAAAGGTATTGGTGTGTCCCATAGATTTCATTGTTGAAGCAAAGAATTCTGTTACAGCCGGTATTTATTCGATTCAAGAAGCACTTAAGCATTTGGCTCAGATTTCTTGTTTGTCCTGTAGTTTGTGGTAGCACAGCAGCATGTCGGCATATGCATCATGATAAACTGACCAAAGGATTGCTTCCAATTAGTGTAGCAAGCATTACTTCCATATGTTGACATTTTTTTATTTCAGCATTTTTAAATCATGTGTATTGTGCTTGTCATGCCGTAGACAAGCTCTGTGAACACTGTGCCCAGCACATTTTACATTGGTTCATGCGTGTTTGGCCCGTGCATTGATTCAATCTCCAAATATTTTGCAGTAGGAAGGGGATATTTTATAATCGCTTTTGAAATAGTTATAATAAGCCTTTGTGTTATCATTCATTCATGAAATGCAATTTGCAGGTCTCAGTATGGGTACTAGATGCATTTTATAAGAAATGCCTAGATTTCCAAATTATGTACATATTTCATAAGGAATTGGCATACATGTTAAGTGTTAACTTCTCAAGTCCAAGTAAATTTTATCCAATGCTCTAGATCAAATGCACTTTACAGTATCTCATTGGCCGTGTTCTTGTGGATGTTAAATTATTTGAACCCAGGAATCCATTTGTTAAACTGTAATGTTGTCCAAGCATTTTCATGTAAACCACTTGTCGCAGATAGTGTAGTTGCCCATCACAGATTTCCTTCAGTTCCACCTAATGCCCTCTGTGCAACTTTACAAGATACTTTGCCCTGTCTAACGTCGATGTTTACGTCGGTTTTCTTTCAGGTTTTATTGATGAAAGCTTTCGTGTTTTCACATATTCAGTGGTGTGTTCTTGCAACAAGTCTTACTTTGGCTTGTGTAAATGTTTTTTCTATTAGAAATCACTCCTCCGCTTTGTTGCGACATGTAGGATTTTAATCATTATTTGTGACTAACACTGGTGCACGTTGAAAAAGCTTTTCTGGAATAGTTTGATGTCTGAACTGAAATGAAAAAGAGAAAATGCAGGGTAAAAAATGTGAGCCAATAAGGAATTGTTTTTTTTGCCCTAGATTTGTAACCCTGAATTGTATGCTCACCTCCTGTTAATCTTCAGTGTTCATATAATTTGATGTTTACCATTTACGCTTGCTATCACAGACTAAGCTTACTTTGGGAAAAGGTTTACAGGGTTATCTTAAGACTTCATCCTATAAAGAAATGCTAATGTGACAATGCATTGAAAGTCAGAGTAGCCCATGTCAACCACTTTTACAGTATGTATGCACTTCTCTTCTGGACAATCTGTACGTTGCGTAATTTATTGTGGGCTATATAAACCCTTTACAGTATGGAAATAACAAATAAGTAATTTATGAAAATTCAGTTGAAGATTTAAGATGTCAAAATGTTCTTTTGTACAACATATAATAAAAGTTTAATATTTTGTATTTTCTGCTTAATTTCACCTCCTTTTTCCTGCAAAGTCTATCCTTTTATTTGCATCTTGGTGCGAGAAGAACTTGCTCCAGGCATCTAAGACCACATTCACAATCCTTTCTGCATGTTAGTCTGCCCCTTGATTCACCCAAATAGATCTGTGACCCCTCTGACCACCATTCAAGCATTTCTTTTAAATTTCTGTGTTCTGTCCCCTTTCTCTCCAGTTATGAGACATCCTGCCATACCTGAATGGGACTAACACATTTTTGTAACAACAATAGTCCTTTAAAAATAAAAAAAAAGGTTTTAGCAAAGCTGGGCACATGCTTGTCTACTGCCTGCCGCCCTAAATCCTACCTCCGGCTTTGCACCTCGGTCCTTTTCTCGGAGTGTCAATACTGGATATGTGTCACTGCAGGTTTTCTCACTCGCTTTTAGGCCTTTATGCAAATTTCATTTTTCTTGTCTTGTCCAATGCGCGTTCTGTTTGACCTCCCTCAGCTTATACTGGGGCTAAAGGAGTGTTTGTTGTGGCTGACATTTTGAGGTGATGGACTTGCTTGCACTCGGTCTAGAGGGTCTCGTTCCAAGTTAATGTTTGGGCATGTGCTTCTACTGTCACACAGTCACTCCTGTGTTGGGGGTAGGTTTTCAGGTATCCTGGTTCTTTCTACTTTAAAGGTTTCATAAACAAGAATAGACTGATAAAGTAATTGACCTTGTTTTCGGGGTACCCTGGGTTGGCTACCTCTTCCTGGGGGTTGCCAGTGTTGGGCACACTACTGGTACTAGCAGTACTGGGGGAAACCCCAATACTCATTGGGCTTATAGGGACACTGCTGCATGCCCTAGAATCTCCACCCTGGGGCTAATACTGGGCATGAGACTGAAGTTCCCAGTCTCGGGGCTGAGTGCACTACTGGCTCAGCAAAGGTTCCTTTCTTAGGGACTACGGTTGCTAACGGCTCTGCCGAAGCTTGTTCAGAGACTAAAACCAGCTTGTGTGAGGTTCCATGCTTGGGATAACAGCTGCACAGACCCTGCAGAGGTTCCCTCCTCCCCCATTCAGGGCTAAATCGGTCCCACTGAAATTCCTTGCATAGGGGCTAACTCATTGACCAAGCCCAAGGTAACACCCCACAGCCCTGTCTTCCAGCTTAACAGCCAGTCCTGGAACACCAGCCTTGTGACGCTCAGGATTGCCTCAATGGGGTAGATATTGTTCCTTGTCATCCCTGGCAAGAGGAACACAATGTATAATACATACCACAGTCACCCTACCATACTTCCCCGCCCCTATTTCATAAATGCACATATTTGAACAACTACAGAATAACATGCAAACGTCAACAAAACTAATGAACATACTTTTTCCTTGAACTTCATTGTCTGTCCCTGCTTGAAAACATTACGCTGCCCACCATGCATGCATCAGCAACAGATGTCCACCTTTGCCTCTGTCCCGCACCCTCTCTCCCAACATCACCAGTTGATGCAAAACTAGCGGTTACTTTCCCCCAGCTATGCTGGTATCTCTGGACAACCTGGCCTCCTCCCCCTGATACTCCTGCCCTTCTTTCTCCCCTTTACACGCCATCCACCATGCTGCCAAAGAATGTTGAATAGAAATACTCCTCTTGCTCCATGTCGTACCATTGCTCAGTTTAAATATTCCGCTCCCATGCCAACTACCACCAAAGGCAAAAGGAAAACTAGTAAATCTGTACTCGCAAATCTCGGGCACCTTACTCTTGCTATATCCCCAATCATAACCTTAGGCTAATTGGATGCTGTTGTGTCACTATGCTTCGCTGTAATGCCTTGATTGATATTTTTTCTATCGCGCTCGTACAGTGTTTCACTTCTCTTCTCTATCAAACACCATTTCCAGAAAGCTTATTACCACATCCCTGGTTACTGAACCCACCGGGCTTGCCTCTATCCATCTCGAGGTATAGTCCTTAAAACCAATTGATATTTAGCACTTAAGCCCATGACTTCAAAAGGACCCATGATAGCCAAAGCCACCTTGCTCCACACCTCATTAGGAATCCAAACAGGAAGCACTAACTGCAGTCTCATCACTGACGGCACAATGCACACAATCCGTGACCCCGCTCTCTACATTGCTGTCCATAGCCGGCCACCAATAAGATTCTTTCAGCCTTTTTTATTCTCTGTACGTTTTCTCCCCAAATGTCAATCATGGGCAAGTTCAACCAAACTATTCCTCTTGCTTACCAGAGGAACCACCCTATTACCTCTGGTAATGCTCCAAGGGCTCTCTGCAGTTCATCCTAAACTAAAGCATACTTTGTTCATTCAGGTATGTTCTCAATCTTTGCCCCACCCCCTCTCTCAACAGTTTACTCTGGATCTTTCGCGTTCTTCGCCCACCATTGTTCATTTACACAAGGTACAACACATGCTACATGTGTACTTCCACCTTTCTATGTGCTCTCACATGAAAATCTGCAACTGCATTTTTTGACCAGAAACATATTTCACCACATAATTACAGTCTTGGAGGTCAGCCATCCGTCTGGCAATGCGAGGAGACACAGATTCAAACGTGAACAAGCAGCTTGTGAACTATCCTTACCACGTGCGGTAAACTCTACAATAGGGTCAGAAAATGCTTTGTTGCCCAATGCACTGCTAATGCTTCTGTCACGACCCTCGCCCAAAATCCCCTCTGGCAAACCCATTGGCCAGGTGGTGTCAGGACTCTGGCCTCTAGAGCCTGGCATCCTCTTCAAAAGCCCTCATGGGGCCAGTCCTGGCGCCTATGGCGACAGGCTCATACACCATGAACAACAATGTGCTTGGGAACTACTTCATTGTATTGTCAGCCAACATGGAGGTTCCTAAGAACCAAGCTATGCGGTCTAGTGTTTTGGGTGTGGCAGGCCTGGAACTACTTTATCTGGGCTATATAAACCACACCCTGACTGCAGAACATGCTTCGTGTTACTTTGCAGCTTGCAACGTGACGCTCACCGTGTCCAGCTATTCCCTCGATCCTCAGAGAAGCAGAACCTGCAAGGAGACAAAAGGAACATCATTAGCAGCAGCATCTTACCTGCAGTCTTCATCTTTAAACACTCGCTGCTACTGAAAACAGCTTCCTCGAATCTGCACGCCTCCCGGACAGAACGACCTGAAAAAGGAAGATGGAGGCAACATTAAAGAAAGCAGTAGAGACATTTACAAATTACAAACTGCTCAAAAGGCTTACCTGGCTGGTCGCCTCTCGGCTGGCACCACTCCAGACATTCCAAGAACACTGCGACCTACAAGGAAGGAAAACACAGGTTAGCAAAGGCAAGACTTCGCAGCGCTGAGCATAGCGCTTACTTACCGCATCATAGCGCTCTTAATGCGCCATCATTTACCAGCGGGGCTCAACCAAGCCAGTTTGCTGCGCTGAAGCTCCGCATACCTAAGGGAGAAAAAAGAGACATTTAAAACAAAGAAAGGCATGCAGGATAGCAACAAAACTAAAGAACAGCAATAAGGCCTACCTGACCAATATCAAACGGGCCGGCGTCAGTGAAGTAACTGGACCGCACTCGCCCATGAACGACAACGCGCCCCTGCAAAGAAGGCAGGACGGAGAGCACGCCTAATTCTACCACAAGGTGAGAGGGCGCTAGAGGGACTGAAAGCATACGGGGGTGGAGGGAGGATACTTAACCCAGTCGGTCAGTCTTGAACACAGTCCTCCTGTATTTTGAGGCAGAACCTTCCCCGCAGACCACATCAGGGCAAAGCTGAGAAGCATACCAGCGAGTAACCCGGCTGGGTGGCGTCCCTGTGGATACCAGGTGAGCATAACATCTTCCTTCTCTATAATGCAATAACTTGTTTTAGGGTCACGTAAAATCCTCGATGCAAAAGTGTTTACCTTCCTTCCACTGCGCTAACACCGCCCCAAGGCCTACGTCACTGGCATCCACTGTCAATATCGTCTTACACTTCAAATCAAAAGTGGATAATGACAGTGCTTTATCCACGTCCTCCTTTGGTCAAGACAGTGAGAGCAAGAATTTGACAATCAGACTTTACATTTTTCTTTTTAACAACTCCCTTATGGGAATGGTTTTCTCTGCGTACCCTTGGATGTACTCTGCCATGCACAGAAATGGTCAACTAATCTTTGGATGTAGGCATGAGTGTCAGGGACATGACCTTTACTAAACCCTCTCTGGGTTTAATCCCTTGGCTGTCAATGGTGTGCCCCACATATGACGCACTTTGATCTGACACTAATGTTCACTGTCGGCCCCTCTCCTGTAACAACTTGGTGGACCCTTTGAGTTCCAACTGAGTTCGCAACACAAACGTACAGAACAATTCCTGCACCAAACGTTGAAAAATGGCAGCAGCTGACACCAACCAAAATGACTTTCTATGATACATGTATGCTCCAAATGGTGCAATAAAAGACGTAAGATGGCAAGAGCCCTTATCTATTCATATGCAGATAAGCCGAATGTCAAACCATTAAGCTTCCTGAATTGTGGTTAAAGTTTTGTTTGGCAGAGGATGCCTGTTGACCCAAATGCTAGCATTTAAATCTCATAATCCATGCATGTCCTTGATTCCCCTATCCGGTTTCTTATCCAAAACAATAGGTGATAGCCACTCTATGCTTCAGTTCCTACAATTACTCCTTCAGCCACAGGTTTGTTGTGTTCCCCCCCTTGAGTGCTTGCCTCGCAAGTACCATGGGAATTCCGTACTTTGTGCCTTGGGTAATGCCGCTCTTCTTTCAATATTTTATTTGCAAACCAAGGAATAAAATAACCGGCAACGCATCACAAATCACGATACATTCCTGATTAATTGCTTTTCCAACCTGCACTATGACATGATTTCAGAGAAGCACATTTACTATTCTGTTTGCCAAGCTCGAGGACAGTATGGGGCCTATACAACGGAAATGGGGCCTATACAACGGAAAGCAGAGATCCAGGCTGCAGGCTGACCCCAATACTTACTTTTAATGAGCACTTTGGCACATGGAAACTGCAGATAAGAGTGACTGCTGTGTGTGAGATTGTTTCGGTCTTCGGCTGTAAATATAGAAAGGTGCAAGATGGTACTAAATGAGTTATCCATTCTTTTATCTGTCATTCATTCCTCGTCTGCTCCCAGCATTTTTCCGTTGTATTACTTTTTTGCTCACTTTTGCATCCTTGATTGTCGACCCCTTTTCTGTTCACTTTTCTATTTATCCACCAGACTTATAACTTTCTCTCTTGCCCATCTCCCCTCAGTTGCTCTTCTTTCATCTATTTCTTTCTCACATCTCTTGCTTCCCAAATGATTGTCTTCTAATTTGCCTTTTCTCTGCCCACCTTTCCTGACCTCTATATTCCGCTCAGACTGCAATGTCCTTGGATATGATGGGCTTTCATGTGCGCATGCAAAAGGTTATTTTGTGCATGTGTGTGAAAGAATTGTGCATGTATGTGAAAGGTTGTGTGTGCGCATGTGAATCTTTGTTATTCATGCATCTGAAAGGCTACAGTTTGTGTGCAAGGAAAGCTATGCTGGGTGTGCACATGGAAGGCTGAGGTTTGTGTCCATGTGATAGTCTGCATTGCTCACGCAAAGCCTATTATATGTTGCTGAGGTTATTGTACCTGTTACCATTTGGGCGCATTCTTATTTGAATGACTGCACCAAAAGCTAAGATCATGGTTACCCGGTTCCATGTCATAATCTCGAATATTAAAGGGTGCAAAAGACATTATTTTTGGCCGAGTTTGTGCAGCCTTTAATATTCAAAATGCATACATTTTCCCCCGACCCCCTTGAAATCGGGGGTTTCAACCTCGAACCTCCCTTCAGCCTCTGCCTGGCCCCAACCCCCACCTAAGAAACAAATACACTCAAACACGCACCTTTTCCCAGTTCCCTGCATCTCATACATATACCCTTATACACTCAGAAACCCACACGCTGACATACTCATTCTCCCCAGCCCCGTCCCCACTTAGCATAAACCAGTCTTTCCCTGCCCATCTCAATTAGCCTGTTAGCCCCTGCGTGCACTTCTGTGTGGCATGTGTGTGACAGTTACGATTTAGAACGACGGCTCTGAGCGGTCTTTCAAAATCAGTAATTTTCGTGAAAGACATTTTCACTCATTACCGGTTAACCCATCTATTGCCACAGTCTACAGTCCGGACCCAGCTTCAAAGTGTAGGCTAGTTATTTTTTAATTCATGTACATGCTATATAGTAGGAACTTGATGTGCATGCTGATATCCAACTTTCATGCCAAACGTGAACTTTGATTTGTGTTTACTGCATTTATATTGTGCTTTTATCCAAGGCGCTTCAGTTCCTCCCTAATTTGCGTGGCTTTGCTGAAAAAATACATTAAGGCTCCCCTAATTTGCTGGAAGTGATGCCAAAGAAAATGGCCGCATATTTAGTCTTAGATACTCAATGAGATGATGGTAAGTTACATTAAAAAAAAGTGTCTACAAGTAAATGTACACATGTCAACTGAATGGCTTGTGGGCACTTCTAATTTTGGCAGATAACATGCAGTGAGATACAATTATTTTCCAAGGATGACGCACTGGAGTACCTTAACCGAATATCTTGCCAACTTTAGTTGGTAGAAATAGTTCTTTGGTTGAAAAAAATTACTGTTTTGTAGAGATGTATGAAACTCACCAAAAATCCTCACCTAAGCTGAAAAATATATAAATCCATATAGAAATGTTAATAACAAATTCTATGGCCATAGCTATATTTTCCCCATTCTTGAATTGAAAACTACAAGAACTAGAATGGAAACTGTGAAGCTAAAAAGAAATCCTGAGTTTGGGAAATATATGTTTTAGACTTGGACACACATTACAAGCTATTGCATGATATGGTCACCTTCTTGTAGTCCTTGTTTGACAGAATAATGCTTGCTATTGCATATCATGTGAAGTGAGCACTTAGAAACAGTGGTTTTTTGATGAACCTTCACTAATAGTATAAAAAAAATTGTCATAGGAGTCCCTCTGTGACAATGAACACAGCTAAATGACATGTTCTTTGGGAAGATACCCATTCGAGAATCTGCAGCCACACTTGAGCTCACTGTACCTTTCACAGAAGGAAAATATCAATTTGCACATCAGTCTGTCCCACCCACATGGGCAGTGCAGCACAGCACCGAAATGCTATGGCAATTCTCTTCTGAACAAGAGTACCAACAGCAACCCCAGACACGCGTTTCAGCCTTGTTGGGCCTCATCAGTGGGGTGGAGCTGTGCCTCTCTAAGCAGAGTGAGCAAGTGGACCACGTCTGGATAACTCTTGGAAATTTAGGGTGACTAAGCCCCTTAAACAATAAAAAATTAGTCATAGGTGCCCCTCTGCAAGACCGAACATGGCTAAATGACTTGCTCTTTGGCTGCGGACTCTCGAGTGGATACCTTCCCAAAGACCAGGTCATTTACCCGTGTCCCTTCTCGCAGAAGGGCGCTTATGACTTTTTAATTTTCTTTATTTTTTATTAGAGACTTGGTTTTAGCACCCTAACTTTCCTAGGGTCATCCAGACGTGGACCCCTTGCACACTGTGTTCATAGAGGCCCAGTGCCACCTCACTGATGAGGCCCATCAAGGCTAAAACACGTGTCTGGGGTTGCTGGGACCCCAGGGCAGCTTAAAAAAAAAAACAAGGAGGGGATTTAGCGTTTGTGCTTTTAAAATGTATAACACTATACAATACTGAAGTATTTGCTAGCCTCAATTCTCCACGCTGTGTTGTACTGACACGCGCCAGTAGATGGTGCCTGTGATCCATAGTTGCGAAAATGTTGATGTTTCCCTATGTGATGGCACTGGGTGCAGTCTTCTAACGTTCGCAGGCAGATAACGTGACCTACCTTTTGGCTGTGGTGGTCACTGATGCATCCAGATTTTTATGAGCTGCATTCCTGGGTCCGGTGTGTATTTCCTGCTCGCCACAATGTGCTCCTGAACAAGCAAGACGCTGTGTCCCTCCTGTATGGTCCTGAAGCAGGTTCTTCCCTTGGAGTGCTAAGAAGGCACTGGAGAGAGATCCTTTTGCTCCACTAGTAGTTGGTACCAACTATGATGCCTTTGCAGCCTACTCTTTCCCCAGCCACCTCCTCCCCCACAACCTTGCTATTAATTCACACATTGGTTGGGAAGACAGTTGTGGCAGACTCGCGGTGGATTTGTGGACCCGACTGGTGCCCTGCTCTCCACTGGCACCTCACCTGCCTTCGGCACCCCAGCCTCTACCAGAGGACAGGTGTTTCTCCTACTTTCAGTCCCTTATGCAGTCTGGACCTTATAAAGGAGATGCAGCTGTCTTGGCCACCTGTGGCTTCTCTGCAGGTTTAGTCTCATGTGGCTCCTCCTGTACTGCAGGGGCGCACCTCTAGTGGACCCTCTGGAGAGAGTTCCTCCATTGCCTCTTTCACCTCCCCCCACAACCAACGGTCCCCGATTTAGCTCCTCAGGATGAATCAATGTGATTCCAGCTGATTATCAAAAAAGAGTACCTAAAGTCTTTCCTTGGGCTTCTCAAAGAAATGTTTGTGTTAAAAGAAATGTCTCCATTTCTTTTAGTGGAGGGGTGCTTCCCTAATCCGTCTCCAACAGTTGGATTGCTTGCTCTTCTAATTTATATACAAAGGATATCTCCAAATTCCCCTGGTCTCTGCTCTTGGGTTGACTGATTGGACCCTCCAGGTCCCCTCTTATTTCTAGGTTTGTTTATTTATTTCTAATGCGCACCAGGCCCGGAGGTATCGGGGCGCAGCAGTTGAAGCAGGTGCAAGGCTGTAAAGTTTCACTTGTCTCGGTAGGGTTTATCCAGACCCCTCTAGCCCTGTGGCTTTCTTAGCTCTTGTGGTTGTCTTTTACATCAGTTTGTTCAATGTACTGGTGTAAAGGGGTCCTGAACTCTTTGATTATTGAACTGTATGTTGTTTTATGCCACTTGCTTCTCCTTCCCATTTCGTGCCCTTGTCGGTTTGTCTCCCTCCAGTCTGGACAACCCTGGTCCCTTCACTACCTTTGAGTGTGCTACAGTGGGGTGGCATCCCGTACGGTACGTTGCAGTTCACCATGTTTAGCGTCTCTGTCTGGGATACTTTTAGCTTCCTTACTCCAGCCATTTCAGCGCTTTCCTTCTCTGCAGATCTCTGATTGAGAACAGAGGTTTTGCTACTCAACTGAGTCTCTGGGCTTGTTCACAGACCCTGGGCCCACCACGTCTGCAGCGTGGTCGCACCACCAGGTATGAGTGGCTTTTAGCCATCCTCACCTCTCTGGTGCTTCACTTCTGCTGGTTTGCCAGCGCCCCTCTTCCACCTGTCTTTCCAGGACACTGTAAAGCGGCTGTGCCCCTACCAGGACAATCTCATGTCAGAGTTTTGCCTCTGCTTAGGATTTCTCACTCGCCATTCAATGTTTGTCTCGTTTATTCTTACCGCAATACTTCCAAGGGGCTTGTTGTTGCCCATCAGCTGTTGGTTTCATGGAGATTCCAGCATTACCTTGAGCTAACGATATGGAAGCAATGTCAGTATGATTTGGATTCCAATCAACAAATATACCATCAGTCTTTTACTCCATATAAGCAGACACTGTATTTTTGAGTCCTTGTTCCCTCAAGGGGAGTCACTCAAGTGAGGTCCTGCTTTCCCAAACACTTAGGGAGGGTTTGCTGAGTGGGCTTGCCAACTCTAGCCTCTAAGGCGGTGGCTCCCCAGGGAAGAAGGGATGAATTATCTGGATTCATCACAGTGTGCATGTGGTTTAATCTGCTTTTGTCTTTTCACATGCCTATTTTGGAGGCCAAGCACAAGGGGGTAGGCAGAGCCCCCTACTCTGCCTCATTAGATTACAATGAAACCCTGCTTTTAACCAGTCTCTCCACAGCAGACCAGATGTGCAATATTTTCGCCACCGCATCTTTCCCATATGAAATTCTCCCAGCTTCCTTTCGCAGTGTCTTAGTCTCATTACGTATTGTGTTGTCATTGTTGTCCCTCTGGCCTGCCTGAAAATGTGTTGCATAGCATTTTTCCTAGGAGCCTTTTGGTCTCAAGCTAAAGATTCTCAGTTCTCCAGCATGGGGTCTGGCATGGATTCACATGCTCATGAATATTCCCCGTTGTCAGGCCGGGAATCCTCGGTAAAGAAAAAATCGGTATCAGTTTTGTTTCTGATCTGTCGTTCTCAGTAGTAACCAATCGCTGGTCTCTGGGTCATACTGCCCCCAGCCATTGACTGCCCTCTCCCTAAGCCCCGCCTCTGGCAGCCATCTTCAGATTTTCACCGCACGCTCAAGTGTTGGGAGTCCTCGTGTTTAGCTCTCGAGCTTTTGCTGCGTTTTCGCGCTTTTTCAAAGATAAGTTCTCATTTTTCGGTCAAATAGAGCCTCGAGCTCCACCGTGTCTACATCCGATTAACGGGTATCCGTGTCGGATTTTTTTCTACGCCCCTTAAGGGTGAAGATTTCGTCGAGTTACGCTTCTTGTGGGATTCCAGAAGTTTCTACGGCCTACTCGAACATGACCCAGGAGAAAGGAAGCTAGACGCCCGGAAAGCTACAGAATGTGTTCAAGGAGGACAACCACTCGAAATGTCTCTACTGCCTTCATGAGGACAAAACGCACGTGGAGAAGGACTGCGCGTTTTTTCAGGAACATGTCGGAACGGACCATCAGGGACCAACACCTTCGTCTCTCCAACTGGCTGGAAGGAAGGAGTCCGTCAGGTGAGAAGTCGTCCGAGCGGTCTTCTAAGTCCTGTGAGGGCGCCCTGGCAACGGGGGCCCAACAGAAGGTAAAGCACCGCGAGTCTGCGGGCACCGGGAGAGCCGAACGGTCGGGCTCTTTGGCTGCCAAGCAGGGCGCGCCTTCCCTGGCACCATCAACCACGAGCCAACGCTCTGGTTCGGGGAAGAGGAAATCCGAGAACCCGGGTAAGCTTCTGGAGAGGCCCCGGTCGATCTCGAAGGATTCAGCCGAGGGGGAGCGAGGCGGTGACCCTCCTGCCAAGGTGACCGCCTCAAGCACCCCTAAGGCGGTGAAGGCCTTGATTCACCCGGCCAAGGCCTCTATTGAGGGAGTCGCGGCAGCCCTGGTGCAGCCTGTGGAGGCTACACCAGTGGAGGCGACCTCGGGGCCCAGAGTCTCCCTGCCTCCGCGGAGGGAAGCCTCTTTCAGACCCATCAAAAAGACCCCCGTGAAGACCCCGGCGGAAAAAGAGGGCGGGGGGTGGTGGCCATTGTGGACACGGACACAGCATCCGAGGAGGAGCTGGTAGAAGTCTTGGAGGGCCTCGACGAGGGCATTGAAGAGGCCCGTCCCCACGGGAGGGATCCTGATGAGGGTGACGACGGCACTGGCGAGAGACCTAGTCACCCGTCGCTTCCGGAGCCGCAGGATAACTCGGTGGCCATTTTGTTGGCAATACAATCATTATGTTCGGATATAAGGACGAGATTGCCCTTACCACCGACGGAGGATCCGGAACCAGGCTCGACGGAGGAGCCAGAGCCGGGCCCGGCGGGAAGCCCCCCGAACAAGAGAATGCGGATCCATCCAGCCCCACCTTCTCAGCCCTCGCGGCCTGCTCAGCCTTTACCCATGTCCCCCATCCCTGGGGATGACACGGGAACGGACACAGCCACAATGGGTATCGACGACAGCGGTGACGGCGGGACAGAGCTCCCATTGCCAGCCCGGGCTTCCCCATCTGACGAGATCGGATCTCTCCATGCAATGATCGCCAGGGCATCCAAGCTTTTTCAGCTCTGCCCCGAAGAGAAGGAAGGTTTCCTTTACCAATGGCGCGAGGCCAAGAGGAAGGCAGTCCTCGCCATGCCTCTGCTGGATGACATCTGGGAAGAGGGTCTCACCCTTCTCAAGAACCAGTCTACGACGCCTGTCAAGAGGGATCAGTACGAGAAGTAGTACCAGGTCCCCGACGCGGCCCCTTTGTGCCTTAGGGCACAAACGACCCCTGACTCGGTCATCTCAGCGGCGGCCAAGAAGAAAGCGGGGAGGGCATCAGCCTCAACGTCAACTTCCACGCCTGACGGCAAAGGGAAGAAGCTGGACACAATGGGACGATGAGTTATCTCGGCGGCAACAACGATTAAGGCGGCCGACGCCCTCGTGATCATGGCCCGCTACGACAGGGAGAAATGGTACAAGATCGCCCCCCCTGTTGGATTTCCTACCGGATGACGAGAGGGCCGAGGCCCTGGAGATCTTGCAAGAAGGCGAAGTGGCATCGGACCACGCCATTACGGTGGCAACGGACATTGCCGACAACGGTGTTTGCCTTAGACGACGAGGTTGGCTTAAGGCGATGGATTTCCGCCAGGATGTGCAAGCCAAGGTGTTGGACATGCCGTTCGACGGGAACAACCTGTTTGGGGAAAACGGTGGACGAGTCCCTCCAAGCCATCAAGGCGGACACAGAGACCGCTAGGGCCCTAGGCGTTCTACGGCAATGAAGGCCGTCCTTTCGGAGCACCGGTGGCAAGCAGGGTGCCTCCAAGGGATTCGGCAGTAGCTCCTCTACGTACCGCCAAGCAGCCCGCTCCTCGTCACAGGAAGCCTATAGAGGACGAGGCAAGTCGGGTGGGCCCCGCCATCGTCGCCAGGGAGGCCAAGGCGGCAAGGAGTCCTCCAAGCAAGATTGAACCGACAGCGGTGTCGGGCCCCCACCGAAGCACCCCAGAGAGAGGCCGGCTGGCAAAGTTCGTCAGCGCGTGGGAGTCCATCTCCACCGACCGTTGGGTGCTGGACGCTCTGGCCCAGGGGCATACCCTCAAATTTCTAAAAAAGTGCCCCCGCATTCCACCCGTGGCCAGGAATGAAAATCACGTCCCTCAACTGCTATTGGAGGTAAGGGCGTTGCTCAAAAAAGGTGCCATCGAGCTCGTCCCGAAGAGGCTCCGGGGCTCCGGAGTATACTCAAGGTACTTCCTCGTGAAAAAGAAGACAGGAGGATGGTGCCCCATCCTGGACCTGCGACGACTGAACAAGTACATCAAGGCACAGAAGTTCCAGATGGTCACCCTCCAGCACGTGCTGGGACAACTGGAGGAGGGTGATTTCCTGTCGTTGGATTTGGAGGATGCGTACTTCCACATCCCCATTCTGAAAGGACACCAAGTTCCTCAGTTTTGTGGTCCAAGGACGGCACTACCAGTTAAAGGCCCTCCCGTTCGGATTGAAGTCGGCACCCCGGGTGATCACCAAGTACCTCGCACCGGTAGCTGCGCCTGCAGGGGATCCAAGTCTACCTCTACCTGGACGACTGGCTCATCCGAGCAAGGACAAGAGAGCTCGCCGTAGACCACACAGCGAAGACCGTCCAGCTGCTCACGGACCTGGGATTCTCCATAAACTTTCCCAAATCCCACCTGGTCCCGTCGCAAGTCGCACTGTTTCTGGGAGCCAAGCGCGACACAGTGGCGCGTCTGGCCTCGCCGTCGGAGGAAAGGACTAAGGCCATCCTGGGCAAGGTGCAGCGTCTGCTGGCCACGGACGTGGCCAGGGTGAGGTCCATCAAGTACCTCCTCGGGATGATGTCCTCCTGCATATATCTCGTGCGCCTGTGCAGGCTTCGGATGCGCCCTCTGCAAGAGTTCCTCGACACCCGCTGGATCCAAGCGACGGGCAGCTTCGAGGATAGGATCCCGCTCAACGAGACCTTCCGACGAGCGATCCGATGGTGGGGCACCCGCACTCATCTGACGGCAGGCACAGACTTTCAGACCCCATCCCACCAGATAACGGTGACGACGGATGCCTCCCTGGAAGGGTGGGGAGCGCACACCGGGGAACTTCACGCGAGAGGCCTTTGGCTCCCGGAGGAGAAGACACTCCACATCAACATCGTGGAGCTCCGTGCAGTGTTCTGGGCTTCAGGTCCTTTCTCCCGTCCCTCAAGGGCAAGGTGGTGAGAATCTTCACCGACAACACCACCACGATGTTCTACGTCCGGAAGCATGGAGGAATCCGATCCCCAGCCCTCTCCAAGGAAGCCCAGGATCTGTGGCATTGGGCTGTCGCCCAAGGGATGTTTCTGGTGCCCTTTCTTCTGGCAGGGATAAAGAACACCATCGCCGACTCACTCAGCAGGGAGCTGCGCTCATGCCACGAGTGGGAACTACGTCAGGATCAAGTGGATCGACTCTTCCGACGATGGGGGAAACCGCAGATCGACCTGTTTGCGATGAACTCCAAGTGCCAGAGGTTTGCCAGCAGGTTTCCCCAGCCGAGGAGCATGGGCGATGATTTCTCGTTCCCCTGCGACGGCCTGTTCCTATATGCGTTCCCCCCCTTTGTCGTTACTGCTCCGACTCGTCACCCAGCTCAAGAGGTCCCGGTGCAGGATGATCCTCGTCGCACCGGCGTGGCCGAGGCAGATCTGGTTCCCGGACCTTCTGGACTTGTCAGCGTCCCCACCAGACAAGCTGCCGACGGACGCGAATCTTCTCTCCAGAGAAGGAGGCGCCATACTTCATCACGACCCGGAGTCGCTGAACTTGCAGGGCTGGCTCCTGCAGCACTAGAGTTTCGAGGGTACGATATCCCGGCTGACTGCAGAGAGGTCCTTGCAAAAGCCAGGGCATCCTCAACTCTCAAGTGCTACGGACATAAGTGGAAGAGGTTCTCTGTCTGGTGCCGTGCACAGAAGATTAACCCTCTACGAATTACGGCCCCTCAAGTGCTGCCGTACCTACTGTCGCTGGCCAAGGCTGGACTGGCTCACGCCTCCATCAAGGTACATTTGTCTGCAATCTCCCAATACACCAGAACCACAGGACGGGCGTCCTTGTGGTCCCATCGCCTGGTGAAGGAATTTATGAAGGGACTGTTCCGATTGTTCCCGCCGGTGAAGGCCCCCTGCCCCGGCGTGGGAACTCAACGTGGTGCTGACCAGGCTCATGGGGGCGCCATTCGAGCCGCTGCATTCGGCACCGTTGAAGTTCCTGTCGTGGAAGACTGCGTTTCTTGTGGCCATCACCTCCGCACGGCGAGTGGGAGAGATCCAGGCCCTATCCTGCAAGCCTCCATTCTTGACTTTTCACGATACAAGGGTGGTGCTGAGGGCTCACCCCTCTTTTATGCCCAAGGTGCCGTCGGTCTGCCACCTCAACGAGCCCTTGGTGTTACCTGTTTTCTTCCCGTCGCCTTCGTCAC
Organism: Ambystoma mexicanum; assembly: GCF_040938575.1. Taxonomy (NCBI): domain Eukaryota; kingdom Metazoa; phylum Chordata; class Amphibia; order Caudata; family Ambystomatidae; genus Ambystoma; species Ambystoma mexicanum. Next base: position 586,536,672 of record NC_090929.1, on the reverse strand, counting down.
CGGCCGAGAGGACTTTGCACTCGCTGGATGTGGCTAGAGCGCGGAAGTTCTACGTGGACCGCACAAAGAGTTTTTGGAAGACATCACAGCCTTTTGTGAACTTTGGACCTGTGAATCAAGGGAAGGCTCTCTCGAATGCTTCCATTTCCAGATGGCTCTCCGGCTGCATCAGGCACTGTCATCGGTTGGCAAACCGACAGTTGCCTGGCCGTCCGAGAGCCCATTCGACCAGAGCTTTCGCTGCTACTACAGCGTTCTTGTCTGGTGTGCCCCTGCTGGACATCTGCATGGCTGCTACGTGGAGGTCGACGCACACCTTCACGAGATTCTACTGCGTCGACCAGGATTACAGGGAGGAGTCCAGGGTCGGCCAAGCAGTGCTGCGCAACCTGTTCGCGTAAGGTGAGCCTGGTGAGGAGGTAAGAACTGCTTAATGTTGAGTTTTGTTGTAATGCTTAATGTTGAGCCTTTTTTCCACCTCCCGTTGGTTGTGCATGTGTGTACTGCTATGTATTCTTATATTCATGAGCAGGTGAATCCATGCCAGACCCCATGCTGGAAAAGGAACAAGTTACTTACCTGTAACTGTTGTTCTCCAGCATTGGTCTGGCATGGATTCACATGCGAACCCTCCCTCCTGCCCCTCTGCGGCTCTTCACTTGGTCATACTGCCACTTTGCATGCTACCAAATCTGAAGATGGCTGCCAGAGGCGGGGCTTAGGAAGAGAGCAGTCATTGGCTGGGGGCAGTATGACCCAGAGACCAGTGATTGGTTACTACTGAGAAAGACAGATCAGAAACAAAACTGATACTGATTTTTCCTTTACTGAGGATTCCCGGCCTGACGACGGGGAATATTCATGACCATGTGAATCCATGCCAGACCCATGCTGGAGAACAACAGTTACAGGTAAGTAACTTGTTCCTTTAATGCCCTACAGATTGTGCAGCTCATTCTACAAGAGTTCAGATAGTGGTTTAATGAGGGCAACATTACTGTTGGAGCGCCCTTTCGTGTTCCCGCTCCATCAGGGATTACCACAAAAGATTTGGCCCTCCTAGGGGGTAGAGGACCACCTTGGATCTCGAGATTCCAAGACCTTTGGTCTCCTCAAGACTGCAACTTTGAAACTGAAAGTGGTCTTCTGACCACTGAAGGCTTTTTTGCCGAACATCAGAAAGCAGTTGGTTCAAATGCAAATGAACAGTTCAACTGTAATGTGCACTCTCAACCCATGGCAGGCACTAGATCTGCCCCTCTGGGTCTATTGTTGGTCAAATGGGAGTGGGTGGTTTGTTGGGGCGTCTGGCTCTTCATCTTCTATGAATAACCAATAAAGGTGGTGGGCTTGTTGAACTGCTTCACAATGGCGAACCAGAAATGCGAGCTCCAAGATTTGTGTCAAAGTTTTGACACTAGGGTACTCGCTCATACTACAGTGCTGCCTTTATTCTTCACAGAGAGGACATGATTCATGCTTTTTGGGTGGCCCACTGGAAATCAAATGGGAGGTGTGGACTGTCTATGCCCCCCCCCCCTCCCTCGTTAATCAGACAGTGCAGATATTTTGCTGGACTGGGACTGTTCCATTATCCTTGTGGCTCCCTTGTGTCCAAAACCCTTTTCGTGGAGGTGATCGTGACCTAGCGCTCCGAAAACTCGAGCAGAAATGGATCTATCGTCTTGATTCTGTCAAAAATGGTTTAAATATATCCATCGAGTGGAATCTTTTTTTCAACAAATGACTCAACCCATTTATCTAACAATCCCACTTGAGCGTTGTCTCGACCTTTGACTCCCCACAACACCCTTGAATAGCAGACACGTTATATCTCACATAGTTCTGCATTTCTAGTAATGGAAGAACCCCCCTTTTTTTGACATATTACTGAAAATTAAGCCTATCATGTATTTTCTTCACGTTTGGTAATATCCTTGAGACTGTTCTACTGGTTGTCCGTCTGCCACAAAAATGACTTGCAAATGTATGTTTATAACAATACGTCTTGATCATTCGTGTTTCAAAATGTCTTTTTCAACAAAAATGTATGCACATTTGTTCTTCCTGCCGTAATATTGCCTTTCAGTATTTGGCGAACCTGTTGATTATATATATTTTTTCTCTGTTTATTGATGCCATGGAGTTCAGTCCCCTTCACTACTCAATACATGCAGACGCAGTGACACTACTCACTTCACACGCGCGTTTATTCCATCTTCAAACGCGTGCGCATGTCTATGAACACTCACATTGGTTATGCAATCATGAACACTACTCTCCCCACGCATGTCATCTAGATCACTGCTCGATCTATATACGCATGCGCGAGCCACAAACTTCCCCCGGCAGCCACAAACAAAGCTCGACTACAGAGGTAAGCTCTTCCCCGTCAACCTTTTCCTACTAGTTATAAGGCCGACCAGCTTCGGTGTTCCTGGAAGCAAGCTACCTCCGCTCACTGCGCCAATACTATGTGAGACAGATCACATCGGCACTGACCTCTGCTCTAAGTTATATTCTGCCACTTTTATAAACAACAAGTCGATCACAGTCACTCGATCCACAAATAGAGACCGCCCTTATCCATCACCTCCTGAATTTATCACTGTGACTGTACTTCCATTCAGGCACTGCCAGTACGTTTTTTAAGCACGATATCTCGATGCGTGCTACATTCACGCTTACAACAACCTTCCTCTTTGTCTACTACAGACCACGGTTACCCAGCATCCTAGATAGAAATCAGTTCTCATCTTTCACAACCTGGGACTCAATTTGCCAACCAGACCAGGTAAATGATTTTTAAACCATTTTTTCTACATTGTAAAACCATTTCATCAACTATAACTATGTCTTTTCACTTGTTTCAGAGACCTCCTGTCCTAATATTGGACAAAACCACCTGCCAGTGACTCATCCAGATTCTGGCCTCATACAAAATAATCACGTTAGCCATGACGCTTCAACTACCCTAGGTAGGTCATTTTTTCACAGTGTTTCCAAAACACTCCCCGTTTTAATTCCCGGTTTGTAACCTCACCATCCTTTGTCTCACCTATTTCAGGTGCCTGGCACTTCACCAACCTCATCGTGTTTTCTTTTAAAACAAATCCCCCAGTCCTGAAGACAGTCCGGTGCAATCACCAGCAGGTTCCACAACCTTCATCCGCTGGTTTGTCCATCTACTCACCGTACCAGAAACACCTGAACTCTGTGTGTGTCGACAAGTTTTCATACTGCCATAACATTAGCAGTATATGTAATCATAATCACCATTGTTGTACTAACCCACCTATGCGTACAATTACTGCATAACTTTATACAAACAAATTGGTTTTCTTGTGCCAAAGATGGAATACTTTACCTTTTGACTCTTGTAAAGGTTTTTACTTATGTAAATCTAATAAATCTCATTCTTCAATGTTTGAAAAAGATATCTTTATCCTTTGGTGTTTATGTTATGAGCTAACTGATATGTGCTAAATTAGCTCCACTGTGACCTTTGTCAAAAAGCTTCCTACTGAAAGCGTCAATGACTAGGGTAGCTGTTGACTCCAATTTCTTTCATAATTATTGCCTTACCCTCTGGAGTCAAGCCCCCTTAGAAAAAAAGAGGGTTCCCTGCCTTATCTTATACACTCCCTTGTGGCAGGACAGATTCCTATTTTTTAACCTGATCACTCTAGCCATTGAATGACCAATTATTTTGTCCTTCTAGTGGTACCCTTCACCCCTACTACTTCCTTCATGTCCTTGGCAGCCTAGTTCCTTAGAAGCTAATTTGAGGTAATCTGAGTCTATCTGTAGAAAATAAGCAAATTATGCAAGTGGTGAGGAGATACTAAACGCATGGAATAAAAGATCAACAGGACCAGGTTCTGATGTTGGGCGCTCCAGAGGCCTGAAGAATCCTCTTCTATGATCTCTGGATGATGTGTTGATCTTCATTTCAAAATTTACATCTGGTCTCCGGTCGGAATCTCGTAAAACTTACTTGGAAGCTATAAATGCATACAGTAATTTGGAAGCCTATTCCTTTTCAGTCTTGAATCCTGTGTTTAAAGGCCACTTCAATTAATGTCTTATTTACCCACCTATGAAACCAGTTAATCTGAAATGACTTCTTACTATAGCAATTTTGCATACATTTGACCCCCATGGTTACTGAGGAAAGAAGAATGGTGACTTGGAAAACCACCTTTTGGTGACGATCCCTTTAGAATGCTGGATAGAATTGCAGGCATTTTTGTCAGTAGAGCAGTTTACAGTGTTAAAGACCTGGTGGTTTTGCAAATACCCCTTACGTTTCTTCCTTAAATGGTATCTGAATGCCATATGAACCAGGAAGTGTCTTAATCTACCTTCTTCTCAAATGCGTCTTCGTTGCTGGGATGTTCCCGAGGGCCGTCACGTTTTACTCGGACAGAACTAAATCGTTTCGAGCATCTGAACGTCTGTCACCAATATGGGTACCTAAGCCTAAAAAGCATCAATTGCATGATGAGTAGTTGCTTTTATACTTCAAAGCTTCCCTTCTCTGATTTAAGACATCTTCCCCTGATGGGATTCATGCCCATGCAATTCACCCGAAGGCTACATCATAGGACTTCAGAGGCATGTTCCATTTCATGTCCCTACTTGGGCCTTTTGATCTGCTTTCTAGTAACATTACAGTTTGTACGGAAGTTCAAGGACGGTTGCCTCTTATGGACTGGCTGTCCTGTCAAACATATTTATCTGAGATGGTCTCCATGTGCCCCCTTTTTCTGGTTTCAGTGCTTGGAAATCTCCCACAAGTATGGAGGAAATGGAAACTTGTAGAAATAGTTACTACTGTACTATTCTATAGCCCCCTTTCAAAAATGGTCCTTACTCTCTAAAACATAGCTTTCTGTCAGGTTAGACCTACATGGATGGAAAAGAATGGGTTCTGTGTGAAAATGCCCCCTGGAAAAAGTCAGCAGGAGGTGATTTTGTTTTCCCTTCTCTTTTCCAAAAATCCTTCCCCTCCCACCTCCCCACATTCTTGGACGAGTGTTATTTACTATTCTGACTTTGGATAAGTGGAGGCAAGCGAGGAGAGTTTTTTCTGTGGCTGCTGGCTGGAGGCGTGGCTTATTAGTGGTACAGACAAGCAACACCTTTTTTAAAACTTAGTACCCGCCAGCAGATATGTGGATGCAAGTCAAGTGGGAGCTGTCGGGAGGAGGCGCCTTACCTAATGAGCAAACCTATTTAAGGTAATAGACGCTAGAAATATGCCTTTGTTGAGGCGGTTGTTGATTTACTAATTATACTGCACCCATTACTCTGCTCTCCATATTGCGGCTGCTTGGCAGCTCACTGACTTCTGGAACTAATGTTTCTGCTGCACATTGCGACGCTCTCTGCTTTTAACCGTGATGTACATTTTTGCTGCTTCTTGACCTCAACGTGCTAGCATTATTACTTGAATTCCTCCTCCATTTTAAATGTGAGTGTTTATTTCTGAGCCGGGAACCCAGGGGCCTGTTGATGTGACCTGGAGCTGTGCGGTTCATATCCAATCCTGGATTAATTCCTTCAGTTTTAAATCTGCACTGAGGGTTTGGCGGCTACCTTGGTGTTAGTGTGTAGCCGTCTGAAAGTCATCTGTCTCGGAGCAACCTGATTGACTGTTCTAATCTTGTCTCTAAGGCTTGGGCAGTGACTGCAGGCTTAGTGCCTTGGAACAGCCCTGGAGAGATTCGGTCAGGAACATTTCTTCTAATGGCTTTAATTTTCTTGTGAGGGTTGGGTTGTGATTTTGTGTGGTGCCTTGAAGCCACTTCTCTGCTAATCGACCCAGAGTCTGACTCTAATCACGGTGTGCTTTTTTCCTTCAATGTGTCATTGTGGTTCTTAACTAGCTGATGCATTTGTGCAGTGGGAATCCCCTCAAAGGATTGGCTTGTGTCCATACATCACAGATGAGGAAATGTTGACGGTGGCTAGTCTCCCTTTTCCACCCTCGCCTAAACAAACCATCTCAGCGCCCTTGACCAAGGAAGGGGAGGTTGCGCCAAAGCCTGCGAATGGTGAAGTCAGGAGGGGAATGTTATTAGCCCAGGGAACACCAAAGTCAGTTTTGAAGGAAAAAGAATCTGGGAGTAGACTAATAACTACTTTTATTCCCAAAACATTCCTGTCATGATTCCAGCCCCTCATGTCCCCAGACCTCCAAGATGTCAGGCTGGAGCCAGGCCACGATCACCTACATGGCCCTCAAGAGCCTCTCCATCCCTCCAAAGACCCACTTGGAGTCAGACTTGGCGCTTGTGGCACCAGACTCACTCACTCCCATAGGATAACATTGGGGATTGGACTTGTAGTGCATTGATGGGGACAAGATGGATCCCCCCACATGTTCTGGTTCCCAGAACTGCATGTGCAGTCTAGTCTTTTGAGTGTGGTTCAGCCCAGAGACACCTGGGATACCCAGAGACTATTTAAGCCACGCCCAGGCTGAGAAACATGCTTTGCGTTTTCTGCACCTGCAGCGTGACACTCACCGTGTTCGGATTGGTCTCCAGTAGGCCTACATCTTTCTTCTGCGCTCAGCTCCTGCACGAACACTGTTGGGAACAGCCTTACCTTGCGGCGCTTCTGCCCATCATTCATCGCTCCTTCTGTTCTGCGGGCATCTTCGGCAGCGTCATTCCCATCCCGGCACGCCGCTTCCTAGGGAAAAGAACAGAAAAAAGGCATTAGTAAGCATTCTGCAAATCTTCGCTTATTTTTAAATACTGTACGAGCTTCAAACGCTTACCTGAATCCCAGCCGCTCTGGGGGAACTCTGTCTCCGGAACTTCTCATCCATCTGCAAGAGGGAAAAGACACTCCAGGTTAGCGTGGAAACATCTAGAGACGCTGCATACCGCACTTACTCACCACATTTGTTCTTCATAACCGGCATCCACGCTGAAAATGTTGCGGCACCTAAAAGACACAGAAAAAGAACTCAGTTCAATACAAATACGAAAGGGGTGCATCACGCATCGCGCTCTGACTCGCCTTCAGCGCACTCATCTCAGCAGGCACGCTGCCATCCCCAGACACCGGCCATCATCTAAGGAAGGAAAGGAACAAAGTTAGAGAACTGTTCAAAAGACTCATTATACTTACCTGTCGGACTTTTGCCAGTGAAGTAACTAGGCAACAACGAGCCTGCATCAATCAACACGCCCCTGTACTGAAAGCAGGATGGAGAGCACACTATCCAAAAAAACAAGGTGAGCTGTGGATCAAAGGGAAGGGTTGGACCCCGGGGAAGGGAATAGTTTCTTACCTGTAACTCCATTTCTCCAGCATTGGTATCTTTCATGGATTCACATGCTTAGAATATTCCCCGTCAGGCTGGGAATCCCCGGTACATTATATAGACCCTTTCCCGTAGGAAAACTTTTTCGACGCTATGCGTCCTATCCACCTCGTTTTGTATCATGCGTGCCCGCGCCGTCAGGACGCCATGATATAAATACAGGACCCGCCCCCGCGCTCCCTCAGATTTCGGCCCCCAAAGTAGTGGGGGAACCAGTTTGCATGCTCAGGGGAGGCAGGCGGGCGCATGTGAATCCATGAAAGATACCAATGCTGGAGAAATGGAGTTACAGGTAAGAAACTATTCCCTTCTCCAGCATTGGATCTTTCATGGATTCACATGCTTAGAATAGATTACATAGCAGTACCATCCCGAAAAAAGGAGGCGTGCATGCAAACTCACATACTTTCCTCACAATGCCCGTTCCCTATGGTCGTGTCAGCAATAGTTAACATAGAGAACGAACAATATTCAATCATAATTGCAACAAGATCTAACCCCTCAACCGGGGAGTACCTTATTGGAATAGGTGTCGAAGCACCGCCTGTCCCATCCGAGTATCTTCGGCATGTTGTTGTGGCAGGCAGTAATGGCGGGTAAAAGTGTGTGTAGCCGCCCAGGTAGCCGCCATGCAGATGTCCCCCAGAGGAACTCCAGACCACAGCGCCGTCGATGAAGCCGCCGCTCTAGTTGAATGAGCTCTTGGGCGTCGCAGAAGAGGCTTCCCAGCCTTGGAATGGCAGTACGAAATGGTAGACGATACCCATCTTGACAGTCCTTGCTTTGAAATAGCTTTGCCTTTAGCACCCAAACCATAGGCCACGAACAATTGTCTCGTTTTCCTGAAAGGTTGCGTGCGATGCAGATGAAACTTGAGAGCCCTTTTCACGTCTAATGTGTGTAACGTGCGCTCCGCTCCCGAGCATGGCTCTGGAAAAAACGTAGGTAAGACAATAGAGGAATGTTTATGGAACACTGAAGGAGCTTTCGGTATGAACTGTGGGTTAGTGGCAAGGACCACCTTGGTCTTGAAAAATCTTAAGTATGGTGGGTCTACCATTAGAGCTTGGATTTCCGAAATACGTCGGGCTGAAGTGATGGCCACCAGGAAGGCCAATTTCCACGACAAAAACTTTAGAGACGATGATGACATTGGTTCAAAAGGAGGTTTCATAAGAGACGCTAACACCAGATTGAGGCTCCACACCGGAGGAAATCTCTTCTCGGGAGGGAAACTCCTAAACAGACCCTTAAGGAAGTGCTTAATCAGGGGGTCGCTGAATAATGGCACGGAATGTCGTCGACGTGTAAACCTGGAGATGGCGGCCAGGTGTACTTTTATCGACGACACCGATAAGCCCTTTTGAGCTAAGAACAGCAAGTATGGAAGGAGCTGTTCCGGCGTAATCGACTGCGGAACCAAACCTGGGTGATCCCCACACCACTGACAGAAACTCCTCCATTTGTACGAGTATGAAGTGTTTGTGGAAGGTGCTCTTGCCGCTTGCAGAATACGACACTCCTCCGGAATCGTTAGCTGACCAAATTCGGTGAAGTCAGGAGCCAGGCCGTCAACTTGAGGCTGTCCGGGTCGTGATGCCAAACAGTACCCTCCTGTCGAGACAGAAGGTTGGGGATCTTCCTGAACCTCATTGGCTCCGCCGCCGCCATGTGCAGCAGGTCTGAAAACCACACCTGTCTGGCCCAATACGGGGCCACCAGAATCACCCGACATGGGTACTTGAGGATCCATTGCAACGTCCTCCGGATAAGAGGAAATGCGTACAGAAATTTGTTCGTCCATGGGAAGGAGAACGCATCCCCCAGTGAGCCCTGCTGAGGCCATCTGCTTGCATACTGCGGGCATTTCCTGTTGTCCTTCGTCGCGAACAGATCGATGGAAGGATGTCCCCACTTCTTGAATACATGTTGTAGTTGCTGGTCGTTCAGCACCCATTCGTGAACTTCGTTCATTTCCCTGCTGAGGGCATCGGCCTCCACATTTCTCACGCCTGGCAGGTGGAACGCCAAGATTAGCATGTTGTGTTGCAGGGCCCAATGCCAGATTTTCTGTGCCTCCATCGACAGGGACCTGGAACGTGTTCCTCCTTGTTTCCGTAGGTAAAACATTGTAGTCGTGTTGTCCGTCATGACACGCACCACGGAGTCTCTCAATTGAGGAAGAAAAGATTTTAGAGCCCACCGCACTGCTCTCAGTTCTAGCAGGTTGATATGCAGGGAAGACTCTCGTAACGACCACCGGCCTTGTACCTGTAACGTGTCCAGATGAGCTCCCCATCCGCTCAGCGATGCATCCGTCACCACCGTCTTCTGGAACTCCGGTTCCACTAGAGGCATTCCTTTCGTTAAGTGAGTAGAAGCTCTCCACCAACAGAGTGTTTGTACCAGTTGTTAGAAATTCCTGGCAAGGCCTCATAAACAGACGGCAGTTGTTTATCAACGGAATGCAGGATGACATGGTCCCTAGCAGGGACATGTATTTGCGCACCGACACCCTGGTACCGCATCGCCATTCCGACGCCTTGCCTTGTAGCTTCTGTATCCTTTCGCTGGATGGTCTTACCAGGCTTGTGTGCGTATGAAACTCCGCTCCTAGAAAGACCAAGGTCCTCGAAGGCTCTACGGAGGACTTGCTGAAGTTTATCGCGAAGCCCAGTTCCTGTAAGAGGGACATCGTGGCCCCCAGACTGTTTCGTGTTAGTTCCATGGACGACCCTCTGACCAGCCAGTCGTCTAGATAGGGATAGACATGGTGACCGTCCTTCCTTAAATGGGCCGCTATAGGGGCCAAACACTTGGTGAACGTCCTGGGGGAGGACTTGAGACCGAACGGGAGGACCATGAACTGAAAATGCTTTCGCCCGACGACGAACCTTAAATATCTCCTGTGTCGTGGACGTATTGGGATATGAAAATATGCGTCCTGAAGGTCTAGCGACGACAGATAATCCATGGGTTGCACTGACCTGATAACCTCCTGGAGCTTTAGCATTTTGAATTTTGAGCTCTTTAGCCATTTGTTGAGTACCCTCAGGTCGAGAATGGGCCTCCATTTTCCATTTGGCTTCTTGACAACGAAGAACCGGGAATAAACCCCTTGTCCTTCCTGTGCCACAGGAACCCGTTCTACCGCTCCTTTTTGCAGCATAAGAGCCACCTCTTGTCTTAGAACTCGAAGGTGGGGCTGGGCCGAAAACACTGGCGGAAGACTTGGAGGCTTGTTTTTGAATTGCAGCGCATGACCCATGCAAATCGTGTCCAGAACCCATCGATCTGTGGTGATGCATTTCCATTGGTCGATATGATGAGAGACTCGACCCCCCAGGACGTTCCGAAGGCCGTCATTGGTTGCTGGTTTGCTTGTCCTTCGTCGACGAGGGACCCGAGCCGCGTCTTCTGGAGGCTTGATAATCTCTGCCTCTACGTGCCGACTGGGATGCACGTCTGTAACCTTGTGAGGAGTATGAGGGCCTGTTAAATCCACGGTCCCTAGAGGCTCCAAAGCGGGAGTTTCCGGAAGCACCCCTGAAGGGGCGAAAAGAGCGAAAACTTCTACCTGTCTGGAGGGCGCCGAGAGACCTAGCGGTATCCGTGTCTTCTTTCATCCCCTTCAAGGCTTCATCTACCTTGTCTCCAAACAGATGTTCTCCTTCGCATGGCATGTCTAGGACTTTGTACTGGACTTCAGGTCTGAAAGTAGTACATTTGAGCCACGCTTGTCGACGCAGTACTACGCCATGATTGATTTGTTTGAAACCAGCCTCTGCTATGTCCACCGCAATATTAATTGCGTGGTTCGAGGCCTCCTCACCATCTCGTACTAGCAACATGGCTGCTTTTCGATGTTCTTCCGGCAAATGTTCTAGGATAGGGGCTATTTTATGCCACATCTCCCTATCGTATCGTGATACAATCGCCAAGGAGTTGGATGCTCTTACCGTCGTGGCGCCGACTGAGAGCACCTTTTTCCCAAAGGCGTCCTGCCTCCTGGCCTCGCTTTCTGGTGGGGTTGAACATTTTTGCTGTACTCTGGCCTTCCTAGCCGCTGCCGCCGATACCACAGAGTCTGACAGAGGCTGTGATGTTAGACATTTTGGAGTGGACTCCGGAGCTTTAAACTTTTTCTCAGTACGCCCCTTAATAGCCGGTTCCGAGAACGGGTGACGCATCGTCTTGAGGCCTTCTTGCCACACGTGGTCCAGGATTGGGATGGCAAATACCGATTTCCTCCTTTGACCCATGTGATCAAAAAGAAAACAGTCTTTCTTTTGCTCCTCAGGAATTAAGCCGAACTCTGAACACGCTTTTCCCATCATTGCATGGAAGGCTCCCACATCATCCGGAGGAGATGGTTGTGCCTGGCTCCTCGTAGACTCTACCTCTACATCCGAATTCCATGTTGGGTCTCTCGACGGCGACAGGGAAATGTCCGACCCTGAGTCACCTCGTATAGAATCGGACTCCGATAGCTCACCCTCCTCCTGCGCTCGAGGACGATCCTTCACCGCCTGGGAGGCCGACTGGCTTCTGGTCGTCGAACGAGCTGCTTGAGCTTGCTCGTCGACGGAAGGTGCAGAAAATATCAACGATGAAGTGCCAGGCTGAGGGATCTGCGTATCTAGACGCTGCAGGAGCTTCTGAAGTGTATTAAGCACATCCAGAGACAAAACCATCTGGGGGGTCAGCAACGTCGAGGATAGAGGGGCCACACCCCCACTCATCGTCGACGTATTGGAAGGCCGTAAGCCCAAGTCCGACGGCTGCATAACCATGCCACATTCTCCGTCCACCGACGACACCGACAAGGCCGTGTCTGGCTGCAGTAGGACCTCAGGGGGGGCCGGGTCACAGACCTCTGGCTGCCAGGCCATAGATTGAGTCACTGTCGACAAAGGAATCCCCATCGCTCCTGCCTGAATAGTAATAGGCATCGTCAGCGACACCGGGGTCGACGAGCAAGTAGCCGGCACCGAGCCTTTAGACTTTGTAGCTGATTTCGTTGCCGACTTCCCTGCTGAAGAGTCTCGACTCACGGAAGACCTAGGACGGTCCCCTGAGGAGGATTTTGATGTCGCTTGCCTCTCCGTCTTAGAGGATGAGGAGGAGGAGGCCTTTTTGTGTGATGAGGAAGACCCAGCATGCTTCTCCGTAGGCTTGTCCGCAGGGCGTTTTTCGACCGGCCGTACCTTCTTCGGGGGAGGTTCCGACTTGCTCCTGGAGGCCGTGGAGCCAACTTCTGATGCCGGATAGGCACCCGCTCCGTCGTTAAGCCAGTCGACCAACCTTCTTTTTCGGTCTTTAAGGGTTTTTTGGGAGAAACCCTGGCATATCTCACATGTATCCGCCGTGTGGTGCGGGTGGAGACAGTAGATACAATCCATGTGGGCATCACCTTCATAGACTTTGAGTCCACATGTCGCACAAGGACGAAATAAAGCTTTTCCGGACATATTATTTCCAGAATGTAACGTCGCCGAAGCGAAATACAACCTAATTATGACTAGCAGTAACCGCGAGGATCCCACTACTTTGAAAGACGGTTGAAATCTGAGGGAGCGCAGGGGCGGGTCCTGTATTTATATCATGGCGTCCTGACGGCGCGGGCATGCATGATACAAAATGAGGTGGATAGGACGCATAGCGTCGAAAAAGTTTTCCTACGGGAAAGGGTCTATATAATGTACCGGGGATTCCCAGCCTGACGACGGGGAATATTCTAAGCATGTGAATCCATGAAAGATCCAATGCTGGAGAAGAAGGGGTTCAAGCACACAGAGACAATAGGAAGTTAAACTCTACCAATCCTGTGTTTCAGGCCCAGTCTCCAGTCGAATAGCCTCCAGGGAAGGGTTCGCGGTCGTAAGAGGTCCGAACAGGCTGAGTGACGTCCCCGTGGATACAAGGTGAGCGTTACATTCCATTAAGATCTCTGGAACCATTCCCCCATTGTTGAGGCTTGATCAAACGGCTAATTGTGAGTTGATAACCCACAATTCTCCAAATTTTCAGACAAAGATGACGAACCCTCTTTGTGAGTCCTCTGATCTTTTTAAATATGACTTTGGAACAGAGTAATAGACTCTGGAGACAGACTGTTCTTTCTTCTGTGACTTGCCTCCTTCGCTGGAATCTCTCTGCAAACCGTCTCTGTCCACATTCAAGGAGTAAGTTCTCCTAGTATCTCCTCTAAGACGTAATGAATGGGATAATAAGCCGGTTGTGGGGAAGGGTCTATCAAAGGTGCTCTTAGGGTGTGGGAGGGGGAGGGGGAGATCTCTGCCTCCCTGCACCTCCCCCAAAAAAGGGATTCACTGCATTAAAATGCTGGGGACAGAGACAGTGCACTTGTTACAAATGAAACCAACCTATGCTCAGAAATGAATATGGGGGTGAAACCCAGAGGTTTATTGTTGAGCTCTGCGGTTCCATGAAGGGATAATGGGTCCTTGAATAAAAGCCAGGCACGAGTGATATCGGTTTCAGGTGCTCAGCAGGGCACTATTTGACAAGGTTTGTCCTCATTTGTCAGGGACCACCAAACACTATTAACTAATCAGTCGAGTGGGCAGGTGATGTGTAGAATTAATGGCCCAGGTGTGTGCCACCGGTAAATCTTAAATAAGGGCTCCCTGAGTATTGACTTGTCTTCAAGCGAGGATCTGAATAAGTTTCCGAAGGGCCCCTCTTTTTACGAAAGTACGTCATCCCACAACTTGCAGAGAATCTGTATTGACCGACAAATATTTAAGTTGTCTCTCTTGGAGGGCGGGTCCTTCAAGCCCAACAATTGTTATTGAGAGTGTTCTACCTGAGGAGAATATGTACATGATCATGCGCCGCTCTAGGATACTGCAACTCTTTTGCAGAGATCCGCAACTTAACTGGTGTTTCCACAAGTGATTTTAAAAAGGGTTGACTTTGTTGTTTACGGTTTGACTGAAAGAGCAGTGGTAGTCCTGAATTCCAAATTTGTCTTTGACTCCATGATAATCTGCGAGTTCTGGTGTTTGACGTCTTCCCCCCCCTTTTAAGAAGAAAGACAGGAAAGCTCAAACGCCTATCCCGCGGGCAGAGATTGCAAAGTTGAAACAAAAATGCAACATTCAGAAGGCACTAATATTTGGGCGTGGCTACTCAATGTTTGAATCAGGAAATGTGGATGTTCTGCCCATGGGGAATACCGGAGGCAAGCCCCTCTTCCTGATCTCCTGGAATACTAGGGGTTATAGGCATTTATTTACTGAGCCAGCTGTGGGGGCGAAGCTGAAGACCGCCCATATAATTACCCCCCAGGAGACTTAGATGACCCATGCCCCCTATATTGGATGGTTAAGTAGTCATTAGCCAGCTGGCGAACCAGGGTATCTGGGGTCGCCCTTCAGGGGGCCTCTTGACCTTAATTTGCTTCTCTAGTGATCTTCTAGTCAAAGACTTGTTTAGTATCGTAAGAGGAACACTAGCTACTCACGTCTTGCTGGGAGCTAACCCATGTGAGTTGCTATTGGTGAACATCTACTGGCACACAGGGATAGGGTGCCTGGAGATGTTTCTCCAGGCTGTTGTCTTCTGTGTCGTATTGGCAGGAAGTTGTTCTGTGGGGGGACAAATTCTGCTGTCAGGGGAATCTCAATTCTGACTGCATTGGTCTAGGATCGCAGCACACCTCTAAAGGAAGCAATGGTATCCGGTGGTTTTCTACTATGGAAGGTATGGGGCTTTGGGCATTGAACAAGGGCTTCTGCAGTAGAACCCCAATCTGCGACGTAACAAGCTCAACACTTGATTACATCTTTGTGGATGACTGGCTTGGGGCATCCTGCTCGAAATTTAATGTGGAGTTTACGTGATATAGTGATCATGCATTAATAGCGGCAGCATTTGAAGTTCTCAAAAAATCGTATTGAAATCCAGGGCAGGTTAGCATCAGACTGGGTGTCGCATTTCGGCCAGGTCATGGGTGATATTGGTTTGCACCACATCCCGGTTTAATCAGAATGGGACCCCAGTGCAAATGCACACATGGATTTTGGTGAGGATGGGATTCTCAGATTAAGTCCATCAGTTTGTCTAGGGCTAAATGAGGAGACAGAGCTAATCCAGCTTCCTATTGTCAGATAGAGTTCCTCGATGCGGACAGTAAGATCGTTGCCTCAATTTTACTACACCACCTGGAAGCATGGGCAGCAGGGTCAGAACGACTCTCGAAATGGCAAACTGGCTTCAGAAGACAGATGGGGACCTTGTTAAATGGTTTGGTCATTAAAACTGTTCAGTATATTGTGTTGTGAGACATATGAAGCAGTTTATGGAGCCTCCTTGACCTAACTGCTGCCTTTGATGCACTGGATCGTGGGTTATTATGGAAAGTTTGCTAGCTGGGGCATTCCAGTGGTTCTCTTAAGTCTGCTCATGGCCCTTAAAGCAAGAACTGCTATGCAAGTTCGGTTAAACAATTCAGGGTCCCTCTCAAGGTCGATCGCAAATCACAGTGGGGGGTGAGACAGGGCTGTGTAATTGCCCCGTGTATATTTATTTCATATTTGGCAGACATCATGGGGGCCTTTCAGGGGGCCTCTCTGATTATCCCGAAATCGTCTCCGCTCTGCTTTCAGTGGCTCTTGTACGCAAAAGATTTATTTCTGTTTGATGCTAGTAAAATCGGCCTGCAGCGTTTGATTTCCTCACTTTCCCAATTTATGGGTGAACATTTTTTTGATAGTTAATCTCTCCAAATCTAAAATAATTCGATTCTCCAACGGTAAAAAGAAATGTACTCCTAAGTGGGCTATAGATACATTTATAATTCCATGTGTTGATTCCCTGGTTCATTTGGGTTACCCAGTATTTGCAAGAGTCTCCCTTAAAAATAGTGTCACTTGGATGAATCAAGTTACGGAGAAGTTGATGCCTCAAACCAAAATGTATATACAGTTTGGTAGGTTCTCCCTCATACTATTCATAAATTACTATGAAGCTATGGTGATTCCTAAGATACTGTATATTTACTCACCCGTTTCCTATCTTGGAGCATCTGCCTATGGTTGAGGGGAACATTTGGAAACCAATTTTAACTGTACCTACAAGTTTTCCTGTAGCTCCGGTCTGCTATGATTTTGGGTATAGTTTCTCTTAAATCCTGTGCTGATTGGAGAATTCCATCTCTCCTAAGCAACATTTTGCTACCGGACGAGAATTTGTTATATGTTGATTTTAAAGTTCTCTATCTTACAGTGTTGCCCAAGAATGAGGGCTCTTAAAGCACTTTGCAGCTTAATATTAGAAAATACTGATTGCTCCTTAGAGCATCCAAGTGTGGTCAAATCCTTGTTATATTGCTACGACTGGATGAAAACTATGGACCAATTTCGCTCCTATCCATCTTTATTTCACCTTTCTAACACCTTTTCTTGGCATTTATCCCCATAAATTGACCTGTGCCACGTTTAGTAGTTTATGTTGAAAAATGCTTAATGCAAAACAAACCCTGATAAGATATAACAAGAGCCCCGTAAACTTGGGAGGGTGAGGTTTTGTAAGGCTGTAGTAACTGTCAAACATTGGGTAATAATCTACCCGGGGTTAAACGCACTTCGTGACCTGTAGCTGGGTAAGTTTCTTCATTCTCCTTTGGAGATATGGTATTGTTTATTTATATAGCGCCTAAAACAGGCAAGTGTTTCAAAGCACTTGGGGAGGGTGGGAACATGGGGGGGGGGGGAATAACAGTCGCTCAAATCCTTTGAAATTCTGAGACGATAATAGTCTTCACAGGCAGTAATGGGGTAGAAAATACATTTAACCATTTCAGATACAGCAAATGGGCCTGACAGCGATTCTGCAGTTTAACCGGTGCGATTAAGGGGTGAAGGCAAGAGAGAACAGACAGACGATCTTCAGGCATGGTGTGCAAGGATCATGCAGTGCACAGAAGGTCACAGGGAGCATCAAGTACACCTGGTCGGTTGAGACTGGGCAAGTGCAGAGAGAGTCACTCTCTTGGGTTATTTTTCAAGTGCATTGAGTGTGGGTGGGGTGTAGGGCCCTGAGGCAAGTGCGTAAGAGGATTGGCGGGGATGCTGGGGACCTGTGGGACTCTGAGGTACACCAGGCGGCCAGTCGGCGGGGAGGAGGAGGAGGAGGATCTCCCTCCAAATCTCTGCTTGGAGAACCTGCTCACTTGCAGAAGGTTGGAGGTAGATGGGCGGAGGGCCCATGAGGGACAGTATTTAGGTAGGCAGCATTGCAGGTAGGAAGGAGGCTGAATTAAATGCACTTAAATAAATGTTTGGTGGCCGCACCACATCTTTAGTAATTGGCATTACCTCTTTTATTAGTGCACTCAGCTTGGAGGAGTTTTAGTCTGCTTACCAATTTCGATCAGTTTTAATATTTCTGGGGAATGTTGATTCAAAATGATTTATTTGTAAACAATGTATGGTGGATTTTAAAGTTTGTACTATATTATGTTTTATGACGCTTGATCCTTTTTTTCAAGGTTGTTTTTTTTTTTCTTTCTTTCAACCAAGAAAAAAATAAATGCACACACTGTTCTACCTCCAGTTCTAGAATATTTGGGGAAAGGTTTTGATTTTTGTGGGAGTGCAAATTTGGGGAAATGTTGCCCCCCAGCAATCTTTTCCCAGGCAACTTTATCACTGGACACCAAAGGATGAGGTGCACATCCTCGTGGTGGGCTTGGGGAGGTGGAATGTGACTGTGAATGTACCCGAAGTCACTAAAAATAAACGGATGAACTGTTTGTGCTACAATAAATGGTCCTGTCCTAGAAGTATGGAGGAAAGGGAACAATGTACTTTGTTTCCATTGCGTTGAATGCACGTTCGGAAGCAGGTTTTAACTTAGTTGCAGTCTTTGCAGTCCTGTGTGCTTTGCTGCAGTATAAACTTTGCTGAATTCTACTCTCTTGCCTGGATCAGCGCTCCTTGGTCCTGCCTTTCTATTACAAAAGCTGCCTGCCGGCCCGTTGTTCGGAAGAGAGTTGGAACTGAGTTGCAGTCCTCGTAGGACAAAAGGGTGAGGGGATATAAATATAAAGTTGAATTTCTGAAGTATTTTCTTTGGAACACTGTACAATGATTATTACAGGACCCAGCAAGTGCAAGAAAAAAATACTAAAACCCCATTGCCCTTCTTACATACCTTGATGAGTAGCAGGTTAGGCAGACCTGTTTCTGCAGCGCAAATCAGTAAATCACTGATTCAGGGTTCAGTCAGAATTAACAGTGGCAGCTAAAGGTTTATTTTATATTTTGCTTTTCTTTAGTTTTATTTTGAAAAAACTTTCAGCACATGTATAAAGAAGCAAATAATTTAAATTATAATTCACAACATATAAACATTCACATAAATAGCACTTTTTCCATTTGATCAATAATAAAAAACATCTGGTTTTATAGGCAGTTCTTAAAAATATTTGTTTTATTCGTATTTATATAGCGCACAGCATCCGAGGACATCGTGGCACTTGTTACAGTACAATGCTTAGTTACATAGTCATGAGGCATGCATTTGTTACATAATGAGCAGTTTGAGCAAGGATGAAATAAAATATATATATATAAGGTTACAATATAGTTATATTACATTTCTATTTATATTACAATATACATGACAGGAGTAGAGGAGGAAGTCGCTGTGTTAGTTGAGGAAAGTGGTCTTGAGGTTGTTGCGGAAGACGGAGATGGGAAGTTTCAGCTCTAAGGGTGGCAGGGAGTGAGTTCCAAAGTTTCGGTGCAATATAGGAGAAGCCTACACCACCAGCTGTGGCTCTCTTGATGCGTGGTATGTGTAGCTGGTTGGTGTACTGTGCTCTGGTGTGGCGAGTGGAAGTGGTCTTTGATATTGCTTCAGATAGGTATGTGGGAGCACTGTTGTTGATGCATCTGTGTGTGATGGTGAGGATTTTGAGAGTAATGCGGTCTTTGACCTGTAGCCACCGCGCTGCAAGTCTGGCATGGGATATATGGTCTCTTCTAGGGATGCTCATAGTGGCTCTTAGGGCATTGTTTTGTGTGGTTTGCAGTCTGTGAATGTTCTTGGCAGAGGTGCCATCTAGGAGAGTGTTGCAATAATCGAGTTTAGTGCCTATAGTTGCTCTAGCTATGGCCAGGCGGTTGGGGGCGGATAGGAAGGGTTTAATGGCATTGGTGCTGATGCAGAGGCTGTGGCGCTGACTCGTTTGTTCATCGATAGATTTGCGTCAATGTGAACACCTAGAGTCTTGATGGAGGATGATACAGAGATGGTTGAGTTGTCTATGTTGAAGTTGGCGTATTGGGGGCTAAGCTTCGTTATTGTGTTTTTCTGGCCAAAGATGAGAATTTCAGTCTTCTCCCCATTAAGATAGAGGCCATTGATTGCCATCCATGCTTGGATAGTAGCATAGATGTTGTGAAGGGCCATGGCGTCTTGGTAATAGAGTCCAGATAGAGGTATAAGTACTTGTGTGTCGTCTGCATAGTTGGTATATGCAACACCCATGGAGTCAAGTAGGTCGAAGAGTGGTTTTGTGAAGAGGTTATAGAGGGTGGGGGGGCTGTACATGATCCTTGGGGGACACCGCAGTTCATAGTGGTAGAATCTGCATTTGCTGTGTCGGAGTAGACCTTCATGGCTCTTCCTTTGAGATGTGATTCAGGATGCTGCTTGTTTAGCGAAATGGGCTGCATGAATGAGGTGGGTGGTAAGTGTCTGGTGATCTACCAGGTCAAAAGCTGCTGATAGATCGAGAAGGAGGAGCAGGGCAGGTTTGCCTTTGTCCATGATCTGTGAGATTTGATTTTTTAGATCTAATAAGGTGGATTCTGTTCTATGCCCGACATGGAAGCCAGATTATCTTTTGCCTAGCAGGCATTAGCTTCTATGTATGATTGGATCTGGTTGTGAGCTGCTTTGTCCAGGATTTTCAAGAGGAATTGGACTGTCGTTATCAGTCTGTAGTTGGGTTGCGCTGGGTAAAGTGTATTATTTTTTTTTTTTAAAGAAGTGGCCGCACACAGGCTTCCTTGAGACTGTTTGGGACAGTTCCTGTTTGGAATGATGCGTTAATGAAGGCAGTAATCAGGGGTGCTAGGTCGTTAGCGCATCCCTTGATGATTTTTGGGAGGGCAGATATCTGCTTTGCAGAGAGATGGTTTGAGGTTTTTGATGAGATTAATGACCTCTGGTTCAGTGATGTCTCTGAAGGCGAATTGAGTGTGATTGAAATTACTACACTGTCTTGTGTAGGGTGGTTAGCTTTTTGGTTTGGGAGGGCTTTGCAATGATTTTGGATTTTATTCTGGAGGATTTTTATTTTGTTGAGCATAGCGGACTGAATGCTCGCACACCAGGCTTTGTCTTTGGTTATCTCGTCTGCGGTAGCAGGGGGGTGTGACTAGTTTATTAAAGATTGTGAATAATTCTTTAGTTTGGGAATTGGCCTTTGAAATCCTATCATTGAAGGAGTTGGATTTTGCTGCTAAACTGGCTTTTTTATATTGGAGGGCTAGCTGTTTGAAAAGGCTCTTATTTAGGTTGCTGGGATCCGTTTGCCAGTTTTTTAGTGACTGACGCTTTTGTGCTCGGAGGGTTTGAAGTTCCTCCGAGAACCAAGAGTTTCAATGAAATGATTTTTTTTCTTTCTTGCTTTCAAGTGGGGCTATAGAATTTATGGCATTGGTGAGAGTATCATTAAAGATAACTGATAGTATATTTGGGTCCTGAGAGAAAGGTGGTGCTAGGCAGGGGTTTTTGAGGTAGGGTCGCAGGTTGTCTGCGTTGAGTTTTTTTAGAACTTCTTATAATGGCATGTGGTGCATGGGTGAGAGTCTTGGGTCTGGGGTTGGTGGGGATAAGGAATTCAATGCACGTGTGGTCCGTCCATGGAAAGGCGGTGTTTGAAATAATGTTGGATGCACAGTTGTGATCCATGACCCAGTCAATGGTGCAGCCTTTGGAGGGAGTGAGTGGGGGTGAGGACTAGGTCTGCGAGTTCTTTTGCTAGGATTGTGGCTGATCCTTAGGATCATGGAATCCTAAGTTTAGGTCTCCTAATAGAAGGATTTTGGAGGATTGTTTAATTGTTACTGAGCCAGTGGGAGAGGTGCTCTTAGAAGTCTGCTGGGAGTCCGGGAGGTCTGTATAGGATGTGGATATTGATTATATTATTGGGGGGAGAGCGTAAGCTTGGCTGATAGGATATCGGCGTTTCCACCCCATGTACTATGGTCTGCTAGTCTAATGGACAGTGAGTCTTTGTGGATGAGGGCGACTCCCCCACCAATATTATCTGGTCTATCTTGCCTAAGGATGGTGTAGCCTGGGGGGGTAGGGCTAGTGCGATGGCTGGGCAGGAGGCATCATTCAGCCAGGTTTCGGTGATGCATAGATCCAGATTCTGTGTGGATAGTAGATCGTTTATCTCTAAGGCATGTGCAGGTAGGGAGCGTACGTTCAGTAGTGCACATTTGAGAGGTGGGTATTGTGTGCCTTTGATATTTTTTTTATACTAGTATGGGGGTGAAGTGTGCTTGTTGTGGTGGTGGAGGGCTTAGTGCGAGGTAGTGTTGAGGCAAGTTGGGGTGGTGGGGAGATAGGGGCAGTGCATTTGCTCATCTTAGTGTGGGGTAGTGGTGCGGTGCGGGTGCCTAATCTGGTATTTCTAGTCGTGATGGGTGTGGGTGAGCAGAGTAAATACCTGGAAAGTGATTGATTTCTGAGATTGTGGAGTCTGATAGTTAGGCCAGGTGGCTGAGACTGTGATGATATAGGGCCTCATCACGACCTCGGCGGTAACCCTTAAATCCGGCGGTAGCGCTATTACCGCCGGATTTAAGGGTCCGCCGAAT
This sequence comes from Ambystoma mexicanum, assembly GCF_040938575.1. Lineage (NCBI taxonomy): Eukaryota > Metazoa > Chordata > Amphibia > Caudata > Ambystomatidae > Ambystoma > Ambystoma mexicanum. The sequence continues at coordinate 586,514,460 of NC_090929.1, read as the reverse complement.
CAGGGCCTCGGCGGATTTCAACCCAGCTCTGAGCTGGTGTGAAATCCGCTGAGAATTCGCGTTCATACCGCCGGCGGGAAATCTGAGCGCGAAATTTCCCCATTGTGCCCAATGGGGAATGGGGCATTCCCGAATGGGCTCAATGAGGAATTGGGACTTCGAAGTCCGCCCAACTCGTGATCCTGCGCTATCGTGATGAGGCCCATAGTCTGGTGCTGTGGCAGGTGAATTTAGTGCCGGGTGCTGAGTGAGGTGTGCTGGGTGTATATGGGGAGACGTAGGGGCCATTACTGTGATGACTATAAAGAGGGCTGTTAGGCTGGCTGGGCAGAGTTTGGCAGGGAGTGTGTTATTATAGGCAGTTAATAATAAAATCGTTCCCATTTGTGTCTATCAAATTCCCAATTTCTTTTCCATTTCCTTCCAAATACCAAACGCTACAATAGTGAACAGACCATATAGAGTTGACCAAAATTGGTCATTCTGCATGTTGTCAATTTTTCTGACATAATGTGCATACCCTTTCATGCAACATGCTGCCAAATTAGGGCCAGTTGTCAACATGTGTCGCAATGTTTCTACCTCACCAGGGCACAATCTACAAGAATTGACATAATCCCCCAAGAGATTTTTTTACTCCGCCACATTCCTATACATTCTTTTGTAGGAAGGAGGTTAAGTCTCAGGTACAGGATGAACTGTTTCAATCAATGGAACAAATCTGTCAGGTAGCTTCAGGGCTTAAAATAAGCTCTGTTAAGAGAACGCCTTATCATTTTTTTTGTGTAGGGTATCAATGTTCAAAGCCCTGTCCCACAGTTTAGTCTTTGCTTTTATTATTTTCTCAAAGTCCGGTGTAGTTTTAAAACTATCTGTCCGGATAGCCAATCCCACGAGATGAGTTTTAGCCTTTTTTTAAATCCTCAGGAAAGGAGTTTGTCTGGTTGTTTAACATACTTTTGCCCAATAATTTTAACAAATCATTAGTTACAATCAGATCTCAGCAATTTTGCATATAATAAAGTGTGTCTGACCAACCATAAAGATTTTAATGAGCAGAGGCCGTACTCCAATCTTAGTGCTTTGACTGGGAAAGATTTAGGTAAATTAATAATGGATTATAGCATTTTGCATTCAAGCTTATCCAACCATTGAACATGTGTGCCAGGAATCGAATTGAGCGCATAGAGAATCGTTGGACTCATGCTTAGCTTAGGTGGTAGACTTTGAGGAAGTCTTAGATGTTTTGGCCACCTCGACACTCCATAGTATTTTTTAATACAAGCCACTTCTTCCATATTTTTCCCCTGGTACAAACTTTGTAATAAAATTGTGCCCTCCTAATTTTTACAGCACATCCCAGCTAAACAAATTCTCTTGTCCTTTGTAGAACCATTCCATCTTAATGACAGAGAAATTGGTCTTTTTCATAGCTACCCTTACTCGGGCACATTGTCTTTGTTTTAGAAGTATTTATTGCCATGAGGTTTTTATTTGCAAAGTTTTTCAGTGCAGTTGATGTGCGCTGAAGGCCAATTTGAGGTACAATCAAATAATATTAAGTCATCTGCATAGGACAGACCACTTACATGGGTACTGTTTATTTTTGGTGGGAAATTGCCCGCACTCTAATTCACTTTCTATATCGGCTGTATAAAATTATACAAAACAGGGCCCAACACATAGCCTTGTTTTAGGCCCCTATTTGTATTCTGCTATTCTGTGTGGGTGGCTTCCAATTTTAAGTGGATGGTTATAGATGTATACAGCTGTTGTATATGATGTAATAATGGAGCCAATGCCACATTTCTTAAGTTTTTCCCCACAATATTGGTCTTGAAACAAAATCAAATGCCTTTGTAATATCCACATAACATAAATTGGTGCCCTTCTTATATTCAGCGACATACCAAGCTTACCGACTGAGAGATAGCAATCATATGGCATTTATAATGACTACACACAAGTGTTTCAGGGTGAGGCAAAGGAGGGGGTACAGAGGAAGACAGAGACAACGATCTTACTAAGCCAGGTGTCATTGAGATCGCGCAAGTGCAGGGGAAGGGACAGTGCAATACATTGGATCGACAGTAAAAAATAAATGGAATAAATAAAAGCAATAAGTAAAAGTGCGGTCAGCTGGTGGCAAGAGTAAGTGCAGGCATTGGGCGTCAAGTGCTGGTAGGGGACTGTAGGGATAGAGAAAAAACAGTCCCCGACAAGGGTTGCCATGGGGGCAGTGCAGGTGTGCAACTTGTGGAAAGGGGACCTAGGCCCGTGATCAGAGGGTAGCCAGGTAACCTTTGACAGGTGGAAACCAAACATTGAATACGCAGCTACACCAGGACGGAAGGACAAGGACGACCACCAATAGCACCATGGCCCGAATTACACACTAGCACCTACAGACCATTGACAGAAACGGATAGCAAGGGAGCAGGGGTCTGCCAACCTACAGCACTGATACAAGAGGAGGGGGCTAGACACACCCTGTCTCATGACACTAAGTCCAAACACTACAGTCGGAATGCGCCACGCCATCACTCCCCAATTAGATGGACAAGAAAGGAAAGTGGTAATAAGCTTACCTACAGGAATGCCAGTTAAATAGAACAATTCCTGGGATATATAACCTACTAACCCAAGCTCGAAGCTCTGCATGCCTAACTCACCCGAAAATCCACACAACTATCTCTCTCCCAGCAAACTGCATGCACTTCACCACACTGCAACAACAACAAGCAAACAACACATAAACCGCACCAGCAGCACATGAGGTCTTGCATCGATCTGATACTCACACCAAAACCGCCAACAGCACACCACTTCTCTCACTTTCTTCCTCCTCCTTCACCCGACTAACCTAAACGCCCGCCTCTTTTTTTTTACAGATCTGCCTGTGCGCCTGGGACCAATTCTGTTGGTGACTGTGCACAGTATAATTACTTTTTAACATTTAACATATTCGTACTCTATTAAATATTGTAATGTGCAGATACTGGTAATGAGAGTGTTGTATGACTTCCTGAAACCTGTTTGAAAGGGGGTTGAAAATGTTTTTCCACCCCCCCCTCCCCCACCCCCCCCCACCCCCCCAGCCAGGATGTTGGTTCACCCAATAATATGGTTGCAAAGATCTTTTGTCTCGATTCCATCATCTCCAAGATGTGATAGTTGGATGGAACCAGTCGATTGCTGCTTTTGAATACCGGGACGAGTACGGACTTTCACCAACTTTGTGGAATGGAGCCTGTTTCTATTACGTGTGCGTAGATTAAATTTAGCATTTTTACCCACACCTCTGGTCTATCGTTTAGCACAATGTTTGGAATGCCATTTGGGCCGGGGGCGCGGGAAGGCTTAATTTTTTTAAATGGTTCTTAGTACATTTTCTTCGCCAATATGAAGCGCCAACAACTCCCCCTTTATTTTCCCCAGCTCTTTTCCTCTAGGTTGTAACGGGGGACTATAGTCAGTGTCGAAGAAGTCTGTGGTGGAAAATAAACCCTGTATGTACCTGTACCATGTTTTTTTCTGTATAGGATTTATTTCAATTGGTGATATCGCTTTAAGAAAATCATTGTAATATGACCAAAACCTATGTGCATCAAAAGATTTCAACCATTGAAAGTCTCCACAATTTGATTTTTTTTTTTTAATGAGCCTTTGTGATTTTTAACCAATATCTATATTTGGTTTTCAAATTGGTGAGTCTGGTTTGTTTCTCCCAAAAGTCTAGATCAGGGTGAGCTCTGACTGCTGGCTCGGTCTTTCGAAGCAGGACTTTCCTTCGTTTATAACAGGATCATAAAGGGCATTTGCTTTGACTACATTGTTTTTCCGGGGTCCTTGATTTTTAATCCCGCTTGTCTGGATTATTACTGAGACCATTTTTCCCAAATCTCATTCAACCATACACTGTGCTTTTTCCAGGCTTTCTTGATCGTGCCACGATGCATTATTCACACCGTTTTTTTTTGTTTTTTCTGACCTCTGGAGTCGATTTCCCTGTATGTTTGCAGTAATGTCTCGCTTTGTAATTGGTTTCAGAGAATTATCTTTATTGTCAACCTTGCATGATCACTAAGACCATTGTGGATAATTTCTATCGGCTACATCTAGCACTAATATCTGGGTCCACAAGTACATAGTCCGTATGCGTGCTGACAATCCCATTTGACCAAGTATAAGACTCTGAACTAGGGTCACTCGCACAAAAATCCAAGAAAGACGAATTGTAATAAGCAAGAAGGATTTTTCCACCCATGGTTTGGGGAAGACCCTATTGCAGTGGGCCAATGCAGATTTCTTCTGTTTAGATCCCCTGTAATGATGATTTGCTCAGAAGGATCTTCCTCAAGCCAATAACAAATAATGCAATCCATAGTCCTGTGAATATGGTTTGTGTGCATTCCCCCGTAGATCGTATAAATTAATGAGCAAAATCTTGTTATCGTTACACAGCTGTGGGATGCCCGTCAATACATAGGGGTAATGATTGAATTTAGTAAGTGGAGAGGAGTGCTCGGATTTTACTCAGATAGCCAGACCTCTGCATGCTTGCCCCCCTCTTGGAGTGAGTAGCATTTCTAGTAATAGTCTGGAATCCATCTAGAGCAATGTTCTTTGTACACCAGGTTTCTTGAAGAAGAAATACATCACAGGACTCGCAGCCCCTAGGATGGACCAGGAAGGACTAATACCCTTGCGTATTCCAACACATCCATTTTTGTTTACTTGGTATTAAGGAAGATCAATTTGTGCTGTTCGTCAGGCGTTCAGGCTTCCAGTATTCTACTACAGTTTGGCTAGTCCCCGCCATGCCAGTTTGCACTTGGACCGCACCCAGTGCCTCTCTCTTGGAATGTAAGGAAGTACTTACCTGGGGACCTTTATTGTGTTTAATGATGGGGCTCGCCTACCTTTGTTCTTTTACCTTTCAACATATTATCAATGATAGTCCCACGTTAGAGAAAAGATCAGCATGTGTCTTTAGTAATGCCACAGTCAAGGGTGATGCGAATTCCACCAAAGCCCAGTTTGTGTGGCTACCCAAACCATGGAAGTTCAATTTTAGTTATGTCTGCTGATGTAATTAAATAAAAATATGGCAACTCTTTAAAAACTGCCCAAAGATATGATCTATTCAGGAAAGGACTTTGGTCTGTAGGGTGTGTTTCTTCTAGAATAATCAATTTTCCATGGTCTTTCAAAGCATTTATAGAAATAATTGGTTTCTCTGATGCTTTGGAAGTTTTGTTATCAATGATCTCGGTCGTTTTCTTCCATAATCGTGTCTTTGTATTTGATATCCTTTTTGCAGCATAAGCAGCTTTTAGTCGGTTTACCTTTATCACTTGCTGGAGTGGGTTTAGAGGTCTCAACCTGACCATTGCTCACATTTTTAGTGGGACCGTGCATTGTTACCTGTCGCACTGTTCTGGCAGGTGAGTTGTGAGTGATCAATCATGGTGTCTCACTAAAGGTCGGGGTTAATAACCTTAAACCCTGCGATGGTTTAATGGGTCTACATTCCAGGGCTTTGGCAGGAGGAACTGCTTTTTTAAAAATGCACTTTTCTGTTTTGTTTAGTTGAAGACAGAGCGAGTTCCAACTTGGTGGGAGGGGCTATATGGATCTCCTCATGGTCCCAGTTGTTGTAAGGAGCCTCTGTTGAATGGACATGGTACTGCATCTTGTTCCACTCCTAGAAGATTCCAGTGCAGGGGCGGTTGTCTGAAAACTGGCTTTTTGCTTCCTGTTTATATCATTTCGCTCGGTGTCAAACAATTTTGTCTCCCTTTTCCGAGAAGATCTCTTTTCCATTTCTTTTCCTAAGGGTGTCAGTCTCTTGATGTTTCTTGGCTATGAACTCCAAGAACGACGTTATTACGTCAACTTTTGACATCATTGTATTTATACTATTGAGTACAAGTCGCAAGTTCTCCCAGTTTATTTTATTACCGTTTACATTTGAGAGTGCACTTTTTTTAACTTGTTTCAAACACTTCAGAGGAGGCGGAGGAAGATGCGAAAACGGCCAAATCTTGTTTATTGGACGAATTGATGTCAATAATTTCCTCCTCACAGAACTGGCTAGGTAGTTCCTTTACCCCTCCAAGTGATGCCCGCTTCAAATGTACAACCATATTTAATAATGAGTTATCTATTGTATGAGATAATGATTAATCAGTCAATATAGAGGACGATGTTGAGGCACTTTTTCTTTTTGAATTAGATTTTTGCTTCGAGGAAACCTGTAATTTCCGGTTGGAAAAGATTTTGTGGTGCCGCAGTATCGGGTTTGGTTGCTTTTACATTTCCCCTTCGATTTTAAGCTGCGTTGTTTACCTGTGCGTTTTTTGCTCTGGCACTTCGCTGGGTAGACTTACGGGTTGGTGGCATCTTTTATTTTCTGCAAACCACAAGTGCAACCAGTATAGCTGCAACAGTTTACTTAATCCTGAGAAAGAACTCAACCTGCAGTTCAAAGTCACCTGACTGACAGTCACTGCGAGTTGATTTTTCAAAAAAGACAGGTGAGTTGCAATGGCTCCAAAACAAGAAGCAATTGACATAAGGTGGAAACATAATGCAGTTCAAAGTCCTTGTCCAGCCCGCAGTCACCATTTGTTTTGCTGCTACAGAAATCCCAGACCAAGCTTTCAGCACTGTTGGGTGAAATATCACCAGCGGTCCTTTTTGAAAAGCAGATACGGCTTCTTGCTGGCTCACTGGTGGGTGCCGCTTTCCTTATTGAGAAGATGCCGTATTTAGATAAGGTCCATACTTTGACAAACCATTTAAATTAGTCCAGATTGACAAGACCAGTGCAAGCAAAACACTTGGTAAAGGGTGCGCCCTATAGTGGCTTACCTTATATTCAATCGAAAGAAGGGGGTGGGGTCCTTGATGTCGAAGCAGTGCTTGAAATATCTGGCTCTAAAAAAGGTATAGAAAGTTACCCCTGCAAAACACACTCTACTTCACACTCCTAAAGTGGTGTTGGCTCCTCCCCAATTACTCATCCGGTCACTTCCCCCAGACCTGTAGCTGACTTGATTAAAAAAGCAGAGCATTCCAAAATTACGGATTTCTTTATGGCAACATCTAAACATTTTACATACATTTGAGGTTCCCAGTACTAATACAATTCTGACTGCAGGCTCATCTTCGACATCTATTACTATAGATGACAAGAATTTGGTAAATTTGTGCTTGAATCCGCAATGGGAAGCAAGTAACAAATTCATTGCAATCCCGGAACCAAGCAGTCAAATTATACCAAGCACTAACCTCTTGGTGACCCCCTGATTTTAAAAAGACATGCATCCATAACTACAGAAGATTTCGACTTATGTAACACTTCGGCTGAAGTACAAAAACCTCAGACACAAAAGGGTACTTCATTTATCCTGAGTTTGAACGCTATTGTAGCAAAGATCGACACGATATTCGCCCTATGTTCTACTTTTGCCTAAGGTCAAAGTTATACTAAAAATATTCTGGCAAGAGTTGTGGACATCATACTGACACAGTCAGGGAGCTAGTTCACTAAACACACAAAATGGTTATGAGAGCAATTTAAATCCCATTGAGGATGGTGATTATGTCACGCCATCCTTATTCACTCCATCGAAACAACACACAGTAGCTGGTAACAGAATCAAAGTGTCAGATTGAAGAGGAGGAGCCCACTACCAACAATGAAGTATCTATGCATGTGGCTTGTAATAAAAACAAAGTTAATCACAACCCAGAGAATGCACAGCACTAAAAAGCGCCAAACTTGGAGGATTGACAATTGTTGATTGAACCTCATGCACAAGCTTTAGCCATGGCAAATCAAGCCCATATTGTCTGTGTTGAAAGCTGAGACTGTTGCATCTTAAAAAGCCAGTATGAGTATTGCCCACCTTTACCAAAAACAAGGAAAATACCAGGGACGTCATTTCACCAAAATGCCAGGGGTAGCAGAAGTGACATCACACAACCCTTAACCTATGATGACATCACTTCCTGTGATGTCATTTGACCCTACCCTGAAGTGACATCACGGGAAGTGATGGAACACAACCTTTTGCCCCTTGACAAAACAGGAAGTGGGATCACATAGCATTGTTCCTAAGTACACTACGAAAAATATGGTTACATATCACTATAATGTGATGTATTTCATACAAGAATGGATCACCATATGTATTGTTAATATCAGTGTGTGTAGGCCCATATTTCCAAATTACTGTGAATGCAAGCAGAAGTCCAAGGCCAAATGATAATGATGTGTTATTACATAGCACTTAGGCTTAAGCGCTTTATATAGAACAAATATACATACAATATCATCCAACCTGTGTTGGTACTCATTTATCGACCTCGGAAAGATGAAAGGCTGAGTTCAGGTGTTTAAGAACAGACTAAATCAGTAACTCACCCTCTGAAATAAACCTTTAATCAGTCTAGCAATGATTTTATAGAATTCCAGAAAGACAAATTATTTGTTATTTCTATTCTTTGTTATTCATGGTCACTGCTCAAAGCGTTACCTTTGTGGGACCCCGTTTTTTTATTTATTTAAAGAGGCCTGAACAAGAATGCCAGCTACTCCAGAAACAAAGAGCCACATGGCGCTGGCCACAGTCCATGGGCTTACATTTAAAAAAAAAAAAAGAGATTTTTTTTCTTTGGGGTAGCAAGGGAGACCCCCAAATGACGTCCCTGGAAAATACACCCTAAGCATACTCTAGACAAATTGCTCCAAGGACACGGGCACAGTCTAATGCCGCTAATCAACATTCACCTGGCCTTGTGGAATGCTCTAAGGCGGGGGCTCATACTAGACCGCAAATTCACACACAAATGATCAAAAATGCAGTAATGGTATCTCAAATGACACAAGAAAACGGCGGCAGCAATCTGCCTGTGGTTGTTACAAACACAGAAAGGCCATCTATGGATGAAGGGCGATCACACCATTTCCAAACAGAGGGGTTACCTCACAATAACGGTGTACGAATGTATGCTACATCTACTGAAGGTGTTCCACCTTATTGTCAAAATTAGGGACTTCAAAACCACGTTCCTTATTGTCAAAATTAGGGACTTCAAAACCACGTTTTTGGTCGAACAAGTGCTATACTTACTCCTTACCAGCAGGAAATGTATTTAACTAAACCAATTTGCATTAAGGAAACTAATACTACTTATGAAAGCCCCTTTATAAATCACACTTGCCTGTTGCGTTTGCTGCATCAAGTACTGGAACTACCCAGGACTTGCTCAGTGTGGAGCTCCCTGTTCTGGAGAACAGCAGCAATTGGGCTATCGTCACTTTTGTTTCTCCTGTGATTGTTGGTCAAATATGTGCCTTTTCAACACATCTGACTAATTTGGGCAGTTTGTTGCCTGTACAGAAAAACACAACAGTGTTTGAACTTTATATAAACAGGCAGGGAAAAATCGCAAAGCAACTTGGTGCACTCACAATATCACATGGCTGAGATGGTAAATACACAAATACCATATAAACCAAGGTTGAACAGCAATAGTTTACAGTGGGAAGCTATCCACGAGTGGCAAATGCAAATATTGGATGGCAACATTGCCCGCCCCACCCATACGTCCTACACAATTACTGGCTTGGAATACAAGAGGTCACCATTCATTTCTTCCACATCAAGAGGTGAAAGCATTAAAAGGAGCAGCAGACCTGCTATTCTTGCAGGAAACATGGTTAATGCAAACAGATCGGTGGATACACCCTCCTCACCCGAGAAGCCATCAGAAGAAATGAGGGGATATCAAGGGGAGGATTATACATTGAAGCCAAATGTCATTTGCATATGACAGAATATATTCAAGGTCGCCGAAGAACAACTGGCTTTGCTCTGTCATTCATGACTTCTCCAGCCGAAATTGTAAGTCACTGGTAATAGTTTTGTATGATCCTCCTGCACAGATTCATTAATGGAAGAACTACATAGGACACTTGAAACTTGGCAAGAAAGAACGCCAGGTGGGGCGGCAATCATAGCGGACTTTAATGCTCACTGCATATTGATGGACGATAGCACTGTAGATGAGTATCACAGTGAGCTTCTTAATGAAAGGAACAATTTCAGCGGGAAGCAGAAAAAGCTATTGGACAAGGGAAGAATATGGACTAGCCTGCTTTTGAATTATGATTTGCTGCCTCTGGTACCAAGAGATTGCCTTTCCCTGCTCAGTATTCAGACCTGGCACCGGTGACCGAACCTCATGCCTGGACACCATAGTTTCCACTTATTGGGGCTGATTCATGGAATTTGTGTGCCGAAAAACCGCGATTTCTGCGCCATTCTGCCTGCAAATCCTTGTTTAACAAATGGGGATTTGTGCGCAGAATGGCGCACAAATCCTCGTTTTTCGGTGCACAAATTCCATGAATCAGCCCCATGAAGTGTGTACTTTCAGTGATCATACAGTCTTAACTGTTAAGATATCCTCACATAAAACGGTGGATATGGCTAAGGGTGCGCTGATGGCACTGGCCACCAGTAATGTCCAGTGTAATCGTATTAGGTTGGCAATGCCACATGTAAATAGATCAAACATCGTATGGAATGGCACACTGTATTATGTATTGACACAACTGTACCTCTAAAAAGTTACAGATGCAGAATTGTTTAAGGATCGGGGTGATGATGGAGAAATAGTGCTCGCCATTTGTATCCCTTGTAAGATCATGGTGCAATACTGTACGGTGCAATGTTCTTTGGATAACCCTTATCGCCCCACCCTCCTTCACTGACAAAGATCTAGAGCAGGTCCATGAGCGGTTATGGACAACCAACGCCCACGATGTAGGGCTTTTGCAGGGAGTGACACTCGTAAACATAACACTCAAATCAGGTGCAGTGTTACCTCGAGTAAAACAATATCCATTATCTGAAGAAGTGGAAGAGGAAATACGAGACACCATTACTGCTCTTCTAAATAAGGGAATTAGTGTGCCCTCCAACTCCCCGTGCAAAACGGCCATATACCTGATAAAAAAGGCAAAGACGGCAAGTTGGAGAATGGTCCAGGATCTCTGCCCCTTGAACGACCTTGTACAGGCAGAATTTCCTGTAGTTCCTAAACCTGCAACCATTTTGTGCAGCATCCCTAAACAAGCAACACACTTCACTGAGGTGGATCCGAAGAATGCCTTCTTTTCCCTACTTCTTCACCCAGACTTTCCATACCTCACCACGCATAGCAGGATGTGCTTCGAGTACATGAGATTACCACAAGGGTACTGTGAATCCCCTAGTATTTTATTTTATAGAATACTACATGCAGATTTAGGGAATAGCCAAGTGTCCAGTACTATCATCCAATATGTGGACGATCTGCTAGTGTGCAGTGAAAACTATCAGGAATGTCAAAGGGACTGTCGCTCTCTTGCAGCTGCTAGCATACAAAGGGTATAAGGTGGGCAAGGCAAAATTGCAATATTGTCTTCAGGAAGTGCTCTATTTTGGCCAATTGATATCTGTCCATGGGAAGAAATACACCTACATATATATATATATATAGTATTGAGTTTTAGGTAATGAACCTGAATTGGTTCTAAAGTAAATGTGCTTAGTTGTGAGTACTTGGTTTCTCAAGGTTGGTTACTAGGTTAGAGACCTGGCATTATATGGCACATTACTAGTGTCAATGTGTTGATACGTTAACTTTGATAATATTGTTGGGTATCAATGTTGGTGCTTTATGTCACTGATATTGTCGTTGGTGCCCAGTAAGCTGTTATTTGGACATCCATTGTAGCTCAAGATGTATATGCATTAGGCAGATAGAGGGGTTTAACCCTGTGGGTTTTCTCAGGAAAACTTGATGTTGCTGAATGTTGACACAGGGTTAATATGTTGTTGTAGGTGGTAAAGATTGTGTATGAGATGGTGGGCTGGACCCCGGTAGCTGAGTTCCATAATTGGCCATTATGGTTCTGGTGGTTGAATTGTGACCACCTGCACATTCCAGATGGGACTTTGATGCTGTGCCAAAGCAATGCCTAACAGTGCAATGATGATGGTTTCAATTGGAGTACATGGTGCACCTCGCGATACAAAAGACAGCCAGGTACAAACAAACGACCCAAGCAGGCCCTGCATGGTTAGGCTAGAACAGAGTCTTCACCCCCCGGACATGGTCTGCATCCCCCAACCAGACCCAGAGAACTATGATGAACACTGGGTTCATCTAGCAGGAGATGGGGGGTGTATATATACCTCACATGCACCCCAGCGCAGTATGCACAAGCAGGGGTAAGCTTACAATCTGTGTGCAAAGCATTAATGCCCAGGAAGGGAACTTGGACATACCAGGAAGATGAGAGATTGGACAGGAAGAAAATAGAGAAGGAGGAGATGATATGATAAATCATTTATTACTGTACGCAAGTGTTTCTAGGTGCGACGAGACTAGGAGGGGGAAACAGGCGGAGGACAAACAACGATCTTACTAGGCCTTGTGTCATTCAGATCACACAAGTGTTGCGAAGAGGGGAGAAGTGCCAATGTGGTGTGGGGGGGGGTGAGAAGTGCAGGCGACTCAATAAGTGCTGCCAGAAGGTGGCTCTTAAGTGCAAAGAGAAGGGACTGTAGGGTTACAGATAAAGACCCTTAAGTGCTGAGGGAGACCGGAGGCAGCGCGAGGGCAACTGGACATGAATGAGCCTGAGTTCAGGGGTGGCCAGGTGACCAGTGTGCTGAGCTATCAGGGACATTAGCAGGAGGGAGGAAGAGCGGAGGCGAAAAGGAAGGTCCTTAGTTGCTTCCAGAACCAGAGGTGGTTCTGCTCAAGTTTGAGAGAGGCTGTTTCAGAGGGAGGTCCCAGCTGTGGAAAGAGATCTTCTTCCCATTCTCTGCTTGGAAAAGTGTTTGACCCTCAGAGAATTGGATGTTGATGAGCAGAGAGCTCGAGAAGGAAGATGTTTAGGAAGAGAAAGTTTTAGGTAGTGCGGTCCCAGGCCCCAGAAAGCATCGTGGACTATGCAAAGGGTCTTGAATTTGATCCTGGCAGTCACAGGGAGCCAGTACAGAGATTTCAGATCTGGAGAGATACAATCGAGGGGCTTAAGGCCAAGGACAAGTCTCGCAGTCCTGTTCTTGATGAGTTGTAAAGGTCGAAGAGTAGAGACAGGCAGATTTAGAAAGAGGCTGTTGCAATAGTCCAGCCTGGAGAGGACCAGGGCTCTAGAGACAGTGAGCTTCTTGGGGAAAGTGAGAAAAGGCAGAATGCCTCTGAGGAGGTGCAGCTGAAAGTGTGACTGTATGGAGATGTGAGGAGAGGGTGAAGTCGAAGATGACACCAATGTTTTTAGCCTCACAGGAAGGAGCAGGAAGAAGGCCCAGGGTGCCCGGGCAGAGAGAGGAAAGGAGGGAGCAGGTGTCCCGATGAGGAGGATCTCAGTCTTACTGGCATTAAGGCAGAGATCATTGGGAGCACACCATTTTTGAATTGTAGCCAGACAGTTCGGTATGAGAGAAGGAGCAGAGGTGGCTTAGGGGAGCCTAAAGAAGAGCTGGATGTCATCCGCATAACACTGAAAGTTAGAACAAAATGTAGCAATGGGGTGGGCCAGAGGTGCCAGGTAGTGGTTGAATAGCCAGGGGGAAAGGTTAGACCCCTGGGGAAGACCACAAGTAGAGAGAGAGAGAAGAGATGAAAGACCCAAGTTGGACCTGGGAGGGTTGGTCAGCGAGAAAGGAGGTCAACCTGACCAGGTTGTCACGGAGGCAATTGAGCAGGATGGCATGATTGGCTGTGTCAAAAGCAGAGGATAGATCGAGGAGGATGAGAACAGAAGGAAGATTAGAGTCAAGATTAGAGAGCAAGTCTTCACATGTGTTCAGGAGAGCAGTTTCCATACTTTTGGCAGCTCTGAAGACAGACTGGTGGTTGTGGAGACAACCAACAGATTCAGTAAGCGGATTAAGCTGGGAGATGGGCAGCTTTTCCAGGAGTTTGCCCAGGAAAGAATTGATGGAGATTGGGCGATAGTTGGCTGGAGTGGAAGGATCGGCGGGGCGCTTCTTAAGAAAGGGGTGCACATGGGAATGCTCAAGGGAGGAGGGGAAGGTTCAAGTGGCAAATGAGTGATTGCAGAAATCGACCAAGGATGGAGCCAGGGTGTCGATGTGTTCCTTGATGTTCCTGGTTGAGCAGGGGGGAACCTGCTTTGACATGACTTTCATAGATCGGATTTGTCTAGAAACATTGTCAGGGGTGAACAGGGGAAAGGAGGACAAAGGAGGAGGGGAAGCGGACGAAGACGGGCCAGGTGTGGCAGAGGAAGAGGAGGTAGAGGAAGCGAGAGTTGACAGGATGTCCTGAGTTTTAGTGGTGGAATGAGAAGTGGTGGAATGAGAAGCCAGGGCTGTGCAGAGGGCTTTGGAGGGAACAGTAGGTAGAGAAGAGACTTCAGCAGGATTGGCCAGCTCCTTGCAGATTTTGAAAAGTTCAGCTGAGTTGTTAGATGCCACAGAGATGCGGGCTTCTTAGAGAGGACAGAGAGTCTGTACTGCCTATGAAGCAGTCAGCAGGCCAGTTTGTCAGAGCTTGTGCCTGATGCCCTCCACTTCCTCTCAGCCACCCTACACTTGCGTTTAAGGGTGGCGAGTGCAGAATCGTACCAAGAGTTGCACTTGGAAGTGGGCTTCAAGCAGATCCTCATGAGATGGGCAAGGACATCAAGAGTGTTAGAGATACAGATAAGAAGGTTAGAGAGGGCTTGTCAGAGTCTAAGTCAGCCAAAGGTGTAGGTGGAGGAGAGAAAGTAGCAGTGAGTCTCCAATGACACATGCTTCATAGGTCGGATGACCAAGAAGGTATGTGGCAGTGCTGGGGACGTCTTGACCTGAGGAATAGACAGAGAGAGGAGGGAGAAGAGGAGGAAGTGGTCAGTCCGAGAGGAGTGGTTAGAGGGTTAGAGAGGTGGAGGTCTTAGGAGATCCGAACATCCAGGGTGTGCCCTACAGAATGAGCAGAATAGAGCGAGAGAGAGTTGCAGAGGTTGCGAAAGATCCCCAAAGAGGGGTTGGTGGCATCCAGGTGGATGTTCAGGTGTCTGAGGAGAAGAAGTTGAGAGGTAGAGGCAAGGAGGAAGGAGGAAAGGTCAGCCCACTCGGAGAGGAAGAGGTTGGCATATTGATAGTGGCACAAGTGAGAGAGAGGCCAGGAGAGATGGAGAGCCTGCATACCAGGCATTCAAAGGAGTCGTAGTCCTCCGTAGTAATGTCAGAAGCAGGGATCCACTCCGGGAAAATCAAGGCTACACCTCCACTGGGACGGTTAGTTCTGGGTTCGGAGAGGATCTTGTAGCCATCAGGAAGGAGGGTGTCAAAACTTGTGACAGAGCTGGCAGTGAACCAAGTCTCTCTGAGACCGAGTTCATCCAAATCAAGCTCTTCCAGCAGACAACAGATGTTGGAGGAGTGTTTGACAGCAGAGCGAGAGCTGGGAGTAGCGATGTGGAACAGGTTACCACTTTTGAAGGACTTCCATGGAGGAATACAGGCCAGAGATGCTCCCTGCGGAAGTGTTAGACGTGCCCAAGGATGGGCATAGGAGGAAGGAAGAGAAGGCAGGGTAGTCTGAGAGGAAGAAGCACGTGCCAGAGAGGTAGCTGAGGAAGGAGGCAACAGGGTGGCTAGAGAAGCAGCAGAGGGTGCCGGCGAGGTGGCGGACGAAGGAGGTGGCAGAGGAGCCAGAGTAAGTAGGGATAGCAGGAGAAGAAACAAAGTTGATACAGTGTGGGAATGGTCTATAAAAAAGGAGGAGATTGGCCTGAGGGCCCTGGACCAAGACAGTGCCATTTAGGTAGACATTAATGATGGTCTTAGAAGAATAGAAGGGGGCCAGGAGGGCCTCCCACCGGTTGCCACCATTAATGGGAGAAGAGGAAAAAGGAGAAAGAACAGAGAACATATGGGGGATCCATAGGCCTGGAGAAGGAACGACAAAGAGGATGTTGGTGAGGGTCTGTCTGGAGGAAGCCTTGGTGTAGGCATGAGCGATAGGGAGGCCTGGGTTGGAGACCAGGATGTCCCTTTTGAGCTTCTTCCTGCCAGACATAGTGAGAGGGATAGGATAGTCGATAGAATAGCAGTTAGAGAAGATAGGTGATACGGAGAGCACCATAGAGGGTACAGGGGAAACGAGGGAGATGGGAGAAGCGGGGGTCGCAGGGGCAAGACAGTAGGGAGGCACAAGCGGAGAGACTCACATGGGAGTTTGTTAATGTGGGATTAACAAAAGGGGGGACGATTGTCCTAGGGCCCCAAGAGGTTCCAGATGAGGAAGATGCACAAGAGTGTGTTGTAGAGGATTGGGGAGGTTAAATGGGGAAGGGGGGTGTCGATAGAAGCTGCATGATGGGTAGGTTTTTATATAGTTGGGTATAGATTGCACTGCGAAAGAACGCCATCTTAGAAAACAGCAGCCATATTGAAATTGAGGCCTACCGCCAAGCAGCAGCCCAGGGCCCAGACTACAGTGATAAGTGTGTGCATGCGGGGTCGGGTTATAACATGGGCAGCAGCGAGGAAGACCAAACCCACAGAGATTCATAAACCTCCTATTGTCTCATACAATTAGCACTCATATCTCAGAAGGAGTGCGCCCTGCAAGGCCATGAGGGGGCTGTGAGCTACCTGTGCAAAGATTATCCCGAGAGAAGGAGGGCAAGAGCCTCTGGTCTTCCCCAGTCCAAACTCTGAATTATAGTGCCCAGATGCCCCGGTACCAAGACTCCAGCGTTACAAAATACCAGCCAGCCCCAGAGCACTGACCATACAGCTGTTAGACTGCCTCTTTATCAGGAAGATCTCAGAAGAAAGATGGTTCACACATCTTGGACCCCTGTGATTTGTGCTGCGAGGTGCCACGGGTAAAAATGAACAAACCTAAAACTAGGGTGGGGATATTTGAAAAGGAGCCGACGTGTCTGGGATCGAGCTGGGGTTTGCAAGCCAACGTGACCTCAAAAGTATCCTCTGCGCCCGTGTCTGCAGTACCAGGTGCACATTAGGCCACAGATGGGGAATGCAATGATTTATGGTATAATTGCCAATAGGGAGCTTTGCGCCTGATGACTTACAAAGAAGAACCCCACGTAGAAGAAATAGGACGGGAGAAACTGGGACCAATAGCCTGACATCCCTTATGGAGCATGCGGTATATGTATACGGTCGCACCAAACAGCCACCGGGATCTGTAACCTATGTAATGTACGTCACTAATGACACTGCCTTTATAACTTGTTGCTTATCCTGTTTTCGTCAGAGTGCTCCGTGGCAACAGACTTCTTTGCCATTGTGTACTTTTCTTTTTTATGAGAATAAACCTTGTTCTGCTTGCAAGAGGTGTGCTGGGCCTTTTCCCCTAGTGGGTTGTATTTTTTCTGGTGTGAGCATTGAGGGGCTTCTCTGCCCCAGCTACACTCAGTGCTTGAGGACTTACAAAACAAACGTACATTCAGCAAATTTGAAGTTGGTAAATAGATGAATTCAAGCTCCAATTGCAAAAAATAGTTTTAGCACATTATCAACCATTTATATAGGGGACCACTCCCAAGGAAAGGAGGAGAGATGGTTTAAACATATTGAAAAACTATACTGGGACAGATCTACTTAAACAAATTAGTGTGTAGTCTGGAAGAAGGGGCAAACGATTAGTAACATCAAAATAGATGAGGATATATATCAGATAATTATCAAACTTAAACCCTCAAGAGCCTCAGGGCCAGACCATTTTCCAAACATAGTCCTCAAGCAAATCCCCAGCATATGTACAAAACTATTGTATCACAACTTCAGGGAAATAACAGACTTTGGGCGTATTCCTGATAGTTGGCGTCAGTCCATTCCGATACCTGTACATAAGAGGCCCATTAACAGAACCTGGTAATTTAAGACTTCTGGCAATGCTGGATTCCAGCAGCAAGATATTGGCCTCCATCCTATTACAACTAGCAAATAAATGGGTGGAGAATAGGAAGTTACTTAGCCGTAAGCAGACAGGTTTAAGAAATACTCTCAAATACTCACCCTATGGTGCCAAATCTCTGCGTGACAAGCGCTTCTCTAAAAAGGGAGCTATTGGCTGATCTCTTTCCTCAGCTGGCTCTCTCCTCTGGAACTGTCTCCCCCTGCCTCTCCGTCTTGAGCCAGATCTCCTCATATTCCGGAAGCTCCTCAAGACTTTCCTTTTCACCTCCTCATTCCCCCTCTCCCTCGCTAAACCCCACAGTCGCTGAGATTTGTGTCCAGGGCCCTTATATGTCGTCCTGTGCCCTGGCATGCCCCCTCACCCTCCAATCACCTTTAGTTTCTGCCCACTCCCAGAATCTGCCTTTGGGCACCCACTGGCCTGTGCTGTCTCACAGGCCTGCACGTTTTGTACTGGCAATTGACCACTCTTACCAAGTGATCTCTGCCAGGCACGTAACAGCTTCTTGCAACTCACTTCCCTCTGTGGAACTCCTAGCACTTGCCCCCCTCCCTCGTCCCTTCTATCTCTCTACACTTGCATGTTCTGAATGCTTAGTAGGACAGCCTCTTTCTTTCCCTGCATTGTTATTTAATTTGCCTTTTATTCCCATGTTCCCGCCCAGTTGCACTATGGGCTCTTTGGAACACAATTTACTTGAGGAATAAGCGCCTTACAAATGCACAATAAGTAAACTGATAAATAAAGGGAAGTAGTACTATGCACAGTATTTGGGCACTACAGTTGCTGGTGGCACAAGCTAAATGTTGGAATAACAGCTGCATTTATTTGTGCTTTGTAGATTACTCCTGTGCGTTTGACTGTGTTATCCGACCCAGAATGTTGAACAAACTAGAAAAGTGGGACAATGACACGTCCTTGCTGTACATCAAAGCACTAAATACAAACACCAGTGTATCAGTCAGAGTTTCACAGAAGGTGCATTAACAAAATATACCAATACCAATACAGGATTAAAACAGGGCTGTGTCTTCGCCCCCTCCCTATATATTCTTTGTGTTGGACTTGGTGATTATTTGGGAAAACGTTGTAGTTTCTTCCCTAAATTAGCCAGAAGGACCGTGGGATGGTTCACATACGCGGACGACATGGTCCTAATAGATAAAACTCTAGTTGGCCTCCAGAGATCAATAACTGCATGAAATGAATACGCTAAAGGAAATGGTCTAAAGATTAACAAAAATAAGACCCCGGTTATGACATTGGGTTGACAATAAACATCGCAGTCTACCTTTCTCTTGGTACATTGGGCAGAGGGGTGGGTGGAGACGCCTTGAGACCGTAATTTCATGTGTCTATTTAGGACGGCCTATATGGTCATACCCAGCAATAACTTACTACAAAGAGACAATGTACACAAGTTATAGGGCGTTGGCAAGTGACAACACACTTTATTAACAGCAAGTGCAGGGGCTCATTGGAAGCCCTACTGGAGGTGTACAAAAAGAGCATTCTAGCCTGCATTCTTTATGCCCTAGAAATATTACCGGAAAACCACATTGGTTGGAAAAGGGCCTGAGAGAAAAATTGTTATGCTCAATGTTGGGGTTACCGAGTTCTGTCCCACTGGGAGGTATTGCGTTTATTACTTGGGCTGCCTTCTCACCGAATGTACCGGAAAATAGCCTGTTGTAAGTTATATGTTAAACTCTTGCATTGGGAAGAAAACTGAGACACCTTAGCCTAATGGTGGAAGAGGTGACTAGCATGCAGAATTCGGCATATGCATTGGCGAATATGGTCATCTCGCACCTAACTTAATTGGGGCTAGCCATACCCAAAGAAAACAAATCGGGTATATTTGGGAAAAAACGTAAAAACGAATCGTTTGAGTGGGATAGAGTGCACAATATTACTGCACTCACAAGCAAAAAACAATATATGGAATATACTAAGCAGGGCCTTGTCCCTGGTGTGCCAAGAAGTTATTTGACGAAGCTCTGCTGCCTTAGTCTGCAACGCTTCATCCAGTGTTATCGCCTAATTATATTAGCAGTAAATCAATACACAGGGGCATGGAGCGGAATTGAGCGAGAAAAGCGTCTCTGCCACTCAGAAATAGAAACATCTAGACATCCTTACGGGGTGCATAGAATAAAGAGTGTCTTACTTGAAGGGTTATGCTGATCTCTGTAGTACAGAAAATAGTTTCTCCAGCATGGGGTCTGGCATGGATTCACATGCTCATGAATATTCCCCGTCGTCGGGCTGGGAATCCTCGGTAAAGAAAAAAAATGAGTTTCAGTTTCGTTTCTGAACTGTCTTTCTCCTAATAAACCACTGGTCTCTGGGTCATACTGCCCCCAGCCAATGACTGCCCTCTACCTAAGCCCCTCCCCTGGCAGCCATCTTCAGATTTTTACCGCACGTTCAACTGTTGGGAGTCCTTGTGCTATAGCTCTCAAGCTTTTACTGCGTTTTGCGTTTTTTCAAAGAGTTTAATCACATTTTTTTGGTCAATCAAGCCTCAAGCTCCACCCTTTCTACTTCCGATCAACGGGGAGCTGTTTCAGAATTTTCTACGCCCCTCAAGGGCGAAGTTTTCATCGAGTTACGCTTCTTGGAGGATTCCAGAAGATCTTGAGGCCTACCTAGTGGACATGGCCCAGGACAAAGGAAGCTCAACGCCCGGATCCGAGCTGTTTAGGAACTGCCCTGGATGCGGATTGCAGTATGTCTTCAAGGAGGACGAGCATTCGAGATGCCTCTACTGCCTTCACGAAGACAAAACGCACGTGGAGAAGGACTGTGCGTTTTGCAAGAACATGTCGGAACGGACTATGAAGGATCGGCGTATCCGCCTCACCAACTGGCTGGAAGGTAAGAGCCCAGCAGGTGAGAAGAAGAAGTCCGAGCAGTCTTCTAAGACCTTTGAGGGTGCTCCGGCAACGGGGGCCCAACAAAAGGCAAAGCACTGCGAGTCCGTGGGCACCGGGAGCGCCGATCGGTCGGGCTCCTCGGCTGCCAGGCAGGGGGCACTTTCACCGACGCCATCAACTGCGAGCCAACACTCTGGCTCAGGGAAGAGAAAATCGGAAGAGTAAGCTTCTGGAGAGGCCCCGGTCAATCCTGACGGACATAGCCGATGGGAAGCGAGGCGGTGACCCTTCCCCCAAGGTGAAGGCCTCAAGCACGCCTAACGTGGTGAGGGCCTTGATTCACCCGGCTAAGGCCTCTATCGAGGGAGTCGTAGCAGCCCTGGTGAAGTCTGCAGAGGCTACCCCAGTGGAGGTGACCTCGGGGCCTAGAGTTTCCCTGCCACCGCGGAGGGAATCCTCTTTTCAGCCCATCAATAAGACCCCTGTGAGAATCCCGGTGGAAAAAGAGGGGGGGCGGTGGCCGTCACGGACATGGATACAGCCTCTGAGGAGGAGCTGGTGGAAGTTGTGAAGGTCCTCAACAAGAGGTTTGAGGAGGTCTGCTCCCACGGGAGGAATCCCGATGAGGCGGACGAAGAAAGCAACGGTGGCCCCAACGAGGTTCTTGTGGAAGAGGAACAATCGGCGTGCCCGTCGCAACCGGCACCCATGCCTCAGGACAAGTCGGGCGCCATCTTGATGGCGATCAAAGCCTTATGCACAGAGATAAGGACAAGGTTGCCCTTACCCCCAAATGATGACCCAGCAGAACCGGGCCCATCGGGAAGCCCTCCAAACAAGCGGAGGAGAGTTCATCCCCCCCACCCTTCCAGCCTTCACGGCCTGCTCAGCCTTCATCTCCTTCCCCTGATCCTAGGGATGACACGGGAACAGATACGGTCACGACGGGGATGGATGACGATGGTAGTGATGACGGGATGGGCTTTCTGTCACCACCCCCTCGGTACTCCCCGCCCAACAAAATTGACTCCTTCCACGCCATAATTGCCAGGGCATCCGAGCTTTTCGCGCTCTGCCCCGAAGAACAGAAGAAGGAAGGTTTCCTCTACCAACGGCGTGAGGCCAAGAGGAAGATGGTCCTCTCGGTGCCGTTGCTTGACAACATCTGGGACGAGGGACTTGCTCTCTGCCAAGAGGGATCGGTACGAGAAGAAGTACCGGGTCCCGGATTCCGCCCCTTTGTGCCTTAGGGCACAGCCGACTCCGCATTCGGTCATCTCGGCGACGGCCAAGAAGAAAGTGGCGGGGGCGATGGCTTCAACTTCAACCTCCCCGCCAGACGTCGAGGGGAAGAAACTGGATGCCATGGGATGACGAGTCATCTTGTCTGCGGCAACGACAATTAAGGCGGCCAACGCCCTAAAGATCGCTCCTCTACTAGACTTCCTGCCGGACGACAAGAGGGCAGAGGCCCTGGAGATCCTGCAGGAGGGTGAAGTGGCGTCAGACCACGCCATAACGGTGGCCACTGACATTTTCGACACCGGTTTCTGCCAGTTGGGCAACAGTGTTTGCCTTCGACGGCGGGGGTGGCTCAAAGCAACAGATTTCCACCAGGACGTGCAAACCAGAGTTTTGGACATGCCCTTCGATGGAAACAACCTGTTTGGAAAGACAATGGATAAGTCACTTCAGGCCATCAAGACCGGCACGGAGACGGCTCGGACCCTAGGAGTTTTGCAACAACAACATCCGCCCTTTCGGAACTCCGGAGGCAAGCAAGGTGCCTCCAAAGGATTCGGTGGTGGCTCCTCGACGTACCGCCAGGCGGATCGCTCCTCCTCGCAGGAGGCCTACTGAGGACGAGGCAAGTCAGGTGGATCTCGTCATCGTCACCAAGGAGTCGGGCCCCCACCTGAGCACCCCGGTGGGAGGCCGGCTGGCGAAGTTCGTCAGCGTGTGGGAGTCCATCTCCACCGACCGTTGGGTGCTGGATGCCCTGGCCCATGGGCACACTCTCGAATTTCTAAAGAAGTGCCCCCACATTCCTCCCGTGGCCAGGAAGGAAAACCACATCCCTCAACTGCTGTTGGAAGTAAGGGCGATGCTCAAGAAGGGAGCCATCGAGCTTGTCCCAAAGAGGCTCCGCGGCTCCGGAGTATACTCAGGATACTTCCTAGTCAGAAAGAAGACAGGCGGATGGCGTCCCATCCTGGACCTGTGTCGGTTAAACAAATACATCAAGGCCCGGAAGTTCCGGATGGTCACCCTCCAGCACGTGCTGGGACAGCTGGTGGAAGGTGACTTCCTGTCGTTGTTGGACTTGGAGGATACTTACTTTCACATCCCCATTCTAAAAGGACACCAAAAGTTTCTCAGATTCGTGGTCCAAGTGCGGCACTACCAATTCAAGGCCCTCCCTTTCGGATTGAAGTCGGTGCCCAGGGTATTCACCAATTGCCTAGCACCAGTGGCGGCGCGGCTGCGCCTGCAGGGGATCCACATTTACCCCTACCTGGACAACTGGCTCATCCAAGCAAGGACAAGGGAACTCGCCGTCGAACACACAGCAAAGACCGTCCAACTGCTCACGGATCTGGGATTCTCCATCAACTTCCCCAAATCCCATCTGGTTCTGTCGCAGATCGCCCTGTTTCTGGGAGCCAAGCTCGATACAGTGGCACGGTTGGCCTCTCCGTCGGATAAAAGGACAAAGGCCATCCTGGGCAAGGTGCAGCACCTGCTGGCCACGGACGTAGCCAGGGTGCGGTCCATCAAGTCCCTTCTCGGCATGATGTCCTCTTGCATCTACCTGGTGCGCCTATGCAGGCTGCGGATGCGTCCTCTACAGGAATTCCTCGATGCCCGTTGTATGCAAGTGGCGGGCAGTTTTGAAGGCAAGATCCCGCTCAACAAGGTTTTTCACCAAGCAGTTCGGTGGTGGGGCACCCGCGCACATCTCACGGCGGGCACAGACTTTCAGACCCTGGCACATCAGGAGAAGGTGATGACGGATGCCTCCCTGGAAGGACGGAGATCTTCACGTGAGAGACCTTTGGCTCCCGGAGGAGAGGTC
This sequence comes from Ambystoma mexicanum, assembly GCF_040938575.1. Lineage (NCBI taxonomy): Eukaryota > Metazoa > Chordata > Amphibia > Caudata > Ambystomatidae > Ambystoma > Ambystoma mexicanum. The sequence goes on along the minus strand of NC_090929.1, from coordinate 586,490,526 downwards.
ACTCCACATCCACATCCTGGAACTCCGAGCAGTGTTCTGGGCCCTCAGGTCATTTCTCCCATCACTCAAGGGCAAGGTGGTGAGGATCTTCACCGACAACACCACCACGATGTTCTACATCCGGAAGCAGGGAGGAACTAGATCCCCGGCCCTGTCCAAGGAGGCCCAGGATCTGTGGCACTGGGCCATCGCCCAGGGGATGTTTCTGGTGCCCTTCCATCTGGCAGGGATAAAGAACACCATCGCCGACTCACTCAGCAGGGAGCTGCGCTCGTGCCACGAGTAGGAACTGCATCAGGATCAAGTGGATCGACTTTTCCAACGATGGGGCAAACCCCACATCGACCTATTCGCGATGGCGACAAACTCCAAGTGCCAGAGGTTCGCCAGCAGGTTTCCCCAGCCGAGGAGCATGGGCGATGCTTTCTCGTTCCCCTGGGACGGCCTGTTCCTGTATGCTTTCCTTACGTTGCCGTTGCTAATGCGACTCGTCAACCAACTCAAGAGGTCCCGATGCAGGATGATCCTCGTCGCACCGGCGTGGCCGAGGCAGATCTGGTTCCCGGACCTTCTGGACTTGTCAGCGTCCCCCCCAGTCAAACTTGCAACGGACGCAGATCTTTTCTCCAGAGAAGGAGGCGCCATCCTTCATCACGACCCGGAGTCGCTGAACTTGCAGGCCTGGCTCCAGCAGCACTAGAGTTTGGAGGGTACGATATCCCGGCGGACTGCAAGGAGGTGCTTGCAAAGGTCAGGGAATCCTCAACTCTCAGGTGCTACGGACACGAGCGGAAGACGTTCTCTGTCTGGTACGTGCACAGAAGATTAACCCTCTGTGAATTACGGCCCCACAAGTGCTGCCGTACCTGCTGTCGCTGGCCAAGGCTGGACTAGCGCATGCTTCCATCAAGATGCATCTAGCAGCAATTTCCCGATACACCAGAACTACGGGACGATCATCCCTGTGGTCTCATCGCCTGGTGAAGGAATTTATGAAAGGACTGTTCCGATTGTTCCCGCCGGTGAAGTCCATTCGAGCCTCTGCATTCGGCACCGTTGAAGTTCCTGTCGTGGAAAACAGCGTTCCTTGTGGCCATCACCTCCGCACGACGGGTGGGAGAGATCCAGGCCCTATACTGCAAGCCTCCATATTTGACTTTCCACGGGACGAGGGTGGTGCTGAGGACGCACCCCTCCTTCATGCCCAAGGTGCCGTCAGACTTCAATCTCAACGAGCTCTTGGTGTTGCCAGTTTTCTTCCCGTCGCCTTCGTCGCCGGCCGAGAGGACTTTGCACTCGCTGGATGTAGCTAGAGCGCCGAAGTTCTAAGTGGACCGCACAAAGAGTTTTCGGACGACATCACAGCTTTTTGTGAACTTTGGACCTCTGAACCAAGGGAAGGCCCTCTCGAAGGCTTCCGTTTCCAGATGGCTCTCCAGCTGCATCATGCACTGGCACCGGTTGGCAAACCGACCGTTGCCCGGCCGTCCGAGAGCCCATTCTACCAGAGCGATTGCTCCTAACACAGCGTTCCTATCTGATGTGCCCCTGCTGGACATCTGCAGGGCTGCTACGTGGAGGTCGACGCACACCTTCATGAGATTCTACTGCATCGACTGGGATTCCAGGGAGGAGTCCAAAGTCGGCCAGGCAGTGCTGCGCAACCTGTTCACCTGAAGGTGGGCCTGGTGAGGAGGTAAGAGATGCTTAATGTTGAGTTGATGAAATGCTTAATGTTGAGCCTTGCCACCTCCTGTGGTTGTGCATGTGTGTACTGCTATGTATTCTTATATTCATGAGCATGTGAATCCATGCCAGACCCCATGCTGGAGAAGGAACAAGTTACTTACCTGTAACTGTTGTTCTCCAGCATGGGTTTGGCATGGATTCACATGGGAACCCTCCCTCCTACCCCTCTGCTGCTCTTCACTTGGTCATACTGCCACTTTACGTGCTATCAAATCTAAAGATGGCTGCCAGGGGAGGGGCTTAGGTAGAGGGCAGTCATTGACTGGAGGCAGTATGACCCAGAGACCAGTGATTGGTTTATTAGGAGAAAGATAGTTCAGAAAATAAACTGAAACTGATTTTTTTCTTTACTGAAATTGATTTTTTTCTTTACCGAGGATTCCCAGCCTGACGACGGAGAATATTCATGAACATGTGAATCCATGCCAGACCCATGCTGGAGAACAACAGTTACAGGTAAGTAACTTGTTCCTCTCAATCTGACCAGTTTTGGTCTTCAATGTTTTCAGCTGACTCCATTGATACCGCTGCAGCTTATCACATCTGGTTGTTAGCCCTCCAAAGAATAAAACGGGTTACTGAATAGGTAAATAAGATGTCTACAGATGTTAGTAGTAAAGAAAGTGGGACCTTGTATTGAGTCTGATAGTGATGAAATTTACCATCTGAATGCCACATTGCTGCTAGATTCTGAGCCAGCGATTGTAGATGACAGGTTTTAAGATGTCATTTTTAAATATGTAATTGTATATGTGATGGTTAGGTGGATACATACACATTTTTGCTCTTGTGTTTTTTTGAAACGCATTTCTTTTTTAAATGTATATCTTGAAACGATTTCTTTTGTAATTTTTATATGGTTAAAAAAGCTTTTGCTACAAACACATGCATGGCTGTTCCCTTCATGTCTCTACACCCTTCTCCTTTCCCATGTCCAAATTCAATGTTTTCTGAGTGCTTGACCAAATCCCCTTGTTTCTTTTGGAATTTACTTTTAACTGATCTCTTTGCCTTTTTATCTTTGTCAAAGTACAGGAAGAATACATTGGGCCTCATTAGAAGATGGGCGAAATGGGATTAACGGCGCCGGTAATAGTGCCGGCGCCGTTAATCCCATTCCGCCCTATTACGAGGTTCCCTCGCGGGACCCGCTCTGGACGTCTGGTTTTACCAGACGTCCAGAGCGGGTCCCGCGAGGGGTCCAGGGAGCCATGGGCCCGTTGTTAGCTCCCTCCCTATTCCCATTGAGCCCTATGGGAGCTCGAATGGGAATGGGAAAGGAACGGGTCCGGGTTCCCTGATGAAGGAAATACTGGGCCCTCCAAAGTCGAATGGCCCGTATTTCCCCATTCAGGGAACCCGGACACGATTTTGGAGCCAGCCATGCTCTTGTTAAGGGCATGGCTGGCTCCAAAATTGTAATGGGGCCCATTGTCTCTCTTCTCTTCCCTTTTTTAAATGTATATCTTGAAACGATTTCTTTTGTAATTTTTATATGGTTAAAAAAGCTTTTGCTACAAACACATGCATGGCTGTTCCCTTCATGTCTCTACACCCTTCTCCTTTCCCATGTCCAAATTCAATGTTTTCTGAGTGCTTGACCAAATCCCCTTGTTTCTTTTGGAATTTACTTTTAACTGATCTCTTTGCCTTTTTATCTTTGTCAAAGTACAGGAAGAATACATTGGGCCTCATTAGAAGATGGGCGAAATGGGATTAACGGCGCCGGTAATAGTGCCGGCGCCGTTAATCCCATTCCGCCCTATTACGAGGTTCCCTCGCGGGACCCGCTCTGGACGTCTGGTTTTACCAGACGTCCAGAGCGGGTCCCGCGAGGGGTCCAGGGAGCCATGGGCCCGTTGTTAGCTCCCTCCCTATTCCCATTGAGCCCTATGGGAGCTCGAATGGGAATGGGAAAGGAACGGGTCCGGGTTCCCTGATGAAGGAAATACTGGGCCCTCCAAAGTCGAATGGCCCGTATTTCCCCATTCAGGGAACCCGGACACGATTTTGGAGCCAGCCATGCCCTTGTTAAGGGCATGGCTGGCTCCAAAATTGTAATGGGGCCCATTGTCTCTCTTCCCTGTTAAAAGTGAATTGGTGAAATGGGTTGAGTACGATAGATGGACAGCAACATTAAATCATCGTTATTTAGAACTTTGTCCATCTGACATGTTTTGCGTGGGTGAAAGTTTGTGCACAGTTGCCTTTTGTAAAATCTGTGGAAATGAAGAGTTGTGTGCTACGTTATACCTATATGGTTAATTTACACATCCAGGGCTCCAGATAAGAATGTTATTTAGAGTGCATGTGCATTCTACTTCGGGAAGCTGAGTTAAGGAATTATTTTGCGGCGTATAAATGTAGTCCTCATTAAAGTGTGGTGTATTTTAGGCAAGTATAAAGATATTTTAATTTTTAAGATGCACATTTTTTTTCTTTTCATTTAGGCTTTCTTCATAGCTAGCAATTCACACAAATGAAAAGCATTTTTATCATAAAATCAAGCAGACTAAAACAGTAAGACCTCAAAGGATAAACTAACATTTAATGACGAAGGGACCAATCATTTCTCTAAACACAGAATTACCCCCAGTGACAAGCTTACTGTGACTTCACGGCCTCTGTCACTTGCTCTGACATTGCACATGCTAATTGGTACCCCCCCTCCTTATTTTGTTTGGCTTGTATCCTTACCAGCTCAACAGGATGAGGGGTATCACAAACTGCACAGCTGCAAGGCAAACCCCTTGCCAGGGAACCACGAAATAGGAAATAGTGGCTTCCTCCTGGACTCCACACCAGCTATGCTGATAAAAAGTGGTTTCACTGATCTGTGATGCATAAAGTGGGCACTTGGTTAACAGCTATTTCCCCTAAATTCCCTGATTGTAGCCAATGCAGACAGACTTGTACCTCTCAGTTGTTGGCCAACCATAAGTCGGACAGTCTCTTGATTATCATACCACCTGTTAGGAAAGACTTCTCTTTTAGGCAACTTTCCCTCCATACCCTATGGTTCCCCAAACTTTTTGCTTTTGTTTTTTGATCTTTGCTGACTTTTTAGAGAGACGTGAAGCCTTCCACTTTACTTCCCTGGCCTTTCTGCTGAATTTATCATGGGGTAACTGACTAGTCCTTCGGACTGTCCGTACTGGGAAACTGTTTCCCTTTTGTCTTTTACTTTTTACCTTCTTTGTTAACTTATTAACAATTCACACAACATCTTTCAATGTAGTGCAATGGGGTTACTTTTTTATCACCCTAGATTTTTAACGATTAGATTTTTGGTTACTTTTAAATGTGCCTAAAGACAAGCTGGTGGCAACAGATACATTGTTGCTATATCTTTAGTATGCCCATTCCTGTTCACCACATTTGACTGCTAACAGTGGCAAGTGTCCTAAAATGGCCATGGCACCAGAGTTCACACTTGTTCTTTGGCCCTCTTCCTGCCTTCTCAGGGTTAGGAAATCCCTAATATGGGCATGCATTTGCCTGGAAAAGCTGCTGCTTTTGCGGGCTAGTGCATGCTATTTGAGTGTGGACCCGGGAAGTGGGTTGGGACTGTCTGGTCCCAATCCACAAACTGGTGCCAGAAAGTCTATTTTGCATGCACAAAAGAATCCTCAGTGGCCCCTTATTGGACTACTGCTGGCTGAGTGAGTGGTGCAGATCCTTACTACTGCAGGGCTGAGTTTGATAATTTATCTCCATTTAGGATAAGTAGAGGAGTCCTGCAGCCATTCAGAGAGATCAGCAACAGCGCTAAGTATTCTGTGTAGCCGTGTGGACGACTTCTGAAGATGCCTGGTGACCTTTCCTGCAACTGTCTCAGTGAAGCCCTGCTAGACTGCCTTATCAGAGAAGGCCCTTGTCGATGCTTCAACCCTTGGGCTGGCGAGACCAACCAGTCTTCGGAATCATCCCTGGACCACCCGGTTCAGCGACAAGCTATGAATTGGGCTACTATGCCAGAAGCGTCGCCATTCTGCCAAGTTTCAGCTTCCCAGCATCAAGGGGTCCTGTCCTGGAAGCCCGTCTTTGTTTGCGACTGGAGAGACACCTGCTGTTGCCCCTGTGCAGTGACTGTCGCTGGAACAGGCAAGGCCCCCATCTGGTAGAGTGTCCTGAAGAGTACTGCATAGGTGCCTGCTGCATTTCTTCTTCTGAAAGGGTTGCACTCAACTCCTGCACCTGACCGGAATCTTCCCTTCCCTTGCACGTGCAGGTCATGGGCATTTTCTACTTGATCCAATGTCGGGAAAAACCTGCCTCCAGCGATCTGCCAAGTCACTTGGGAAAATTTGAGTAAGGATAGTGAGTAAGTTCTATGCTTGCAGTTGCCCCCATCACCTCCATTATAAAAGTTGTAAGTGAAGAATTTTGATTTATTCCATTCCTTTGCTTTTTTAACTGTTTACTTAAAAAGATGTTCTAAAATATAGAAATAGTACCTTACTTAACTTAAAAAGCCTGCAAAACTATTCACCACCACAGGAACATTTCATAATGTTGCCCCCTTTCTTAAAGGAACGTTGTGACTTTTTGGGCACAAAGCCCAATTCAACCTGGGGACTGGACTTTAGGGCTTCTATTCCTGTGATCTGATTTTTCTATTGCATAACTACTTGCCTTCATTTCAGGTGTTTAGGTGAATTGTGTACATTTCAATAATCAAAGGTGATACGTATATATGTTTTATATGTAGAGTGTTGTGTGATATTACCTGCTTGATTCATTTTTCTATTGTGTTTTTGGGCCTACAATGAATATAGTATGTTTGTACTTAACTGTCTAAGTAGAATCATTGTGTATTTCCCTGTGTGGATGCATTGTGGATCCATGACCCAACTCTCCACTCCTGAGACTGAGCCATGACCACTCTCTGCGCTTACCTTGATTGGGTTTGGCTAACCTCCGAGTTCCCCTGTTCACTATAACTGGGGTGGCCTCCTAAAATCAGTCCAGCAGGCCAGATTTGAGACATGCATCTTATAGGCATCACCTATGCCACTGCCCCACCCTCCCTACGGCCTGTTAGCTGCTTGCTCTGTGCTCATGTTTTGGGTAATTTTGCCAGAGTGTTTTTCAGATTGTCCTACTTCCATCCACGGCTTGATATGCTGCTTCTGATGCAGTGCAGCTCCCTGGTCGGTGCCCACAATCAAAATGACTGCCTGTTCCACGCACTCTTTTGCTTCTTGAAGAAAGCGTCTCAGAAGTGTAGGGAAAAGGCAGGTACAGGCAGCCCCCACTACCTTGGGGTGCAGGGGTGGATTGGGAACCAAAAGAGGCCTGGGAAATGTTTTTCAAAGTGGCCCCAAATTGCACACTGTGAGCAAGCCCAACACCTTTCCCACAAGAAAATGTGGAAATAAAATGGTTACCAAACAAAAGGAGACCACAGGATAATCTCCAGGGTTCACTGTAGGACAGTCCACACCTGTAGAGGAGTATGAAATGTATCTGCCACGATTTGCGCATACATTATGTTTTTTTAATCTGCAGTTTCTTGTGCCTCTTAACGTGCCTGTAGCCTTGTTCATGTGGACCAGTCCTCAACTTCCCCTCTTTCTCCTCCTATCCTCACTGTCACAAAGGAGAGAACAAATGCACGCACTTCTGAAGGCAAACCACTGTATGTAATGTATTGCACATCAGTGAATGGTAAGCCAGGCTGTGGCTGTATATGCTGCCAGACTCTTGTGGGCGAAGTCTGCGGGCATTCGCATGCGTGCTGGGGCACACCACTGCATTATAAAAGTAGACCCAGCTTGTTTCATTTATAAAAGACCTAATCACTCAGCAAAAAAGGCCACATGTTTCCAACGAGACTGGCAAATTGGTGTTGGACTTTCTCATCAGCCATTGGTCTAGTCTCCAAAGGACAAGTGGCCAGACTCAGTGGCCAGACTTTTCCTCAAACTATCTAGAAGAGACCACATCACACCAGCGCTAAAAATAATACACTGGCTTCCAATCGAACAACGTATCACCTTCAAAACAATGTGCATAACACACAGAGCAATCAGCAGCCAAGGAGAATTCCTACAAAAGAAAATAACCATCTACAAGCCGAAAAGACTCTTTAGATCAAGCAATGAAGTCCGCCTGGCACCAAAGCCATACGCAAGGATAAAACCTGGGGGCTCTTCTTTCTCCCACCTGGCGGCAAAAACCTGGAACAACAACGATATGTAACGATTTTCACCCTTACCTAGCGGAAAACGTTATACACCTGTTAAGACGATATTCTTATGCGCTTAACCCATTTTATCCTATATGTATTGTATCACCTTGTATCATTTGTTGTAAGTGACCACTGTTTTTGTAATAGCCTGTGTCAGGCACTGTAACTAAGTTTCGAGTCTACTTGTATTGTTGCGCCCAGCTGCCCACGGGCTTGGAGCGCATTACCAAATAAACAAACAAACAAACTCCCGAAACAAATAAGAAACACAAAAGACCACCTCAAATTCAGAAAACTGCTCAAAACCTGGCTTTTCAAGACCTCGGACAGAGACGGAAACAACTGAAACAATGAAACCAAAAATGCAAAGAGAAGCCAATTGGCAAAAACCCTTGACGGTACAGATAACTCTGACAATCAACAGAGAAGGGGACCATGCAGGCTGAACCGACTACAATCGACAATCCAATCAGGACAGACCAATAGCTAACAAGGCTGACACAAACAGGCACAACTATCAACCTAATCCCACTACCAAGCGTCCCCCTGCCAGATATGACATGACCTCATGTGTAAACTGCCAACCCAATGCAGCTTTGCATCCACACTATTCAGCAATTACCTCACGCTCACAAGATAGCCATCTTCAAACCAACCCCACCATATAAGCAAACATGCCAGCCAAAACTAGACCACAAGCGCTACATTAAGAAACCTGCACCTAAGCCAGCAAGTAGAAGATGGAATCCACTAGACTGACATACATAAAACCCTAGCAGAATTCCTGGAGATGGACTTGCAACCGAAATGACTAATCTGACACACACACATCAAATATCAACTGAGACATAGGTATGGTGATTCCCTTGCGTCAAATCTGGACATGGTGGTAACTACTGAACTGAACCGCATCGCACACAGATAGAGCTATGGGCATGGGTCACAACTAGATAGTCCCACGGGGACCAGTTTGCATCAGGCACAGAATGGGATGTAAAGGCTAGCCTGAGTAACAACAAAGATAGAATTGTAGAGATTGACTAGTGTGACATATGGACAGAGAGGTGAGGAACAGCCTTGTGTCATGCTGAAACAAGATCGCTGTAAGGAGAACATTCATCTAAACCTTGAAAGACACACAAAATGAGTGTGTGTCTCTTCAGACAACAATGCTAATAACCAACCCTACTAAAACCTCAACCCACTTGATACACTTCTCAAACTCTAAACACAACCATACCTCTGAAACCACAGCAACCTGCACGCATTCACCACACTGCAACAACAAACCACACAGAGCCTTACACAACAGCACACGACGGACACCGACCGAATACCACACCAAAAAGCTTAGCGAATGGTGTTAACTGAACTGAAGCTGCCAAAATCACAGCAGCCTTGCTTTCTCCATACTTTGTCCTACTAATGTACCCCAACCTACCCCATTTTTTCAGATCCGCCAGAGTGCCAGGGGACCACTACAGTGGTTATAGTGTGCAGTATAAATATCCTTTAACATTAACAAGTCCATATCAGATTGTCCCAGAGGGATGAGTTAATGTTTGCTTTGCCTTAAAAGTGTTTCACTTGTAGGCACATGTTCTCAAAAGCAAAAACCACTACTAATTCCTATGGTGGATAACGAGCATGGCTGTGTGCTCATGTGAAACCAAGAACAGTTTTCATCATGTTTTTGTCCATATATCCAAGGCCATTACAGTACTAGCAATTTCATCCATATACCAAAATATCAATGAAATACAGGAGCTATTTAAAGAAAAATAAGTTTAGCCAGCCATGCTTCTAACAAGACCTTTCCACAGAAATGTAGAAAATCTACATTCATGCAGAGGCATCATCCGATGAAGCCTTAGTTCTTAATTCAGCCTTGGTTTAAAAACTGGCTTGAGACAAATCTCAAATCAGTGTATAAAGGATAGAAGAATATCATGTGCCACAGTTTGCATTGCTCCAGAGGATTTTATTCTACAAGCCCATCACAGGCACAAGGGGTACTATGGTGATACTATATTTCATTTAAGAGGTGTTTGAGGCTGTGACCACCATGTCTTGATTGACTTTTCCATGAAAGGAACCAACATTATGTCATTTCTTTTACTATCAACTCAAGTACTGTAGCAATAGGGGTAGGTAGGTTAGGTGCCAAATTTCGGATAATGGCCCATATTCAACTGTTATTTTAATTTAATTTTAAAATGTTTTTATTGGCATTTATGCATAGGCAGTTGTACACATATCAGCTTATACATTGTCATCAGTGCAGTTTGTATACACATTAATTGCATGCCCCTAAATAACAAATTAACATAACAAACATAAACTTTCTCCACGTAGCAGGCGAAGCAATCTATCTAGCGTCCCTTCATTCTTTGCAGATGGTCAGGGGTACCATGTATGACAGATGTTGTCTCTTATCAGGGCAACTCGCTAGGAGCAATAGCAGTGGAATACCCTCCTATGTTAGCATCAGATTACTGTCGACTCAAAAGTAGCATATAAATGTTCAAAGGGTTGTCATCTGAGGGGTGGAACATGTCCCAAACTAGCGTTTTCCAAGCTTCATAGGAGACATTAGCACTCGCCTCTGATCTAGCAATCACCCCACTCCACACTCTGGTCTCAGCCTCCACCCAGTGCTCAAATTCCTTATGCCAGCGTGCGTATTGTGGGCCCCTGGCTAACTTCCAAGCCATCACTATGCATCTTTTGGCCAGTATGCATGCCATATCCATACATTTTACAACATGCTTGAACTTGCTATCTCTAGGGTATGCGCCCAGCAGGCATTCTTTCGGATTCCAGTCATACCTTTTGATCCCCGCTTTTCTGCAGGCCTCTTCTATACGTCCCCAGAACCCTTGTATGTGCATGCATCCCCAGAACATGTGCATTAGGTCCGCCTCCACTGCACCGCACCAGGGGCACCTTGGTTGTGTGCTGCTGTTGAATTTAGCTACCTTATGTGGTGTCATGTAGTTGCGATATAGTACATTCAACTGGATTAGTCTGAAGCAGGAGTTCCTGGACACTTCCCGGGGGTGTAACAGTATTCGTTCCCACTCCTTTTCACCTATGGTTCCCCCCAGGTCCACCTCCCAGCATTCCTTCAACTTTGTACTCTTAGGGTTGGGTCTACCTATCAGGAGACCGTATATTCTAGATATCGACTTCCAGCCATCACTTAGGCTATGCATCAAGGTCAATAAGAGATTTATTGCCGGTTCCTCAGGCCATTCCGCCCTCTTCCCCTTAGCCACCCTCCTAACATTCTGGTACCACAGGAACTGCCCTTTGGGCAACCCTTCCTGCTCATGCAGTGACCCGAACTCCCTGAAAAAACCATCCAAGTACATGTCCCCCAGGTATAGATACCCCATCTTTCCCAGTGTCTCACCACCGCCAAGTCCAGTCGGTCCCTGCAAACATCCGCCACCATTGGAGTCTCAGGTGAGTTAGGGTGTTCAGGCTTCAACAGTGTCAGGGTCCTATGCCAAACTTGCCGCCCCAGCGACACTATCATGGGCATGTCACCCAGGCAGCTCAGCAGCAACCATAATATTTCCTTCAGGCGAGCCGGAGCTACCAATCACTGCAGCAGCACTGATTCCGAGGTAGCCTCATCTGAGAGCCACCTAGCTACGTAGCTAAGTTGCGCAGCCAAGTAGTATCTCTCCAAGTCTGGCAGCTGTTTTGCCCCCGTCCCTGTAAGGTAGAGAAAGTGTTGCAAGTGCTAGTTTATGTCTGATCGTACTCCATAGGAATTTCCAGAACAGTACTTCTAACAAGCAAAAGAAGGGGGCCTTGATATAGTAATGGACATTGTTGAAGAAGTACAAAAATCTCGGCAAGACTATCATTTTAGTTATAGCAATCCTGCCCATCAGAGATAACGGTAGCCTGGACCAGAATGCCATGGACTTTCTAAAACCCTTCACCACATTTGCCATATTACACTCATGCATTCCCTCAGGTGTGTGCCTTATATTCACCCCCAAATATCGAAAGGATTCCGGTTGCCATGAGAGCCGCACTTCCGGTAAGTCACCCCCCACTCTTCCCTCTCGGACCTGCTAGTGGGAATATACAGGACTTCTCCCTACTAAAACAAATTCCAGAGACCTGTGCATATTTGTCTAGCACCGCCAATATCAATGGTACGTTGTGCTGTGGATCTCTTAGGTATAGCAATACATCGTCCACGTAAAGCAAAACCAGATGTCCAACTCCTCCCACGCATAACCCTCCTCCAGGAACTCCTTTCAAAGATAGATCGCTTTTGGCTCTAGCGCTAGCACATAAAGCATAGGTGACAGCGGGCACCGCTGCCTGGTGCCCCTCTGTATGTCCCAGGCCGACGATACTAACCTCACAATCCTGTTTTAGTGATACAGTTTCTATGGGAAACATTCACAAAATAAACATATATATGGAACAACTATTAGAGGACCATATTTTTAAAATCTGTACTGGAACATTATTTAACTTGATAGTAGTGTGATGCTTGTATTCTTTTACCAACAAGGTCACCCTACCATGCCTAAACCTTATTTATGCTAACTGAAGCATCTCAGACTTCAGATCACCCAACTCTTTAACAGGGGATATCCTCACAAAGTGAAACCATAGAAGGTGGGGTGGCTGGTTTAAGTGAGGATTTCTTTTAAATGGGTCACAAGACAATCTTGCCTGCTGGTTTATATGCAAAGTGATACAGACCAGGTTGCAGTTCTGCAATATCCATAATGTCTTTTCTCCCTATCTCCGGAATCTGTAATCTGTGGCTCGCCAGATGTTTCAGCTATGACTTCCATGGTCCCTCACTATAGACTATACTGGCTGTGACTGATGGGAGGCAATTCTAAAGCATCTGGAGAGTCTAAGATTTGCAGACCTCCGTGCTGTATTCTGCAGGAGTACTTTTAGTAAGTTAAATGGTCCCTCAAGCACTCTCTGCTACTCTGATTCCGGATCAGTTAGCATAGCTCCACACCAGAATGTATGAAGTCTTTTGCCTCAAATGCATCAAGGGTTGTGCAGAGAGTTTCGGTCATGTCTTAAATTCCAATGAGGCAACCGCCTAAACCAAGACTATTTCCTGGATTGTGGAAAAATGTAGGCCCATATAAAGCATTGTACACAAGTATGAGGGATCTCATCTATATTTTCTTCCCAACTATCTAGGTGAATTTGTGTCCCACTCGTCACTTATTTTTTTTAAGGGTGGGCAAGACATCAAAATGCACTAGATCTCCATAGAGTAAAACATATTTAAAAAAATGGAATCCAAATGACAAACCAAGACAAATAATATTATTATGGTATTTCTTGAGCGCGGACCTAGCTTCAAGAAACAATGCAGTGCTTTACAGAAGTAAACACCAATACAGATACATAACGGATTGCTTTACAGATGTGTACAACATTACATTTGCATAACGGAGCACTTTTCAGTGGTAAGAGAACAGATATACAGCGCGGGTATGATACAGAGGAGGGGTACAGCTGTACCGGGTGGTGGAGAGATGGGCAGGTGGCATCTAGCACTAGGTGTTGAGGAGGAGAAACTTTGAAGAGGTGGGTCTTGAGTTCTTTTCGGAACTACTGGGAGGAGGTGCCATAGTCTTGGGGAGTAGGCTTATTTTCTGGTCCTTTCCTTTTTGCAGCAGCAGCAGATTTCAAGTCTGCACGTGTCCTGGCTTCTGGTGTTTGCTGTCTGCCAGGGATGCAGAGTTTCTCAGCTAGGTAGCTGCGTGTCTTGAGGGTGACTGCCTTATGGATGATGCAGCAAGACTTGAAGGTGATTTGTGCGTGCAGTGGGAGTCAGTAATGGTCAATGAGGGCCGGGGTAATGGGTTTGTATCTGCGTAGACCCTTGATGAGGCGTGCAGCCACGTATAGGACACTTCTCAGGGGCACATGGAAGGATGACGGGAGGCCTTAGTGGAGTGCATTGACCCCATCTATGTGCAATAGGACCAGTGCTTGAACAGTGGAAGTAAAGCTGTCCGAAGAGAGGAAGGGCATGACTTTTCGTAGAAGGAACTGCTGATACCAAGTTGTCTGTGTTTTCATAGTAATGTGTGTCTTGAAAGACAGGCGTTTGTTGATGTGAACCCTGAGGGACTTGGGGCAGGATGTTAGCTCGGGTGTGAAGCCCTCTGAGTTCATGATTGATAGCCAGATATGTATGTCTGAGTTTTTGGTGAGTAGGAATTCAGTCTTGGAGGGCTGGACATCCAAGACAAGATCAGCGAGAGGCAGAGTTTGAGCCTATGGATGTCCTTGATGAAGTCGATCTTGAGACATTCCTACGTGTCGCTGGCGTATTGGTAGATGTGAATGTTTTGTGTGATTAGTAGTGCTCCATGTATAGATTGAAGATAATTGGGGAGAGGATGGAACCCTGCAGGACGCCACAGGTGACGGGTAGCATTGGTGATCTAAAGGAGTCCATCTGAACAAACTGCTTGCAGTTGGCGAGGTAGGACTTGAACCAGTGTAGGATAAGGTTGCTGATCCCCATGAGCCGATGTAGGGTGTCCATAAGCGACTGATGGTCTACTGTGTCAAAAGAAGCCGAGAGGTTGAGTAGAACCAAGAGGAAGTGGTGGCTCTTGTAGACCAGCTTTATGGTTGCTGTCGCTGTGCTGCATCTGGGTCTGAATCTGGATTGGTAGGCTTGGAGGAGATTGTTGGTGTCCATATGTTGCTGCAGTTCTGCGGTTACTGCTTTCTCAATCTTACCTAGGAAGGGAGGGTGGCGGGGCGGGGCGCTAGTTACCTAGGTTGTCTGGGTTCAGAGTGGGCTTCTTTTGTAGAGGGAGGATTTGTCCTGTTTCTAGGGTCAATGGCAATCAAAGGCAGCTCTAATATAATAAAAAACGAGATGGTAGGTCTTACCCAAATAATTCAATAAATAGAAGATTAGAAAGCAGTGTCAGGTGAGTACAGTGAATATGGCAAGGGAAATGTGCACAAGATCACGCAGTGAATAGCTTTGAGTCAAATAACATGCACACAGAAACCAAGACACATGTATACTAAAACCCAGGAGTGCAAATGGAGTGTGACAACAATACAAATATATGAAAAGAGATGTGGGGTAAGCACTTAGAAGCTCCTTATAGTTACAAGGAAAGTCGGCAAGCTCCTTTCCCACAATTGCTGTCGCAGGTACAGACAGAGCTAAGCCCACATACAGGTCAAGCAACGACAGGATCTGTGAGGTAA
This sequence comes from Ambystoma mexicanum, assembly GCF_040938575.1. NCBI lineage: Eukaryota > Metazoa > Chordata > Amphibia > Caudata > Ambystomatidae > Ambystoma > Ambystoma mexicanum. The sequence goes on along the minus strand of NC_090929.1, from coordinate 586,475,333 downwards.
CACTCTTGACCGTATTGAATAAGGTAACTTAAAAACAGAACTCACAAGGACGAAAAATACCACTTGAATGTCAGTAAGTCCATGAACCTGTTGATCAAATAGGGACCCAAAAAGGCTATAACAGCAATGGGAGGATAACTAAATACATAAGACTCAAGACAAGGGGCAAGTAGGAATAGTGATTACAGAATAGTGAGGAAAACAGTAATTCACACAGGAGCTAGCTACAACAGCACACCACACCTAATAATCAATGGGAAATAAATGCAGAAGTGCAAGGGAAAACCTGGAATGGATTCCAAGAGAAAGTAAAGGAACAGGATCAGAAAAAACGTAATTACAAAGGCAAACCTCCCCCACCCATCCAAGGAAAAAGGCAGGAAGCTAAATCAATAAAAAGGAAAGACTAAAGTATCAAGGTTTACAGCAGCAAAGGACAAAGTCAAAGAAATATAGAACACAGGCAAACTGGGCTGCACCAAAAAGGAGAAACAAATGCTGCCTGCAAACAGAGGAAGCCAGAAAGGGAATCTAGGAAGCAGAAATCAATTAAGCACATTCAATTCAAATCCAGTGATAAGGAACAAGAAATAAAAACTAGAAACTTGGCACAAAGCTAGGAACAAGGAACAAACAGGAACACTGCATCAATGACCAGCACTGGACTGAAGCAAACCGAGACTTTTAAAGCTGCTAAACGAGCACACGCCTCAGGTGTGCTGCTTTCTGCCCCTGCAGCCACAGGTGTTGCCTATCCTCCACCCAACTTTTTCCTGCAAGGATGGAGATGAAGCAGTGGGCCAGGCATTCTGGGAAGCATAGTCATTTGATTAAAGCAGCATGCTGGCTGCCAAAAACCTGGAATGGATCCAGAAGGGAAGTAGCTTGGAAAATAAGGATTTAGGGCTCCCACTTCATCACAGCACGGTAGCATAAGGTTCGGAAGGAAAGTCCAGTAGGGAATAAACCCCAAATCATGCCCTCAAGTGGTGGGTACAAGAGTTTAAGGAGCAAATCGTGGCAAGCAGATACAGCTTGGTCCTGTTTGGTCCAACAGAAGACAGCCCTACTAGAGCTGGGTCAGGACATGGTTAAAGAGCTTATACTCCTTAGATCTGGATTTTTGAGGCCAAATAGCTTCGATTTCGAACCATGAATATCATATGAAGAAGACAGGAAACTTAAAGGAGGTCATGGCATCCACTGAGAGCCAGTGAAGCTGTAAGCAGTGGCAAAGCCAGTATGTGGGCAGGATGGGTGGCTGTCCGCTGGCTCCCCAGTGTACCCCCAGGCTCCCAAGGGTGCCCTATTGTCTGCCCCCTGCCCGCCCCCGCCACCAAAAGCTGCCTCTGCTACTGGCTGTAAGTTGCTCACATTTTCCAGCTCCCTAAACCAGACTAGGTGAGCTGGAGTGTTTTTTGGTAGATCATATACAACTGACTTGACCTAGTGAGGACAATAAATAAAGGACTGAATAATGTAGAATTTATGAAAAAGAGAAAGGACTGTGGACGTCAGTGCTCTTTAAAGAAATTGTGTACCGAAAGCTAATTCATCATCACACCAGAATTCATTTTATTTTCAGACATTTATATGGTTTCATTATTATAATTTAGAATTATTGAAATTTGACATTTTCTCTCTTAAATGTGACAAGGTACCTTGTGCAGAATTGAGATCTGTGAATTTATATTGTTAATTTCAGCTTATCCGGACATCATTTATTTTGTACAGTGCACATTAGTCGGCTCTCTGAGCAGAAATGCCATCAGCCTAAGCCAGTATTGCTATTAGCAAAGGATCATGGTATGTGTAGGTCAAAGCACCCGGAGAACCCCTGGTTTAAGCTAATGTGTCTTAATTCCAGACTCAAGCATAACATGAAAATACAAGTATTATGAACTGAAATCCCTATTCCAGGATGGTCTTGCATTTTCAAGCCAGACTATAGACCACCATTACATTGAGAAATGTCAATGTCTCTGATGCGTTAAATGTGTTTCGGACACTGGTACCTGGAGAGGTTCATTAGTCCTTGTCATTGGAAAACATCAGTCACTGAGAAAGATGTACAACTGTTAAATTATCCCTCCACAAATCGACAATTAAATAATTCTTGTGTCAAGTAACAACAGTTAGCTGCCATTCATAATGACCAGGCCACTCCTGAAACTTAGATTGATTTGAATAAACGTACAGCAGACATTTATTGAAAATGTGCCATTCGAAGTAGGTTTTTGGCTAAACTTGTGACCTGTTTGTCCCACTGAGAAAGCAAATGCAGATCTGAATTTAGCATGAGCCAGCGAATTCAAATCATATAAGGATCATTAAAATGTTGGCCTTGTGCAAAATTCATATATATATTGATAAGTGAAAATCACTGCTTCATACTCATTGGGCATACTATTAAAGAGGGAAGTCTGATGGGAGTGGCTTCTACACCCAGTTTGCCTCCTACATATGCTCTTGTTCGGAGTGGGCTGCTAACCTCACACATTTCCTCACACGTGTAATTCGATTATAAAAAATATACCTGCTTCTAAAGGGAGTGGTTTCTGCTCTATATAAATTAAAACTTATATATATTCTGGGGAACAAAAGCACTCACTGACTGGCTAGTTGATGGAGGGGAAGAAAGAGAGACAGGAGAATTGATAACAGAAAGGATAATCAAATACATTGCTTTCATTTTGGACCCTTTTTGAATTAATCGCACTGCACTGCAAGAGAGGCCGACCTGGAGTTCAGGTCCCAGGCGCTGTCAGTTGGATAGACAGAAGAGGGGCCCAAATACAGAAAGAAGGGAACGAGACTGTGGAGGGAAGATGACCCCATCTTGCTCACTGATGCCCATCTGTCACCAGAGGGGTATAATTGAACCAGTCCTTGAGTGGGTGCCCACCTGTCTGAGAGACAGCAAAAAAGACATTCCTGTGCGAGTGTACTCCCGGGCCCTTTTTTTAATGGAAGTTCTGAAAGGGGGGGGGGGGGCAGGGGCGGTATGTAAAATGAATAGGCATATTGAGAAATTAATATATATTTTAGAAGTGTATGTGCATGTGCTTCTGGAATCATAAATGTGATAGAATAGTGTCTATCGTGTATATACTGGGTGCTCCCCTGCTGCCTCCTCTGTGTAATGATCAAGCATAGAAGTAGTATTCCGGTAATACAAAATCTCACTGTGTGCATATCTAAAAAAAATCATTCAAGAAAAAGGAAAAAGGGTGATTATTCGCTAGCAATTTCCCACCTTAGAAACATCACTGAAGGAAATCTAACATATATTTTCATTTTGCGATGTTAAGGGGGTAATTCATAGAATTCAGCGCACAAGTGGCGCACGCGGCTGGCGCAGAATCCCTGCGCCAGCTGCGTGCACTAAAATCCATTTCCGCGCACAGCGTATTCATGGATTCCAGCCACCAAAACCAGCCGTGGCGCACAGTGGCGCAGCGACCCTGCAGCAGCGCCAGTTATGCCCCCAAGAACGCCTCTCGCGCAGGGAAAAGCCATCAATATACCCAATCCAGCGCAAAGGGCTGCGCTAACCCTGTACCAGCACAGCAAGCGGGCTACGTGTATCACTGGGGTGCGCGGGAAGTACCTCACGCGATTGGCCCCGTGCGAGCAGGGTACGCGTATTTCAGGGGTGTGCGGGAAGTTCCACACGCGATTTCATCATGGTACGTGTATTTCAGGGGTGCGCGGGAATTTCCACACGCGAATGGGCCCGTGCGAGCAGGGTACGCGTATCTCAGGGGTGCGCGGGAAGATCCACACGCGATTCCATCAGGGTACGTGTATGTCGGGGTGCGCGTGAAGTTCCACACGCGATATCAGCAGGGTACATGTATTTCAGGGTGCAGGGGAAGTTACACACGCGATTTCCGCAGGGTATGTGTATATCAGGGGTGCGCGTGAAGTTCCACACGCGATATCAGCAGGGCACGTGTATTTCAGGGTGCAGGGGAAGTTACACACGCGATTTCTGCAGGGTACGTGTATTTCAGGGGTGCGCGGGAAGTTCCACACGCGATTCCATCAGGGTACATGTATTTCAGGGTGCGGGGGAAGTTCCACACGCGAAATCAGCAGGGTACGTGTATTCCAGGGGTGCGCGGGAAGTCCCACACGCGATTCCATCAGGGTACCCGTATCACAGGGGTGCGCGGGAATTTCCACACGCGACTGGGCCCATGCGAGCAGGGTACCCGTATCTCAGGGGTGCGCGGGAAGTTCCACACGCGATTCCATCAGGGTACGTGTATTTCGGGGTGCGCGTGAAGTTCCATACGCGATATCAGCAGGGTACGTGTATTTCAGGGTGCAGGGGAAGTTACACACGCGATTTCCGCAGGGTACGTGTATTTCAGGGGTGCGCGGGAAGTTCCACACGCGATTCCATCAGGGTACGTGTATTTCGGGGTGCGGGGGAAGTTCCACACGCGATTCCATCAGGGTACGTGTATTTCGGGGTGCGGGGGAAGTTCCACACGCGAAATCAGCAGGGTACGTGTATTCCAGGGGTGCGCGGGGAGCACCACACGTGAATTGCACGTGTGGGTCCTCCCAGGTGTTCCCTCTACACCCTCCACGGCCCCTGCAGGTGACTCACACCACAGGGGCCTACCCTGCACATGTCCTGCAGGCACACCATCCACCATGGCCATGACCCCTAGCCAACCCACATGTCAACTTGCACTACTGCCCACCAACGCATGTCCCCCTGCACCCTCAGTCACCAGGGGCACCCTCCACCAGGCCCCACCCATGTCTCCCACCACCCCCACCCCCCAGCAATGCAGGGGCACCCACCACCAGGCCCCCACCCATGTCTCCCACCACCCCCAGCCACCAGGGGCAGCCTCCACCAGGCCCCCACCCATGTCTCACACCACCCCCACCACCCAGCACTGTGGGGCACCTGCCAGCAGGCCCCCACCCATGTCCAACTCATGTTCCCCACCACCCCCACCCCCCAGCACCGTGGGGCACCTGCCAGCAGGCCCCCACCCATTTCCAATGCATGTTCCCCACCACCCCCACCCCCCAGCACCGTGGGGCACCTGCCAGCAGGCCCCCACCCATGTCCAACTCATGTTCCCCACCACCCCCACCCCCCAGCACTGTGGGGCACCTGCTAGCAGGCCCCCACCCATGTCCAACTCATGTTCCCCACCACCCCCACCCCCAGCCACCAGGGGCAGCCTCCACCAGGCCCCCACCCATGTCTCCCACCACCCCCACCCCCCAGTCACCAGGGGCAGCCTCCACCAGGCCCCCACCCATGTCTCACACCACCCCCACCCCCCAGCACTGTGGGGCACCTGCCAGCAGGCCCCCACCCATGTCCAACTCATGTTCCCCACCACCCCCACCCCCCAGCCACCAGGGGCAGCCTCCACCAGGCCCCCACCCATGTCTCCCACCACTCCCACCCCCCCAGTCACCAGGGGCAGCCTCCACCAGGCCCCCACCCATGTCTCACACCACCCCCACCCCCCAGCACTGTGGGGCACCTGCCAGCAGGCCCCCACCCATGTCCAACTCATGTTCCCCACCACCCCCAGCCACCAGGGGCACCCACCACCAGGCCCCCACCCATGTCTCCCACCACCCCCACCCCCCAGCCACCAGGGGCAGCCTCCACCATGCCCCCACCCATGTCCAACTCATGTCTCCCAGCACCCCCACCCCCCAGCACTGTGGGGCACCTGCCAGCAGGCCCCACCCATGTCTCCCACCACCGCCACCCCCCAGCCACCAGGGGCAGCCTCCACCAGGCCCCCACCCATGTCTACCAGCACCCCCACCCCCCAGCAGTGCAGGGGCACCCACCACCAGGCCCCCACCCATGTCTCTCACCACCCCCACCCCCCAGCCACCAGGGGCAGCCTCCACCAGGCCCCCACCCATGTCCAACTCATGTCTCCCAGCACCCCAACCCCCCAGCACTGTGGGGCACCTGCCAGCAGGCCCCCACCCATGTCCAACTCATGTCTCCCACCACCCCCACCCCCCAGCACTGTGGGGCACCTGCCAGCAGGCCCCCACCCATGTCCAACTCATGTTACCCACCCCCCCCAAACCCCAGCAATGTGGGGGCACCCACCACCAGGCCCCCACCCATGTCCCATCCATGCCCCCCTGAACCTGGGTCCCACCAATCCCCAATCATGTCCGTAATGGCCATCCTCCCCTGCCAAAAGGCCCAACCAACTATCACATCCACCCACATATCAAAGGCAATGACATGTTACACACCCATGTAAATAATGCAAATGAACACATGTCTGTCACACACAATGGCTGCAAGTGAATGTTAAGACACCCAACATGACATGCATGAAAGCAATGAGATGATACGACACATTGAAAGATGAAAATAAAAATGTATTTAAAATCAACTGGAATGGAAATGAAATGAGATAAACCACAAAGCAAAACAACCAAAAGAAGAAGAATGTCCATGAAAAAAATCAAAAACACACAGCACAATCCAAATAAATGGTGTCCAAAGTCACAGTCAGAAAAGTAATGCAAGTGTAAATGATAAACAAAAACCATTGCTCCATGGCGATGAAAAAAATCCAAAAAATAGACAAATTCATTGAAGAACTATTTACAAGATAATCCCGGGTCCATGAGCCCAACCAAATGAAACCTAACTATGACAACTAACTAAAAACTGAACTGCATACAAAAATGTGGCGCATTGTCCAATCGCAACCAAATAAAAAAAATAAATAAAGGAAACCTAACACTAACTATATAACTATATACAAAGACGGCGGGCAAGTCCAGCGGCTCACTCCGTGGTGTTCCGGGCCAGGGCATCATCGAACTCCTGTTCGATGTCCCGGAGGCGGTCCTGTTCCATGGCCCCGAGGGCCCGCAGGGACGACGCCGTCTCCTCCTCCAACCCCCTGCGGATTGCCTCGAGGCACTCGGCCCGCCTCAGGGCCCTCCGCATGGAGTCCTCCGCCCTGACCATTGTGAGCCGCGCCTCTTCCGCCCGCCGCCGCTCCGCACCTATCTGCTGGCCCAATCTCTGCCACACGGAAGACACTTCCCGTCCTGGGTCCTCCTGCCCTCCGGCCCATGCCTGCCCCTCCGATGTTGATGGCCCCGAGCCATGATGCCTCCCACATTGACTCCGCTGCTGCCTCCGACGCCACTGCCTCTGCCAGCACGACGGCATCCAGGCTGATGGAATCCACCGACGCTGTCGTGCACGTGCCCTTCCTGATGATGCCGGCACATCCTCCATCTGCTGGGGTACAGTTGCTGTGGTGTCCACCCCTGCTGGACCTCTGACTCCCGACTGTGGCAGGGATGGGATCCCCACCGAGCTGGCTGCATTGGTCAGGGCAGGTCCACAGGGGGCCCTGGTGGCATCTGGGCCGGAAGACGGCAAGGAGAACGACTGGCGTATAGTCTCCACAGAGGAGGAGAGGGCCGCCAGATTGGCCGACACATGCAGGAAACCCCCGAACATGGACGATCCCAATTGGGCCACATCGGCACGGTGCTCTTCGTGATGACGTGCGTGCTCCTCCTGGGAAGCACGCACGGCATCACGAATCACAGCCGTGCGCATCGCGACCCCAATCAGGACCTTCTCCATACGGCCAGGGGTCCCCTCGTCTGCAGGTGGAGGGGAGTCAGATGACATGGACATCCCCTCTACCTGCGGACGGGCCTGGGACGGGGCATCCCTGCTGGTGCATGGTGGTGCACCCACAGGGTCAGGGACAGCGACATGCACAGGCCCCTCCACGGTGACCTTTGCTGCCTCCTGTCCCTGCCCCTGGACTGCACCACTTGCACCAGCAGGGATGCCCCCACCAGGCCCCATGTGCGCCTCAGTGGCGGCCTCCTCCTCCTCTGTGGAAACCACCAACCTGGATGGCTCCTCACCGTCTGCCGCCGTAGCAGGCCCCTGTGGGGGCTCACCCACCCCTTCCGCTGCAGCCGTGGGGGCATCCCCGCCACCTTGCTCCACAGCGCCGTCTCCGCCCTCTTCTTCACTAGCCGCTGCGTAGAGGGAGACATAGAACACAAGCATCAGGGTACTGTACAATGGTCCCCTAGACAGGAAGCAATAGCAGATGAGTGCCACTGTCAAAGTACACTTCCATCATGTCCCTCCACAACACATGTGTCAGTCCAGGCAAAACACACACAGTGACAGTCATGGTGCATGCCATGGACATTTCCATACATGTCCAATGGACTCTCGAAACATACAATGTAATGGAACTCACATGCATCATGGGTCATGCCTATCACATGCACACACTTCACCTCAGTTACATCCATCTGGCCCCGTAGACCCCAATCACAGTGGATACAAGGATGACTAGGCTGCATCAGTGAATCTGTACATTGTCACAGACATGTGTCATGCATCCATGGCATTCACAAGTCACAGACACGCAGGTCAGGCACACAGACATGGATACCATATATGTACCTGGCATCAGCACCCATCCCTCACCCCCACCCATGTCCAGGAACAGAGACTGCCATGCTCCCATGTGTACAATCTGCATAGGGCTCCCCATGTCGCATTTAAACACATGCAACAACCGTGCGGTTCACACATTACTGGTCGCACATGCATTACCATGATGTCCCTGCACACATACATGCGTACATGGCCTATGTCACACATACAGGCAAGTATCAGACAACCAGCACACTGCAACATGCCCTGTCTCACACAGCAATGCTTGGCCACTTACCGCTCAACTCCAGACGGGTCTCCCTCTCAAGGACCTGGGCGTGGAGCGCTGGGTGTACGCGTTCCAGGACCCTCATCTGGATGGAACTCATGCGGCACCGGCCCCCCTCCACGAGGCGCCGGGCCTTTATGAGGGTCCTGGACCTCAAGTCCTCCCAGCGCTTCTTGACCTTCTGGATGGTGCGGGTTGCCACCCCCTCCGCGTTGATGGCAACCACACAGTCGGCCCAGATCCTCTCCCGTCCTTCCTTGTTGGCGCGGGACGATCCGAAGAGGGCATCATACTGCCCCAGGACTTGCTCCACCAGGACACCAACTTCGGTGGCAGTGAAGCTGGTGCCCCTCTGGCCGGGGGTTGCCACTGGTGCCAGATGTGGATGTGCCCGACATGGCAACCCCAGGGGCAGGAGTGGGTGGGCAACTGGGTCCTGGGGCTGGGCTGTGGAGCGATGTTATCTGAGTCGGGAGTCTTCTGTTCCAGCAGGGGTGGACACAGCAACTGGACCCCTGCAGATGGCTGATGTGCAGGCACCAAATGGCAGGGCACGGTGGCACCAGGCAGGCAGGCAGCAGCAGATGGCACTTGGGAGGCTGCTCGGGGCACTGGGGGGCAGTAATTCGGCCTTCTGGGCAGGAGCGTGGTCTTCCGTGTGTTTTTGCGTGGCCAGCTTGATACGGAGTGATTTGGCACGTGAAAATCCTGCACGTCAGCGTGAAAATCGAGGAAAGGCCCTTAGCGCGTAAGCACACGTACGCGATTTCATTGGACCAAAGGCCCTTACAGCGTAAGCGCGTCTGTGACGTTTTGCGCACGGGCGTTGCCCTGGCAGGGCTTGGAGATCCCGCGTGCCTTTACACTGTTCTGTACGTGCTTTTCGTGCGGTGCGTGTGTTTTCCATCCGTTGGGGTTCACACGCTATTACTTCACAGCGGGTGTTGGCTAAGCGTTCTTCTACACGCAAGGCAGACGGTGAGTGGTACCCCGCTCCCCAGGCCCGATCGCGAGAAAAACTTCACGCGAACCCCTGAAATACACGTAGCCCGCTCCCCCAGGCCCGATCGTGGGAGAAAGTTCACGCGAACCCCTGAAATACACGTAGCCCGCTCCCCCAGGCCCGATCGCGTGAGAAATTTCACACAAACCCCTGAAATACACGTAGCCCGCTCCCCCAGGCCCGATCGCGTGTAAAACTTCATGCGAACCCCTGAAATACACGTAGCCCGCTCCCCCAGGCCCGATCGCATGGGAAAGTTCACGCGAACCCCTGGAATACACGTAGCCCGCTCCCCCAGGCCCGATCGCGTGTAAAACTTCACGCGAACCCCTGGAATACACGTAGCCCGCTCCCCCAGGCCCGATCGCGTGTAAAACTTCACGCGAACCCCCGGAATACACGTAGCCCGCTCCCCCAGGCCCGATCGCGTGTAAAACTTCACGCGAACCCCCGGAATACACGTAGCCCGCTCCCCCAGGCCCGATCGCGTGTAAAACTTCACGCGAACCCCTGAAATACACGTAGCCCGCTCCCCCAGGCCCGATCGCGTGTACAACTTCACGCGAACCCCTGGAATACACGTAGCCCGCTCCCCCAGGCCCGATCGCGTGTAAAACTTCACGCGAAACTCTGGAATACACGTAGCCCGCTCCCCCAGGCCCGATCGCGTGAAAAACTTCACGCGAACCCCTGGAATACACGTAGCACGCTCCCCCAGGCCCGATCGCGTGAGAAACTTCACGCGAACCCCTGATATACACGTAGCCCGCTCCCCCAGGCCCGATCGCGTGAGAAAGTTCACGCGAACCCCTGAAATACACGTAGCCCGCTCCCCCAGGCCCGATCGCGTGAGAAAGTTCACGCGAACCCCTGAAATACACGTAGCCCGCTCCCCCAGGCCCGATCGCGTGTAAAACTTCACGCGAACCCCTGAAATACACGTAGCCCGCTCCCCCAGGCCCGATCGCGTGAGAAAGTTCACGCGAACCCCTGGAATACACGTAGCCCGCTCCCCCAGGCCCGATCGCGTGTAAAACTTCACGCGAACCCCTGGAATACACGTAGCCCGCTCCGCCAGGCCCGATCGCGTGTAAAACTTCACGCGAACCCCTGGAATACACGTAGCCCGCTCCCCCAGGCCCGATCGCGTGTAAAACTTCACGCGAACCCCTGGAATACACGTAGCCCGCTCCCCCAGGCCCGAACGCGTGAAAAACTTCACACAAACCCCTGGAATACACGTAGCATGCTCCCCCAGGCCCGATCGCGTGTGAAACTTCACGCGAACCCGTGATATACACGTAGCCCGCTCCCCCAGGCCTTGAGCGTGTGAGAAACTTCACGCGAACCCCTGAAATACACATAGCCCGCTCCCCCAGGCCCGATCGCGTGAAAAAGTTCACGCGCACCCCCGAAATACACGTACCCCGCTCAATCGTGTGTTACTTCCCGCGCACCCCCAAAATACACGTACCCCGCTCAATCGCGTGTTACTTCCCGCGCACCCCCGAAATACACGTGCCCCGCTCAATCGCGTGTGTAACTTCCCGCGCACCCCCGATATACACGTGCCCCGCTCGCACAGGCCCAATTGCTGTATGTTGCCACTTTTGTAATGCGCAGGGACGCTACCACCTGCCTTCGTGTGGCGGACGTGTTTCGGCTTGTGCGTGTCTTTGGCTGTGCGTGGCTTTGCCCTATTCGATTCCATGAATACGTGTGGTTCGAGTGCGTGTGGGCGTTCCGTCTGCTTCCCTGCAGTACATCCCCAGTTACGCCCTTATTTTCGCGCGTTGTTCCCCATTCCGTGCGTTACGCCCCGTGTTCCGCCCACTTTCTGGTGTATGCGCCGAGGTTGTGCGCTTTCACTGTGCGCGTCGCGCACGCCTTTCGGGATGTTGCAGTGACTTGTGCGCCATGCACAGGTTTGGCGCACATCCCGAGGTAAACACGTGCAGGGACTTCCATGAATCGCACACGTGCGCGTGTGCCTGTTTTTTTGCGCTTGCGCCTGCTTGCGCAACGATTTTCGGCGCACGTTTGTTCCATGAATCGGCCCCTTAATTTCTTGTCTTGCTTTTGTGTTCTAGAACGTTGTTTGAGATTCTGACATGTCCATTGAGTGGGAGGAGTAAATGTTTTATTTGCAATCAATAAGACAAAGACATATGTAGATGGGCACAGATGTTACTATTTAATTTGGTTTCCTATAAAATGAAATGTTTATCCCGAGCTCTCCTACACTGTTTAATGCATAGTGAATGTGCACTCAGGATAAATCAAACTTGCCAATGGTAGTGTTTGTGTTACTGAAGTGTCTATTCCTGCAAATGGATCATGGACAGTTCAGGTGACTAGTGTGTTGTTCAACATTAGAGTTGAAATTTCATAGATGCATAATTTGTGTATATTTAAATTGATTTGTTTTAATTGTATTAATAAATCGACTTTCTGTGCAACCCGTTTCTTGTCTCGAAAGGGGAAGGAGACTGTTGGGAATCAATATTGTCAAATTTGGGGTCTCTGATACATAAAAAGAATTTAAAGATATATACAAATTGTGCGTGCCTGATTTGGGGTGGGTGAAAAATTTATCTGAATAAAATGCTGCCCGATTAAAACATCCTACAATGTATAGTGCCTCTCACTTTCAACCAATGGGCACTGGCAAGCAAGGAGGGGCCTGAAAGTTTCCCAGAGGCTCCTCCCTGTCCACGAAATATAATTCATCAACCAAAAAACCCAAGTAAATTTATGACCCACAGTACTTGAATATACATCCTTTAGCCGTACAACTTGTGGGAGAAGGGATTTAGGGTTGTGGGGGGTAATTTCTCTCCATGTAAAGTAAAATGATTCCCAACATTTATTCCAGTAAGCAAAATGGGACTCGGAACTGTGATTTCTTGTTCGATTTGGCTAAGGGATTAAATATACCTGATGGCTTTCCAGCCGCTTTAGCCAATTCAACATGTTAGTGAATATCTCCCCTTGGATGCACAATAGGGGGGGGGCGATATGAAATCTGATTTTAGGAAGCTATTTATTAGTTGCCCATTCCTTGCCAATCTCTCTCACTAAAAACTAATGCAAAACCAAGTTATGTTGATTTATACTGTGCAGTGCTACCACCCAAGGGCAGTCACCAGGCACTCACGTGGCTCTGCAAGAAAGAGGACAGGGTTGGTTAGTGAGGACAGAGTGATAGCACAGGTCCAGAACGAGGAGAAACTTTCATCTGTATCTGTTGACTTGCAGATGGGTTGATTGCGTGCACTGGCTTGTATCCGTAGGGGTAAGGTCCAATGCATGGGATGTTTTCTATGTGACTATTTGCTATGTTATGTTGGGGTGTATATGTGTGTTTCATGTCTAGATTGCTGGTATTTAAGGTTGTGCGCACTGGCTTGTTATGACCATACAGGGTAAGGTCCAGTGTCTGGATTGGTTTGTTGTGTGTGTTACTTGTGTTGGGGGTGTGTGAGGGTATCGGTTGGCTATCCCAGTGGGTGTGTATAGTGTTTAGGTGGTGTGTGGGGAAGTACGAGCAGGGTGGTTAGTACATTGACTTCTCGCTAAGTTCTTCTATGTGCCTAATCTCCACAAACCTATCTGTTCCCTCCCAGTGTGGCGCATGGCTAACCTTCACAATTCCCTTTTATTTCTTCACAACTTAAAAACCCAAACAGTTTTGAATTTCTCTATCTAAGTATTCTGAATAGAAATCCATTTAATCCTGCCGCAAAATCTAAAGCCATTTGAATTTCTATTAATATGGTTCCAGTACAATCATTTCCTGATCGGGTACCATTTGCAGAGCCTACTAGAATAGCTGTCCAACAACCTAGCCAAGTTTCATTTTTTGTGTGCATTATGTGCTATCACATCTTACTTTGTAGTGAAATATAACGAAAATTGCTGTGGGTCTAGACTATTTCTGCCGGTTGCAAGGGGTAGCGTAATGAGAAACACTTGAAAGGGATGCCTATTAAGTGGACAAGGAGTAATCACTAGTCCTATGATGATCAGGAATAATTAAACTTAAAATCTGCATGTTGAGGGAAAGGAAGATGTGAGCTGTAAAACTGGTGCAGATGTAATGACAATCTGAAGACTGATGTTATTATGTGTGGTCCTTTTATCTTCTCTGTATATGGTTTTGCAAAATGAAATAAAAATAATGGCCAAAAAAAAGCAAATCAACATGGGTACACAATGTTTACAATTCCACAGGATGGCGAGTTGAGCGTGAGGTGACCTGTTAACCTTACTAGGAGTGCCAGTAATAGCACTTAGAAGCTAAAATATGTGTGAAAGGTACGTATAATGACATTCATGAAAATAGAGTAACAAGTGATGATGTATTGTACTATATTGCTGCACTCGTCTGAATGGAAAATGTAGTACAGCTCACTAGACATATGTGACGAATTGACTTCTACCCTGCAGTACTATAAGGATAAATAGAAGCTAAAGTGCCCACTCAGCCTCACACTTGTAGAAACCAAGAGCCAACAGTCATGGTAACATGGGCCGATGGAAGGCTATAGTCTCAAAGAGGAGTGTGAATGTGGTTCAGTATTAACCCAAACAGTGAAGTACAACAGTCCAAAACTAAGGAATGTTTCCAGCTAGGTTTTATAAAAATATCTATACTTTAATTAAACACTAGAAAACACTACACAAAACCCAGCCCTGAGGAAAGAACACAGAATAAGCAAAGATAACAATATGCAGCACTCCAAGTAATGAATGAGGGATAAAAGGCAAGTAAAAGCATATGTTCTTGAGGGGAAAAAGGGATAAAAGTGACTTATCCAGTCTCTAGGGCCCAAAAATTGACCAAGGAGACAATTAGTAGTCATTAGTACCTTTTTTGCGGTTCAACCTTATCGAACCAAAGTTCGAGCAGTTGTGTGACCGGTTTGAACCAAGTTCGGGTGCAGCATGTCGTGTTGATCCAAGTGGCGAGCTGACCTAGAGCTGGGGTGAGTACCATGCTCCGAGTCGTTTAAAGGTGGCATTCAAGCAATGCAGGTTGGAGCTCTCACCAATATCTTTTTTGGGGTCAAGCTGGTTCGAGTCGGGTTGTAAGGTCAGGCAGTGATGCTCCCATAATTTGAACCAAAGGTTGGTGACTGTTTGCAGCTGTGATCCTGATGCTCCAGTGTGTGGTCCAACACATTGGCAGTTCAAGGTTCAGCGGGGTCAAGCCGTTTGTGTAACAGCTGATTTGAGTCGGTGAGTGACACTTGGGGTCTGGTGATAAGCAGTTGATTTAAGCTGAGCACGTGACTGGCTCTGCAAGGCATGATGTAGTGTCAAGCTGGTTCGAGTTGTAAGTTCACTGGTTCAAAGCGTTCAGTTGAGTGCCAAAGGCAGCACTGGCAGGTCCTGTAGTTGGAGTTGCAGTGAACCTGGCTCGAAAAGCAGTTTGACTGTTTTGATGCAATGAAAACGGGGATCCTGGCTGTGTTGGCTCTCGGGGTGCTGTGCTTCTGAATTCAGAGGCTCAAGTATATAAATTCAGTTCTTATTCTCGGGCTCCCAAACATGTTGTAGGCTGGCACACAACCGAGGGGTCCTTCAACACAGTGAGATCGTAGGTAGTGTTGTAGCTCACAATTGCATTTCATCTCAACAGGTCCCTGGGAATGGTTAGGGGACAGAGCTTCACTCTGCCTCGCTGGTGGATGACTTTGGAGAGATCACATCTGCCAACAGATGTCCAATGTATTCTCCTTAGGGATTTGTACCAACGTGAATCCAAGGAGGAGTGGGAGAGCCCCTCTTTTGAAGGCAAAAGCCTACAAGCGATTGGACTGAAGCTAGCCTGCTTTAGGGGTCCAATTCCTGTTCTTAGAAAAAGTGGACTTTGCCTTCTGACATCACACCCAAAGTGCTTTTTGCTAAAGGACGTGGAGGACAGAGATAGGAAAGATGGTACAACCTTGCTCCAGATGTCAAGAGAGCCCTCTGTCTATACTAACCGCACCACTACAACAAAATTGTTCTAATACTCGAATTTAGAAGAAACTAAGTTCTCATGGATCATTCACTAGCCCATGTGTGGCAAATTATAGTCACTTCCCTTTCAGGGCATTATTGGTTATTCGATAATACATTCAAACCTTCTTGGGTTGGCTCTTTCTCATTGCCCCAATTCGTTTATTTAAAACAAAAATACATTTTTTGTTTTTATTGTGCTTTTCTTGAATCCTATTACAAGCCCAGAGTTATACTTTTCCTGGTCTCATGGCTCTATTAGCCCTGAAGCTTCTTTAGTTTATCAAACAAAAGCATATGTCTTTTCAACCAGTGTTCATAGACAAATTTACAGCTTCCAATAGTTCGTGCTTCTAATTAAAGTTAAAAGGAAAAAGGAAATAACATATAAATATACATTTGTGAACAAAAATGTGTAATTACAATACATTTGCAGACATGTAAGCATACACAGAAAATGCAAAAAATAAGTACTGCGTTGCAGGAATTGTTTAACCTTTTATCTAAAGGAACCTATTGTGGTAAAGTGTGTCCTACAAAGGGCTCTTCTGCCAATCCTTAGTCGACGTTGCTAATAGTTCGCTGTGGGTAGATCAAGGAAATGAACATGTACATCCTTGTCCTTTCTTTTGACGTTTTAGTAAGTTGCGGTAGATTCAGTTGCCTTCTTCTGGACTTGGATAACATAAAATGTTGAGTTATTGAGAGTGTTATATGCTTCTGGTGTGCTCAACCCTGTTGCAGAGTTGTCGAGTGGGGACAAGGGCCAAGGTTCCCTGCTTATTAGGGTGGACCAAGAGTGTCCAGTCGCCTGCAAGTAAGGGAATCCTTGGTGATAGCTGCCTGGAGTCATTCCAGGGCCCTCTGTGTGGAAACAAATATAAGAGGAAAGGGGGGCTACTTAGTAGGTTCTCGTGGGCTGCTCGAGAACGGATACAATAAGTTGTTGTGCTTCTAATTACCTTTGTCTGTATGTTAGTTGTTTGATCAAAAAGGGCATCCACCTTAATGGACTACAGGTGGCCTCCACCCGGATCACAGAAGGGATGCACTTTTCGTCATCCAGGAGTTTAGCCCCAATACTGGCCACATGTTTTAGTCGATGTGCACTGAGGACGGCCCGGGCT
The DNA here is from genome assembly GCF_040938575.1 of Ambystoma mexicanum. NCBI lineage: Eukaryota > Metazoa > Chordata > Amphibia > Caudata > Ambystomatidae > Ambystoma > Ambystoma mexicanum. The sequence continues at coordinate 586,458,453 of NC_090929.1, read as the reverse complement.
GCACATGCGTTGGCGCTGCAATAAATACATAGAATTTGACATTAGGCAGTTAGTGCCCGTGCTTACTATTCAGGGATAGAGGGATTGCGTCTGAAAGGTGTTCAAACCTCGAGTTTGTACCAGACACAGCTTACCCGTGACAATCGTGTCTAGTCTTGGCCGTGGTGTTCGTTTGCAGCGAGACGCTGGGGGTTACCTTGGTGACAGGCCGTTACTCTGCTGCGCATGTGTGTACCATAAAGCATGACATCCCTGGGGCTGTGCAAATGAGGGCGGCCATTGAGAAGTGGGGTATATGTTCATACCTATAAATGGAATGATGTGTCACTGTGGATGGGTTAAGACCTATTGCGTTTGTGGATGCCCAGTGGCAGGATGGGTTAGCTGTAGTGAGGTTTAGACACAGATGTTGTAAGAAACCACGGTGTAAATATCCATCCAGGTGTCAGTAATCAAAGTATGTGGAAGTATCTGGACTCCACCTTCTAAGTCTGAGGTGGATAAAAAGAGTGGATACAGTGGTCCTCAATCAGGGAAAAACCCAGATATTAAGAGTATCTCATTCTGGATTCTCATTCTGGGACGTAGTCCTTGCTTGGGGGAGCAATGAGGGTGGCAGAGTGAAGGCTGCAAAATAATGGGTGCGGGTAAGGTCCTGCTGCGGTTGGTGAGATCTATGTGTTCACCAGAAATGTTTGGCCCATATGTTGTTCCCTGGGATAGGTTGCTCTGGCGTGTTCCTATGTGTGATATCTGGAAGGGACAGTATCATTGCTTTCTAGACACAACAAATATCACTGTTAGAACACATCATCTTGTACAGGCCCTTGGAATGTGTTTACAGTCTGTTGATGGATTTCCTCTGTAGGAAATACATTTAAAGTGTGCTGAACATCTCAATGAAGGTCACCATCCTATACTAACCGCACCCCCTTCCCTTCTCAATAGGATGAAAAACCTTTTGATATGCAGAACCCTGGTGTGATGCCACACCTTCTGTGAATTGGTGTACCATTTGATTTGTATTCCCAGGCCAGCTACCTGTGGAGTGGCTGTCTTTTTGCGCAGGGGTTACCTGCCGTCACAAAGGAATGGTGAGGCAATCCCCAAGGCTACAGTCCTGCAGTAGCAAAGACAATCTTGTCTGGAAAGAGTGCACGTAATCCCTTCAGAGCTGAGCTGGGCTCACAGGGTTGACACCTGTCATATCAAATGGTTGTGGCTTTAATAATTGAGAAATACCGTTCACCATCCCATAACTCAGAAATGGCTTATATTTAAAAATGATTCTGCCACCACAACAGTAGATTCCTAATTAGGGGTTTTGGTACAGGGGTGCATATCTCAACTGCAGCCCCTGTGCTGCAGAGACGTGCTGCCACTGCAGCTGTCAACTGGTCACCTGTGACCTCTGAACATGCTCTGTGCCACTGGTAGAGCAGGCACTGCAGATCAGGATACTGATGCAGCAGGGCACAGGTGTACACAATGCATGGTATCCTGTGGTTTCTATAAAGCAAATGACTTTGATATAATTTACTTAGTGGAAATTACTACGAAAACATGTCTAAATGTACATGTGTTTGTGGGGTAAAGGGTAAAAGAGTGATGGGGAGGTGGTTTGTGTGGAAGTGGAGGGGAAGGGGGCTTGACGGGTGGGGCCTCCCACCCCCATCCAACCCCTCCTCCCCTAATAGAAAAGACATTTCGAAGCATTTTTTTCTAAATAATTTCAACTAATTTGCATTGAAATTACTCACTTTGTTGAAATGACATGGAACCCTATGCTTTTAGCATGGAACTTATGAAAGAGGAACATGATCAGCAGATTTCCATTTCAGAGATGGAATAACCTGCATTCTTTTATTAATCAATATAAATAAAACATGGCCAGGGATTATACACCCTTGCCAGATGGCAATTCCTGGGAGCCTGTCTACTGCCTTCCATTCCAAGTCCAATACTACACTCCTAGGTATTCCTGGTCAATTAACAACTGCAAAACCTTGTTGTGCCTGACTTTCGTCTTCACACAATCCATTCAGTAGAACATCTACAACATGTTTCGGGACTATATGTCCCTTTACCAAGCAGTAATATGAACGTAACGCGCCATGAGTTCAATTCAGTGTTTTACAATCCTATTACTGCTTGATAAAGGGACATATAAATAGTCCTTAAAATTATTGTGAACGTTCTACTGAATTGATTGTTTAAAAATGTCTATGAAGGCAATAAATAATATGCCATGAAAGGTACAATAAGGTTTTGAGGATGATTGTAAATTCTGTTCCGTTCACTAGAAATACATAGGAGTGTAGTATTCTGCTTTGAGTAGTTCACTCAAGGGTTTGTTCCACAAGAAGGAAGGTAAACCTGTTGCATACATCTGTATGTAAAAGAGGAGTGCAAGAATAAGTCTGTTTGAATACTACTGCTGCATTCCCTTTTGCAGTATTAATTGGTTATTCCCCATATGGGATGCCAAAACAATCATGTCCCGAGCAGCGCAGCAATGAGGGACCATTAAATAACACATCTTTTTGTTTAAATGCACAGCTCTGGGAATCTGATGTCTGAGATTGTACAATGTATCCTTGCATATAATTCCCAGCAAAAGTTTGCAAAAACTCCAGTTTCTTCACATTTCCTAATGTGAAACTGCTGAGAATCTGCATTTAATAATACAGAGCCTACCATCCTACACTCCTCCGCATGAAAGCTGTCGCTCTTGGCTGGCTACCTTTAGCCAGGCATGAAAAGGAGAAGGTGGACCTGTCTTTGATGGGAGGCCACCCACCAAAGACAATAGATGGTATCCATGTGGGTGAGGGACGCAGGCCTTGAAAATTCTTTAAAATCTCAGTAGATCTTCAGGCCAAGTGGCTGTTTTTACTTACTGGACCAAAGAGAAATGCACTCGACCCCTGGCAACAGATGACAAAACTGTTACAAGCGCTTTCTGTGAAACTGTGCATGCCACATTGATAATGATGTGTTATTTATATAGCGCCTTAATCCAAAGCGCTTTACAGAGCACATATTTACATACAATGTCACCCAACCGAAATTGGTACTCATTTATCGACCTCGGAAGGATGAAAGGCTGAGTTGGCCTTGCCAGGATTCGAACCTGCGACCTGCAGATCACGCACAGATCGCAGCAGCGAGCGCTCACCCCGCTGAGCTATCTTACCGGCATTGAGCACTGCATTGGTGCTCTGCTGCCCCTCGCAGTGAAACATTTAAGATTTACTGCAAACAATGTTTCTTTGAAGTAAATGTCAAATAAGTATGTAAGATCCCAGAATTACATTGTACTCAGCATTAAGGTCTAGTACCATACAAATGGTATTCGACCTTCGTAAAAACGGACTATGCAAGTGGTAGAGTATATTTGCAATGTGTGCTGGAGGTGACAACATCACCGAGAAAAATCCAGTGATCTGCCCTTGTTGGCACGAAGGGCCATGGTGGTATGCAAGAGGATGGCCCCCAGAACATTTTTAGCATTCATTATTAAGGTAATATCCCGACTCCACCAAAAGCAGACTGATACCAATGCATTTTTCATACTTAACTGTGTACATGCAACTCTGAGGCGAATGGGGAGGGGATAAGTAGACATTGTGGTGCTAATCATTTGAGAAGGTGGGGCGGTGGATAAAAGTGATACCAGGTTTATACAAATTGTCGTATGGGAAAGTGTGCAGCCTTGCTGAAATGGGCCAGTCATAGGGCCCTTTTGCATCAACGCCATGACCTCTCTCAACACATAGAGCCACATCTGAGAGCTTATAAAAACAAATAAGGTTCTGTAGTTTGTTTTTTCCACAAAGAAAATCGCACAGTGGAAATTATTAATTTATTTGGGGGTGAATGTCTATGTTGATCAAACTGCTTTACTTGTTTTGATTCGCAGTAAAATATTTGCACACCATTGCCACCTCCATGAATTCACTATGTTCCTGTTTAACCTGCCTTATCTCAAAAAGTATTTCAGACAGTCATCTTACTATTTGCAGATAACCAGACCTTAGTGTGGGTGAAAGGCAAGAGACACTTCGTTTCAACAAATAGATAACAATTGTATTACTATTGTAAATGTCTACTAGGAGGTGTGGATATCCTAACAGCTTTGTCCTTATGTGTGCTCCTTGTGGCAGCTCATCATTTGTTCTTGCTGCTGCACTGCAAATCAGAGAAGTAATTTGTTTAGAAGTCAAGTTAATACAGAGTGAACATTATTAATTGCAATTTAATACTGACTTCGCATGTTCAACCTTCTGAATTGAAACGCTGGTCCCCCGTCATGCAGGTGGTGTGGCCTGGCAATGATAGACCTCACAAGGTAAAGTAGTATGAAGCTTTTGATTTGCAGATCGAACATACCTAAAGCAAGGACAGATATAGTCACAGCGTTGTATCATTAAGTCCCTTGTATTGCTGGGGATTCTGCAAGGCCTAAATGGTAGTCCTTCTGAACAGGAAGAGAGTTGTGCGTGCAAACACTCACCTTTCAGCTCTCTTGTTAATTCCCCTGCCTTCCGCAGACCCTGCCACTCATGCGGACAAAGTCTCGTGAGAGTAAAGCCAGAGCTGCTCTTGTGAGACTGGAGTGCCACATACCACCTTTTCTTGAAAAACGTGATGTCCTTATTCCATCATGTAATCATCGTACCTCATTGGCTTCCTTCTCACCCGCTGCGGACAGCCACTTTCACTCACTTCAGTGGGTGTGCATCCATCATCATCCCTTCACTGCTTTCTGTGTTTGAAATGCCACTTTGATTCACCTGCCTGTTCCTGAGATTCCGTGCTTCAACTGCTCTTTCCATCGATTAGCCAACCAGTTTGCTTGGTTGGGTGAGGCGATGCACTGCTTGTTTCCACAGTACCTTTTGCAAGCACTGCCACTCTCTATAAATTCCACCTTTTGCCTTCTTGGATGCACACATGATTTGTGCCCCTTTTCATAACTTTGATGGGTTGGTTGTAATGGGACCCGTCGCCTGGTCCTTGTAGTCTGACTGTACTCCCTCTTTTACCTCTATTCTTTGAACTGTCCTGTAGTTGTGATGCCACTTCTTCATATGATCCTTGCTTTTCGTAATCCTCCACCCCACTTCTTCCATGTTTACCATATCATCCTCTCTTACTCTAGTCAGCCATTGGGGCACTTAGGTAAGGGCAGCTTTCCTACGTCTCAACATGTGAAATGGTGACACCATGGTGGTTCCATTGGGAGTGAGTCTGTAAGAAGTCACTGCTACTTTCAGTGTCTTATGAAGGTCCACACCTGACGCCATGGATAGCTGAATGGCTCCCTTTATGAAACGATCCCCACTGGCTTGAGAGTGATAGCAGGCTGTCTTGATCTGCTGTATGTTGTTGGCACGCATGGATTTGGCTATCTCTGCTGATGTCAATTGGACTCTTGTGGCAATAAGACCCTTGGCGCCAGGCCAATACCGCCCCAGGTAATGCCCCCGGGGCCGTAGTTAACGAAGCCCTGGGGGCATTACCGTGGGCGGTATTGGCCCGCCGCCGAGGGTTTTATAGCCATTAGTACCCCGGGCCGTTAGACCGGGGTACTAATGCCATTTTTTTCTGTTTCAAAATGCTGCTGCGTTTCACAAAAAATGGCCACCGGGAAAGGGAAAACGTAGTGCGTTTTACCTTTCCATGGCGGCCATCGGGAGCGGACGCGCTGGGAACAGAAGTGTTTCCAGCACGTTCGCTCCCACGAAAATAAGAAACAAGACGGTAAGTGGGTTTGGGAGGGCGGGGAGGGGATAGTTTGCGGGGAGGGGATGGAGGAAAAAAAAACCTACCTGAGTCCCCAGCGAGATACGAAGGCAGCCTCCAGCCATGGGGAGGCTCAGAGCGGGGATTGCCCCATTTTGAGCCTCCTCATTGGCTAAGGGGCTGCCACGCCACTCTCTGGGAACAGAGTACCCAGCACGTGCGGGACGCACTAACGTATACAGAAATACTGTGTGGTATGGCTCAGAAAAGAGCCAATCCACAGGTGTATTCCCGGTGTACAGCGTGCGCTGGGTACTAATGTTGGTTACTATCTCTTTGAGTAGACCTTCTCTTTTAAACAGTGACTTGATGACATTAATCACTGTCCTTGCAGTGTTATCAGGCACACATTTCATCTCTGCCCAATTAATTCACAATCACTATTCCATATATGTGCACTGCAATGGGCCTATGAAGTCCAATCCCAACTTCTGCCATACTCCCTGTGGGATTTCCATGGGGACGAGAGGTGTTTACCTCACTTTCACCCTTTTGTCACTGTTTAAGCACTTGGGACATCTTTCCATCATGTTCCTAATATCCTGGTCCATGCATGGTCACCAGTATGCATTGCTTACCCTGCGTCTTGTCGTGTTGCTTTCTAAGTGCCCAGCATGGGACCTGTAAAGTATACTTGTTCTTAATGCTATGAGGCGTATCACTCGGTCACCCTGAATAGTAATCTGTCTTCTTTGTGTATTTATTCTGCTACTTTCCAGTATGGTTGCAGGCCTTTTGCAATTGCCCTTTCCGGCAACCCGTTCTTGACCCATCTCATCAGCACTGATTAAGCTCTGGCTGATTCATCTAGCCAATGTCACCCACTAATTTCCATGGACTCCTTGCTTCTTAAATCGCTGACTGCGACTAGTGCGCATTTGTCTTGCAGAAACATGTTGCCTGGCCGTTTGCTAGGCATGCAAGCCATGGGGTGGATTTCTTTGTGTGAACCAAGGCGCTTGTGATTTTTAACTAGCTAAAACTTGGTGCCCCGCACAAGTCCTGAATTACTCCACTGTCCATGCAAGCATCTCTTTCTCTACATTTGAATAGTTTTTCTCTGCCTCAGACTGTGCCTTGGATGTCAATGCTTCAACGTGCTCCCCATCCCTCTTGTGTGAGTCTCTCCCAGTCGATAAACCCATCAACACTCACATCTGCGTTGATGTACGTCTTCCACATTTGGTTAAATGGCTTCCACTTTCATTTATTTTATGTCTACAAATGCAGCCTTCTGCTCCATTCTCCACGAGTACTCAGCCCCCTTCTTTAGCAGTACTCCCCTGGCTGCTGTCATCTCACAAAATCATGGTACAAATTTTGCATAATATTCCGCCAGACCCAAGAACAACCTCAGCTCCTCTCTGAAAGTCAGTGCTGGTGCCTTGACAATCGCTTGAAGTACTTTTTTCTTGGTGCTAATGCCTTCTCGTGATAGCTTGTAGCCCAGATATTCCACCTCCTCCTCAATGCTTATGCCCTTCTCATACCGCAATTTTACTCTGGCATCCTGCATTTTATTCAACACGTTTCGCAGTACTATATCATGGATTTCTTCATCTTTCTCATAATAGAGGATATCATCCTGCAAATATGATAACATTTCTTATATTTTGCAGTAAAGAGTCCATCATCATCTGAAACACTGAAGCAGCTGAGGATAGGCCAGACGCCCTTCTGGTATAGCGGTTGTGCCAAACGGAGTGAGGAATGCTGTAAGCAACCTCAACTCTTTCTGCAGACTTATTTGATGATGGGCTCCGTACATGTCCAATTTATAAAAGTACTTTGCCTCCATCAACAACAATTCATTGATACTCAGCAAGCGGTAGCTGTCTGTGATTTTCTTCAAATTGAGGCTGCGCAGGCCTATGCAGATCCTGATATCGTTGGATTGCTGACTTTTGATCAGAACAACCAAACTCAACCATTCTGATGATTCAACCATTTCAATCATGCTCTCTTTTACCATCTTCAGGAGTTGAACTCTGTAATTCAGCTGTCACGTTAGCGGGACTGGTCTGAGTTTGTGTTCGACTGGCACAGCACCTTCTCTCAACTGAGTTTTACGGACAGTTTTTAATTCTTAGCAGATCTTCTGAGAACAATCTTTTTTTTTAAACCTTTAAATCGTGTATTTGCTTTATTTACCTCAGAATTAGTATCAGCATTTTGAAGGTGCATGCAAGGGATACAATCACGGCAGGCAAAATTCACATGGCCTGCATTTAGGATTGAACATAAGAATAGTATATTTATTAAGAACCTTAAGTCTCTGAAAAACCTGCAGAGGAAAAAAAGTCAAGCGCTCCAAATCCGGTGCACGAGTTGAGTGACAAAACAAAGCAAACTATAACAATCCAAGCGGCATGATGAACAGATTGGAGCCTTGTAGAGAAAATAAGTAAAAATACTGTACACACTTGGATTACAGATATCTAGTGCAGGCTCTTCGACTTCTGATTGAAATCTTCAGCACATGGATAAACAACCGCTCAGAGGACATACAATTCACCATGGAACATAACAACACGGGCATTCACTTTTTGGATCTCAAAATCAGTGTTGACAACAACCAACTTAAGTGTTCCATGTTCAAAAAAGAAACAGACAGGAACACCATCCTTCATTACAACAGCCACCACCCGAAAAAACTACGTCAAAATCTGCCTTACGGACAATTTCTGAGAATCCGAAGAAACTGTACTAACACAGAAGAATTCAAGTTTCATGCTAACTTTCTCATACAGAAATTGGAGACGAGAGGCTATCCCAAAAAACTGCTCAAAAATACAATGAAAAGGGCCCTCTATACGCCCAGGGAGGCACTGCTCACCCCCAAAGTACACAACCCAGGGACAGAGAAAATATTGGCCTGCATCTCAACTTTTGGAGCCAACACCTCGCAATTCAGAAATATGATTAAGAAATACTGGCCCATTGTCCAGCTCAGCCTACCCGCTGAACCATTACCCAGAATGGCCCTCAAAAGGAATAAAAACCTTAAAGATCTTCTAACGCATGCAAGAACCTGACGGAAAACCACAAGATCCACACTATGGAACATGAGAGAGATCAAAGGGCATCATCCATGTGGCACTTGCCAGGCTTGCAACCAGACAAAGAAAATGAAATCTTTTCAAATAGGAGACAAGGAATGGGAGCTCCGCCAGTTCACCAACTGTAAAACTACTAACGTGATCTACCTGATAGAATGTACCTGCAAACTTAGATGTGTCGGCCAAACATCCAGACCAGTTCACAAAAGAATCAGTGAACACAAATCCAGGATCAGGTGCAAAACACACTCTGCACCCCTGGTATCCCATTTTATGGAACTACAACATCCACCTGATTCTTTCAAATGGTGGGTGATAGACCGGGTCATAGGCACCACCAACATTGCCAATTCACTTAACTACAAAGAATCCTGGTGGATATTTAAGCTAAAAACCATCACCACAGGGCTCAACGAAGCTGCCCCCATGGACTACCAAAACCCTATCTGAACACCCTCTGGAGTGAACCCACAGTCCACACCCCCATGGACTACCATAACACTACCTGAACACCCTCTGGAGTGCACCCACAGTCCACATCAAATGCAGGGAGGCAGGGCTTATCTCCAGCCATCATTGGACGTTTTCCAGCCTCCATTCATAATGTCACAGCTCATATGTATTGACTTCCAGCTACCGTCTGTGCCCATATACAGGTCGGAATACACGAGACTCACATCACTAGCTCCGCACCGCTCTTGGGAGCCAAAGGCCATACATGTGCGCCTGCGCCGGACCGCCAGTGTCCCTCTGGCCTTGACATTATCCTCACAAACAGGCCATACATTGACAGAGCGCATATGCATAGATGTCCAGCCCTCATCCGTGCCTTACCTTAGGTCGAAATGCCCGCGTTCTGAATCACGAGCTTCGCACCGAACTTGGTTGCCAAGGACGCCCCACCTTGGTCACCACTCCTGTACGCATGCGCCTACCCGAAACACTGGAGCCGCGAGGCTCCACACATGCGCAGTACAACCAGCACTGATCGCCAGTGCACGCGCAGCTATAACTACCCGATACAGCTTCTCCTCAGTGTATCGCAGACTTCAGCCTTGTTACCACGATTACGGCGACGGCAACCGAGCCGTGCACTTACCCCAAATCTTATAGGTGAGACTCCATTAGGACCCCCTTTTCCACACCTAGGCTGGCAATACCCAGACTAGAGAGCCTTTTTTCCGGGTGGCGACATTTATTCATTTTTGTCTGCCCTCGCAGCCGTGTGCCACCCCCACATCCTAACTGGTGGCCACCATTTTGTTTTGTTTTATCCCTCTACTGCAGGGTATATTACCAGGCACCCGGATTCTTTCAAGGCTGCCCATTAGAACCATCATTGACACTGGACATCCCCAGAACTCTCAGGTGGTTCACTGGACCCCCACCCACCTCTGGAGCCACAGGAGGTTCCACACTGCTCCAGGGCACAGGGTACAGGTCAGTTGCTAGACTGTTAGGGCCTCCAGCCCTTCACTGAAACATGTTTTTAACAGCACTACTACAGTGCTTTTTAACTATACTTCCTTCTATACTATGTGACATTTACAGAAACATTCTGGTATCCTACTTTTAAGCGGGCTTTCTTTCTTTTCTTTCCCCCAGGGAGACCTGAATATACAAAGGCCCCAGATGAAGATTGTAACTCTTTATCAATCGAAACGTCAGTGCTCCTAGTGGCAGTTTAATGTAAGACCACAGTACAGGAACACACAGAACTTTCTTTATTTTACTAACAGACGTAGGACCAGTCTCTCTCGGTCTCGGACCAGCCTTAGCTGGCCATCACTACCACTTTTGTATTACCTTAATACAGAAAATGTCAATCATTTTGAAAAAAAGTATTGTATGTTAAGAAATTGAATTCTAATATGATGCTACTAGGAGGCTTTGTTTGGCTATGAAATAATAAGGCACGCACCTCCGGCCGACTCCTTCTAAAAAAGATAAGGAGTTGGGACTTACTGTGTATACCGATCTATGCAAGGTTGATTTTGGAAAATTGTATATTTCCCTTTTTTGTTATAAAAACACAGTCCCAGACCAGCATTTTGACTGAAATATGTAAATGTTAAATCCTGTTTCTTCATTGTGCATTTCCATGCCTTGACATGCTTATTTACTTTAATCTTTGAGTTGAACTGAACATTTGTCTTCTCTATATTTTTAAAAAAAATTGCAAAACAAGCCACTTAAGAAATAAAAAAGGCTGCCTTTATAAAAACCTACTAATTGTCTAGGGTTGTTTTCTCACCTTATGTTAGGGATCCATTGAGCCTGACATAAGAAACCCAGGAAGGTTAAAGAATTTACTGCCCAAAAACACGTGCAGTACCCTAAACTTTAGAGGACAGGACCACCCACTGTGTATATATATCTTGAAATCTTCAGCACAGCAGATCTTACAACCACCAAGTCAATCAGCCTTCAGAAAGCAACCCAGCAACAAGCTGAAACTGGAAACTCTGAACCGGATGAAATTTGGGAGCAGCCCCTAAACCTAATTGACTTTCACAACATACGAATTAACAACACACAATTCACAATATAGACTCAGCCAATGGGCCAAACGACTGTAAAGAAGTGCTTTGGTCTTCACTTCAGTATTGCACATATAGGACAATTGTGGTGGAGCCTAATACTGTATTTGATTGATGGGCGGCTCGTTCAGTAATGCCAACACCCGGGTAAGATGATCACTGCACAGGAAATTAACGTTGCCATCACAGTGAGCTGAAGCCACAGACGTGGAGGCTTTCACCAGCTTTGTAGCAGACAGATGGGTTTCGAAGTGACAGAAGTGTGAATACAGAGAGCCCAAGAACAACTGAACCTCTTTTTCCGTAACCACCTCTGCGTTCTTGTGAATATCATTCCACAGGGCTCGGTTGGCCTCTGGATTGATGGCATAGGAAACGTCAAGGCTTTTTTTAAAATTATTTTCAGCTTCAGTCCAACGATTTATCCTTAGACAATCTGTTATACCATCGACTTATCCGTTTGGCCCAGAAACACCCCTTACCTCCCCCACCTACCTTCTAGCCCCCCTCTCTAGCCACAACCAAACAGCAACATAACTACACACCTTGCAATCTGTTCATTATCACAGAGAATATTGTTGGTACCGGACCATATTGGTCTATAATTGTCTGTGTTCGGCTTCCTGTGTTCGTGAAAGTTCAGGGAGGTTTGTCATTCAGTGATCCAAACAGGTTGTGCAAAAAAAGTGTTCCTGAAAGGGGCTCCTAGGGGTCCCTCACGTCTATGGAAACAAAGCAAGTCACCACACACGATAGATACGCCAGACACGAGGTTGTATTGCCAAAGCTAGGGTTTATTGCAAAACAAATAGTCTCAGTTGGCCAACTCGGACTCACGCCACACAACATTTATCTCTAGACCTCGAGGGACACAAAAGAGCGAATTACGTACATCAGTTATATATATATATACAAAATGCATATCATACAATCAGCTGTGACATGTTTAACACCCCCCTTTATTGGGTTTCTTTGAACTCGGTTTGATGATGGACACTTTCGACGAATATGACACCTTCAAATATCTATTCTAGTAACAATATGCAACTTTGCAAGTGCGGAGACATCTTTTCCTTGTTGAACAGAACACAGTGCTTCTGTTCTTGGAAGCAAGCTACATACGGGGGAAGAGTCACATTCCAGACCTTGCTATCTATGAGGTGCTATTCGTGTCCTGGGAGCCGACAAGCTCTACAGGGCTTGGTAAAGGGGGGGCCGTAAGAAGAGCATAATTCAAGCCTTTAGCTGCTTTATTCTAACAAATTCTACCATGTAACGAGACTGGCTGGCAGCTCTGAAATGATTAAATGCCCTGCGGCTCTGATTCAAGGCTACATTCGGGAGGGAGCCGGGCCTTCCTTCCCGGCGCTGCCTACGTTGTGTTTCAATGAACTCTTATTAGCCTCGCGGCCCTGCGGCCTTGTCCTTTCACGTTCAGACAACAATATTAACAGTCGAGCAGTGTAAGCAGAAAATGTGCTGCGAAGCAATTTGAACAGAAAACAATGAGCAATTGTTAGAAAACAAAATGGCGATCCTTGTTACATCAAAATGGCCGTTCATTGGTAAACTCGGAAACCTGTATTTCAATCGTTTCGTGCATTAGACGGTTGGCCCACGGCCACCAAAATACATTTGCCGTCAATCATGAGAGGTGTCCATTTTTCTAGACTGACAGGTTGCTATATCCTCTGAGGCTTCCCACCTCCCCTGCTGGATTGCTCTATACCACACTGTAATTCCGCCATCGACCACCTTCTCAAGTCTTACCACCACCTGCTTATACATATGCCCTCTTTTGTCTTTCACGCCATGGCAATCCTTCTCTTTGCCAGTACCCAGGCCAGGTCCATCAGCCTGTTTTCCGGGCTGGATGTTTCCGTGCATGTGAATATGCCCAGTAAGCATGCCTCGGACTCCATCTATATCTAGTCATACCCCCTTTTCTCATGCGCAATTCCATTTCCTTCCAAAACGCCTGTATTACTGGGCATCTCCAAAACATGTGTCCCATTCCTGCTTCCCTCTCCTCACATCTCAGAAATCCCTTCACCTCTGAGCCTGGGAAATGTGATGGTAGCTGCAGCGTCATATACGCCCTATGCAGGACATAGAATTGGGTATGTTTCAGTCTGGCTTTTCTTGAAACTGTTTTTGTGTATAGTAGAGCTCTAAACCCCTCTCTGTCATCACTTTGCCTGTGTCCAATTCCCATGCGCCCTTCCTTTTGGTCACCTCTTCCTACAGCCTTGACACCTCTTCCCCCCTTCTGATACTTCATATAAGAGACCTAGCACTTAGCCCTTGTTTGAGAGATCTGGGGAGTCTGGCCATCTTGTATGTATTTTGTGTGTAATTGTGGAGTATGTCAAGAACTGACCCTGATGCACCCCACAGCCAGCTTTTCCCAGAATTTGATAGAGGCTTCGAACCACGTTCGGGGTCTTACCATATTGTGCTGATGAGTCTCCACCACGTTGTGGTGAATGTCTATACCTAGATACCTGAATGTTTTTGTTTTTCATTGCAGGCTCAGACATGGGAGCTGCAACTGTTCTACTCCTGCCCAACCAACCAGGGGGAATATACAGGACTTTTTCTCTACTAATTGAAATACCGGATTGGTTGGCAAAGTTTGTCAATACCTCAAGGTACACCTCCAGCATATCCTCCAGGTTCCGCACATACAGTAGTATGTCATCTGCGTATAATAATGATGATCCATGGTGCATCCCATTTACCAGTATCCAAGTGTCTTTGAATTTCTTTCTCAGGAAGACCGCAAGCGGCTCTCAGGCTATGATTTATAGTATGGGGGACAGTGGGTACCCCTGCTTTGTGCCTCTTTGTATGAGATATGGTTCAGATATGTGTTTACCTGTCCTCACCCTGGCTACAGGTCGGGTGTAGCAGATCTGGACCCATCTTATAAATCATTCGCCGAACCCAAAACTCCTCAGTGAGGCAAACAGCTATTCCCATCGGACCAAGTCGAAGGCTTTGATGGCATCTAGTGCTATCACTGCTCCCCCCTCTGACCAGTCTGGCGTGCCTTCAATAATCGCGTGCAGGCGTTGCAGATTGTCTGTCGTAGCTCTTCCCAGGACATACCCTGTCTGGTCTGGGTGTATCTGTGTTCCAATCAGCCTTCTTAGTCTCTTCGCCAGGACCGTCGTAAGGATCTAAGTGTCCTGATTTATTAACGATATTGGGCGATAAGACTCACAATGCTACCTGTCTTTCCCAGGCTTCAGCATTGGGACTATGATAGATTCTTATATACTCTGGGGCAGTCTCCCTGTCTCAATCGCCTTCTTGTAAATACCTAACCTTTGGCACCAGTTCTCCTATGAATTCTTTATTAATTTCCGCTGGAAGGCCATCTCCTCCTGGGGTCTTGCCCACGGGCAATGCAGCAACGACACTCTGCTCCTTCTCGAGCCAGAGGGGTTCTTCTAACATATCTTTCTGTTCTGCCCCCAGGGTAGGTAAATCTGTGTCTGCTGTTGTGTCTCCTCAATTTCACCCATTCCTATTTACCTGGGTCTTCGTACAGGTGTTGGTAGAATGTCCTAAAGGTCTTATTGATTTCCCCCTGCACCCTCCACAACTCCCCACATTCGTCTTCTATTTCTGCAATAGTCTCTTGATTGTCCTTGCCCTTGCATAGACATGCCAATAGTTTCCACGGTTTGTCTCCATGTTCATGCAACCTTTCGGTATATCTTGCCAGACTGTATTTGCCCAACCTATCCCACCGCGCTAGGCATTCTAGTCTAAGTTTCAGGTGCTCAACCTCCCTCTTTCTGCCACCTCTTGCCACACCCTCTGTTTAATTTTAGCTTCCGTATTTGACAGGTCTCGCTCCAACTTTCTCCGTACCCCCAGTCTTGGCAATGGGCACCCCTCGAATCACAACCTTAAACGCATCCCACAGGGTCTGCTTTCCACACTGCCCTCATTAAGATAAAAGTAATTATCTATTTGTTGTTCCATTTAATCCCTAAACGGTCTATCTCGCTGGGATTCTGCTGGGATTCTGCACAGAGTCTCCACATGGGTATTGGGGCGGGTGATAGACTTACAATCCAGTCTCCTAACAGTGGTGCATGATGACAAAGGGTCCTTCCCTTGTATGAAACACCCACACAATCCCCCAGCTGATCCTCCCCTGTGAGGAAGTAATCTATTTTAGTATATACCCTATGTACTCCTGAGTAGTATGAGAAGGCTGGCTTAGACCCCTCCAGCCATCTCCAGATTTTTTTAAATTCCATATTCCTCATAGGTTCCAGTAGAACCCTAGCTGGGGTAGACAGTTGCACATTCTTACCGTCAGATCTATCCAATTGTGGGTCAATCTTGCAGTTAAAATATCCCCCCATATCTGAAAAAGGTGGCAGCATTGGGGTTGAGGGCATATGTGTTAATCAAACAGACCTCAGTCTGCGCAAGGTACCCATGTACCAGCACCGTTCTGCCTTCAACGTCCTTATTTACACCCACTACCCTGAAAGACACTGATGGGGCCACCCGATGAGGACTCCCGGGTGGCCCCATCAGTAGCCCCATAGCTAGAATATGCCACGCCAAAGCCCAACCCTTCCCACCTCTTCACCACTTGTGCCTGCCTCTCACTCGTGGAGTGCGTTTCCTGGAACATTGCTTTACTTTCTTGCAGCGCAGGTCTGTTGCTACCCTTATTCTTATTATATAGTTATTTAGGCCCCTTACTTTCCAAGAGGCCACTTTCAGCACCTCAGCCATATGGGTTTTCCTCCTCCCTTCCTCTGCGGTATTTACATACCCCAAGGATCCCAACCTCGGCATCATGTCCTTTTGTACCAGCTTTCAGTGGTCTCCCCTCGCCAGATTCAAACCATGCTGCAATAAAACCCCAACTGCATCCAACAAAACTGAGACAATAATTGCCCATTAGTTGTGTCTAGTAACGACATAACCACCATGTGTGCCCATGCCTCCTTCGGGTCCTGGTGGCTGGGTATCTCCTGGTACCCTGAGTATTCCTTAAAACAGAGGAGATGTTAAAACAAACACATCACCTTAGGGGTGCACTCTCTGGATCACGATAGATGGATGTTACAACCACATACTCGTTGACTCCCCTCCTCCTCCTTTACTTGCGTCTTTTAATTTTCTGTGTATCCCAGGGCTCCGCTTTATGTGCTATTCTCTTTCAGCCCCTTTCACCTCCTATGTGCTCGTCTTTGTCTGGCATTTGTTGCATTTTGTTAGCATCCATCCATGTGTTGACATCCTCTGGGGTATCGAAGAAGAGAGATTTCCCTCTGTATAGTACTTTCAGTCTTGCAGGGTACAGGAGCATATATTGTATACCCTGTCGTCTCATCCTTTCCTTCGTGGGAACAAATTGTCCTCTTTGCCTCTAATCTTGTATGGTGTAATCTGGGTAGATTGCTAGGGAGGCCGAGCTCTGGCGAATCTCCCCAACCATTCTGGAAAATGACAGTATCTTTTCTTTGTCTCAGAAGGTGAGGATTTTGTCGATAATGGGCCGGGATGGGGCACGCGGGGGTGGGGAGGCTTTCTTGTGAGTGCTCTGTGGGCTTGCTCCACTGTGAACCCCTATGACAATGCCCCTGGGTCTATTTCCTGAAGGAGTATGTTCTCTACATATGTCGTGGGGTCTCTTCCTTCTTACCCGACCGATAGCCCCAGGATTCGAATGTTACTCCTTCTCGCCATTCCTTCCGCATCTTCTGCCCAATTCGGTAGCAATCGTGCTTTCACCCTTCAGCACACGGACAGTCTCCAGTAATGTCTTCGTAGTAGTCAAGATTTCGACTACCGTCCTTTCATTTTTGCTTACTCTATCAGCTAGGTTGCACAGGTCTGGCCTCAAGAGGCCTACATCAATTTTGACCTTGTCAATGCGTGTTTACATGGAGGTTCTCAGGGCTGTTATTGCCTTCAACATTTTGTCACTTGTGCAGTCTGTCCAGGCCTCCCCGCCTTCCTGGGTGCTCTCCGCTTCCTGCACTCTGGTGTCAAAAGGTGTTTGCTTGGGTTCTCCTTTCTTGGTAAACACCTTCATCTTGGTCTGTTTCGCGTGAGTTGGGCCCTTCTTCCATCCTCCTTCCGCCATTTGTCTGCTTCCCAGAATTTCCCCCGGCCGCCTGAGGTTTGGTGATGTGATGTGCAGGGATCACCCAGTTTCTGCCTTTCCTCCTGCCAGGTGTAGCCTTGGTTGCCCTCTGGGTTCTCCTTGCCCATGTATTTCCTTTCTTCCTTGTGGGCTCTCTGACTGCCTTCGCCTCCTCCTTCTCCTCCTCCTCCTCGCTGCAAGTATCTCCCTGCAAGGGTACGGGTTGTTCCTCTGGTTCTCCACGGTGCAGCAGCCCTTCTCCCTCTCCCAGGCTCCTTCTCCTTTCTGTTTTCTTGGTCGTTGGATTGGAGCACCTCAAGCTGCAGGGCTTCCCCTCTCACTGCAGCCCAGCTGCTCATCCATCACTGCTCCTCCTCCGACAGCCAGTCTAGTGATGCTCTGCCTGCTCTTGGGGAAATTACTTTATCTTCTGTACAGGGATCCAGCTTGATATTCAATTCCACCTGGTCATCCCACCCAAGCACTGCTGGCCCCTCGTCTACTGAGAAAAATACTCTTGTTAATGTCTGTCTGCCTTTGCACTCTGTTTTCTTTTATGTACTCTAGCAGGCATACTGAGGCACTTCCAAATATCTTGAGTCGGTTTTTGTCTTTCGAACTGCCTCTTCATGCTTTCCCAGCATTTTCTTTGTAGGTGTGAATGGTTGTTATGGTCTAAACCGCCATCACTCTGGTTTCATTACCATCCACATTGATCAGGCAGTGAGGTTTCTTTTCTCTGGCTTTCTCACTATTCCCCATGACGAACATGAGCTGATCATCTTGAGACGACTATTTCTGCCCTGTCTCTTCTTTTACTTCTACAGAGGTTACGTTCCTTCTTGCCCAGAGACACATTGTGGCAAAGTGTCAAATTTTCTGCAGTTGGCGCGTTCTTTGCCCCTGGCCCAACACGCCTTATTCGTAAGATGTTGCATGCTCTCACAACTGTGGAGTCTTGGACGTTCTCTAGGTTTGTCTTTCTTCTCTGACATCATTCACTGGCCTTACCCTGTTCCCTCAATACTGAATGGTGAGCACCTTTGCACTCTGCAAGCTTTGTGCCATGTCTTTGTATCTGAGTGTAATCTCCTCAACCGCATTGGCAATCTGAATGGCTTTGTCTTACTGTAGTTCTTTTTCTAGCACCTTCCTGCTATTAGTGTGCAGCAACAGCTTTTCGCATATAATATTTTCCATGTTGTCCGAAGCACACCTAATGCCTCAATTACTAGCAGACCTGTGACATAGTGGTCTACAGGCTCAGTATTCTCCATCTTGCTGGTGTAAAAATCAGTGTTCTCTTTGTTGGAAAATCTCTATACTACTGATAGATTCCTTATATACAACATCGTCCTCATCCTCAACTGGTTCGGGCTTCAGTCCAGTCTGAACACTGGAAGTGGTGTTGCTCCTCCCACAGCTATTGGTGTGCTCACTGGGTTGAATCCCGTTAAATATGTTGTGCCCTGGTAATGAGAGTTCACACAAACTAAAGTAGCATGAAGCTTTTAATTTGCAGATGCAACATATGTACAGCCAGGGCAGTTGCGTTCACTGCCTTGTATACTTAGGTCCCTTGTATTGCTGGAGATTCTGCAAGCTATAAATGTAGACCTTCTGAGCAGGAAGAGCACTGCAGGTGTGACCGCTCACCTCCCGGCAGTCTCATTCACTCCCTTGGCTTCCGCCCCTGTCACTTGTGTGGATGAAGTCTTGTGAGAGTACGACCACAGCCGCTCTCGTGAGACCGGTGATCCACAGCAGGTTTGCTCATTTTCAGCCCCCATCACAGGAATCTTTCAATCAATGTATCCATCAATGTGAGCTGTATTTTGGCATTAGTGACATAAAAGCAAGAATAAAATACAACACATATATGCAAATTCATAAATTTGCAAGAGTGTTTCACAACAGAAAAATCCTAATACTCACCAGGGAGTGTCTGATTTTATACCGGCACATCACATACATCTAAAACAAAAATCACAGTAAAATATCAATTCATTCATTCCTTTTTCAGAAGTAATTCATTGGATTAATAAGGCTAATTAGGGCGTGTAACAACATCAATCTTTAAATAGATATTAAGATTTACGAAACTGGAATTCAATGTTCTCACAAACTGCCTTCAACAGCACTAAATTGGCTCAGTTGCCCTAACCTTTAATCTTGAATCTGAGCGGTTCCAGCTGTAGATGTTTTCAGGAGCTTGGCTTTCTTAGTCCATGTCTCCTCAGGCAGTGGGCAACAGCAAATATTACATTTGGGTGCTTCGTCTTTTTACAGAACATTACTGCTGCCTGAATATAGCCAATTCAGTGATTTTTGTTGAAAAAGAAAAACATGTCTCTGCCTAATATTTGTATATGATGTGCATGTGAATAAGAAATGGCCTAATGTTTCCCTCCATTCAGGGCAGAAGGGGCACACTAGGGACTCCCCCAGCCCCTTCCTTCCAGGTACATGTGAATGTCCCCAGAGGTATTATGCCTGCTCTTAATTTAAAGGGTAAAGTGCGTGAGTAAGGTTCTTTAATAATATCCAAGTATTTTTCTACACACGTCATCTTACATGCATAGATAAGTTGTTGATAAACTGTTTTTACGTGGCCTATTCAACGGCATGGAAAGTTCCATTAAATTAATTAAGCTTTCAACAGGATCTTATATTTGCTGCTAATGTATTTGGCGTAGTCCACCAGAACAATAGACCAAGCTTCGTACAAAGAAACTTCATGTGACAGAACCAGGGCAGGGTCCTACTTCCATAGATAGTCCCCACATCTAATATCTTTTCCAAATGTACCTAATGCTGGAGAAGTCCAAAGCAGAAGCCAGTGAGAGAAGGGTCTTGTTTTCAGGATAATATCAATCCCTTGCCACATGGAGGTTTGCAGTATGTGTCGACTTCGGAATAGTTAATACTCATTTTCTTTGATGGCATGGTCTATGCTCCTCAATGTGGCCTCACATTTTTGCACCATATAGTGCAGCTTCTCTGGCTTGAGTTTTATAAACAGCGAGTGTAAGACTCCAGCCTCTCTGTCCATGCAGGTGTGAAAATCTAAGTGTAGCTTCCAGAGAGGGCTTTAGAGTACATAACGACTTGTACATATGCTTTTTCCACGTTCCATCACTACTAAAGTGCATGCCAAGATAATCAAATGCTGCTATACCCTTAACTAATTCACCATTAATTACTAATTTAATTTTCCTATTGGCAGTTTTCTTGTTTGTGCCGACCATTGTTTTGGTCTTCAATATATTAAGCTCTAAACCTTTTAAACAACACAAGTTTACACATTTATCTGTCAACGTGTTTAGGCCACTAATAGTTTTAGATATCAGGACAGCATCATCTGCGAACAGCAATATAAGAAAGTTATCATCGGAGCGTCTACTTGCATTGTGTTTAATTTAGGTCTCCATTCATCTGTAGTTACTGTTGCACTGTGAACTGTAGCCCATTAGGCTCTATCCCACTCTCTAGGTCCTCATTCATCTGTGGTTACTGTTGTCTGTGAACTGTGTCACATTAGGCTCTCTCCCACTCTCTAGGTTCCCTCTACTGTTGTACTGTGATCTGTGTCCCATTAGGCTCTCCCCCACTCCTCACCCCGCTGGGGGTACCATTGTACTGCTGTGTGTCACCTGTCTGCTCCCCCTATGTGTTTCCTCTTGTGTGACCCCCCCACCTCTTCTGCGTATCCTGTGTTGTGCAGCGCTGGGCTGTGCTTCTCTTCTTTGCTCCCTCGTCCCCTACTTTCCTCCTCGCACCCTCTATGGTGCTTTCCATTACTACCATCCTCCCTAACTGCTATTCTATCACCTATCCTATCCCTCTCACTAAGTCTGGAAGGAAGAAGTTGAAGAGGGACATCCTGGTCTCCAACCCAGGCCTCCCTATCGCTGATACCTTAATCAGTGCTTCCTCCAGACAGACTCCCACTGACATCCTCTTTGTCGTTCCCTAAGCAGACCTATGGACCCCGACCCCTCATATGGTCTCGGCTCTCTCTCCCCTATCTCTTCTTCTACCATTAATTGTGGTACTCGGTGGGAGGTCCTCTTGGCCTCCTCCTACTCCTCCAAGACAATCATGAATGTCTATCTTAATAGCACTGTCTTGGTCCAGGGCCCTCAGCCCAATCTCCCCCTTTTCGATAGGCGTCTCCCTCGTCTTATCAGCTTCTTTCCTTCCTTCTCCTACTAGCACCTCTCGGGCTCCTCTGCCACCACCTCCTTCCGCTGCCTCTCTGGCACCTTCCTCCACGTCTCTGGGTTCTATACCACCTCTTGCTCTCACCTCTGCCCACTCTCGGGCCCCTCTTCCACTTCTGCTGGGAGAACCCCAAGCCTGTTCAATACCCCGAAAGTCTTTCAAATAAGGCAACCTGCTCCACGTCACTACTCTCAACTCTTGCTATCAAACACTCCTCTGATCTGCCACCTCCTCGAAGTACTTGACCTGAATGTCCCTGCTCTCACTGAGACATGATTCACGGCCCGTTCTGTCACAGGTTTTGACACGCTCCTCCCTGATGGCTACAAGATCCTCTCCAAACCCAGAACCTACGGACCCGGAGGTAGAGTAGCTCTGATCTTTCCGCAGTGGGTCCCTGCTTCTGTCATTCCTACGCAGGCCTAATCCTCCTTTGAATGCCTTTTCTGTAGGCTCTCTATCTCTCCTGGCCTCTCTCTGACAGTGGCCACCATACAGGCCACGCCCTCTTCCTCTCAGAGTGGACAGATCTCCCCTCTTCTCTCCTTGCCTCTATCTCTCACCTTCGCCTCAGAGACGTCAACATCCACCTGGAAGCTTCTAATCCCTCTTCTAGGCTTTTCCGCATCCTCTGCAACACTCTTTTCATTCTACCCTCTGGTCTGACACACTCTGCTGGACACACCTTGGATGTTCTCATTGTCTCAAGAATCCCCCTCTCTAACACCCTCACCACTCCTCTCTCTTGGACTGACCACATTCTGCTCTCCTCTCGCCTGAAACTCTCTGTCCCTCAGGCTAAGCCCACCCCTGCACTGCCACCTACCTTCTTGGTCATTCGACCCAAGAAGCGTGTGTCAGTGGAGGCCTTTGCCACTACTTTCTCTGCTCCTCCTATTCCAGCAGCTGATGCATACTCTGACACAACCCTCTCTAACCTGCATCTTTCCATCTCCAACACTCTGGATGGCCTTGCCCCAGTGCCCCTGTCATGAGAATCTGTCTGAAGCCTACCTTCAAGTGCAACTCTTGGTATGACTCCGACATTGCCGCCCTGAAAAGCAAGTGCAGGGCTTTGGGCGCATCCTCTGACAAACTGTCCTGCCGCCTGCTTCAAAGGCAATACAGACTCTCTGTCCTGTCTAAGAAGAGAGCCCACATCCAAGCCTGCTTCTCTGCGGCATCTAACAACATGGTCAAACTCTTTAAAATCTGCATGGAGCTGGCCAATCCTTCTGCAGTCTCCACCTCTCCTGTTCCCTCCCAGGCCCTTCTGTATGGCTCTGGCTTCTCACTTCACCACTGAAACTCAGAACATCCTGTCCTCTCTCTCTTCTTCCTCTCTCGGCCCACCTCTGGCCACCTCTCCTCTTCCTCTCTCCGACAACACCTGACAATGTTTCTAGACAAGTCTGATTTATGGAAGTTTCTTCCAAACAGTTGCTCCCCTGCTCCTACAGCACCATCATCAAGGACCACATTGACACCCTTCCGCCAGGCTTGGACGATTTCTGCAATCACTCTTTTGCCACTTGATCTTTCCTCTCTCTTCTCAAGCACTCCCTTGTGCACCGCTCCTTTAAAAGCCTTCTGCCGATCCTACATGTCTGGCAAACTATTGCCCGATCTCTATCACTCCTTGGGCAAACTCCTGGAAAAGCTGGCCATCTCCCAGCTTACTCTCCAGACTGAATCTGTTGGTTCTCTCCATGACCATCAGTCTGAATTCAGAGCAGCCAGAGGCATGGCAACTGCTCTCCTGAACACCCGTCAAGATCTGTTCACTAATACTCCAGCCTTCCTTCTGTCCTCATCCTACTTAATCTTTTCTCTGCTTTTGACACAGTCAATCACGCCATCTTGATCAATTGACTCTGTGAGAACCTGGGCATCACGGGTCAGTCCCTGGAATGGTTGACCTCCTTCCTCCTGGACCGAAACTCCCAGGTCCATGTTGGGTCCCTTCTCTCCACCACCTCTCTCTCCACATGTGGTGTTCCCCAGGGCTCTATCCTCACACCCTGGCTCTTCAATGACTACTTAGCCCCTTTGGCCCACCTGATCTCTACCTTCTCTAACTTTCAGTGTTAAGCAGATGACACTCAGCTCTCTTTCAGGCTCCCCTCAGCCTCTTTTCTCGCTCATTCCTGACTGTCTTATCTGCCTCCGGGCCTACCGCACACATAGGGGTTGTAACTGCAACCCTGCAGTCCCCTTCCTCCTTGCGCTTACCCAGAGCCGCCCGGCCCTGGCTGCACTTACTCAGGAATGCTGCCCTGATTGCACTTCCCCCAGTTTCCCCTCCCCCTGCACTTTGCGTTGTCGTATTTACATGATCTGAATGACACAAGGCCTGGTAAGATCATTTGTCTTGCATACAGGTGCATTCTAAATGACCTATCAGAAGTGCAGTTGCATAATCGCTTGTATAGATACAAAACAACGTGGGGGCCAGCACACAGCCTTGTTTGACCCTTTTCTCAACCTCAAACAGGCTGGGGATTTCCCCCTTAGTGCCTCTACTGACAGATGCAGCATTGTTGGAATAGAAGCAAGAAATTACTTTTAGAAGCTCAATCAGTATTTTGTGGTGCAATAAACTGGCTAATAATTCACTCCTTGGGACTGAGTTGAAGGGGGTTTTGAAATCAAGGAAGGACGTGTACAGATTTTGTTTGTTCGGTGTAACGTAGTTTTGAAATAAGAATGATACATACATGCATCTACTGTACTAATGCCCTTCTGGAACCCAGCCTGCAGGTGTGTTATAGTACTAGTCCTGTCAAGCCGTGCCTCTAGGCGTGTTCATATTAATTTACCAAATAATTTCCCAGTTGTATCAAAGAGTGAGGGTTACCATACACGCTGGTGGAAATTAACTTACTTGCTATACGGAGTGTTAATAATCTAAACTGCTCGGGAGTATTAGAATTGAATATTACATGCGGAGCATGCATAAGATATAAAATAGCGAACTGAAATTGAAACTAAAGAAATGATTTGAGAGCCAAGAGTGTTTAGCCAATCAGAGAAAAATAGAGCTTGGGATTGGCCATAAAAGACGCATATGCACACAGACATTGACACTTCAGCAGCAAACAGACAGCAGTCTCATGCAAGGCAGAATGGAGGATGATTGTGATGCTTATTTTTCACATGAAGAATTAGAAGTCAGAGGAAAGCTCAGTTCCTCTCCTCATCTTCTTCCCTTACGCTCGCCTGGTTAGGGGACTTTGACTTCTTTGTTTAGGTTTCCATAGGCGAGGCCATTCCTCCAGCTGGCTTCTCCACATAGATTGAAAAACGCTTATGACTACTGTCAACCAGAATCAGGTCCATTATATGAAGCCATTAATCAACTAACGAAGTGCCAACAAAAAGATGTTGATGAGGAATACACATGTGAGAACACTTAAGAGACAAAAAAGGAAGCCCATTGAGAGCATTATGGATGGATTCAGTGTCCTTGGCTCCCCCCAACCCCATCACTGAGGCATGGACTGCAGTTCTGTCCTCCAGGGATGTCTTCCCCAAAGATTGTAATGTTTATTTCCAGACATGGAAAAACTCAGAATAAAAGAATTAACGCAGCATAGTATGCATGCTAGAAAAAGCTATTAAATACAGTTGAACTTTTGGCAAACATTATTGATGAGGTATACGCTTCCAAAAACAGTGAATCGAAGGTTGTCCTAGAGAAGTGGATGGGCAAAAAGGTTTTTGTGTTTTTTGGACAAACCAAATGTCTCAAAAAGCACTAAACGGTGCAAGGGTGTTTTACCCAATATAAATCCTAAACTGGGCAGACGTGCAGCAATTGAAGAATAAAAGCAGATCGTTTGTGGAAAATGTGTCAAGCCCATGAGTGGGTATGTTGCTACATAGCCATAAAGTGATGGGTTTAAGGTTTTGAATTAATCTGAACCACTGGCACTGCTCTGGGAAGCCTTCCACACCACGTTTTTTAGCCAGTCTGCGCCATTGTAAAAGGGATCCAGCCATAAGCAAACCAGTCGGAACTGCAACCAATGTGAGCAGCCCAGCCCAAACTGCTAGGTCAGATCCCCTAGCAACCCCAGACATGTTTTGACCTTGTTTTGCTATAGTCACCCTGACTGGGACGGGTATTCCCTGACATGGGTCCCGTGCCAGCTGGTCCTAGAGAGCCAAGCTACTCACTGATATGAGGCCCAACAAGCCCAAAGCATTTCTGGAGATGCTTGTGATCTCCTGCACATGGGATGTGACCAAGCAGTTTGGGCTGGACTGCCCCTTTTATATATCATTTATATTGAGAAGCGATTTCTTTTACCGTAACCTCATAATCCCGATCCTGGAAATTTGGGGTTGGTGGGAGGTATCACACATCTCATTTGTTGAGGGTGCAATCGCCCGTAGAATAGTAAAATGCTATCGATCATGTTATGTTCTCCAGCCAAATATACTGTTGACCAGTTTTGCCGTACTTTTAGATAAACGCACATAAAACAAGAAGGGTGTGCACCGGCACTCTCTACCCTTCTTCTTCTCTGATCCCATTAAATAGTTATTTGTCATGTGTTCGGTCTCACTGTGAAACTCTCCAGGCGCTTGCAAACACGTCCATGCTCTATATGCAAACAGAACTCGGTCTCTGACATGTGCTGTTAAAGACCGTCTTAACGCCGGTCTTATTGGATTGGATGTACTTAGTTACGGTAGGTCGTCAAGTAGAGTGGCAATTGGAAAGAAATTAGATTTAAATTAAATTTGAAATTCTGTGTGCCCTGCGGCTGAAACCGTGTTACCTAGTTTGCCTACATTTTGAATTTTGTGTGCCCTGTGGCTGCAACTGTGTTACCTAATTTGCCTAAATTTGAAATTTGTATGTGCCCTGTGGCTGCAACTGTTGCCTATTTTGCCTAAATTTGAAATTTTGTGTGACCTGTGGCAGCAATTGTGTTACCTAGTTTGTCTATATTTGAAATTGTTCTATGCCCTGCGGCTGCAACTGTTACCTAGTTTGCCTAAATTTGAAATTGTGCGTGCCCTGTGGCTACAACTGTTACCTAGTTTGCCTAAATTAGAAAGTTGGTGTACCCTGTGGTTGCAACTGTGTTACCTAGTTTGGCTAAATTTGAAATTTGTTTGTGCCCTGCAGCTGCAACTGTTACCTAGTTTGCCTAGATTTGAAATTGTTGTATGCCCTGTGGCTGCAACTGTGTTACCTAGTTTGCCTAAATTTGACATTTTGTGTGCCCTGCTGCTGCAACTGTGTTACCTAGTTGCCTAAATTTGAAATTTTGTTTGCCCTGTGGCTACAACTATTTAGTTTATTATTTGTAGAGCGCACGTAACCCTAGGGTATATGGGTGCTTGAGCTTAGGAACATGCTAGAGTACATACATAAAACAGTTTTGGACAGGTTTGTGAGAAAGGGTTACACCCAGGCCAACAAATCGCCATCAATGACACAAGTGTGTTGCCAAGGGCTACAAGTTATACCACAATTCAGGGTTTTTTTGTTTGGTATCAACTTATAGAGTTACCATGCGCCTGATTATTGTTTCAATTCGAGAAGGTGTCGCAGGTTGTGTGGAGCAAGAAAAGGGGACACTGGTGACCCCGACCCCTTGGAGCAAAAGTTTAAAAGACTTCTCCACACCTCAAAAAAGCGCCACACTGAGTATTTGTAAAGAGTAGGTTGGTTTATTATATTAAATTGAAAATGCCCTTTACGGATGACACGTGTTTCGACACACCAGTGTCTTTTTCAAATCAGGGCTGGTGGCAATGCTGATAGGTAGCATAAAGACAGTGAACATATAGCAAAATAGACGGATATGCATTACAATCATAGGTCATGATAAATCAAATTGAACAAGACCCATAGCGAAAAAACAAATCATGGTGTGGTGTAGTCACAGAGAAAAAAGGAGGGGTGAAGGGTAGGGAGGTCAAAGGTAAGTCATATTGAGAAAAAACAAATAAACACAAACAAATGACAAAAAACACCAAAACGTTATTAGCAAATAAATAATCAAAAGAAAAAAGAACAATTGCTTGAATGATTGACATTTTTGGAGATTTTTGCCCTTGTCGGCCTTACATAAAACTCAAGTCAAAAGGTTTCAATTGGGTGTAACACACAGTCATGTGTTAAATCCCCCTATGAGAAATCATATCAAAGATAACATAAAAAATAACAAATTATAGGTAATTGTGGTTTAAAAAGCCATAGCTTTTAAACAAAAAGAATTCGTGTTGATGGAGTGTAATTTATTCAAACCAAAATATGCGCCAAAAATGTTAAGTGTGCCTATCAGAAAAACAAGTTTGTCTGACACAAATAGGTTGAAATCACCGTAGAGTGCGCACGAACGGGCGTGCCATAGACATTGATGTGAAACTATAAGTTGCCAAGCACTTATTAAATCATTTTACTAAGCAGTAGAGAAGTTAGAGTAAAACATGGGCGAGCGCGCCGGGAAGCGGCAGAAAATCTGGGTCGTATTGCAACCAAGCGCGGTAGTGCTTGTGCCATGATATAATTATATCTGATAGAAAGATAGTAAAGTGCTGAAGCCTACCTCCTGGTCCGCTGAAGTCTGCTGCCGTCTGGATTGTGCAGAACGCTGCACTGGCACAGTTTACATAGGTTGTCATGGCAACCCAAAGTCCTACTACTTTTTCCATTAAGCCGCATCTAGGAAGTCAGGCAAGGAACAAACGAGGCCATGTTGTGGGCTCATAACCAATGACAATGTTAACAGAAACGCCCGTGAAGAGATATTTAGGTGGTTTTTCAAGGGCTTATTGGTTGCAATATATTTACAAACTGTTTTAATACCAAATAAGAGTAACAGGCAGAGAAATGTACACAGAACCTATACTACGTGTTATCCGATATTGAATGTATGTCATTATACATTATTTCCTGTTGAGCTACAGATATCAGGTTTATAAGACATATCTTAGTAAGGTGTGAAAGGAGTGTTAACAGGGCGCTTTGTTAATATAAAGTCCCTGTCATACCATTTACTGCATATCGTATGTTTGTAAGCAGAATAGACAAAAAATAAATACTTTAAAGAAAATGTGCCATCTCTTGGTCTCGGTTCAGACCAAACTCTGTCGCTCTGAATTTGCATATGATGCTGGCTTCACACTGGCGAAGGAGGGATACCCTGTCTCCACCTCTCTCACCCAGGGAAGCCTGTCTGAGTCCGATGAACCTGACATCCATTTTGTCATCCTGTTGATGCTTGGTTTGCCAATGTTGGGCAAGCGGTAATAAGGAGTCAACTTTACTCATCGCATAAACATGTTCACGTATTCTATATCTTAGTTCTCGTATGGTGCTGCCAATATATATGCACGCACATGTGCAAATTATCGCATATACAATATATTTGCTGCGGCAATTTATGGTATCCTTGATTGAAAAGGTTGTTCCTCTCGAGTCTGTGAAGGTCTCTGTATTTGAGTGCGCTAATTTGCACATGCTGCATGATCCACATTTCCTGAATCCTATTGGTAAACCAGGTAACCATAGTTCTTGTCTTGGTGTAGGCAGATTTGGGAGTAGAGATGGGCTAAGCATGCTTTTCAAGGATCTTGCTTTGTTTTAAATTAAATTGGGTTGGTCATCAATGAGGTCTTTGAGGTGATCATCAAGTTTGAGAAAATGCCAGTTTTTGTTGAGTATTTTTCAAATTTCAAAATTGTCATGAGAGAACGTTGTGATGAAGCTTACTTTATTCTGTTCCTCAGTTCGTTTTTAATTCTTGGGTTGTAGAGTTACATTCCTGTCCATCGCGACAGCTTTTGCTTGTGCCACATCTATGCACTTTTCATTGTAGCCTCTTTGACAGAATCTGTGCTTCAAAAGATGGCATTCCTGAGCAAAATAATTGTCATTGCTGGAATTTCTACCAGCTCTTATGAATTCCCCCTTCGATATATTCTTAACCACTGTTTTCAGGTGGCAGCTTGTGGCAAATAGGGTTGAGTTGGCCTCTGTTGGTTTGCGAAAAGTTTTAGTCACGAGTTTGCCATCCATCACGTATATTGTTAAGTCAAGAAAATCTAGGCTGGTGTTACTCGATGGTCCTGAGAGTGAGATCCCTTCTGTATTGTTATTTAGACGACCCCTGAAGTCGATTAGATCTTCGTCATTGCCATTCCAGATAAGTAAAATGTCATCAATGAATCTGGTCCAAATCACAATTTTGTCTTTTGCATACAGATCCGTGTATACATACTTGTCCTCAAATTTGCTCATAAATAAATTGGCTAGGGCTGGTGCGTATTTTACGCCCGTAGCTACTCCCTGTTTCTGCTGGAAATATCTTTTGTTGAAAAGAAAAATGTTGCTATCCAGAGTTGTTGTAAGCATTTCTTTGAGCATGGTCACGTAGTGGTAGTGTGAAGCAGTTTCCCCACGAAAAGTATAGTCTATGGTTTCAATGGCTGCCTCGTGTTTATTCGAGGTATGTAGGGCTCGGCAATCCCATGTAACCAGTTTGTATGTGTCTTGCCAGTCGATCGATTGAAGTTTCTTGATGACATCAGTAGAATCTTTACAAAAGGCTCTGGTGTCTAGTACACGGGGGCTTAATATGTTGTCAATAAACTCACTGATTTCTTCTGTGGCCCAACCAATACTGCTGACAATCGGTCTTCCCTCTTGAATTTTGTTGAAGGCTTTATGCACCTTGGGTAAAAAGTAAATGGTTGGGACCACAGGATGCGGGACAATTAAATAAGCTAGTTCTTAAGCTGTAATAAGGCCTTTCCTTTCCCACATCATAATTTGCTCCAGTATCTGGTTTGAAATTTGGGCAGTTGAATTTGTCCTGAGTTCCTCATAACAAAGGGGGGTTGTTAGGTGATTTTCGGCCATCTGTATATAGTCAGCACGATCCATGATGATGATTTTTCCCCCTTTGTTGGCTTCTTTTATAACGATGGACTTATCCATTTGGAGATTTTTTAGGGCTTTTGCCTCCTCTACAGGTAGGTTGTTGTTTTTGGTTTGAAATCTATTTCTGGATTTACTCTTCCTTTCATACAGATTATGGATGTCCGTTTTGACTACTTTTTGAAATGCATCAATCATGTTATCTTAGCCAAATTGTGGTGTGAATTTAGACCTCATCCTCAAATCGGGTGTTGGAATACTTATAGGTTGGATTTTCAAATCATGGAGGGTTTCATGTAATTCCAAATCTTCTGTTTCCAAAGTTCTTAGCAGATGGATATTCTCAATATCCTGTATAGAAAGTGGTGTTGGTGTTGGCCTTTCTTGTCTTGGCTGATATTGTTGCACTTGGGTAGCGAAGAATGTTTTTAATTTCAATTTTCTGATGAATTTGAAAATATCAATCTTTATCTGGATATGGTCATATCTGTAGGTCGGGGCAAAGGAAAGACCTTTATTAAGTAATTGAATTTCATCCATAGTCAATTCTTTGGACAAGATATTCATCACAAGCTCGTTGTAGGCTTGGTTCCTGGAGCAAGACGAGCCATGGCTCTTGTCAGACGTCTGTAATCTTCCAGAGCATCTGGCTTTCCGCTGTCTTGACCCCCCCCTCCTTCCTCTCCTCCTATTAGAGCTGGTCTGGGGTTTGTTGGTGGAGTTACTTGAAAACGGACTTGTTTAGTATTGGTTAGTCTGCTTCCCTTTTTAAAGCGGCGTATTTGGTTAAGGAAACCTGATCCTTCGAAATTCCGTTCTGTTTCCCTTGATTCCTCTTTGTCAGTCTCTGAGTCAACATCAGAGTTGCCTGGTGAGGTATTAGGTGTACTCTCTTTCGAAGATGGTTGTGGTAATTTGTTGTATTTTTCTTGAAAAGTATACACTTTGTCGTCACTATAGTCTCGTTCATCACAGTAAAATTTGTGTACTTTGCAAATCTTAATTTCGTCCTGATACTCCATAAATATCTTGTGCATTTTGTTAAAGTTTTTTTCTTTGGTAGCTTCCAAAGCCTGTGTTTCTTTAATATCTTGTGTAATTAGATCAATTTGTTCTTTTGCTCGTTTTTGTTCCCTTGTGGCATGTTCAATCAGGATTTCTAACATTTTAATGGAGCTGAAATGTAGGTTCTTTTACCAGTCTTCGGCTAGATCCTTGTCCTCATCTTTCGAGAAATCAGGGAAAATCAGTATTCTAAGCCCTCGGGGTATAAATCCGTTATGTAAATAGTTCTTGAGGGATATAATTTCCCAAAATTTGTCAATTTGTTTCTTCGAAATTCTCTCTAATTTGATGAACTTGTATCGTAGATCCTCTCTTCTAGGTATAGTGGTTTGAAATCCATGTGTAGTTTCTCCTCGTCTGGAAAAAAGATTACTGGCGTCTTTTTCCCGATTTAAGATTTATTGAGCCATTTGGTTATAAAGGCAGCACAGAAAGTTGGTCCCTTTAGAAACAGGCTGTACCACAATTCCGGGGTTTTTTGTTTGGTACCAACTTATAGAGTTACCATGCGCCTGATTATTGTTTCAATTCGAGAAGGTGTCGCAGGTTGTGTGGAGCAAGAAAAGGGGACACTGGTGACCCCGACCCCTTGGAGCAAAAGTTTAAAAGACTTCTCCACACCTCAAAAAAGCGCCACACTGAGTATTTGTAAAGAGTAGGTTGGTTTATTATATTAAATTGAAAATGCCCTTTACGGATGACACGTGTTTCGACACACCAGTGTCTTTTTAAATCAGGGCTAGTGGCAATGCTGATAGGTAGCATAAAGACAGTGAACATATAGCAAAATAGACGGATATGCATTACAATCATAGGTCATGATAAATCAAATTGAACAAGACCCATAGCGAAAAAACAAATCATGGTGTGGTGCTTACAACAACTCTGGATAGCAACATTTTTCTTTTCAACAAAAGATATTTCCAGCAGAAACAGGGAGTAGCTATGGGCGTAAAATACGCACCAGCCCTAGCCAATTTATTTATGAGCAAATTTGAGGACAAGTATGTATACACAAATCCGTATGCAAAAGTCAAAATTGTGATGTGGACCAGATTCATTGATGATATTTTACTTATCTGGAATGGCAATGACGAAGATCTAATCGTCTTCAGGGGTCGTCTAAATAACAATACAGAAGGGATCTCACTCTCAGGACCATCGAGTAACACCAGCCTAGATTTTCTTGACTTAACAATATACGTGATGGATGGCAAACTTGTGACTAAAACTTTTCGCAAACCAACAGAGGCCAACTCAACCCTATTTGCCACAAGCTGCCACCTGAAAACAGTGGTTAAGAATATACCAAAGGGGAATTCATAAGAGCTCGTAGAAATTGCAGCAATGACAATGATTTTGCTCAGGAATGCCATCTTTTGAAGCAGAGATTCTGTCAAAGAGGCTACAATGAAAAGTGCATAGATGTGGCACAAGCAAAAGCTGTCGCGATGGACAGGAATTTAACCCTACAACCCAAGAATTAAAAACGAACTGAGGAACAGAATAAAGTAAGCTTCATCACAACGTTCTCTCATGACAATTTTGAAATTAGAAAAATACTCAACAAAAACTGGCATTTTCTCAAACTTGATGATCACCTCAAAGACCTCATTGATGACCAACCCAATTTAATTTTAAAAAAAGCAAGATCCTTGAAAAGCATGCTTAGCCCATCTCTACTCCCAAAGAAAATATATTGTATATGCGATAATTTGCACATGTGCGCGCATATATATTGGCAGCACCATACGAGAACTAAGATATAGAATACGTGAACATGTTTATGCCATGAGTAAAGTTGACTCCTTATTACCGATTGCCCAACATTGGCAAACCAAGCATCAACGGGATGACAAAATGGATGTCAGGTTCATCGGACTCAGGCAGGCTTCCCTCGGTGAGAGAGGTGGAGACAGGGAAATCCTCCTTCGCCAGTGTGAAGCCTGCATCATATGCAAATTCAGAGCGACGGAGTTTGGTCTGAACCGAGACCACGAGATGGCGCATTTTCTTTAAAGTTTTTATTTTTTGTCGATTCTGCTTACAAACATACGATATGCAGTATATAGTATGACAGGGATTTTATATTAACAAAGCGCCCTGTTAACACTCCTTTCACACCTTACTAAGATATGTCTTATACACCTGACATCTGTAGCTCAACAGGAAATAATGTATAATGAATGACATACATTCAATATCGGATAACACGTGGTATAGGTTCTGTGTACATGTCTCTGCCTGTTACTCTTATTTGGTATTAAAACAGTTTGTAAATATATTGCAACCAATAAGCCCTTGAAAAACCACCTAAATATCACTTCACGGTTGTTTCTGTTAACATTGTCATTGGTTATGAGCCCAAAACATGGCGCTCGTTTGTTCCTTGCCTGACTTCCTAGATGAGGATTAATGAAAATAGTAGTAGGACTTTGGTTTGCCATGACAACCTATGTAAACTGTGCCAGTGCACCGTTCTGCACAATCCAGACGGCAGCAGACTTCAGCGGACCAGGAGGTAGGCTTCATCACTTTACTATCTTTCTATCAGATATAATTATATCATGGCACAAGCGCTACCGTGCTTGGTTGCAATACGACCCAGATTTTCTGCCGCTTCCCGGCACGCTCGCCCATGTTTTACTCTAACTTCTCTACTGCTTAGTAAAATGATTTAATAAGTGCTTGGCAACTTATAGTTTCACATCAATGTCTATGGCACGCCCGTTCGTGTGCACTCTACTGTGATTTCAACCTATTTGTGTCAGACAAACTTGTTTTTCTGATAGGCACACTTAACATTTTTGGCGCATATTTTGGTTTGAATAAATTACACTCCATAAACACGAATTCTTTCTGTTTAAAAGCTGTGGCTTTTTAAACCACACATACCTATAATGTGTTATTTTTGATGTTATCTTTGATATTATTTCTCATAGGGGGATTTAACCCATGACTGTGTGTTACACCCAATTGAAACCTTTTGACTTGAGATTTAGGTAAGGCCGACAAGGGCAAAAATCGCCAAAAATGTCAATCATTCAAGCAATTGTTCTTTTTTCTTTTGATTATTCATTTGCTAATAACGTTTTTGTGTTTTTTGTCATTTGTTTTTGTTTATTTGTTTTTTCTCATTATGACTTACCTTTGACCTCCCTACCCTTCACCCCTCCTTTTTTCTCTGTGACTACACCACACCATGATTTGTTTTTTCGCTATGGGTCTTGTTCAATTTGATTTATCATGACCTATGATTGTAATGCATATCCGTCTATTTTGCTATATGTTCACTGTCTTTATACTACCTATCAGCATTGCCACCAGCCCTGATTTGAAAAAGACACTGGTGTGTCGAAACACGTGTCATCCGTAAAGGGCATTTTCAATTTAATATAATAAACCAACCTACTCTTTACAAATACTCAGTGTGGCGCTTTTTTGAGGTGCGGCAAAGTCTTTTAAACAAGGGCTACAAGTTAGTCAACGTACCTATCAAAAAAAAATACCAAATTGTTAACAGAGGTTACAGGTTAGGCAGTGCACCCGACTCAGAGTATAGCAAGGCTGCAGCAAAATCAGTGCATTTCTCTGAGATCAGTGGTGATTACAGTAGGTGAGAAGTTTTTAGTGAAGCTGGGCAAAGAGCCATGCTTTCACTTTAGCTCTGAAGGTCCAAAAAGAGGGTTGAGCCCTGATGGCAGTGGGTAGATAGTTCCAACATTTGGCAGCTAGCACTGGGAAGCTAAATCCACCTGCTGTCTTCAGTTTGTACTTGGGGATGTTAAGACAATGAGAGTAGCAAGATCTTGTAGGTTTAGATGGTTGGTTCTTGGTGAATTTGTCAGCCAAGTATTTAGGAACTGTGTTTGTCAGACATTTGTGTGTGATGACTAAAGTGCCCAGCGTAATCCTGTCGCGTACTGGGAGCCAGTGCGCGTCCCGTCTGATGGCGGAGATGTGAAATCAACGTTGAATATTTAGAGCAGATCTGAGGGCATTGTTCTGAAGAACTTGTAATTTCTTCAAGTTGCGTTCAGAGGAGCCTAAGAGTAAAGTGTTACAATAGTCTAGTTTAGACGCACTAGCCAGTGTAAGGCAGCTGTTAATGGACAAGAATGGTTTTCAGGCGTTGATCAATGTGTTAGTGTAAGCTGTAGTTGAAGCTGTGTTGTTAACTTGTTTTTTGAGGGAAAGCGCATAGTCTAGGCAGACGCCTAAAGTTTTGACTTCGTTAGCCACTTTAATGATGTTTCCATCGATGTTGAAATTTTTGTATCGTGGGTCCAGTTTGTTTAGACGAGTGATAGATCCAATGATAAGAAGCTCCGTCATATCGTCGTTTAAGCAAAGGCTATGTGTTGCCATCCATGCCTGGTTTTCGAGGTAAATGTCATTTAGCATTTTTGAGTCTTCTTCATAGCAACCAGTGAGCGTAATGAGGACCTGGGTGTCATCCACGTAGTTTGTATAAGTGACACCCAAGTTATCAAGTCGATCAAAGGGGAACTTTGTGAAGATATTGTACAGTGTAGGAGATACACATGAACCCTGTGGAACTCCACACAAGATTGGTATTGGATCTGCAGACGCCAAAAGTGCAAAGACCCTAGTTGTTCTGTTTGAGATAAAGTATTGGATCCAACCAGCTGCATTTGGTGAGAATGATGCAGCAGTGGTCCGATGTTTAGTGAGGGTCTGACGGTCAACCAGGTCAAATGCAGCTGAGCGGTCCAGCAGTAGGAGAATGGCCTGGTTGCCTTTGTCTTTGGATTCATCCATCTGAATTTTCAGATCCAGGAGGGCTGTTTATGTGCCGTGCTGGGGTCTGAAACTGGACTGGCGCAGGCCCAAGAGCTTGTTGTCCTCCAAGTGTTTTTGTATCTGCAGATAAGCCGCCCTATCTTAAAGGATAGTTCCGGGACTTTTTTTTTATTGTCCCTACGGTTCGGCCATGTGTTTTTAAGCATAACTCGGTAGATCGTAGAAAACTTTCCTATGGACCTTACCCGACTTTTCGTCCATTAACGCACTCGAAATCAGCTGCCATTTTCTGATAATCCTATCATTTCCCCCCATCGCCCTGGCTCACCTGCTTTTGCGGCACTAAATCAAATCCCCCGCCCCTGAAACAGACTTTATCAAAACATTCATATTCCCCGCCTCTATCCGTGACCTGACTGAGCTGCGTAGGCAAACGCGCCCAGGCGTCTTCTACGCGACTCCACACAGAACCCGGAAATCAACACAGATGAGCTCACACAACACAGCACGCCACAATTGGGAATATGAAACTGTACTTTTAAATTAAACCGCAAGATTGTAAATTTGGTAAAGTACATTTATTTGACATCAAATGTTTTGAGAATATTCAGCGATTTTCATTTTTATTTGCTCACGTTCCAAAAAGTTTGTTTTGAGGCACGCGATGTTCCTTTGCTGTACACAGGGTCTTAGATCATCTCACAATACAGCGCCACAATTCGGAATATGAAACTGTGGTTTAAAAGCAAACGGCAAGATTGTACATTTGGCAAAGTACATTTATTTGACATCAAATGTTTTGAGAATATTCAGCGATTTGCATTTTTATTTGCTCTCGATCCAAAATAGTTCGTGTTGAGGCAAGCGATGTTCGTGTGCAGTACAAAGAGTGTTGGTTTACGATAAAATAAGCTCTTCGGTCGCACTGATAATCGCATGGCTGTTCCAACAACGAGGCACTAGGCCACCACAACGGTCTGTATGTTGCATCTAGCCGTTAGTACCGCGTAAGGGCATACTTGTACTTGGCGATCGTCCCATAAAATGGTCAGGGTGGTAACGTTGTTCACGCGGAGAAGCAGCTGGCGGTTAAAAAAGCCATCCGCCGGTGTCTGGTACTCGTGACACATACAATAATGAAGGATGTACCTGTTTTAAAAACATAAAAAATGAAATTAGTCTCACCATCAGATCTTTATTAAAATTATTCATTTTATATATTAGGTCGGGAAATTATTTCATAGCTAGGACAGTGCAACTGGGTATTATACGTCAAGGGGGGCTGTAGGATACTGAGACAGTCCCCCAGTGCAGTGGTTGACAGGGAGGCAGTGCAGGTGGAGAGTGGAAGGGCCCAGGACCGAGGTCGCAGACAGTGGACCAGTTGTAGCAGGGGAGAGGGAGAGAAAAAGCAGAAGCAAAGAGGAAGGTTTTGAGGTGCTTCCGTAAAAGGAGATGGTTCTCCTCAAGATAGTGCGCGGTACAAAACAATAAGCCACATAGAACGAACAAGTACAACTTAACCCGTCTTTAAAGCTACCTTATAGTAATTAAATTGCGGTATAAACTCATCTAAAGAGTTACTTACATTATATTTGCATTTTCCATTGTGTCTGTGCGTAGGGCAGCCCCGAAATACCACTCCTTCTATGCCGACGTTATTTCTTCTAATGAACGAACATTAAATGGCTTTCGTTTCTGAAATTATATTCATTATCGTTTCTTACGTTATTGCCCCACACCCCCAAAAAGAAGTCTTTCGGGATGGTCAAGGCCTGTCAAGGTCAAATAACAATAGAACCTTATACTGAGTCATGGGCCATTCCGGCACCCGAGCAAAAAATCAAAGCAGCTGACCTTCACTTTGAACGAGCACACATTCCTAGTTAGCTACATTCAGTGTAAGGCCCCCTCAAGGACTTGAAATTTACACTCCATCTTTGCATTTTGTCTGCGTGCATTTGCAGCCCCAGAGAACCATAAATACGGAGACATTCTATATTTTTTGAAAAATGATTTATATTACTGTTTGGTTTAATTTAATGCGCAAATGAACAAGGTTGGATAGACACATTGCATGTACATTGATCAATCACTTTTATTTACACAATACATAGTTACACATATTCAATGGGCCTGCAACATGAGGAGACTCCAGAGCAAAGTCACAGGTGACACCCGGGTGGTTCGCACAACTGCACGGTGAAGGGAGGGGCAACGGTGGAGAGACACATTGCATGTACACTGAGCAATCACTTTTATTTACACATTACATAGATACACATATTCAATGGGCCTGCGACATGAGGAGACTCGAGAGAACAGACAATCAAATTACAATCATTTAAACCGTGATGTGTATTTCTCAATGAGCTCTTCTTTAGGTGGACATGGAACAGAGGCAATGTTGGGTGGCAATGCAGTTGTCCCCTGCACAGGTTCGTTCACAACTCCATGTATGTGCCTATCTAGGACATCAACAATAAGTCTCTCAATAAAGTCATATTGCATATCCTCAAACACTGGTTTGATAATCCATTGTTTACTTCTTTTAGTGAAGGTCTTATTGTAGCGAAGCGTCCCTAAAGTTCCGGTCGTCCTACTTTGTTGACGGCCAACATTATGGTTATGTGCCAAGACCGCTAGAATAGTCCGATTTATCATGCCCTCCATGCCAAAATGCAATCTTTTTGGCCTGTACTTTAGGCACATATTGTGGAACACCTCCAAATCTCCTGTGTGGCAGAATTCCGTGAGTCCCCTCAAATCTCTTGTTATAGTTTTATCAAATACAATCTTTTCAATGGCTTTGTGAGTGGGTGATGAAGGAATCAACCACTTCTTCTTCCGTGCCTCCTCTGTGGACAAATGGCCATGTTCACAATTGTGGAAATGTTGGTTTGTGTTCCAACGGTGAACGTTGCTACAGTGTAGCATTACTGACCGCCATTTTTCCAGTAGAATTTCCAACGACCCTCCACATGTTTTTGAGCTCCACCAAAGATGGTTGCTGATTGACTTGGACCACTGTGAAATATCTTGCATATCTTTTTTTTTACCTGCAGCCGACATTTTTTTATTGATTGTTTTTGCAAGATGCCAAACGTCAAATTGGTGATTTATATTTTTGTACTCTTCTCTCATTGTCTTGGCAATTAAAACGTGTCTGTCCGTGGCTATCAGGTCGATCACCATTCCCCGCGATTGTAGTTCTTGCAATGATGCTACAAAGCCAACTTTCTCCATGGCCACTGAGGATGTACTTTGTGACACCTGCACGACCACCGAACTCACAATTTTCTTACTTTCCATGTCCTGAAAGTGGTAGGTGCAGTACTTGGCTGAAAATCCTGGGCTGTCGCACTGTCCATCACCGGCTAGCCTGAACCGTTTGCCCGCGAATGTACTATCAATAGACATTTTTTCCATTCTCCAAGCTTCACTAATGGCTGGAAATAGATAATCGGTTTGGTATTTGTAGAACTGAGTTTTCGCAATGAAATGGATTCCCACAAACTGAAAGAAAGACTCTAACTTTTTAAAACTTGAACCACTAAAAAGTGCAGCCGCTGCACAAAGTAGATTGCCTGCTGGCAGTTGCCCCAGCATGGGTTGTGCAGACCATGAGAAAGGATGATATTTTGTACAGGTGGCATGTATTTTAAGGTTAGTGCCTCGAATTGCACATTAATCAATGGCTCCCCACATACTTCCCCACCAACCGAATGCCCACATTTCATCCGAATAATAATATCAATCAAACAACTATCGAATACAATGAATTTGGCCTCTTTCCCTATACTGTCACTCTGCATCCCAGCTGGTTCTGCCTGTAACGTTGAGGACATGTCACTCACATGAAAGGTAGAATCTCTGATATCGTCTTCCGCTATGTTCAGTGATATTGATGGTGTTTCATTGTCGTCCACTTCATTCTCTTCCATTGCAACATCTGTTCCTTCTCCGGCGATGGGTGAATAAAACAATTTCTTCAACTTTCTCGCGGTCTTAGTTTTTGCGGGTGTGGATTCTGTGAATTGATCTCCGACTGCATCCGAACTAACAGGAGGACATTCACTATCAATGGCTGGTGGTGGTATAGCTCCGTTGTCAATCACTTCATATTCTTCCCATTGGCACAATGCATCTCCAGTCTCAAGTCCCTGCCAAAAGGTTTGACAAGCAACATCTCTCGTTCGCTTCACTGTCTGTGTAGATCTAGTTCGTACACCCACTCGCAACTAGAGGACAGATTGGAAAAGGGATGTTCAGTTTAAACACAATTTACAGTATTGAACTATTAACAGTGAAAAACAACATAATATAGTGACCAGGACACTAACCTTCTTTTGCTTTCTTTTCTTTGAAACTTTCTTGCCTCGAACTTCAACATCAGGACGCTGTTGCTCCGTCTCGTGTGTGCATGTCTCCACTTCCTCTTGCGCTGCAACGACTATATTTTCATGATAAGCACATCCATCACGCACTGACGCTCCATCGACTCCCTGAAACAAAGAACTTTCATTAGTATGTATAATAATATCGAAAAGACAAAATGTACTTGGGGACCAATACCCACGTACATCTCAATAGCAAAACACGAATGAACGCTTTGTGTAGAACATTCAAACGACAATTATTCACGCATTGTTGATCTAGTTAGATGGAACTGTCAAGATCCATACCTCGGGCTCCTCATAGACTTCCATTGATGATATTATTGAAGATGATGCTTCAGTAACTCCCTGAAACACAGTAATTGCATTAGTATGGTTTTCTATTTTGTTAAAAAGAACATAAACTTTGTGCAGGCGTCAACGGCTCATCTAAATAGACCTGCACAAATGATCAGTTGTCTAAAATAAATAATGGATATGTAAATATGATTCGATTTGCTCGATCGTTGGAAGTGTCACCACCCAGAGATCTGCATCAACTACTAGGGGTGATGTTCTTGTAGAAGAAGCTCCATCATCTCCCTGAAACATAGTACTTGCGTTAATAAAGAAGGAAGTATAGCGGATGTAATCACGTCATATGATTTCGCTTGATCGAACTGTCAGTATCCATACCTCGAAATGCATAAGAACATCAAGGGACGATGTAACTGCGGTGCACACTTCTGCAAGCTGTTGCGCCGACCCGTAACTGCATGCTCCCCCTTCTTCTTGGATTAATGCTCCATCGACTCCCTGAAACATAGGACTTTCATTAGTAATGAACACAATATTGAAAAAAGAAGACACATAGGAGGGCGACGACAGAAGGACATATCAATGGCTAAAAACGAAAGAAACATTGTGTGTAACAATCACGCTACAAGAATGCAAGATCTGATGATCTCCATCGATGGAACTGTCCGGAAACGTACCTCGAGCATCTGAGTGACATCAACGGTTGTCGTCAATACGTTGGACTCCTCAGCATCTCCCTGAAAGACAGTACTTGCATTATTTTGGATAACAATAATTATAACTGAAAACAAAGACTAGAGGACGAGTACAAGGGTGTACCATTAGGTAAAATAATTACACGATAAATTAAAACTATTGATTTGCATGCCTAAAACAAGTCAGTGGCAGAATAGCCAAGTAAGATTACCCGATAGGCGCTTGAAGTGGCTGATGACTGCAATAACGACACGGATGGAGAATCTTCCGCCTTCATATTGAGTGGATACATAAATGGGGAAATTATTGTTAGCTAATGCTACACACTACCGCAAGGCCGAGAGATAAATACGTAAACTTGACTCACCAGTGGAGGGATGTGGACGAATAGAGTGGGAATAGCGGTTGAGAGCAATTTTCACCTCGCTCGCGGTGTGTTCTTCTTTATTAGCAATGATTTGGAGTACATGTCTGAGCTAAAGTGCCTGCTGCAGATGCGGTATCGATCACCCCTCTTGTCCGCAAAGACTTCTAGGACTCTACTTTCAAGCTCAGACGGTGGATATCCGCAATATCGGACCCATTCTCTTATCTGATCTATTGTCTTAGGGAAAACATGCATTATAGTACCTTCAGATTTATTATGGGTCTTCGAAGGGCAACCGCCAATGGAACAGGCAGGCATTGTGGAAAGTTCTGAAAAGTAAAGATCAACAATTCTCTATGAATACCAATGTAAACTCAGAACATGTGACTAGTTCCTTGCATGTACTGTCTTGAACGAAAAGAAATTGGACGCAAAATGATTATGGTACATGGCCTTACCTTGACGAACAAACAGTTAGATGCAGGGTTCAGAGTAGTTTCTTGTCGTAGAACAGGGAGCAGTTCACAGGTTGCAAACTGACGAGTTTCCTCGAAGTGGTCACGGAAGTTCACAGAGACGAAGAGCAGATAACCAGCACCTTCACGGGTTGACTAGCAAAGCGCAAAGAAGTTCTCATTAGAAATATGAAGTGGGTTATAAAGAATTCGAAACAGGGGTGTGTTTGTGAATGAATTACGTGCATATGTCGTGGCATTATGCGGTTTGCAGGGGGCCGTCCTGCGTGAGGGGGGATGCTTGGCAGGAGACACGGGGTCTGGAGGTAGACATGGGAACAACAACCCATGCTCTATAGACCACTTTGAAGTGTACATGGTCTTTGGCACCTCTTGGCCTTTATCGCTCCCTGACTGCTCCACTTGCCAGCACAAGTACCCCGGTGCGAACTGCCTTTGATAGGGCGGGGGGTGGATTGGGGCGGTGGTCGTGCAGACAAGACACAGGAAGACTCGTGAATGGAGACACACTTATGTGGATTGCAGGGGGCCGTCCAGCGTGAGGGGGGATGCTTGGCAGGAGACACGGGGTCTGGAGGTAGACATGGGAACAACAACCCATGCTCTATAGACCACTTTGAAGTGTACATGGTCTTTGGCACCTCTTGGCCTTTATCGCTCCCTGACTGCTCCACTTGCCAGCACAAGTAACCCGGTGCGAACTGCCTTTGATAGGGCGGGGGGTGGATTGGGGCGGTGGTCGTGCAGGCAAGACACAGGAAGACTCGTGAATGGAGACACACTTATGTGGATTGCAGGGGGCCGTCCAGCGTGAGGGGGGATGCTTGGCAGGAGACACGGGGTCTGAAGGTAGACATGGGAACAACAACCCATGCTCTATAGACCACTTTGAAGTGTACATGGTCTTTGGCACCTCTTGGCCTTTATCGCTCCCTGACTGCTCCACTTGGCAGCGCAAGTACCCCGGTGCGAACTGCCTTTGATAGGGCGGGGGGGGTGTCGATTAGGGCGCTGGTCTTGCAGACAAGACTCGTTTTCCGCAGGGCCTCACCAAGGAGAGGCCATCTAACTGCATGTAAGAGGCAGGCTGAAGGATCTAGTACATGGAAGGCAGGGGGGTGAGTTTATAAATACCTCAGCCTCCCAGGAGAATATATGGGTGCAGTTCACCCTGGAGACCCTGGATGCCTAGGCAGTTAGTCAGCAGCAGGCTGGCCTGTGGTGGCAAGGCGGCACGGGCCAGAGGGTGTCATCTCTGTACCCGGTGCCCAAAAGGATGATTTATTATGATCAACCATATTGATTATTTACCTATAACCATGTTTTGTATCAATAAAATCCAACGGCCTTCCTTTTATTGCCAACGCTTGAACAAAGTGGTGTGGTAAGTATTTTTGGGGGAGGAGGCAAGGCCGGGAGGCTTGATGCCAACCCGCAAAATAACATATGTATGTCTGCTGCATATGGGTTCAACTGTTATGTGGATTGAAGGTGGGCGGCCAGCGTGAGGGAGGATGCTGGCCGGAGACATGTGGTGTGACA
This sequence comes from Ambystoma mexicanum, assembly GCF_040938575.1. Lineage (NCBI taxonomy): Eukaryota > Metazoa > Chordata > Amphibia > Caudata > Ambystomatidae > Ambystoma > Ambystoma mexicanum. The sequence continues at coordinate 586,414,189 of NC_090929.1, read as the reverse complement.
AGACAAGGCACAGGAAGACTATTCAATGGAGACACACTAGATTCATTTAAAAAATCAAAACAACCATTGTTAAAATATATGTTGGGTTTTATTTTAGATCTTAATTTCAATTGAACATAAATAATAAACATTACACATTGTAAAGTTCCGGTTGCAGCACATCCAGGGAAAATCCGCGGTATTGTCCACTGTCGCTGGGGAAATGTTGTCTAATGGCAAGTACCGCACAGGCAGGTATTACTCTCCGAACTCGGTGTCCGAGCCTCCCGTGAAGCCACCAAGTGAAGCAACGATAGGCCACCAGCCTGTACCACCTGTGAAAATGAAAGATGCAAACTGTATTAAAATGACAAAACTTTCTTATCACTGTCGATTCAGGTAAAAAATGTCATTCTACTTTGAAAAAAATTCTATCTAGAAAATGCACAATATGGAACCAATTTACATGCATTCGAATGATATGTAGATGTAATTTTATATGTGGGAGACGACCATGACATAGTAGTGGCATCACTGACATCACAACCAGAGTATACTTACTCGTTACTCGGATTACGCGGACGAACAGTGCCGCGATGTTCGTGCATAAGCACCATCATCATCCTCAACACGGTCCGTGAGAGGCAGGCTTCCCTGAACTCTGGCAGCTCGGTGATGCATTGCGGACTTGGCTCGCCTTCCGAAATGTAGGCCAAGCACCCGGAATTTTCACGGCAGCAGCAGTTCTCCTCCTCAGTTGGCATTAGCTCGCACCGATTGCACGTGCACCAGGTGGAGACGCCGTCCATGTGACATGGTCCAGGCTCTTCCTCCGTTGACTGGTCCTCCCAACTGCCGTCCGAATCCCCATCGTTTTCGCGTGCTTGCCTTTCCAGTAGTTCTTGCTCGGTGTACTCGGGCTCGTACATATACGGCATTATTGTAGCCATTGTGTGGTAAAGAAAGTAAAATAATTTACAGAGATGGTACAGGTGTTCACAAGGCCTAGAAGCGGCAAAGGTAGCTGACCAGAGCACAGAAACGAGTCACAGAATACTCAAAGTAACACAGAGAGAGTAATGGAATCGAAAATCTGCTGCTGTGTGTTGTGAAACGGTGTGTTTATACTTATTGAGGAAAGAGGCGTCCTGCCATTTCAATGGCGACACTTCATTAGCTGAGGCGCAGCGATTGTTGACACGAAACGTGCTTTGGCGTTGGGAAATGGGCGGTACGCGTCTGCTGATGTCAGGCTCAGGGGCGGGGGATTTGATTTAGTGCCGCAAAAGCAGGTGAGCCAGGTCGATGGGGGGAAATGATAGGATTATCAGAAAATGGCGGCTGATTTCGAGTGCGTTAATGGACGAAAAGTCGGATAAGGTCCATAGGAAAGTTTTCTACGATCTACCGATTTATGCTTAAAAACACATGGCCGAACCGTAGGAACAATAAAAAAAAAGTCCCGGAACTATCCTTTAAGTTTTTAGGAGGAATGGGACAGTTGTAAGGGGTCTATAATTAGTGGGTACATTTGGATTTAGAGTCGTTTTTTTTAGTTAGGGCATAACCCAGGCTTCTTTGAGGTTGTTAGGGACTGTGCAACTTTTGAAAGAAGCGTTAATCAAAGCGGTGATAAAAGGAGCCAGCTCTTTTGCTCCTTCCTTGATAACTGACGTTGGGCATGTATCTCCCAGGCATCTTGAGGGTTTTAAACCAATGATGATGTTTTCTATTTCTTTTATGGTGACTGACACAAAGTAGAATTGGTGGAACGGATGAGAATGGAGGTCAGGCAATTTGGATGAGTGGGAATTTGTAGTTAGGTTGTTCTTTTTTGTCTCTATTCTGGCTTGCAGTAGGGCAATTTTGCGAGCAAGGGCTTTCTGAATATTGGAGCACCAGGTCATGTCTTTGATGCAGGCTTCTGTAGATGGTGCTGGCGCCTCCAACTCCCTTAGTATAGAAAAAAGCTCTTAAGCGCCAGATTTGGCATTTTGGAGTCTGACATTATAGATCTCCCTTTTTGTGTTAAGGATAGCTGCTCTATAAGTAGTAGCACCCACAAGATGATATGCTTTTTTGAATATAAGTGAACACAAGTTATCTTAGATTTCCACATGTGTCACACATGGGTCATGGTGTACACTTAGAATCATTTGTGTACCTCTCCCTTATGGGTTATGTATTGCACTTTTCATTTAGCAAGCACTAAAAAAGCCCGCACGGTGCATGGTCAGTACTCTAAATATACGTATGTACTGAAGCAAAACTTTACTTTCTGATTTCATTATTTATTTATTTATGCTAAGACTATTGGATTTTGTCATATGTAAGTTGTTTATAAATGCTTTCTTTCTTTTTTGAATGTTTTTTGTTTTAATACAAATCACGTTTATTCACAGCCTTTGTTGTATGTGAGTTTCCTTGTTCAACCCTCTTTTTCTTTCTGGACAATCCCATGGGTTACAGACTTAGAGATTTTACCTATTAGTACCTATAACACCAGGATCCCCAATACCAAGATATAGTTGTTTCATTTATTGACAAATATTGGGGACGAACCTGGTCAGTAGCAGCTCTACCTCTCTGTTTTTTTTATAAGTAGTAGTGGCCTGTCTAGTTTGCCTACATTTAGAATTGTGTTTGCCCTGCAGCTGCAACTGTTACCTAGTTTTCCTAAATTAGAAATGTTTGTGCCCTGCAGCTGCAACTGTTACCTAGTTTGCCTAAATGTGAAATGTCGTGTCCTCTGCGGCTGCAACTGTGTTACCTAGTTTGCCTAAATTTTGAATTTTGTGTGCCCTGCGGCTGCAACTGTGTTACCTAGTTGCAAACTCTTGTTTCTGTCTGGCCCAGTGACTGCTTTGTGATACCCTGTCCTTCTGTCTGACCCATTCCACCTCCTCTGCTTCCACCATCATCCCCCTTTTTATTCGCTCTCCTCTTCTCCTCTTCTTCCTCTGCCGCATCTCCTATAGCGCTCTCCGTTTAAGCTATCTTCTCCAACTACTTCTCTATTGACTATCCTGCGCTTCTGGCAGGAAGAAGTTCAAAAAGGATGTCTTGGTCTCTAACCCTGGTCTCCCTGTCGCTGACATCTATACCAGTGCTTCCTCCAGACAGACCCTCACTGACATCCTCTTTGTCATTCCTTTGACGGGCCTATGGACTCTTCACATAGTCTCTCTGCTTTCCCCTTTCTCTTCTTCTCCCATTAATGGTGGCAGCAGATGGGAGGCCCTCCTGACCTCCTTCCACGCCTCTAATGTCTACCTGAAGGGCACCATCTTGGTCCAAGGCCCCAATGCCAACCTCCTCCTCGTTGATAAACGCTTCCCACGCCTCATCAACTTCCTTTCTTCCACAGCTGTTACTTCTCTCCCTTCTCCTACCTCCTTGCCTCCCACCTCCTCCTCCATCCTGGCGACCATACCCTCTAATCCCTCCTTTTCTGCCACCCCCATTGGGCTCCTTCTACACCTAAGCAGGGCATACCTCTGATTTGGGCTTGGCAATCATCTCCATCTTGCCACTCTCGGTCAGCTGTCAAACACTCCTCTGACATCTGCCGCCTCCGGGAAGATGTCGACCTCGATGTCCTCGGTCTCACCAAGACATGGTTCACGCCCAGCTCTGTCAGAAGCTTTGACACTCTCCTCCCTGATGGCTACAAGATCCCCTCCGCGCCCAGATCCAACTGTCCTGGTGGGGGTTTAACCTTGATCTTCCCAGAGTGGATTCCTGCCTCTGTGATTCGTATGCAGGCCTACTCCTCCTTCAAATGCCTTGTCTGCAGGCTTTCTCTGACTCCTGGCCACTCTCTCACCACCGCAACCATCTATCGGCCACCTTGTCAGACTACTACCTCTTTCCTCTCCGACTGGGCTGACCTCTCCTCCTCCCTCCTGGCATCTACCACTCAACTCCTCCTCTTTGAAGACCTTAAAAACCTTCTCATCTTTTCTGACCACCCCCTCTCTAACCCTCTCACCATGCTTCTCTCTCTGGAGTAATCACTTTCTCCTTTCCTCCCATCTCTTCCTCACTACCCCGCAGGCCAATCCAACTCCAGCACTGCCACCTACCTTGAGTTGAGGCTTTCGCTGCCAATTCTTTCCCCCCCTCCACCTCTGGGTGACTCCCATCCTGGCACTTCCCTTTCCAAGTGCCACTCTTTTATCTCTGATACTCTTGATGTTGTTGCCCCTGTCATGAGGATCCGCCTGAAGCCCAAAGCCAAGTGCAAATCCTGGTACGACTCTGACCTTGTCACCCTTAAACGCAAGTGTAGGGTGGCTGAGAGGAAATGACAGGCTTCCTGTGCATCCTCTGACAAACTGGCCTGCTGCCTGCTTCAAAGGCAATACCAGCTCTCTGTCCACACTAAGAAGAGAGCTCACATCTAAGCCTGTGTCTCTGCAACATCTAACAACTCGGCCAGACTATTTAAAATCTGCAAGGAGCTGGCCAATCCTGCTGCAGTCTCTACCTCTCCTGTCCCTCCCAGGCACCCTGCACAGCCCTGGGTTCTCACTTCATCTCTAAAACCCATGACATCCTGTCCACCGTCTTGTCCTCTCCTCCTCTTCTAGCGTCGCTCTCCATTACCCCTGTCCCCCTCTCCTCCCTCTTTCTCTTCCTTTTCTCTGTGCTCCCCTGACACGATTACTAGACAAGTCTGATCTATGAAAGTTTCGTCAAAATAGATTCTTCCCTGTACGTTTAAAACCATCAAGGACCATATTGACACCCTTGCTTCTGCCCTGGCTGACCTCTGCAACCACTCCTTCGCCAAGGGAGCCTTCCCCTTCCCTCTGAAGCACTCCCCTGCGCATCCTCTTCTCAAGAAACCCACAGCCGACCCCTCCTGCCTGGCAAATTATTGCCCCATCACTCCTTTCCTGGGCAAACTCCTGGAAAAACTGTCCATCTCCCAGCTTAACCGCCATACCGATTGTGTTGGTTGCCTCCAGGACCATCAGTCTGGATTCAGAGCTGCCAGAAGCACAGAAACTGCTCTCCTGAACACATGTGAAGACTTGCTCTCCGATCCTGACTCTAATCTCCCTTCTGTCCTCATTCTCCATGATCTATCATCTGCTTTTGACACAGTCAACCATGACATCCTGCTCAATCGTCTCCGGGACAACCTTGGTATTACTGATCAGGCCCTGGCCTGGTTGACCTCCTTTCTCACCAACCCTCTCAGGTCCAACTGGGGTATTTTCTCTCTTCTATCTCTCGCTCTCTACTCGTGGTGTTCCCCAGGGGTCTTACCTCTCTCCCTGGCTCTTCAACCACTACCTGGCACCTCTTGCCCACTGCATCGCTACCTTCTGCTCCAATTTTCAATGTTATGTGGATGACACTCAGTTCTCTTTCAGGCTCCCCTCAGGCATCTCTGCTGCTTCTCTCATACCAGACTGTCTGGCCGCAATTCAGGAATCGTGTGCCACCAATGATCTCTGCCTTAATGCCAGTAAAACTGAGATCCTCCTCATTGGGACACCCGCTCCCTCCTTTGCTCTCTCTCTGGCTTCCCACTGTAGGCCCTCTGCCTGCTCCTTCCTGTGAGGCTAAGAACTTTGGTGTCATCCTGGACTCCACCCTCTCCTTCACTCCTCACATCTCTGAATGCTCTAAGAAGTCAAACTATCAGCTGCACCTCCTCAGAGGTATTCTTCCAGTTCTCACTTTCCCCCCAGAAGCTCACTGTTTCCAGAGCTCTGGTCCTCTCTAGGCTGGACTATTGCAACAGCCTCTTTCTAAATCTTCCTGCCTCTACTCTTCGACCTTTACAACTTATCCAGAACAGGACTGCAAGAGATGTCCTTGGCCTCAAGCCCAGGGATCGTATCTCTCCAGCTCTGAAATCTTTTCACTGCCTCCCCTTGGCTGCAAGGATCAACTTCAAAACCCTCTGCATTGTCCACAAGGCTTTCTGGGGCCTGGGACCGCTCTACCTCCAAGGTTCTCTTCTAAAACATCTTCCTTCTCAAGCTCTGTGCTCATCCACCTCCAACTCTCTGAGGGTCAGACGCTTCTCTAAGCAGAGAGTTGGGGGCAGATCTATCCCCTTGGCTGGGGGCTGGGGTCTCCCTCTGCGAAAGCTTACCTGCCTCTTTCAAATTTGAGCAGAACCACCTCTGGTTCCGGAAGCAACTCAAGACCTTCCTTTTCACTTCCGCTTTCTCTCTTCCTCTCCCCTGTTGATGCACCTGACTGCTCTGCACACCGGTCACCCTCTGAACTCGGGCCCAGGCTCCTGCATGTCCAGTTGCCCGTGCAATGCCTACGGCCTCCCAAGCGCTTAAGGGTCTGTATCTGCAACCCCTTCTCTATGCACTTATGAGCCACCCGGTGGCTGCACTAGTGAGTTAACTGCACTTCCTCCTTCCCCTCCGGCACTTCTCCCCTTCCCTCTTCCCTGCACTTGCGCAATCTGAATGTCACAAGGCCTAGTAAGATCGTTATTTTGTCCTCCCTTGTTTCTCCCTCCTTGTCTTGTCGTGCCTAGAAACAGGCACGTTATAAATGCCACATCATATCATATATCATATCATCTCTACTCTTTCATCCTTCCTCTGCACCTCACTGCTTCACATGCTCCTCCTCGAAACATCACCACCTGCTTGTTCCTCAACCCTAACAGATTCTCACTTTCGAACTTGGAGTTGTTCACTACCACCTTAATCTTCTTCAATCACCATGTGCCTAAAGCTAGGGTATTCTGCCTCTCCACTTTATTCAACCTCCTGTTCTCCTCTGTCACTCTTCTGTCCCTCCTCCTCTATACAATTCCCCCCTCCTCTTTCTAATCGCTGTTCCTTTTCTCTGCTTTCCCCTTGTCTCACCCTCTTCCTCTTTCCAATCGCTGTACTGATATTCTCCCTTCCCTCAGTTCCTGCTCTTTGTCTGTTTTCTCCTTAATCGTCCTCTAAATGTACTCCTTTTCAGTCCACCCAGACCCTAACAAAATGAACTGAATGATTTTAAAGGCTCTGCATTGTTTCCACCAAGGTGTTTCATATGTATCTTATGGTCAGCGTGTGATTGTGATTGGCTGATTACTAACAGCTTACTCTCTTCAGTTGGTACACAGTTGTGAGACCACAGTGTAATGAGAAACATGCATATTTTGGGACTATCATGTGCTGTGTACACCTGCAGAAAATCGACTTGCATGGAACCTGTATTCCGCTGCAGAAAGCAGCCCCCACTGTGCATTTTTAAGTTTCTACCTATAGTTTATCCAAGACTGCCGGCACAGTTGGACTTAACATTTCTCTGTGCTTAAGCAGGTGTGCTAACTTCTAATTATTTTAGATCAACCAATCCTGCCTGTTATCTTGTGAATCCCTTAAAGTGGCAGGGGTGTGACTTAGTGTAATGAGTTGAGCATATTCAGAGTAAGTGGAGTGTAGTGGGGTTGGGCAGGAGATCACTCTGCGCTGCCCCTGAGCTATGCATTATAGCATGAGTGGTGGCACCTGGCCCCCATGGCGATCCCCACCGCCATTACACGGGACAGGCAAGGAACTTCATCACAACATTCTGCAGCATTACTTTCTTGTTAAACAGTAAATATGCAGAGATGTGGATATAGGCTAAGCCCATCTTTAGCTGTCTTTCTCTATAATTAAATGCAATGAATGACAAACGGGAAGCCAAGCAGGGAATTCAAGAAAGAATGTTGGCTTTGTCCGTGACATACATAAATGCGCAACAAATTAGCAACACCTAGATCGGAAAAGAGGTTTTTGTGCAGTGCTTGTAAGGCAAATAAACACAAGAATTGGGGAACAATACAGGGATATGGGAAAGGAAGTTGGGCAGTGTGGTATACACCCCCCAACCCCCACCTCCGGGCCAATGTTTGAAAGTTTATATTCTATGGTATACTTTTAACCAAAAAGAAAAAAAATACACCATTCTTCAAAATTCCCCCTTCTGTTTTTCTAAACAAGGTGATAAGAGAACAAAGAGAAATCTACTCTGAGTTCTCAAGACTCCCAACAAAACAAATTGTGCGATAGTGGCACCTGCTTGTAGTCATTATCCAACAAGTTTCTGTAGCTTGTTGTGTGTTTAATGTGACAAAATGGAGGTGATACAAAAACAAAACAAGAGCCAGCATGGACCCTCACTTCTCCTTTGCAATATCCAAAGGCCGCTAGGTCCCTCTGCTTTCTCAGCCTCTGGGGAAATTGGCTCTCAGTCCAGCTAACACTTGCGTCAGGCTTCCTCTTGGGCAAGGCCCATGGTGTCTCACTTTGCTCAAGATGTTTTCCTACCTCAGCACTCGCCCAGTTAGAGGTTCAGCGTCTGCAGCCTTTAGAATCTAAGAACTCTCTTTATATACTTCATGTGTGGTTCCACTTAAATAATCTCTACATTTTCCCATAGTATGTCAAACATCTTATTTTTTATTTGTGGAGTGTCCCATTGGCTAGCTTAACAGGTTGACACTCCCAGAGACTACACTGCTTCATTTGATCGGTCACAAATATTTCAGCATGTAACAGTGGTGTATTCTGGACACTTTTGGACTAATATTAAAATGTCTCTCAAAACTCCTGATGGGAAATGTTGCCATCAATGATATATGGATTTCCAGATTTGTATGCTCAAGCTGAAAACATACATGTGTGACATGAGTTTATGATATTCAAATTGAGAAAGTTGTTGATATGTATGCAATTAATTATTCATAAATATGAATAATGTTGTATCTGGTCTCCTTTTGAAGCAGAGACTCTCACAATATCAGCCCATTTATCTATTTTCAAAAAGAACCAAGCATGTCAAAATTATAGCTAAAATTATTTTTTTGACCACCAAATAATGTAATACTAAATGGCCGGTTTCATTTCTGTCTACCTCTGCATGTTAAGGTTTCCTTGCAAGTTAATGATTAATGTGAATAGCTAAAATTACCCATTTGTTAAGCCTTTAATTGGCTGAACATATGGTGGATTTTTGTTCAGACAGAGTTCACAAAGGTTAAAAGCCTAATGCCAGTAAGTCCTTAGATGTATGTTTCCAGAAACAAGACCTTCACACCTTTCAGATTTTATAGCTTGAGAAACCACATTTTGAATTATTCCAAGGCTTAGCATGTAATGATTTTGAAGCTGGGTGTAATGTGCTTCTTTGATGGGTGCACAAGACGATCTGTTTTTTGCCAGATGGCTTAACTTGTGATTTCTCTGGGCCTCCGTTGTAATTTGAACTGGAGTTGCCTGTGTCCTGGGCTTTACTTGAGAACAGATAACAACAAATATATGCAAAGCCAACATTGGGGCCATGCTATTGGCAATACAAATAATTTCACAGTATAATTCCTCTATGGTTTCTTACTGTGATAACTAATTTGTAACAGACCCCTTATTTGTCATGCTACGTCTTGGCATTCACCTCTCTGCAAAGCTGTACCACCCACAGCACACCTCTATGTGAAGCTATGCAAAGCCTTAACTATAGTGTACCGCATCAAACACTGCATACCTTATCCAATCACGCTTTCAATCTTCACTTGCCATTAGACTCTCTATTTAAAATACAATTTATGCCATCACATTACTAAAAAAAATCATCTCTAGAGTATAAATAACATAAGAATACATGGTGGTTGGTAGATTGTGCTTGGCAGTGCCACCAGCTCGGTGTATATCTTCAAAGTGAATGATTCCTTTCCGTTAGTTAAGAGAGCAGCTCAACTAAGAGAAGGCCACAACCTAGGCCTTAATGTAAAGTTTCAAAACAGGCTCCCTCATTATGAGCACAACTCACAGACTTAATAAAAAGACAAATCAAGTATGTTCTCTCCAAGCTTATTGTATGTAGCACATTGAGTAGGTTTCATTTAGTGACATGAGAGCTCCGGTGTGTTAGTACATTTGTGACTTGATATCCTGCCAAATTTGTCTAATGTGCCTTACATTTGGCACATGTGTCAGAAGTATGCCAACTCTATGGCCAAAAAGTTTCACCCTCTGGGCTTTCACAAGGCAAGTTTGCATATATTACTCTAATGGTTATAAGCATGAAAATTGTAATTTCTCTAACTACTCTCATTGAGCTAATTGGATAAGTCTTCCCCTTGGTTAAAAGTCTCAAATGTCACTCCTCTTGGCTTTCAATTTCAGAAGTTATTTTCTCAAGGTATCAATCACCTGTTGGCTTACCTTGTAACTCCAAAACTGATGTTGGTTTATTTCCAGCGGTTGTTTCCTCAAATTGAAGTAACCACCGGATGTAGCAGTACTTAATAAACATATGTCAGCCATGTACCAAATGAACCTCACGTGTGGCCATCACATATCTGACATGGCTCATGGCTTGACCACAGCACACCAGCATTTCCAATTGCTCTTCGGGAGTGACCCTCTTTGCTGATGTGGCTGGATTACCACACACCATTGTTCCATTTCTGATGGTGCTCTTCACTTGTGCTTTCCAGATCGCGCTTAAGACAATCCTCCGTGCATTCTTGGTGGATGCATGTTGAACTGCTAAAATCTTTTTCTTTAACTCCCCTCTGATTCGGGAATTCTCACATGGCTGCACTGCACATGTCGGGCATCAGTTCTGACCAGTACCATGATTTGTGCTCCAGGCATCTGGCATCACAATCCTCCTGAACTCCTTACGCAGGCTGCAAGCTTAAAATGAGCTATGTCCAGTCCTTCTACAACCAGATTGATGTTTCGCTTATTTAAGGCAACTGTCTCATGTGTGAAGGAGCTGAAATCCTTGGAAAGGGGTGGGGCGTCCAAATGTCATGTCCAGAGGGTCCAATCGGGTAACTATGCGAAATTTGGTGCAGATTGGTGTAGCAGTGTGGAATTGAATAAGAGACAGACTAACATATTTTCTGCTTTATATATATAAATAGATTCATTCCATAGTAAGAGTGTATAAATATGGTCAGAGAATTTTTGTGTATACATCCTTTCTTACTGTATTTGGCACAGTCTACAGGACCGATGAACATCACCATCTAGAACGTAGCCAGAGTGCTCTGTATAATTCATTATGTGAAATAAATGGGTTAAAATGGTTCTCCAGATGTTTTGGACTACAATTCCAATCAGCTTTAATCAGCATAGTCAATACTGAGGGACCATAGGAGTCCTTATTGTGTTTTTCAGAGTTTCTTGATGTTAGTCTCTGTTTATGCCCTGAACAAGGCTTATACGAAAATGTTTCATGAATTAGAAATAGAAATAGTAGAATGGTGATAGAAAATCTGTCTCTGTGCAGAGTCTAATATTGTAATGGATCTGATTAGGGATACTATGGGCCTCATTACGAGGTTGGAGGTAGCCATGCCGTTTATATCGGCATGGCTACCCCCAAACTCGGGTCCGGCACTGTATCCTGCGAAAGGGGAATTAGTGGGCCATTCTGACCTTGGCGGGCCCGGTAATTCCCCTTGCGTGGGACCCAGAGCCGGTACGTCCCCATTCCCATTTGGGCACCCATAGGGCTCAATGGGAATGGGGAGGATGGTAGCAGCAGTACCGTTCATAACGGTACTGTTGCTACCATCCTGTTCTGCTCGCGGGTGCCGCTCTGCAGGCCTGGTCTGACCAGGTGTGCAGAGCGGCACCTGCGTGCAGAACTCGTAATGTGGCCGCATGGTAACAACAGTGCTGGTAGCAATCACTGCGGAAATTACCATAGTCGATTTCGCAGCAAATCAGTTTTTACTTTGGTGAAACAACCCAAATCCATTTCTCGTAAGCAGCCGTAGACAACCCCATACTTACCTCTTCACCAGCCGCTGCTGCTTCTCCTGTACCTCTAACGCAGGTCGGAGCTGATGTTGCAAGGTCCCTTTTTCTTTTTCGATCGTTTTTTTTCTTCTTTTTTTGGTCCCCCACTTCCAATGTCAAGGAAGCAGGGAACACCCCGAGACCCCAGAAACCCATAACACCGAACATGGGGAGCAGGCGACACCCCCTGCAGCCCCTGCTCCTTATGTTTGGTATTTTGGGCTTCGATTTTTTAGTACTGGCCGAATTCAGCCAAATGGTCCATACAACCATTTCTTTTTAAACCTTTGGGCGTTTCCCAGTCATTACGGTCTGAAGTAGTTTAACTGCTGGGTAATTAAGGAAACGGATGCTTTATACGAAGGAAAGTTAGCATTAGAAAATGTAATAGCAGTTTTGAGTAACTTACACTAATTTCTTTCACGTCAATATGACATTGTAACAGTTTGGACAGTGTAGGGGAAAACAAAGTTGAGAGTATTAAAAAGATCAGGATTATCTACTTTTAGCAAGGTCAGAAATGAAACATTTTCTGGATGAAGAGACAGGGGACAGGGCTAATGATGAGCTAGTCTTTCGATAGGGAAGAAGCTGGCACTCCAAAAATGTGAATGCCAGTAAAAGGCACAAGGGAATGGCATGTATAATGAGGTGGTGGCTTTGGTTATGGATGAAGAGGGAACATACAAAGGCTTTTCTGTTACAACACACTTTATTTAGAGGGTATTACAGATAGAGGATATCATTATTCAATAGTATAACTGTACCAAAGCTTGGTCATCAGACTCAGATTGGTGTACTTACGGAAATCACAGATGAGGGAATCAAACCAGCAATTTGTGAACTACCATTAGTTGGGCACCTTACAAAAAGGAGCCCCAAAGAGGTTTATAAAGATTATCAGCACCCTTAGAATGTACAAAGGCCAATCACAACACCGGAAATGCAGGCCTTATCTGCTAGGACTAGCCTGTGCTCCCCCCATTCCAGGGCCGCTGCCTCCCATCCACCATTTTCCGCCTTGGCTATGCACCTTCACTACTCTCGCCCCAACCTGCTTCTTCTCTCCATATCTCTCCACACTTCACGCAGATTTTACCCCAAATCCTGCTGTGCTCTTCACCCTGCCATGCTTCTGCCACCTCTTCCCTGCTGCATATATCCTCCTTCCTATGCCCCGCCTGTCATGGCACTGTGCACGTCATTTTGCGCAGACAGCACATTCTCACACAGGTTTCCAATAACTAATCCCCTGATTAGTTATTGGCAATACTGTGGGCACAAAACAATGTAAGACTGAAAAAAGACAGCATATAGATCCCTATTGTTTGATATTGCAGTGCCATTGTAACAATTCACTATACAGAAACACTATACTATCACCAATGTCTATTTTAATAGCCAGACATATTGCTATCCAAAATAAGGTCATACTATTTGGCAGTAGAATCGTTGTGGTCCCAGAATCTTTACTGCACGTATTCTTTGAATCATGGTGACGAATTCCACAATTCAATGCGTATTCCATGGACTAGCAGGTAGTAGACCTAAAATCAAACAAAAGCCTACATGACCTTCCCAAGTTAAGTCATCTTTTTTGTATAGCACTATTGGTTCCTCTTTCCTCTCTAATCGCTCTTCCCAAGTCATCCCGGGCCCCTTCTCCTCTCCTACTCCCATCCCCACCTATGGTGTCCTCCAGGGCTCTATACTCTCCCCCTGACCCTTTAACATTTACCTTGTTCTCCTGGCACGCCTCATCTCCTTTTTCTCCTCCAACTTCCAGTGTTATGAAGACGACACACAGCTCTTTCTCAAACTCCCTGCTGACCCTCTTGCACCCTCCATCATCCCTGACTGCATATCTGCCATCCAGTCCTGGTGCGCCTCTAATGATCTCTGCCTCCACGCCTGTCAAACTAAAATCCTTCCCATTAGGACGCCTGCTCCCTCCTTCTTCCCCTCACTCTGGCCTTGCTCCTTGGGCTCTCCCCCTGCGCCTTCAACTGAGGCCAGAAACCTTGGAGTCATCTTCGACTCCTCTCTCTCCTTCCTCCCTTACACTCAGGACATTGCCAAGAAGTCCAACTATCAGCTTTTCCTTCTCAAATGAATCTTACCTTTTCTCACTTTCCCTCAGAGGCTCAATGTGAGTAAAGCCCTGGTTCTCTTTAGACTTGACTACTGTAACAGTCTCCTCCTGAATATACCTTCTTCCACTCTGCAACCCCTCTAGCTTATCCAGAATAGGGCAGTGAGACAGACCTATCCTTGGACTTAGACCCAGGGACCGCATCTCTCCTGCACTATAAAGTCCTCACTGGCTCCCGGTTGGTGCACAGATTAAATACAAATCCCTCTGCATTATCCACAAGGCTGTCTGTCACTGGCTCCCGGTTGGTGCACAGATTAAATTCAAATCCCTCTGCATCATCCACAAGACTGTTTGGGCCCGGGTAATCACACTAGCTTCAACTTTATCTCACTAAATACTCTCCCTCTAGACCACTTCGTTCCTCTTGCATTAACTCTTTGTGTGTAAAGCGTTTTGCTAAACAAAGGGCAGGGGGTTGCTCACTTTCCTCTGGAGGCTCTTCTCAAATTTCCGACATTCCTCTTTTCCTCCTCTTTCCCTCCTTCTCTCCTCTGTTAATCCTACAGTTGCTGAATCGGTGTCCTGGGCCTTTTTGCATCCTTTGGGCCCTGACCTCCCACAACAATTCTTCCCAGCTCCTGTGTATCCACAGCACTTTGCATCTGCACGCCCTTCGCTCTGGAGGTTAGCACTTACACATCCAGCGCCTCAGTCCCTGTAGCACTTATCATTCCTAGCACTTCATCTGTGGCTCAATCACGGAGACCCCAGCACTTTCCCCCTCTTCCTTTCTGCACTTGCACATTCTGAATACTTCCAAGGCATAGTAGGTTCGTCCCTCTCCCTCTTCCCCCATCTGCTCTTAAATATTGTGTTTTAATGTATTTCCCACCCTCGCTCCCTCCCTGCCTTGTGGGCGCTTTGAAACAGTATTTCTTATTGTATAAGCGCCTAACAAGCAAACAATAAATAAAATAAATACATTGGAAACTAACAATTTCTCTGAAGACCAGTAAAAATCAAACCAAATCTGGATCAAAAGATTGAAAGTTATACCAAGGACTTGATACGATATGGCATTTATAACGCGCCTATACACAAGTGTTTCAAGGAGCGAATACAACATAGAAAATGTTGCTGCAGTTCTGACCACAAGGTTACAGGAAACATCTCTATGTCAGAAAACACAGTTCCTTAAAAATAACAGGGTGACAAGGCATCACTTGTGATATCTTTTTGTCTCATGTGGCAAAAGAGGAAGGAAGGCAAAAGGGGTATAGCACCATCAATGTCATCGAAATTATTTAAAAAGTGGGCCTCATTCCAAGTTTGCTGGTACAGTAACAACGTTACTTGTAAGCTTGCCGAGGACTAGCCTGCCGGGTGGACCGGCACCCACGAGCAGTGCATGCTGGATGCACCGGCACCATTCTCAATGGTGCCGGTGCATCCGGCCTCCCCATTCCCATTGTGCCCTATGGGGCTCAAATGGGAATGGGAAGCATTTTGTTTCCGACGCCCAGGAATGGGGAAATTACCGGGTCCGGCGGGCCGTAATGACCCAGTAATTGCCCATTTCTGGGCACCGGAAAAAATATGATACCGGCGGAAGCCATGCTTCTTATACCGACACGCCTACCGCCGGTATTGTAGTCAAGGCTCTGGTGTCATGGTGGGTAGCAGTTCCCATGAGAGTCAGCAAGAGGCGACCAGGGCAGAATAATAAAGTTCCGCTGGTCGTCTCAAATGTTTCAATCATATAATTTTGTGTTGTGGGAATTGGGGGTGGATTGTGATGTCACATTATTGTAATTGAGGGCGTTGTGGGAAGATTCATGGACCCAATGATCAATAGGTTTTCAGGGTTGCGACAAGTGTTCGTAGTGTTCATTTTATGTGGCTGTGGAAGGGGCAGAAGAGCCAGAGCCAAATTAACATGTAAATAGTGCAAAACCTCGTAGCGTGAGTTGCTGATACAGTTGAGCAAGGAGAAGAGTAACAACATTTTCTAACTCACTAATAAAGGGCTTTATTGTTAAGGTGGTGGGCCTGCAGAGAAGGCCATTTCTATACTAATACAATTTAGCAAGGCGGCCTGTGGTGAAGGCCATTGTGTGTAAGCGTTGAGTGCAAGGGTTGAAAGGGCGGGGCCTGTGGAGAAGGCCGGAGTGGACGAAAAAAGGGTGATTGAGCAAAGTGATAAGTTTGAACATTGAGTGAGCAGGACTGTTTGAAGAAAGAGTGAAATAAAAAAATTGAATAAAAAAAGCTTTAAAATAAAAGTTTACATTTGTAAGGGAAAGGAAGAATGTAGGAAAGAAGAATATTGTAATAAGAAAGAAATAAAGTAGAGGCAATGATGTCCTACTGGATGGATGCCCCATTCAACCATATGTGTAGGAAGTTGCCCTGAAACCGCAATAAAATATCAAAGTACCATTTTGAGTGGGTACGCGGCACAGTGGGCAAGTGTAATAAAGAGTGGCCCGGAGAGGGAACGTTCAATAAAGTTATTCTAGAAAGTATACTTAGCATCTACAAATAAAGGAGCAAAACTTAAAAAGAGACCAGACATTTTGGGGCTTCGGAAATTATACGAAGAGAAAGAGAAAGAAACAGAGAAAGGGAAAGAGAAGGAGAAGGAGGAGGAGCAGGGAAGTGTACCACGGTCCTATACGATATACCCATTATTAAAACCAGTTGCAGGGTATACAAATCCTAAACGAGAATTTCAAGACGAGGGAGGAACACATAAAAAGCAATACAAGCGTTATTAGCAAGGACGAAAAAGGGAAGAGGAAACATTTAAATGACATAAAAAAGGGTTGTATACAAATTGACCGAGTTACAATTGTCCGAATGACAATTGACCTTTGCACAATTGACCGAATTTTAAAGGTCAATTAGTACATATATGCGGGGGGAAACGCCCCGCAACCTCCAGCCCAATCCAAAACACCTGCAAGCCCCCACCCAAACCCCTTGTATTATTTATAATACTAAACCAACCCACTATATATATACAAAAAATAAAAGGTCAATTGTGCAAAAGGTCAATAAGGACCATTAAAATTCGACCAATTAGGTAATTCGGTCAATTGTATTCGGTCAATTTGGGTAATACCAAAAAAAGAGTGCGCAGCAACAACTTCACAGTGTTTTCAAGGAGGCAGAAAAAGCTATGGCAAGGGAAATAAAGGAGAAAAGAACACAAGAAGAGAACGAATTAACAGGGGTGGACAGCAGGACGCATAACATTTTAAATAGACAAGTGGGGACGGGATTCGGACCATAGTTAAACTGGCACGGCAGGTGAAGGGCATACCATATTGGACTGGGAAGACAGCGATAACCGCGATCAGGGGGAGGACAAAACAGACACCCACCATTTGACAGATAAGAGACAGGATGGAAGAGAAGAGAAGGAAAGGGAAGAATCATTGGGTGACTGGGGAAACAGTCTGCGCAGCAGGGAAACCAGAATAGCAGTAGCAAAAAGACCAGAACGCGGTAATAAATGCAGAGCGCGCACACAAATGCCACTTTTACAGAAAGCAAGGGGCGAGGTTCATTACTTACCATGGCAGACAATGGACAGGGATAATCTAGTTTACAGTTTACCTTCATTGGTGGCAGGGGCGAGCAAGTAGATTTATGTTTTTGTGGAAGAGACAGCAGGAATACAATTGGTCATAGGAGAGATACAACGTATATTGGCAGTATTGGTGTGGGAGAGAAGTGACAAAATATGGCAACATACAGAATACTTTGGGGTAAAGTTAAGCTCTAATATTTAAGCTCTAATATACACGATGGAGCACAGTTTAACAATTATCGAGCACATGTTTGGAAGGCTCTGAGGGAGCTCTATCCAGACACGTCAGACATGGGTTCTATACTGGCTCGCAAAATGAATGTCAGTCTAGAAATACGGATACCTCTACTTTGAGACCGCAAACGCATTTTGGTGGCCGTGGGCCAACCGTCTCATGCACGATATGACAGAATATAGGTTTTCGAGTTTGCCAATGAACGGCCATTTTGATGTAACAAGAATCGCCATTTTGTTTCCTAACCATTGCTCATTGCTTTCTGTTCCTATTGCTTCGCAGTATATTTTCCGCTTACACTGCTCGACTGTGAAACATTGTTGTCTGTATGTGAAAAGGACAAGGCCGCAGGGCCGTGAGGATAACACGAGTTCACTGAAACACAAACGTAGCCAGTGCCAGGAAGAATGCCCGGCTCCCTCCCGAATGTAGCCTTGAAGCAGAGCTGCAGGGCATTTAATCATTTCACAGCTGCCAGCCAGTCTCATTATATGGTAGAATATGTTAGAATAATACAGCTAAAGGCTTGAATTATGCTTTTCTTACGGCCCCCCTTTGCTGAGCCCGCTAGAGCATGTCGGCTCCTAGGACGCGAATAGCACCTGATAGATAGCAAGGTCCGGAATGCAAATCCCCCCGTGTGTGGTTCGCTTCCAAGAACAGAAGCGCCATGTTCTATTCAACAACTGAAAGATGCCTTCGCACTCACAAATTGCAAATTGTTACTAGAATAGATGTTTGAAGGTGTCATAGTGGTCGGAGATGTCCATCACACCAAGTTCAAAGAAACCCAATAAAGGGGGGTGTTAAACATGTCATAGCTGATTGTTTGATATGCATTTTGTATATATGTAACTGATGTACGTAATTCATGGCTCTTGCGTCCCTCGGGGTCTAAAGATACACGTCGCGGGGCGTGAGACCGAGTTGGCCAACTGAGACTTTTGCTTTGCAATAAAACCCTAGCTTTGGGAATACACCCTCGTGTCTGTCGTCTCTATCGTGTGTGGTGACTCGCCTTGTTTCCATAGACGTCAGGGTCCCCTAGGAGCCCCTTTCAAGATGGCGCCCGAATAGGGACCCTCCCCCACTTGTTCCATCGCGTAACATTGTAATAGAGAAAGGCAGAGAACGGCGAGGACGGGACGATCGAGCCGGGATCAAGAGGTGTTCAGGGTGCCCTGTAAAAGTGATGAGAGACTCCTTTGCAGATCTGCACACATCTGATCCCTGATCGACGTGCTTGGCTAGAGACCAAGGAGGCGAGGGTCCCGAAACGAGGCGGAAGCCAAGAAACGCAGACACGACGTCCTTTGGTGCGTCAGTATACAGACGACTTGATTTATCAGGTGAGTCATTCCCCGATTCAAAGCATCCTGATATTGATTGAGAGTTGACTTTGCAAAATCAAACGCCCTAGGTAAGGTTGATTAACCAGGGGGAAGGTTGAAACATGCCTGGGGTATTGTCCACCCTAGCAGGGTTTTTCCGCTGTGGTAGACAATCTTTGGAAGATGGCCAAATTGTACCACCTAGGGGAACGCCGGCGTATGAGATGTATGTGAAGTATGGAGTGGGTGCGATAATATTCTGTGAGACTTGGCATAGGCAAACCAGAAAGCAACAAGACCATCAGTGGCCGATTAATGGTAGTTTTGAGATGGCGAGGATAGATAACCTGGAAAGGGTGTTGATAAGAAAGAAATCGCGTCCTGCAGCATTTGAGACTATTAAAGACTGGAGAAAGGAAGCAATGCTCCGATTTAAAAGCAGAGCAAAGCTAGCGTGCAGGCATAAATCAAAAGGTGAGGTAGCGGAAGAAAAAGAAGGGGAGTGGACTGAGAGTCTAAGAAGGGCAGGTAGGCGTGACCAGTTGAATATAGAAAAGATATACCCACAAAGAGAATTACACATAGCAGATGAATTGATAGAAAATATATTGACCCATACAAAACAAGGCCCAAGATCAGAAGTAAGACCAGACATGTCAGTAGCTATTGCCCAGACCCCGCCCGTAGCTCAAGCTCCCCCTCCGGTAGCTCAAGCCCTCCCACAACCACAGACCGCGCACGTAACACTTCCTATTAGCCAACCAGGCCCACAACACACACTCCCTGTTCCCATTGTCCAATCCGCACCTCCCGCCTTAAACACAGACTCAGTACCGTCCGTTCCTCCCGGGGTTGAAGTGGAAACCGTGGGGGCAGGAGGCTGGACTGACCAACGGGGGTGCACGAGGGTAACCCGCAGCGCAATCAGCAAAGAAAGGAAGGTGGAATTGCAGCAACAGGCAGAGATGTATATAGACGGGAATGATGGGACGGCAACATTGGCTTCGATATATGACTTCCATATAAGCAACGAAAGAAAGGTAGTGTTGGAATGCGTGGGTGAATATTTGGTGGAAAAATGGAAACAGCTAATTGGGAAATTACCACCGCAGCGATTGTTAGATTTGAATGCATTAGCACGCTGTAGGGAGAGGGATGAAGAAGTGAGAGAACATGTGTATAGACTTTTTGAGCTTAAAGATGAATTAGATAATGATTATGCCGAAATGTTTACTGCACCTGGGTACAGGAGTAGAGATATCGGGAGAAATAGGAAGGAAACTGGAGAGCCATATATACAACGACGACATTCGATGTCGTCAGTACAAAGGGGCGACAAGTTAAATGTATGTATGCAAGAAGTGTTTAGATGGATGTCAGATCCTAGTATTCCCACAATGGAGATACACAAGATATTTGATGAATATTCCATGCCCATGAAAAGAAAAGCGCTACAGTCGATGGTTGAACATCTATTAGACAAAGATATAAAAAACGATAAGGCCAGCCCACCTGAAATAATGGCAGTATATAGAAGAGCACTAGAGCGAGGGACAGGAGAAACAGCCCTATTGTTGGATCTGGGAATATTGTTACATCTAAAAGAAGGAGGGGGGACGGTAAGTGGGGCATTTCCTATGAGAGAGGTCCCACCTACCTTTGTGCCCAAAGTGGAGGTTCCTGCAGTGGGCAATGTAGCGGCGCAGGTAACACCAGCCCATTACACCGCCCAATATGTGCATGTCCCCTTTTCCAGAAAGGAGGTGAACAACATAAAACAGACGATTCCTGATATAAGAAAGAATCCTGCATGGTTTTACAAGGAAGTACAGTCCTGCCTACAATCATCCGTGTTAACCATGGGTGATATAGACCTAATATTCCCGGTGATCCTGCCAGCAGACATATGGAAACAAATAAGGAAGGTAGATGACACAACGGCCTTTGGCGCCACATGGGCGGACTTGATAATAGAAGATAGAAATAAAGCGGTTGGAGGGACACCAGGAGCGAACCTGGCGGCGTTACCAGCACGTATAGTACAGAAGTTAAAAACAATTGTCCCAGAGAAAAGAATCCAATGGGACAAATTGACTGCATGTGTACAAGGCAAAGATGAGTTGGCTACAGATTATTTTAATAGATTTGAGGAAGTATTCACAGACTTCAGTGGGCAGGATGTGGGTTCAGAAGCAGGAAAGAGGTTATTTGTTGACAAATATGTGAGGCGGTTAAAACTTCCAATTCAGGATCTAATAATGACATCAGAGAGTGCATGGCAAGCAAAAACGTTGGGCGAAGTACTGCATATGGCCCAATATTATGAGCGCAGAGTGACTGCAGGAAAAGAAAAAGAAGAGAGGGATAGGGTAAATCTAAAGACACGAGTATTAATGCAGCAAGTAGCAGGACATAATAGAGGGCGAGGGAACGCACAAGGAAGGAGTAATTCGAATATGCATGGGGGAACAGTGGGACCGAATCAGTGTGCACATTGTAAAGAGGAAGGACATTGGCAAGCGCAATGTCCTCATCTACAGAATAGAAATGGGTCCGGTCAGAGGAGACAGCATAGAGGACACCCAGGAGCGAATGGACCAAATAGGAATAGTATGCAACAGCATCATAATAACGGAGGTAATCAAAACCAAGGCCAAAACCAAAATGCCCCAAACCAGAGTCAGGGACAGCAAAATCAACAATATGGAAATCAGAGTGGGGGAAATAGAGGGAAGAGTGGAAATGTTTTCGATACACAGCCAAACACGTATTACAGTAATAGTAATGATTACACATCGGACGATGTGTTATTTCCCCAATAGGACAGCCCAGGACAGGGGTCGGAACCAGTGTCTATTCCCGTGAATCAGAGAGGACCCTATGTAGAAATGAGAGTCGGGAATGAGGAGCACCGCTTTCTTGTAGATACAGGAGCACAGAAGTGTTCAATAGACCATCACTTGGTTCCAGATATACCACTCTCAGGGCAAAAGAATATTTCCGTAGGGTACGCAGGTACACCAGTCATAAACCCAGTGTCCAAACCAGTCCCAATTACCATAGGACCATTTACTGAACATTGTCCTTTCCTTCTAACAGAAAATTGTGGAGAAAATTTGTTGGGATTAAACTTGTTGAAAAAACTAGGTTCTGTTATACATTGCACGGCAGGCGGATATGGCCACACGATGCTCCTGTGTCAGAATTCATGTCTGAAGCGTTACCAGGGGAACTAAGTAAAGTACCAACCTGTATATGGGCAATTCATGACAACGATGTGGGATGTTTAAAGATAGAGCCAGTAAAGATTATTTTGAAAGAAGGTGTTACCCTACCACGAATACCCCAATTCAAAATTTCGGTTGAAGGTGAGAAAGGATTGAAGAGTATTGTTACTGATTTGGTGAAATTAGGGGTAATCGAGGAAATCACAGGCAATACATGCAACTGCCCGATTCTTCCGGTTTATAAAAAAAAAGGAGGTAATGAGGTACCATACCGTTTCATAATTGATCTACGTGCATTGAATAAGGTAGTAGATCCGCAATTTCCTCTAGTGCCAGACGTCACTACAATATTGACAATGATACCTGTTTCAGCAGAATATTTTAGTGTAGTAGATTTGAAAAATGCATTCTTTAGTATTCCAGTTGACAAGGACAGTAGATATTTGTTTGCGTTCACATTATGAGGACGATCATTTACATTTACGCGGATTCCGCAAGGTTACACGGAAAGTCCAAGTATTTACAGTAGAGCATTAAAAGAACAACTAGACATGCTGGAATTACCCTTTGGTTGTGTACTTTTGCAATACATAGACAATCTATTGCTAGCTGCAGACACAGAGGAGATTTGTAAAGAAAGCACTGTATTACTACCGTCACACCTAGCGGCACATGGCCATAAAGCTATTTTGAAGAAATTTCAGTATAATCAAAAGGAGGTGGCTTATTTGGGCTACCTACTTTCGAAAGGAGGGAGAAGACTAACGCCAGAACGCATAGAAAGTATTTCTTGTATGCCTATTCCAAAGACACAAAAAGGAGTCAGAGCCATAATAGGCATGGCTTCATATTGCCGACAATGGATTGGTAATTTTGCGTTGATTGTGAAACCATTAGTGAATTTAACTAGAAAAGATGCGGTTATGCCTTTGCAGTGGGATGAAGAATGTCAGAAAGCATTTGATGGATTGAAAACTGCGTTATGCTCGGCTCCAGTTTTGGGTACGCCGAACTATGAGAACATTTTAAGACTATTTGTGTGAGAAAGTGAAGGATGTGCATTGGCGGCTTTGACACAGGAACAAGGTGGAAGAAATAGGCCGTGCGGCTATTTTTCTTCTGCGCTGGACCCTGTAGCGTGCGCACTACCACAATGTTTTGGATCTGTCGCAGCGGCTGCTGCGTCGGTGAAACAAATGGAAGGGATGGTATTGGGGCACACTTTAATTCTGATGGTGCCACATGCCATAGATGTTCTATTAAATAGGACACAGAAGCAACACCTCACCTCTGCTAGATTGATAAGATATGAGATTATCTTGTTCGCGCCCCATATCCAAATTATGAGGTGTAGCGCTTTGAATCCTGCAGAATTAATGCCACTGACCTTAAAAGAAATTGGGAAGAATGAATCACCCCCCCACGATTGCTTAATGGTCACTGAGGAAGAAACCAAGGGAAGAATTGATTTAAGTGATATTCCACAGAAAGGGCCGGATGGAGAGTTATTTTGTGACGGCTCATGTTTTAAATTACCAGATGGCACGACAACTGCCGCATACGCTATCACTACCCTAGAGAGTGTTGTAGAAAGTAAAAGAATCCCCTATAATTCAGCACAAGCCGCGGAAATAATAGCATTGACCAGAGCCTGCGAGATTTCTGAAAATTTGAATGTGAATATATATACTGATAGTCAGTATGCTTTTGGAGTGGTTCATAACTTTGGTCGACTCTGGGCTGAGAGAGGGTTTCTGACATCACATGGTGCCAGAATTCAACATGGCCCTTTGATTTTACGATTGCTGTCTGCACTCACGTTTCCAAAGCACCTAGCAATAGTGAAATGCAAGGCACATAAAAAAGTAACATGCAAAGTAGGAGAAGGAAACGCGTTTGCAGACAGAATTGCGAAACAAACTGACACTGATTTGAATACCAAGATGATGATGGTTCAGACAGAGGAAGTACCCTGTATGATAGAAGATGGAGTTGCGACTGTCAAAGAAATGCAGGCCGAGGCTACGGCCGATGAAATACAGGGATGGGCAGAGGGATCTGCTGAGTTGGATTTGCAGGGTTGTTGGGTGGACAAGGGAACTAGAAACTGGATGTTGCCAAATTCGTATGTGACTGCAATGGTCACAATGGCCCACAGCCCTACGCACATCTGTGCCAAAAAAATAATACAGCACCTTTCTACAGTATGGCAGAATGTAAACATAAAAAAGAATGCAGAGAGGTTGGTGCAGAACTGTATCACTTGTTTACAACACAATGTAGGAAAGGGAACAGTGACTCCAACAGGCAGTTTTGGCTCGCCCTCCATGCCGTTTGAGGTAGTTCATTTTGATTTCATAGAGATGGAGAGGTGCCAAAACTTGAAATACGTCTTGGTGGTGATCTGTGCATTCAGTAAGTGGGTGGAGGCATATCCTTTGAAAGATTGCACAGCAATGAGTACGGCAAAAGTAATGTTGAAGGAGTACTTTTCCAGATTTGGCTTGCCCCGAGTCCTATGGTCTGATAATGGACCGCATTTTGTGGGTGCAGTGGTATTACAGATATGTGCTGGTCTCCAGATTGATAAGAGATTCCATAGTTCAAGGCATCCGAGTTCTGCCGGTCTTGTGGAGAGGCACAACGGGATTCTTAAATCAAAGATTAGCAAGATTTGTGCGGGAAGCAAGTTGGGTGGATGCATTACCAATAACACTATTATGCATGCGTACTTCTGTACAGGCTAAAACTGGGCTCTCCCCGTACGAAATCGTAATGGGGAGGCCGGCAAATGTTTGGTGCGCACCTCAGCCAAAACGGCTTAGTGAGATAGAACATCCTGTGCTTAGTACTTATTGTAGCCTTTTAATGCAGAAATTGCGTTTGATTCATCAGCAGGTGCAGGAGGCATTACCAGTGAGATACACCGGTCCGGGGCACGCGCTGGAGCCAGGAGACTGGGTGCTGCTGAAAAACATTGGAAGAAAGTCATCATAGCACCCAGGTGGCGCGGGCCCCATCAAGTACTTTTGGCGACGCAGGCGGCAATACGGGTGGATGGAAGGAAGTTGTGGAGCCATGCAACCCATGCCAAGAAGATTCCAACTGCACTGAAAGACTTGCCTGACACTGATGACCGAAAAGAGATAGCAGTCCCAGAAACGAAAGAAATTGCCAGTAAGCAGCCACCTAATCTGCCAAAAGGAGAAGTGAAACTCGAAACAAAGCCTGAGACGATTGCCAAAGAGGGGGAAGGGCAAAGAGTGCCCCAACGTTGCCCAGCAAAATCGACATCACTGCTGACTGACGCGAAATCTGCCTTGCAGATACCAGCAAAATCAAATTGTGTACCCCTTTGGCGCCCACCAGCACTTGCCAGCATGCCAAAGAATGGATCTGCATCATTGGCGCAGCGCACACCAGCACCTGCAGTAGCGCCACCGGCTGACTTCAAGCCTGAATCTGAAAGTGCACCGGCACTGTTCACGGATCATACGATACCAGGAGCAATGCGATACAACCTGCGGCCTCGGGAGACAAAGTGATCCGCAGTCTTTTTAGTGTTTATGTCAACCTCTGGTTCAGCTCATGGACGGAGAAGGAACCAGAGGTGTAGAGGAGAGAAGCGTGAGAATTGTGCAAGTCGGACAATTCAAGACTCGAGGCTCCTCGGTGCAATCATAAAAAGTACATGTGTCCGGAACCAGAGCGGATAAGCTGGGCGCACATGATACTGAGGCGATAACTGATCAAAGGTCCTCTGAGCAGTATAAGAAGGGACAAGTGATCTCGCCTAAAAACGAATAATCGAATCCAGGCTAAAAAAGGACAGGAAAACTGAACTGTGACAATTCCATTGAACTTATTAACATCAAAGCAAGCGCGACGAAGAAAGATATCCACAACGAACTGTGATAAAAATGAAGGACGATGAGAAACATGCCGGGACCGGTTCCAGCCTCCTCCTGCACCATCACTGCTGAGAATGAGTCAGTTATAAAGACTATAAGCTTAAGAAAAAGGCATGGTAAAAAAAATTGTATGCTGGTACTAACGATAATAATGTGCTTCATGAGCGTGGTAGCACCAATATCGACAGCCCTAACATTATGGTGGGTAGAAACAATACACCCATTAGAAATGTTTTTACCAATAATTAATATATCCACTACTGAAAGCCCGGTTCAGGTGATCACTTATACCCTACCCCCAATGGAAGAAATACACAGGGAAGGTTTTGGAAATAACACCTTACAGCTGATAATGAACATGACACATGCAATCCTGAAGAAAACAAACTGCTGGGTATGTGCCCATTTACCACAGCATGCCGGAAAAGGAATAGAGTGGTATGTGCAGCCATTACCATTAAGTTCTGCATGTAGTGCATCTTTAGATGCAATATTCTATGGGAAATGGAATGAGAGTAATACGGGTCAATTAGACAGAACCAACATGAATGAGTTTGAGGAGATAATAATGAAGCCTGTGGGTTGTTCCATTTTCCATAAAGCACAAGTAATAACCCCAGAGCCCACGAGGAAAAGTACACGAAAGATAACACGACAAAATAGATTGTCCCCACCAGAAAAAACATCTCTAATGATGTTTCATGTAAGAACAGAAGGGGACAAAGATGCAATTCCCCCATCTTACACGTTGAATTATAGCCCAAGAACTGTCCCTTTTTGTCTAAAAAAGAAAGGCTCTTTTACAGTCGGAACATATACTGGTTGTATGAATACAGTGGTACTAAAATGGGAAATACAACCAGTATACGTAGGTGATCCAGTTTATTTTATATGTGGAGAGAAAGCATACCCTTGGTTGCCCATAAACTGGGGAGGTACATGTTACCTAGGGCTACTGTTCCCAGGAGTATTCCTCTTAGAAACAGCAGCCATGGCCAGATTATCCAGAACTAGAGTCAGAAGGACTGACGAAGGTGTTTTAATAGCAACTGATGTAGCAAAATCATTCATTCCATTCTTAGGACAGATAGTGAACTCCTATAATATAAGGCAACTGTCCAGAATCCTAAAGAATACAATAAACACAACAACAGATATATTATTTAACATGACGTTGGAAGAAAGAGGAATAAGGTTAATGACGCTGCAAAATAGAATGGCTCTCGATGTGATCCTGGTTGATCATGGGGGGAATTTGCAAAATAGTGGGATCAGCATGTTGCGTTTATGTCGATGACTATTGCCCCACGATCTTTGAAGCAATAAAGAAAATGCACGTTCTAAGCTCTGAACTCCCTACTGGAGAAGGGAGCTGGGGAATAGGATCTTGGTTTTGCGGAATACTACGATCTTGGGGATGGAAGTTGATCTCAATATTAGTAGTGGTGTTTGGAATATTCCTAACGTGCTGTTGTTGTATACATTGTTTACCGATAGTTTGCGCTGAGGTAACTGAGGGATGTACGGAAGGATGCATGCATATGATAACAAAGAAAAAACAGCCTCATGATCGAACTAGCCCAGACCCAAATGAGATGAGAGCAGTAAAAGAGTTGATGGCAATAGATATTGATGAAGACAATGATGTCCACGATAGCATGCAAGACTCGGACATAAGTACTTCAGATTCATCATCACTAGAGGAGGTTTCAATAAATAGATGAGACGTTTGGCATACGGCCAAAGGAGGGTTTGTCAGTCTAGAAATACGGATACCTCTACTTTGAGACCGCAAACGCATTTTGGCGGCCGTGGGCCAACCGTCTCATGCACGATATGACAGAATATAGGTTTTCGAGTTTGCCAATGAACGGCCATTTTGATG
Organism: Ambystoma mexicanum; assembly: GCF_040938575.1. Classification (NCBI taxonomy): domain Eukaryota; kingdom Metazoa; phylum Chordata; class Amphibia; order Caudata; family Ambystomatidae; genus Ambystoma; species Ambystoma mexicanum. Next base: position 586,386,151 of record NC_090929.1, on the reverse strand, counting down.
TAACAAGAATCACCATTTTGTTTTCTAACCATTGTTCATTGCTTTCTGTTCCTTTTGCTTCGCAGTATATTTTCCGCTTACACTGCTCGACTGTGAAACATTGTTGTCTGTATGTGAAAAGGACAAGGCCGCAGGGCCGTGAGGATAACAAGACTTCACTGAAACACAAACGTAGGCAGCGCCAGGAAAAATGCCCGGCTCCCTCCTGAATGTAGCCTTGAAGCAGAGCTGCAGGGCATTTAATCATTTCACAGCTGCCAGCCAGTCTCGTTATATGGTAGAATATGTTAGAATAATACCGCTAAAGGCTTGAATTATGCTTTTCTTACGGCCCCCCTTTGCTGAGCCTGCTAGAGCATGTCGGCTCCCAGGACACGAATAGCACCTGATAGATAGCAAGGTCCGGAATGCAACTCCCCCCGTGTGTGGTTCGCTTCCAAGAACAGAAGCGACATGTTCTATTTAACAACTGAAAGATGCCTTCGCACTCACAAATTGCAAATTGTTACTAGAATATATGTTTGAAGGTGTCATAGTGGTCGGAGATGTCCATCATCACACCAAGTTCAAAGAAACCCAATAAAGGGGGGTGTTAAACATGTCATAGCTGATTGTTTGATATGCATTTTGTATATATGTAGCTGATGTACGTAATTCATGGCTCTTGCGTCCCTCGAGGTCTAGAGATACACGTCGCGGGGCGTGAGACCGAGTTTGCCAACTGAGACTTTTGCTTTGCAATAAAACCCTAGCTTTGGGAATACAACCTCGTGTCTGGCGTCTCTATCGTGTGTGGTGACTCGCCTTGTTTCCATAGATGTCAGGGTCCCCTAGGGGCCCCTTTCATGAAGCCTGAGCAGGACCCCGCAGAATACATATGATCCATACAGGAAATGTGGATGCAGGAAAATAAGCACTCATGGGATGAAAAAATACCTTTGCTCTACCATATTTTAGCGAGGGGGCTCCCAGCGGATGTACATGTCTCTTTAGAAAAGATAGTGGGATTTGAGGCAAAGGGGCGGCCTGAGATACATGTGACAATTGTGCACTTTTGCAAGAAAAAACAGGAGAAGTATAAGCAGACAGTGGATAATGCTACCAAGGCAGAAAATGAATTGGTTCAGAAAAAATGGGCGAAAATACACATGGAGGGAGAAGTACTCACAGGACCAGTGGTGGTTCCTCAGGCAAAGCAAAGAGGGCTTTCAGTGGCTGCAACGATGCCACCAGGAGGCACACAGGTGCCCCCCAACCAGCAGTGGGGGATGGTAATGATGCAACAGTAACCAGCATTTATAAACATGCAGCAGGCCAGGGTTATTCAGGCAGGCTGCGGAGGTGCATTCATGGGACAGTATCAGACTGGGAGAGGATGCTACATAGGTGTAAGGGAAAAGGATACAGCGGAATGACTCCAGATTTCGGAGTACAATGTTACACATGTGGGAATTTTGGAAATGTTGTACGAACATGCCCACTAGTCGCCCAGGGAGGGCACCACCAGCAGACATTCATGCAGCAGACACCTCAACGGGTGCAGGTAATGCTGCAATAACAGCAGACATATATGCCACAGACTACCCAGCAAGTGCAAGTAATACCATAGCAGCAGCAGGTGCAAATACAGTTCGCACAAACACAGGGCATTACTACCAAAGGACAAGTGCAGGTACAAAATGGAGAAATGGCAGGAACCCAAGGTACAGTGAGTGTACTTCAGGCACAAGCACAGAGACAGATACCCGAAGGGATGACAATATTGGGGCAGAACACCATACCCCAATATACTGGAGTGACAATGGTGGGGGTAACACTTTTATCCAATAGGGGTGCCCACAGGGATTGCGAGTGTGTTCTGTTCTAGCAGTAACTGAAGACCCAGAGGAGGAACCAGAGGTAGCAGTTCAGATAGGACAAAGGGATTTTCCTTTCTTATAGATACTGGGGCAACCAGATCATGCATCATGTAGAAGGACTTCTATTATCTAACAAAAGTTTGGACACACAAGACTTTTCGGAGACGATTTTGAAAGTTCCTCTGATGAAAGATTTACCCTTAATGATAGGGACGCAGCATATTGTAGCACCTTTTCTGTATTCAAAAGACACTCCCATCAAAATTCTGGGAAGGGACATACTCAGCAAATTGAACGCCACAATTTCATTTTCAGAAAAAGGAATGGTGTGCTCCACACAGGGAATGTATCCAGCACTGGTGGCAGTACAGAATCAGGCATGCCATACACATAGCGCAATGAGAGGGATCCCCACAAACATAGAGGTGTTTGTATATGGAGTACACATGTTGCTGGGATGGTTGCCAGGGATTGAGGCAAAGGTGTTCTGGCTGTCCGATGAGTTTTTGTTCGGGCCTCAGTATCCATCCACAGTTAGCGCAGGCACACACACTCTACTATACTTGGAGGAAATAGTAGTACGGAAAGACATGATTATACTGGTTGCTACTGATGAGAAAAACATGGAATGGCGATCAATATTATGTATTGATCCGACACTGACATTGACAGGAGTAAGTGACACAGAGTTATATGCAACAAAGGAGAATGAAGAAGGAGATGTAATGATCGAGCTGAGCCTACCTTGCCCGTTTCATATTGTCAGGAATGGCACTCTGTCAAGAGTGGCACAGGGTACCCAGGTAGATTTTGGGTGGCTGTGCCGAAGTAAGGTAGCAGATAAGCACACACAGCAGGGAGTTAAACAAGAAAGAAGAGTAGGAAACTGTAGCTGTGAGCCAAAAGGGGCAAAAGATACAAAAGGTACAAACAAACTGGATTCCCTCTTGGGGTGTATGCTGAAATGGGAAAGAGTGTTCCACGAACCTTAGGAAACTCCAGCCTTCTGCACAAATTGCTATAACAGAGGCCCACGCTGTATGCTCATGGCTGGGAACAACAGCAGTGGGTGTCTGTAACACTGAAAACTCGACAAGGGAAGGGGCAGAGGTTGCCTGCCGGAAACCAACAGGCAAGCTCTGTACAAAGGGATTACATAAGACACATGAGAAGACAAGAACAGATATATCCAGCGAAAAGGAAGTCAATGAGCAATCTAGCAGAAGGAAATGAAGGAAAGGCAGTTAGACTGAAGTAGATAACCTAAGGTGGAGTACAGAGGACTCAAGGAAGAGAACAAGGGAGCAGCAGTCAGGAAAACAGAAGGGCTGCAAAGTAGGAAGCAGGTCTGCAGTCAAGAGTGGCACTAGGTGCAGGCAAACTGTAGTGGACTACGGAGGACTGTAGTAGGCTGCAGGCAGGGAGTCCAGAAGAACAGGACAGAGAGAGATTAGTAGTAGGCGACAGACAGAGAGCCCAAAAGAATAGGGCCGCGAGGTAGGGAGCCCAGAGGAGCAGGGCCGTAGGTAGCTAAGTGTAAAACAGGCTGTAAGGCAGAGGAGTGTAGCAAGCCGCAAGGCAGTGAGCCCAGAGGACAAGGGCTGTAGGCAGCGGAGGGAGACAGGCTGCAAGGAAGGAGCCCAGAGGACACGGGCTGTAGGCAGCGGAGGGAGCAGGCTGCAAGGAAGGAGCCCAGAGCACAAGGGCTGTAGGCAGCGAAGAGGTGCAGGCTGCAAGGTAGGGAGCCCAGAGGACAAGGGCTTTGTGACAGCAGAGGGTTGCAAGCTGCAAGGTAGGGAGCCCAGAGGACAAGGGCAGTAGGCAGCCGGAGTGAGGCAGGCTGTAGGCAGGGAGCCGAGAGGACAAGGACTGTAGGCAGCCGTAGTGAGGCAGGCTGCAGTGCAGAGAGCCCAGAGGACACGGACTGTAGGCACCTAGAGTGAGGCAGGCTGCAGAGCAGGGAGCCCGGAAAGGGCACTGGATCAAAACAGGATAATGCAGCAACAGGAACAGCATACAATGTAGCAGGTCAAGGCAAACAGGAGCGGGGAGATCTCAAGATGCAAGACACTGTGCTCCTGCAGGCAGCTGCTTATATACAGCCCTGCCCTGTTCTGAGGCAGGCTAATTGACAGCACCTGGGGCAGCACACCTGATGACAATCTGCCCCCTCCCTCTCTGGTCCTGAGCAGGTGGAAGCAGCACTGGCTGCTAGGGCTTATGGGGATTGTGGTCCCAATAACGATGAATGAGAATAGCCAGGAATTGAGGACTGTAGCCAGGTGCATTATGGTAAATGTAGTTAATTGAATAAAATAAGAAAGAACCAAAGTTGAGAAAATGGAAATAAAAGACCAAGGCGTGAAAAGGAGTTGTTCAAGGAGTATTAGGAGGATAAATGAGTACCAAGTAGTCCATGATGGTTGCCAATGCGTGTGCCAGTGGCGCAGGCATGACAGTATGCCCCTCTCCATGCCCCTCTCCAGGCCCCCCTCCAGGCCCCCTGAAGACTGACCAACAAGAAGAGCACGCCCAAGGCCTGTCACACCGCGAGAGAGTCTTATACCGAAAAGGCACATCACGAAACACCAAAAACTGTTTAATGCTGCAAGGTGAGAGTCTTGAAGGGAGGAGACATTACCAATGTTTCGAACCTTTGAGGTGGAATTCAGAAAAGACAACTTCTTAGGGACCCAAAATCCAACAGTGCGTTCATGAACTGAGGAACTGTAGAGATGTGCTGCAGGCTCCATGGCATATATTGCTTTGAAAGAAGTGGTCTTCCTTAGGACTGGCAATGGTACAGTGCTGAAAGGTGGAACCAGAGATTCAGCTGAATCGGTTGCTCTAGGACGGTCGTCCAAATTGTCAGAAGCAGCAATGGCAACATGAAGATTTGCGACAGAGACTTCAGGAGTAACAAAAGTTGCAGGAGAACCGTGAGTTGCAGGAAGATCAGGAATGGCAGTAGGAAGTTCAGATGCTGTAACAGCTGGAAGTATAGGTGTCACAGGAGCACCAGCCGACAGGGACGCAACTGAGACTGATGGCGTCGTGACTGGTAGTTTAGGTGCTGCAGAGGCACCAACAGGATCTACCGGAGCTGTTGCCTTAATAGGAGAACTTTTAACTGGCTTTGCAACAGGTACTGTCCTTGCAGGCAGAGAGGAAGGTGGTGCTTCGACTGCAGTGGGAGTGATCTGAGATGAGGCATCAGTAGCAGATTCAGGAGTACTAGCAGGGGGAGCAGCAGAGATTGAGCTAGCAGATCTTGTAACAAGTAGCATGGTGGATGTAGGACCAGGAAAGGGTAAGCCTTCCGAAGGCTGGCCTGCAAAGTCTTGTGTGCCCAAGTTGATACATGGATCTGGGGTGACAGTAGGCAAAGTTGGATTCCAGACAGGTACTGGGTATGTTTCAGGATCTGACTCATGGTCAGGAGTGCCAATGTTCATAGAAGCAGAGTACATCTCAGATCTAGTCACTTCAGTAGAGGCTGTAAGTGGGAGTAAAGGACTGACATCAAGGGCAAGAATGGAACAATCCTTTGACTCAGCGGAATGTACAGTCAGATGATTACACTTGATCTTTGGTGTAATGGCCGTGTGAGCGATCTGGCCCACTGGAGGAGTCCATTCTTCACTATCTGAATGACAGCCTGTGTTACTGTGGCTAATAAGTGAATGAGCGGTGTCAAGCTTTAACTGGTATGTATATGCCAAGTTCAGGTCTTCCAACTGCTCTGTATAAGTCTGTATCCTCTTCTGTGTTAGCAGTACAGGCCTTAATCTGTTAAACTCTAAAGACAGAATGTCGGGTGTAGGACATAGTGTCAGATGGTCTGGTAGATTGTGTCCCTTAGCTAGATTCTTATAATACAGATAGACAAATTCATCATAAAGGTCTTTGGTTTGTCTTTTAAGGCTTAAGAGTTGTTCTTGTAACAGGTATGTTCCATTAGCCTGTTCTACAGCGTCAGAATCGGGTGTAGCAGAAAATTCGGGTGTTGCAGTAGGCAGACTGACCTTAGAGTTATCATGGTTAGTAGTTACTGGGGAAGCATTAAGACAACCGAGAGTCAGTATTGGTCCTTTGTACCCAGGACCAGCTGCTCTAACTTCAGGATACTGAATGTCTTGTCCTATTAAATGAGTGGTATCGGTAGTCTGGGGAGGTTATGTAGCTTGCCAAGCTGATCTTGAGGATGTCACTTTGGCAATAACGTACTCTGGTTGAGAGTTTGCCACAATGAGTGCAACATCTTTGGTTGAAGCAGTGTCAAAAGTAATGCCAGAAAGCGCATGAGTGTTATCCACTGGTTGGGCTAACAAAATCTGCAAGAATTCGTTATCTTGCTGTAGTTCTTCTACAGATAGAGACTGTGGATCATAGTTGCAAATATCATAGTAGTTATACATAGTAGGGTCAGAGAGCCAGTGAGTGTAGTACTGTGCTTGTAAACCTTTGTTTACCAGGGCGAGTCTGTCCTTTAAACTAGGGTTTTTGTTTGCTGTCCTTGGGAAAACTTTAGATTTTTGTAGAGGTTTCTTGAACCGAAAATAAGGCATCTTTGGTCTGTGTGTGCCTTTCCTGCCTATGGAACAAGAATCTTTTTGGTCTTGCATTCTGTCAGGAATGGCACCCTGTCAAGAGTGGCACAGGGTACCCAGGTAGATTTTGGGTGGCTGTGCCGAAGTAAGGTAGCAGATAAGCACACACAGCAGGGAGTTAAACAAGAAAGAAGACTAGGAAACTGTAGCTGTGAGCCAAAAGGGGCAAAAGATACAAAGGTACAAACAAACTGGATTCCCTCTTGGGGTGTATGCTGAAATGGGAAAGAGTGTTCCACGAACCTTAGGAAACTCCAGCCTTCTGCACAGATTGCTATAACAGAGGCCCACGCTGTATGCTCATGGCTGGGAACAACAGCAGTGGGTGTCTGTAACACTGAAAACGCGACAAGGGAAGGGGCAGAGGTTGCCTGCCGGAAACCAACAGGCAAGCTCTGTACAAAGGGATTACATAAGACACATGAGAAGACAAGAACAGATATATCCAGCGAAAAGGAAGTCAATGAGCAATCTAGCAGAAGGAAATGAAGGAAAGGCAGTTAGACTGAAGTAGATAACCTAAGGTGGAGTACAGAGGACTCAAGGAAGAGAACAAGGGAGCAGCAGTCAGGAAAACAGAAGGGCTGCAAAGTAGGAAGCAGGTCTGCAGTCAAGAGTGGCACTAGGTGCAGGCAAACTGTAGTGGACAGCGGAGGACTATAGTAGGCTGCAAGGCAGGGAGTCCAGAAGAACAGGACAGAGAGAGATTAGTAGTAGGCGACAGACAGAGAGCCCAAAAGAATAGGGCCGCGAGGTAGGGAGCCCAGAGGAGCAGGGCCGTAGGTAGCTAAGTGTAAAACAGGCTGTAAGGCAGAGGAGTGTAGCAAGCCGCAAGGCAGGGAGCCCAGAGGACAAGGGCTGTAGGCAGCGGAGGGAGACAGGCTGCAAGGAAGGAGCCCAGAGGACAAGGACTGTAGGCAGCGGAGGGAGACAGGCTGCAAGGAAGGAGCCCAGAGGACACGGGCTGTAGGCAGCGGAGGGAGCAGGCTGCAAGGAAGGAGCCCAGAGGACAAGGGCTGTAGGCAGTGAAGAGGTGCAGGCTGCAAGGTAGGGAGCCCAGAGGACAAGGGCTTGGAGACAGCAGAGTGTTGCAAGCTGCAAGGTAGGGAGCCCAGAGGACAAGGGCAGTAGGCAGCCGGAGTGAGGCAGGCTGTAGGCAGGGAGCCCAGAGGACAAGGACTGTAGGCAGCTGGAGTGAGGCAGGCTGCAGGGCAGGGAGCCCAGAGGGCAAGGACTGTAGGCAGCCGGAGTGAGGCAGGCTGCAGAGCTGGGAGCCCGGAAAGGGCACTGGATCAAAACAGGATAATGCAGCAACAGGAACAGCATACAATGTAGCAGGTCAAGGCAAACAGGAACGGGGAGATCTCAAGATGCAAGACACTGTGCTCCTGCAGGCAGCTGCTTATATACAGCCCTGCCCTGTTCTGAGGCAGGCTAATTGACAGCACCTGGGGCAGCACACCTGATGACAATCTGCCTCCTCCCTCTCTGGTCCTGAGCAGGTGGAAGCAGTACTGGCCGCTAGGGCTTCTGGGGATTGTGGTCCCAATAACGATGAATGAGAATAGCCAGGAATTGAGGACTGTAGCCAGGTGCATTATGGTAAATGTAGTTAATTGAATAAAATAAGAAAGAACCAAAGTTGAGAAAATGGAAATAAAAGACCAAGGCGTGAAAAGGAGTTGTTCAAGGAGTATTAGGAGGATAAATGAGTACCAAGTAGTCCATGATGGTTGCCAATGCGTGTGCCAGTGGCGCGGGCATGACACATATAACAAAAAGAGCATTGCCCCAAATGATCCAGATATCAAAACAGAAAGGACAATGTTTGCATGAAGATTTGGGAAAAGTGCCCAAGAGCTTGTAGACAACAGGACCCTGTGATGTAGGAATACTTAAAGGGGCGGGGGCAATGCACCTCAAGTTAAAAGAAGGAGCACTATTGCCATGAGTAAAACAATGCCCCCTATCATGAGAGGCAGATGAGGGCATATATGCGACATTGCATTCCTTATGGCAGCAAGGCATAATACAGGTGAGTTCATCATCTTGCAACACTACCATCTATCTGATTAAGAAAGCAAAGAGAGGGGTGTGGCATTTTATACAGCATTTACGTCTGAATGTTATTGAGAAAGAAAATCCATTGGTTCCAAACCCCCTTGACAATTTCTTGCAGTGTTCAAGCTGAGGCACACTTTTTTAAAAAAAGTGGTTGACTTAAATAATGCTTTTTTCTCCATTACACTAAACCCAGACTCCAGGTATCTCACCGCATTTACATATCGCGGAACACAGTTCAAACATACTAGAATGCCTATGGGGTACTGCGAAGGGCCTAGCATCTTCAGCAGAGTGATTCAAATGGACCTGAGCAACTTACAGGTTGCGAGCACAGTGGTACAATACGTTGATGATTTGTTGGTGTGCAGCCCAACAGAAGAAGAGTGTAGAAAAGACTCAGTGACACTACTGACACTGCTAGCTGAAAAAGGATACAAGCTAGACAGGGAAACATTGCAATATTGTCAAAAAGTACTAGTGTACTTGGGTCATATTGTGTCAGCAAATGGGAGAAAAATAACACCAGAAAGAGTTGAGGCCATACACAAGACTCCATGATCAAAAACGTTGAAAGAAATGCAGCAATTTTTGGGCTTGTGCAGCTATTGCAGAGCATGGGTTTTTGATTACTCCACCTACACCCGGCCATTGTTGCAAGCACTAAAAGAGGCACAGAAAAACAAAACACACATAAAATGGACAGCTGAAATGGGCGAGAATTGATATGAGCTGAAAAATGAACTAGCACATGCACCACTGTTAGCAATAACAAGGAAAAATGGCACCTGTTTTCACATTCAGATGGAAAAGTAATGACAGCAGTACTGACACAGAAAAAGGGTCAGGGACACATGCCACTTGCATATTACAGCGGGTCATTGAATGCAGTGATGCAGGGACACTTCCCATGTGAGCAGACACTTGCAGCTGCTACATTCACTATTGAAAAGGCTTCCACAATAACCATGGTGTGCCCAGTAGTTCTGCATGTGGAACATGCATTATTTGCAATACTTGATAAAACAAAATCAATACAGACTACCCAGAGGTCCTCAGGGTATGAGGTAATGCTAACCAACCCAGCAATAGAAGTGGTGAGGTGCAGAAGAATAAACTCAGCAGAGTTCATTGCAGAACAAGTAGAAGGAGATTATGTGCATGACTGTGTAGCATGCATCGACAGGAGTGAAAGTAACCCCTAGTTAAGGACGATGTGATCGAAGGGGGAGACATGATCTTCATTGATGGGAGTTCCAGTATTGATCAAACCACGGGACAAAGGCACTCAGGGTGTGCAGTAGTGGGGAATGGAAGGGGAGTACACAAAGGCGAGGAGTTAATAGTGTACTCGCAAACACGATTGCCAAATCATTACTCTGCACAAGCAGCAGAATTAGTGGCTGTAATTGAAGTGGTAAACATGTCTGAGGGCCAAGCAGTGAACATCTTCTCAGACTCAGCTTATGTCACCTCTACAGCACACTCAGGATTGACAAGATGGGAAAGGAGGTGGTTTAAAAGAAGTGACGGTACTCCTGTTCAACCTGCAACATTGTTGAGAGAACTATTGGAAACATTACCACTCCCAGAAGAATTAGCATTAATAAAGTGCAAAGCCCATACAGGAGGGCAAGATTTTATCTCACTAGAAAATGAAAGACCAGACAGAACAGCAAAAGAAGCAGCATATCTGCCAGATGGATCACATGTGCTGTACCCTGGCGAGAAAGAATACATTCCTCCAATAGCAGTACTGAAAGTGAGCAAAGACAAAGATGCATTGCCAGAAAGTTTCAATGCAATACTAATAATGCAGATAATTGATTTGCAGGGAGAAGCAACAGATGTGAAAAAGATATGTGGAAGAGGAGAGGATGCTCTTTGTCTCTGACTGATCTGGCTTGGCAACATGATAGCACCGGAAGGTTGTTATGCGAAGGAAGTTGTTACAATTGGCATTGGAACAGCTTCACTATCCTTCCCACGTATCAAAAGAGCATGTGGCTGCAGGGATAAGTGAAGACTGGTTTGTGCCAAACTTGTATGAATTTGTTTCTGAATATGTGAGTAATTGCATGGTGTGTCAGAAGTACTTGCCAGCTCACACATTAAGCGTTGTACAGGGAACATTGCCTCGACCGGAGGGTCCCTTCTGGCAATTGCATATTGATTACCTGGATATGCAAGAGAGGTGTACTTCATGCAAGTACCTGCTTGTAGTGGTGTGTCCATTCTCACGTTGGCTTGAGGCAGGTCCCTGTGCCCATAACGCTGTCCATCCACTCTGCAGCAACATTCTTGGTGAGGGAGGTGTTCCCGAGGTGGGGGATTCCAAATGAAATTCACGCTAAAAGGCAGCACTTTGGTAACAAATTAATGAATGAAATTACAACTCTCCTGGGGATAAGACATAAGGGGCCTCATCACGACTTGGGCGTTAACGCCGGTGGTATTACTGCTGGTGGTATTAGCCCTACCGCCGAACTCCCCAACGCTAATAGCGCCGGATCACGAGTTCGGCGTTAATGTTAATCCCCATTCCCCATTGAGCCCATTCGGGAATGCCCCATTCCCCATTGAGCTCAATGGGGAATTTTAGCACTCTTACCGCCGGCGGATTTACCGCCGGCGGTAATAGCACACATTTTCGGCAGATTTCCCCCCAGCTCCGAGCTGGGGGGAAATACGCCGAAGCCCGGATTTGGCGGACCCTTAAATCCGGCGGTAATAGCGCGACTGCCGGATTTAAGGGTTACCGCCAAAGTCATGATGAGGCCCAAAGTGTGCAGAGTTTGCCATCCTCAAGCCAATGGTTTGGTAGAAAAGATGGATGGACTGCTGAACATGGGATTGGCTAAGCTTATGCAAACACTTGAAAAATCATGGGTGCACTGCTTGCCGCCTGCTTTATTTGCTTTAAGAAACACACCTGGAGGAGATAATCATTTGACTCCTCATGAGATTGTTACAGGACAGAGAATGCATGTGCCAATTCAGCCGTTGTGTAAAATCTCTGATCCTCATTCTACTTCTGCTATTCTGGGAGGGGAATTCGATCTGTACCTCAAAGAACTTACCAAGTCCCTTAAATGCATATCATTGCAGAAAAGGCATAACTATCAATGTAAACAATCAAGTGATGCAAACAGACAATTTCCAAAAGCAGAACCTCTTTTTCCGGGAGACAAAGTCCTCATGAAGAACCACGTAAGGAACTAGAAAGAGGAGCATTTCACTGGCCCGCATACTGTCGTCTACTGGACACCAACTGCAGGGACGCATGAATGGGTCCATATAACAGACGTTCGCAGAGACAAAAGTACTGTCTCCCAAATCACAACATGATGGGGAGTATAACAGGGTTCTCTTTTCATTTTCTAACCTCATTGAGATTTATTCAGAAACCAGCAAAAGAGGGAGCAGAAGAGGGTTGTACTGTAAAAAAGATGACCAAGAAAAATACATATATAGGTTTTTGCAGTGTTATGATGTTAATATGTTTTAGTATAGCTTTGTTGTTTTTATTTCAAAGAAAAAAACGAAACTGTTGAATGCAAAAAAAAAATGGAAGGAGGAGTGTGATGAATGGGGAGGGCATCCATCATGATATCGAGGAAGAGCATAGTTCATTAACAGGCAATGTCTGGAATGATGAAATGATGCGTGTGGGAAGTGAGAGTCAATGGCACATGCTAAATGCGCTCTCTCATTCCACATGTGGTAGGGATGTCCAAGGTTGTTCTGTCACAGACTATGTCCTATGCAGAGGCTGGATACCTGATGCACCCGTCTCTTTGTAGAACTTGAAGTTTATTCCAGGTAAACAAAGTAGCTGTTCACTGTGTGGATCAAGGGTAAAATGTCTATGAGGATGACTTTGTGAAAAGAAAGTGAATGCTTCAAAATCAGGAAACAAAGTACAAAGTGATAATGTATAAAAAGGGAGAAATAGAAATAGAAGATCATAAAAGAATACAATTCACAACTAAAGAAGGCCAAAGTGTCATCTGGTGTCATACGAGACCGCTAATGTGGAGGCAGCAGTGTGGTATCGGGACAAATGGGAGGGAGGAATAATGCAATGTCGTGCTGAAGGGCTGGTGGGTTTTGAGCAAAATGTGGTATCCAAGGTAAATGGAAAATACTGAGGTATTTGGGTAAAGTATGTCGATGCCTTAACTTGGTTACATAAAAAACATCAACCAGTTGAAATAAGGTGCTTTACATGATTCCCTTTTTGTTTCAGGTAAAATGGGTTGATTGTCCTGGGAGCTAATTCGGGATGCACCAAGGTTTTGCAGAATGTGGCGCTGGCGCGGGGAACAGCAGCACTGATGGATCTGTAGTGGGCCTGCGTTTCCAGAGCATATGCCCAGCTTCTGCCTGACTGGAGTGGAATGTGCACCCTCGTCACTTTGCACAGCCCTGCACTTGTGGTGCCTCGAAATAGCACTGCCATGAAGATCGCAATGCAGGGGAAGATGGCACACCAAAGTGAGCAAAGAAAAATAGTGAGGAGAACAAAAGGGAAAGCAATTACTTTTCCAGGAAATGTTTTGACAACCTGGCCGCTATTCCGCATGAGTACCGCCTGTTCTAATCAGCAGCACATTTTTTCACCTCATTGCTACTTCCAGGAGTGCAGGCTGCAGCCAATGTGTAATGGCTGCAGCTAACTCGCTAGGAGCTATTGCAATTGGCTAATTCAACCACAAAGGGACTGAATGAAATCAAAGAGATGAGGGCCTTGCGTTTGGTGGCCCTTCAAAGTAGGTTTGTTTTGGACCTCGTACCAGCCATTGAAGGAGGTCAAGCTGTTGCATGGCAATCCCTGATGATGAGGTCTCTAATGGAACTTTAAGTGCAGCTATACAAGGGATAAGGATACTCCAGAGAAAGATGACAAGCGAGGTTAACGGAGTGCAAGCAAAAGACTGGTTGGACAGAGTATATGCATGGGTGCCCACCTGGCTTTCTGGACTGTTCCAAATGACTGTCCCCATGCGGGTGCTGCTACTCATCGCCTTCTGTGTTATTAAGAACACTTTTAAAGTATTTTTAATAATCAAAAAGGACATTTGATGTTAAAGTTGAGTATTGATAAAAAAATTGCATTGAAATGAAAAGCAGGCAGAAAGTAATGGGGGAAAATTAAGGGGGGATCTGAATGGATAAGTGTTTACACAGCCTGCTGATGTCAAATATTATAACCAATATTGGATCCAATGCCTAAAAGATGGGACAGGGTGTGTCTGGATTGGAGAGGACGTGAATGGCAGGTAGGAGATTTTGGGAGCTATTACACAGTCAGAGAAAATATGGATCCATAAAGATGAATTTGCTAAAAAAGTTATAGGGCCTCATTACTAGTTTGGAGGCAGCCATGCCCTTAATAAGGGCATGGCTGCCTACAAACCGGGTCCAGGTCCCGCAAAAGGGGACTTACTGGGCCATTCCGACCTTGAAGGGCCTGGTAAATCCCTTTCGCTGGACCCGGTACATCCCCATTCCCATTTGAACCCCTATAGGGCTCATTGGGAATAGGGAGGATGCTAACAACGGGTCCGTTAATGACGGGCCCGTTGTTAGCATCCTGGCCTGCTAGCGGGTCCCGCTTTTCACGTCTGGTCTGACCAGGCGTGACAAGCGGGACCCGCTGCAGACCTCGTAATCTGGTGGCCTGGAATGAACGGTGCCAGTCCCGTACCGGCACCGTTCATTCCGCGCCCACCAGCCTTGTAATGAGGCCCATAGAGGCCCGAAAAGATTTAGTTATTAATACATTAATAAAAGGGTGGAATAATGTAATTAGAATGCCAGCATGGTATGAAGGAACACACTTATCAGCTGTGAGAGTAGCGCTATAAAAGGGGGCGGCCCTTTCTGATATCTGTGAAATTGAAAGCCTAATAAAATGAATCCATAAATCCTGGGGCACAGGTAAGTATAACCAAACTTAGTGTTAGAATGAAGCACAGTAAATAGGCCCCAAGAGCCTTCTTCTGCTTTAAACGTGTGCAAGCATTTTGTTCAACCGGTTCATTATTACAGAGCGAGCTATCCCCGGCAAATCGATCAGAGAAGCACACATAGGTTATTTTTCACGGTCAACTGATTAGAGCATACAAGGTCTGCCAGTGAAAGAGGAATATATGACCATTTTATAATTTTCGAGTGAAGCTGGCAAGACCCACAGCAGTTTCAAATTGCCCGTAGAAAATGTTTCCCTGGGAAGAGGGTTAGAATGTTCCCAATATGCAACAATTATTCAATAGTATATCCATGGGTCAAGGCTATGATGGTGCCGTGGTGGGTAGCCATTCACATGAGAGTCAGGAAGATGAGTCCAGGACAGAATAATAATGTTCCGCTGGTCATCTCAAATGTTTCAATCATATAATTTGGTGTTGTGGGAATTGGGAGTGGATTGTGACGTAACATTATTGTAATTGAGGGCGGTGTGTGAAGGTTCATGGACCCAATGATCAGTCGTAACATATGGAGTTCTATATGGGTCCAAAGTGCAAGTACCAATCATTCATGTGTGGGGGAGATTTTTTCGATGTCACACGATCGCAAGAGCTAATTAGCTTACTTTCTATAAAGTTTTCATTTTGAGGATGGTTGTTTGACAGCACCTTTTCATGTAGTTCTGTTCTGCATTCTGTTTGAATTTGTTGTCCCTGCTCTGTCTGGGGCCCTGAATAAAATTGTGTTACTTCTTGCACCGGCATACACTCCTTGTTGACTACTTTTGTAATTTTTGGTGAGTTCTACAAGGTGACCCCTGATACACTACAATGACTAAACTGATCCAAAAGTTGGAGTTGGAAGAATTTAAAGTGAAAATCATGTTTTTTTCATCAGAATACACACAAACAAATATAATAATTTTTCTCATTCACAGAAGTGGAGTTTGATACATTAGCTTTTAACAGAAAACCTCCATATACTATGGTTTCCATCCCACAATGGAAATGCATACAAGAATTGCAGAAAGATACTTTCATTGGATTTAAATCTGCAGAATGATTATCATTCAAGATGTCTCATTACAATGCTGATTCTTCTACTTTCATTGATTGCAATGATGTTCCAATTATGTATACAAAACAGAATGTGGAAACTCTACTAGAAGAAGCAATCAACAACAGTTGGTTATCTGTGAATACCAAGAAGGTTTTGTGTCCTGAATCATTGACTAATCCCAATTTTTACCTAATCCCAAATATTAATTACATTTTCAAAAAACCACCCAGAAGACGAATTGTCAGACAAAATGACTGGTTGCCAGAACCATCATCAAGTTATGTGGATACTTTTTTTTTAAATGACCTACTGACATAGGATGACACATACATTAACATCTCAGATAAATTGAATCAACTGCTGAAGTACAGTTTTCAAACTCTAATATAAATATGGCATCCTTAGATGAATCAAACCTGTACACACATTGCCAATGAGGATGCAATTAAATCAGTATGCTCTAAAATAAACAAATACAGAGTCATTATGTTCACCATCATATTTCTTTTACTTAAACTTTTTGAATTGAACTTTTTTCTAAATGACAAAAGAACTTTGTTTAGATTTGATGCACTCCTAAAATGCACTTATTAAAAAAAGGGCAAAATAATCTAATATGTTTTGATTTATATCATCCCACATGCATGTACATATCAATACCTTATTCACAAATGTTAAAGGCATGGTCTAGTAAAAAATGTTATTTAAAAAATAGATAGGCAACATAAAAAAAAAAATACTAGCATTCTCTTTTTTAAAACTTCCTATGTAAAATTTTGAGCTATTCAAGCTCAAAATTCGCAAAAGCAAGCAGATGGGTGCATCCATTTTGTGAAATGGATGCCCTCCTGTGCTGGCTTTTGCTTTTGCG
Organism: Ambystoma mexicanum; assembly: GCF_040938575.1. NCBI lineage: Eukaryota > Metazoa > Chordata > Amphibia > Caudata > Ambystomatidae > Ambystoma > Ambystoma mexicanum. The sequence continues at coordinate 586,369,718 of NC_090929.1, read as the reverse complement.
GCACTAATGAAGTAAAGGCCAGCCAGCTGTAGTAAACAAAAGCTACCGCTGGGTGGCTTTCCCTTCATTAGTGCTGTACGCGGAGGACGGGGACCGGAGACCAGAGCAGGAAAGCTGCAGCTGAATCTCGGTAAGTGCTATTTATTTAAAAAAAAAAAAATAAGCACTAGCTGCGGTTTTTCTTCTAAGTTTTCCGGGCTGGAGGAGCCCGGAAAACTTAGAAATAAAACCGCAGCTTTAAAAACATTGTATTTATGTTTGCGGTCACTTTTGAAGCGACCGCAAACATAAATACAACGTTATTGTGTTGGAAAACGCTGCGGTTTTTCTTTCCAAGTTTCTCAGGCTGCTCCGGCTCGGAGGAGCCTGAGAAACTCGGAAAGAAAAACCGCAGCGTTTTCCAACACAACCGTGTTGTGTTTCTGCCTGCCGTGGCTATAACTTTGGGTCTCCGGTGCTCCCCGGGGAGCACCGGAGACCCAAAGTGAAAGCCAAGGCAGGCAGAAACACAACACGGTTGTGTTTACATGCCGCAGTGTTTCTGCCTACAGCTGATTTCCCATTTGGGGCTGTCAGGCTCCCTACGCAGCTTTCCCATTTGGGGCTCCGTTTCTGCCTACATCTGCTTTCCCATTTGGGGCTCTCGAGCTCCCGAATCTGCTTTCCCATTTGGGGCTCTCGGGCTCCCCGTGGGGAGCCCGAGAGCCCCAAATGGGAAAGCAGATTCAGGCAGAAACAACGCGGTTGTTTTCCGCAATGCCGCGTTGTTTCTGCCTGAATCTGCTTTCCCATTTGGAAAACGCTGCGGTTTTTCTTCCAAGTTTCTCAGGCTGCTCCGGCTCGGAGGAGCCTGAGAAACTTGGAAAGAAAAAAACACAGCGTTTTCCAACACAATAACGTTGTATTTATGTTTGCGGTCGCTTCAAAAGCGACCGCAAACATGAATACAACGTTTTTAAAGCAGCGGTTTTATTTCTAAGTTTTCCGGGCTCCTCCAGCCTGGAAAACTTAGAAAAAAAACCGCAGCTAGTGCTTATTTTTTTTTTTTTAAATAAATAGCACTTACCGAGATTCAGCTGCAGCTTTCCTGCTCTGGTCTCCGGTCCCCGTCCTCCGCGTACAGCACTAATGAAGGGAAAGCCACCCAGCGCTAGCTTTTGTTTACTACAGCTGGCTGGCTTTTCCTTCATTAGTGCCGCAAAAGCAAAAGCCAGCACAGGAGGGCATCCATTTCACAAAATGGATGCGCCCATGTGCTTGCTTTTGCGAATTTTGACCTTGAATAGCTCAAAATTTTACATAGGAAGTTTTAAAAAAGAGAATGCTTGTATTTGTTTTTTGATGTTGCCTATCTATTTTTTAAATAAATTTTTTTACTAGACCATGCCTTTAAGGATGCAAAAAGATTACTTCAGATCAAAATGCATTCTCCTTGAAAGTAACCTCTTTGAGTGAAAATTTCTGTGCACACAAAAATCCTTACAATATTTTGAAACAAGCTTTGAAGGCAAGTATATTTCTACGAAGTTGGGAATCAGAGTGCAAAAGCTATTACGATCATTGACATCACAAATTTAGCCCATCTTTTAAAATACTGGCCAGTTTTATATTGAGACTAAGAGCTGAAAGTATGTTTTGTTTTAAACCTCTGTTTGCCCTTTAAAAGGAAGAAAATCTTGAGACAGGCCACATTTTATATGGATACTCAAAAAAGTCAAAAAATGAACTTTAAAAAAATATTTTTTATTATTTTAAGGATAAAGTAACACAAAGAAAGCAACAAACTGAGATTACAAACATCAAGTACAAATACGCACAATATATACATATGAGCAATAAATCAATCATATCTGTAAAAAGGAAAATCAAAGAAGAAAGAGCCTAGATATAGACGGAAAAGGGAGGACAAAAGTGCAGTAAGTTATACAGATCATTAAAACAACTCCAAATGTCATCATATCTATGATGCTGCTCCTTTGCATGAAAATACACCCGCTCTCTTCTAGAAAGAAGCGACAAACTTAACTGCCAATCATCAACAGAGTGCCCAGTGTCACTCTTCTAGAACTTAAAGATATTTTTTTGGCCCCTAAAACCCTGTAAACCCAGAAGGGCTTACCAACAGACAACCCAGTATTGGAAGGAAATAAACCCAACACTTCAACAACCAGAACATGGGCGAGAGATAGACCCAATACTAAGTCCATATGCTGGAACAACCGATCACAGAACAGCTGGACTTTCCTACATAACCAAAACATATGCAAAGTGCTACCTACATGACTTCTACAGCACCAACAGGAATTATAACAAAGCTTACGGGACCACATTTTCCATGAAGACCAATATATGTAATGAGTGATCTGCTGTTGTGTATAGCACAGTTTGAAATCAACCTTAAAACTAACTTGACCTGCACATATACGGTTCCACACAATGTCAGTCAACCTATAGCCTAAGTCTGAATCCTAGTTACCCCAGCCGCATTGGGAGGCCAAAGCAAACTCAAAGGGCATAATAAGTTTATGTAGCAAGGAAGCCAAAAGAGACATACTTTTATATAAGTGCAAAACCATGGTTGGAGCATGCAAGTAGCATTTATGGGAGGAAAATAATTCAACAAAAAGGTCCCATAGCACACAATAATGATGGTGTTCACTCAACCACAGCTTGTATTGAAAATGCAAGAATTCGAAATCAAGCAGGTTCTGATCATCGTGGATCTGTCCTATCCTCCAAATGCCAGCCTTCTGCCATGAACCCCACAAAAGAGTACAGTTATCGATTTTCACCATAAGGTTCTTCCACAAACCAGAATCTGCACAGAGAATATATTATTCATCTCGGATCTCATTGCATCTCTTCCATTCCTTTACAACATGTTTTATAAACGGTGGAGTTGAGCCAACAGGTAACCTTTTATCCGCATACAAAATGGTATCAAGAAGAGCTGAGGAAACAGCATTTCTCTTTATGCAAATCCAATTTGCTCAATCAACCTGATTTAATGTGAGCCAGTGGTGCAATGTACGTAGTGTGAAGGCAGTATGGTAATGTCTTATATTGGGAAAGCAAAAACCTCCCAGATGTACAGGTCTCTGAAGAACATCTTTAGAGATTCACGCCTTCCCACCCTCTGCCCATAAGAACCTTTTCAGGGATTTATTTATATCCAATATCAACTTATTTGAGAGCGGTAGCGGAAGCATGCTAAAGATATATAATAACTTGGAAGCAGAGTCATTTTAATTGCACTAATTTTACCCCAGAGTGTTAATTTCAGTGCCTCCCCTTTACGACATAACCTATCTATCACCACACATTTTAACTGGATGTTATCTTCGAGGAGCAAACCAACATTCCTAGTGATGCGAATACCTTGATATCTGAAACCTGCATCAGCCCACACATTACTCTCAATGTTTAACAACTCCCTATGACATGAAAGGTAGATCGGGAAGATCAATGTTTTAGAGAAATGTACCTTGTAGTCTGAGAAACTCCCAAACAATTGTAACGACAGAAATCATTTCCCGAAAAGGAACGTTCTGGATCTGAGATTAACAGTAGAATGTCAATGGCACACAAAAGCTTCTTCGAAGTACAAATTCCAACTGAAATACCATTCATATCCAGGTGAGCCCTAAGCATAACCACAAGTGGCTCTATAAACAAGTCAAATAACAAAGGCGATAGAGGGCAGCCATGTTGAGTCTCCTTTTGGATTTAAAAATACTGTGATATATTGTCATTAACTGCCACTGCAGCTCTCGCCTCACTATATAAAGCCTTAAAAAGCTGCAAGTAACGTGGTCCACAGTTCACTTTGATCAAAACAAGGCAAAGGCATTCCCAATTCACCCTATCAAAAACCTTCTCTGCATCAATACTAATAGCTGCATAGGCATTTGCAGAATGCCTTTTGAGATGAATGATGTCCAACAGTTCCCGCAGGTCATCATTCCTGGTTTATTTTTTCCATACTTGGTTTCTCTGGCCTCGGTCATGTTTGTTGTTTATGTCAGCGCCCTTAAGCCCCCGGGTCAGTGGCCACGCTATATAAATTATTATAAAATAAGTAACTGTCTCCATGCGCACAATCTCCGCACATAGTTGTACTAAAAAGGGGGCAAGGACATGACGAAAATGCATGCTGTTGCCTGGGCTAGTGATGCTGAAAATCAATGGGCTTCTATGCAACCAGCAACGAACCGCCCGAAAGAGATATGGCAACCCTTCAAAGCTTACTCTTAGCACGCCCACAAGAAAAGGTCCAGATATACTAAAACTGACTATGCTTGGATCCCTTGCTATATCATCTACACTCCCCCCTCTAATGAGCTAATTTCACCTGTATATGTCTCTGTATTTTGTACTCTATGTTGTCTCCTCAGTCGCATTGTCTGTAAACATCTATACCTTTCTTTGCATTGATTGCTTGTTTTTCATATGGATCTTGATTGTGTAATGCTCTAACCCAAGTGCTTTACTAAAGGACTTCTTTTTAAAAAGGGCATGACTAAATGTTTTATAGAACTCTATTGGGCATTTACCACAACCATTGTCTTCATAGAGTCCACAATCTCCTGAATACTTATTTCTGCATCCAGACATAACTTATCCTGTTTATCCAAACATGGCATATCCATTGAACGCAAATACTCACAGACCTCTAAATCAGTAATATGGCCATCATCACTATATAGGGAAGCATAATACTGTCTAAACACCCTACAAATATCCTGATTCCTTCTCAGGACTGATCCTTCATTATCTACAATGAAAAGCAATTGTCTCCCTCATATAACATTGTTACATCAACAGTCATTCTTTTGATGTTTCTTTTCCACAAGGATTTTTAAGAAAATACTCATCAAAAAATATGAGGGGTTCGGGGGGTTGGGAAAGTGCATATAAGGGTTAGGGGGCCAGGGGGTGAGGAATAGATCAAAACAATAGGGGCGAAGCAGATTGGTGGGGGAACCCCCCAAAAAATGCAGTGAGTTTAAAAAAACATCAGAAAAAGAATGTTGATGTAATAACATCAAACCGTCTCCCTATCTCTCCTTCAGTTTTAGTCAGTTTCACCTCCATCCCAACAAGCCTGCCTGGTATAAAATAAATCTTTCTCAGCTCTCAAGTGTAATTCGCAATCCAAGGAACGCTTGACATCCAACATAGTGACATATTATCTGCAGTTGTTGAACCACTATAACGGTCTGCAGCTAATTTGCACTCATTCTCTAATCTAATAAATTCTTTCTCTCTCTTCCTCTTCTTATAAGACGCAAAGCTAATCACTTTACCACATATTGTGGCCTTTAAAGCAATCCAAACCACAGAAAGATTATTCACTGACTGCCTCTCAAATACAGTGAAATTTCACTTTCAATTTGCCTTAACAAAATCTAAATCAGAAAGTAGCTGCGTGTTCAACCGCCACTGCTTTCTAAATTTAAAGCCAACTACTGAACCACCTAAAGCCAGCTCAATATTTGTGTGGTCAGAGAACACAACATCACCTATAGTAGTACTAAACACATCCCACAAAGGCCCCTACTAACCAGAAAAAGTCAATCCGCAACGAGGTCACATGAAGTGTTGAATCAAAAGTGTAATGCCTGCTATCCCAATTCAAATCTTGCCACACATCATGCAGGTCCACTTATTAATAAGTTCTAGGAGGCCCTTTCTGGCTTGGCACATGAACCATTTGCACTAGATTTATCCACTTTCACATCCAGAGTAGTATTAAAGTCTCCCCCAATCAAGATCTTCACATCACCCATAGCATCCTGTTTATCCAAACATGGCATATCCATTGAACGCAAATACTCACAGACCTCTAAATCAGTAATATGGCCATCATCACTATATAGGGAAGCATAATACTGTCTAAACACCCTACAAATATCCTGATTCCTTCTCAGGACTGATCCTTCATTATCTACAATGAAAAGCAATTGTCTCCCTCATATAACATTGTTACATCAACAGTCATTCTTTTGATGTTTCTTTTCCACAAGGATTTTTAAGAAAATACTCATCAAAAAATATGAGGGGTTCGGGGGGTTGGGAAAGTGCATATAAGGGTTAGGGGGCCAGGGGGTGAGGAATAGATCAAAACAATAGGGGCGAAGCGGATTGGTGGGGGAACCCCCCAAAAAATGCAGTGAGTTTAAAAAAACATCAGAAAAAGAATGTTGATGTAATAACATCAAACCGTCTCCCTATCTCTCCTTCAGTTTTAGTCAGTTTCACCTCCATCCCAACAAGCCTGCCTGGTATAAAATAAATCTTTCTCAGCTCTCAAGTGTAATTCGCAATCCAAGGAACGCTTGACATCCAACATAGTGACATATTATCTGCAGTTGTTGAACCACTATAACGGTCTGCAGCTAATTTGCACTCATTCTCTAATCTAATAAATTCTTTCTCTCTCTTCCTCTTCTTATAAGACGCAAAGCTAATCACTTTACCATATATTGTGGCCTTTAAAGCAATCCAAACCACAGAAAGATTATTCACTGACTGCCTCTCAAATACAGTGAAATTTCACTTTCAATTTGCCTTAACAAAATCTAAATCAGAAAGTAGCTGCGTGTTCAACCGCCACTGCTTTCTAAATTTAAAGCCAACTACTGAACCACCTAAAGCCAGCCCAATATTTGTGTGGTCAGAGAACACAACATCACCTATAGTAGTACTAAACACATCCCACAAAGGCCCCTACTAACCAGAAAAAGTCAATCCGCAACGAGGTCACATGAAGTGTTGAATCAAAAGTGTAATGCCTGCTATCCCAATTCAAATCTTGCCACACATCATGCAGGTCCACTTATTAATAAGTTCTAGGAGGCCCTTTCTGGCTTGGCACATGAACCATTTGCACTAGATTTATCCACTTTCACATCCAGAGTAGTATTAAAGTCTCCCCCAATCAAGATCTTCACATCACCCATAGCATCCAGTACTGCTTGCAACTTTTTGAAGAATTCAGCCAGCACCACATTGGGAGCATAAATATTCATGAGTACCAAGCATCTGTTTTTTAAAAATAATTTAAGCACAACATAGTTCCTATCTGAGTCAACATCCACACACTCAACCGAGTAGCTATGATCACTCTTAAACAGTATAGATACTCCCCTGGACCTACTTGCAAAAGTACTTGAAAACTCTTTCAAATACAACTTATTTCAAATGTAATCTGCCTGTTCTAATTGCAAATGGGTCTTCTGTAAAATTTAATTACTTTTATCCTTTTATTTGGGCTATTAAAGGGGAATTATTAAAGGGGAAGTTTGTGAGGAATTCTATTGGCCCAATCGATTGTCTATGTATTTCTGAGCATAAATCGAAAAGTATTCCACTGCATCTTACCTTTCTTTTTCTCACATTTACACATGCAAAACTCACAGGTCGGAAACCGCCATATTGTGCTAATCTTATCTCTTGATCCTTTGCCCTCAGTTCAAGTGCCCTTGCGGCAGTAAATTAGATCACCCTCCCCTCAAGATGACAGTGACATGTCAAAACAATATGCTCCACCTTTTCTCATGATGTTCATAGACGGTATAGCCAAACATTCCCTGTCATCACCTACATCATCATGTTACCTAATGCAAATCCTGGAAGATCAACACAAACATCCATACACAGCATAAAAGCTCACTTTCTTTTCAGAAAAAGAAGAAAACAACTTATACTTTTAAGAAAATACTAATAATCAGAAATGTAACAAGTCGTTATATTTCTAACATGACGCTCAAAATACAAGATTACATCCATGGAAACATTGAAAACTTTGGCGAATAAAAGTGATTGCCAGAAAATGCTTACTACATGGCATGCTTCCAATATATTCCTAAACTGTCAACTTCCATAAAACCTTGCTGATTGCCTTCATCGATCTATTAATTACTGTATATGCATTGTGAAGTCAAAGTTCTGTGTGGATAAATCTAATGCACTTCTGTTCCATCTCAAATGTTTGATCGATGCACATGTCATTCCGTTTTTGAGAACAAAGGACTACATTTGCTTTGAGATGCAACAGTTTGCAATCCGCACATATTCATACCATAAAGGCTGGCATGTTTCTCTGTATCACTGCCATCGAAAATGGACAAACTGGTGCCTGACGATCATCCCAGAATATGGATATGATAGTTATGTTGTTGATGGAAATTGTCCAGTGTTGGTTAAAAAACCCATCCACAGGAAGATTGTATCCATGAAAAACGCACATCTCAACAACATAGCTATGCACATTTGGGAAGTCAAAATTATATTTGAGTGCCCATTTTCAAAAATAATATACACAGTACATAAATATGTTAAATAACAATTTTCTGTAAAATCTACATGTACAATGTCTAGTCTTTGTGTCAACTTGAACATCAATGTAGCACATCTTTAATCATCAAGCACACATGCCAACATCGGTCGCATAAATATTATGTAAAATTTTCCTTACATTATTTACTGATTTTCCACTGTCTCTATTTAAAGTTGAGGCACCGTCTCGATCATTAGCTCTTATGAATAGAAACTTCACTTTCTTCTGTTAGATTTCAGTATAGTGAATCTTATTAATTCTTTGTGGTTATTCGCAACATCGTGTTCTTAAAATTGGTAGTACAGTAATTTCAGGGACAAATAATAAATATACCCTTTATTGTGTGTTTAGATTACCAAAGGAAGGTTTCTTTTTCAGGAACAAATGCCACAAAAAGATCACTGACCATGCGCTCGTAAGGGGGCTGGGTGGGTAGGACCTAACAAGGTGCCAAATACCATTGGATTCAATATCAAAGGGTTCTTTCGCATGGGGACCATTGGCCACATGGCTACCCCAGAACCTGTCCTCCAGACTTTGCTTTGAAGACCCCATATAAGAGAAATGTGTTGTTCCCCACTATTAGCCAGACCTGAAATCTCAAACAGATCTCAATGGACGATGCTCTCACAGGCAAAAGACTCAGGCTTGCTGGTGGACAGTGAAAAAGTCCTGTTTCTTCTGCAAAATACTGCACTTACCACTTGCAAGACATGGAAAGCAAAACAATAGTGAGTTCAGTCGTTGTGTCTGAATGTACATATTGTGTTGCCATGGAAAAATATGGTTTCATTAAATCCATTGAACTTCTTCAATCAAGGGGAATGCAACTAAAACTGATAGCCACTGACAGGCATGTTGGAATAGCAAAGGCCATGCAAGAGCAGTTCCCACACATAAAGCATCAATTTAATATATGGCACGTTGCATAATCAATATCTAAAAAAATGACAGCTGCTGGTAAAAAAAAAGGTTACTGAAGATATTTTAAATTGGTCACAGTCCATCAGCAACCATCTTTGGTGGATCTCCAAAACGTGTGAGGGATCTTTAGATATTCTTCTTGAAATGAGGCGTTTGATGCTGCACCATTGCTCAAACATGCACTTTTGGGAAGAAAACAAATATTTTCACGAATGTGTACATGGACCTTTGAGTAAGGAGCAGGAGCGTAAGAAAAAATGGTTGGTGCTAAGCTCCCCTCCTCTCACATCACTCGAGAGGATTGTGTGCGACAAATCGCTTTCAAGAGACACGAAGGGACACACAGAATTCTGCCACAGTGGAGACTTGGAGCTGGTCCAATAGCACCGCGAGTAGAGCGCTCGCTTTGACATCTGTGCAGAGCCTGCTGATGCAGGTTCGAATCCTGGCAGGGCCAAACTCAGCCTTTCATCCTTCTGAGGTCGATAAATGAGCACCACACACTGTGGGTAATAATAAGCAGTGCTCAGATACCTGAGGGTTCGTAGTGCTATATAAATGCAAAATTATTATTATTATTATTATATGTGCCTAAAGTACATGTCTAAAAGGTTGCATTTCGGCATAGATGTAATGGAGGCCAGAAAAAGACTGGCTGTACTTGCACACAATGGGAGCATTGGTAGGGAACAAGCCAAAACTGCAGGAACTTTCAGGATGCTTCGTTACAACATGGTGTTTACAAGAAGAAGCAAACAATGGGTGGCAAAACCAATATTTCAGCAGATGGATTTTGAATTAGTTAAAGTTCTGACATTGACTGTGCTTGCCATGCATATGCACAAAATGGCATCAGATTATGTTCCCAGGCCCCAGTCTATGCCACAGAACATTGCAAAAGTGGTTTACCTTCCAAAACCTGAACTTGTTAAAAGGTTGACTTCAAGATTCAAATGATGTGTTGTGGTCTTTACAATTTTATCCAAAGCATGTTTCAATTGTTTGTATAATGTTTGGAAACTGTATTGATTACACAAAAAATGTAATTGTATTATTGTTGAAATGTAAATGTTGAAGAATTTCTCTTTATTTAATTAGTGTTTGTAATGTAATATCAGTAGATATGTATTAAATACATCTGTTTTAGATGACCTTTGCTTTATTTGTTTCCCTCCATATGATTGTTTGATATTAAAATAATAAATGAGAATGTGATTATTTTATGTCTGTGCCTTTTTGGAAAATCATGGAAAAGTCTTGCATGATTAAAATTGTATATACATGTGTTTTTTAAATGTTTAAACCATGTATAAAAGGTCATAGTAAAATGTCTGTTACGAGAAATAGAACATTGATAGAAAGGAATGCATTGACAAAATTGAATCTTTACAGTAAAACAGGTTCCAGATGTAATATTAAACGTGTTACAATTTATCTTGCACACAGAACATGGATTGACAGGAAAAGAGCAATTAGTAGTGTGATTCATAGTAATCCTGCTTTTTGACCGGGCTGAAGTCGAGGGTACACAAGTGTGGACTTAGTAGCCCCACTGTTTTCTGGAGTCCCGTCACTTTTTTCCAGAGGGCTCCTTCATATGATAATTTCTGGTGAAACACCATTCAATTGTTATGTTAATTAGTACACCCACTTGTTTTGTTTGGGGCTTGAACCCTGCATTATGGTCTGACCGTGCACAAGGGTGAGCAAAGAGTATGACAATGTATGGAGTTCAGCATGCAACAAAGAGGTATTTAATTGTAAAGTTTGAAGACCATTTCTTCTCTGTCACATTGCATAAAGCCGAGTCATTAAGACAAGTCTTAATTGAAACATATGTTTATAATGCAAGTATGCCTCACCTTGTTAGAACAAGAAAGGAGTCGAGTAAGTTCCACAAGGAGTTGCATTGGCTAGTAAGTCAGCCATAGATCTTTTCCAACGGTCACTCAATCTACTGACCGTTCTGGATTTATACCTCTGACTCATTTATCCTATTTTCCATGCACATCACCCTCTGGTGTTCTTCCTTTGCACCACATCCTTGATGCCTCCTCAACCTCTGCTTCCTTACAATTAACTTTCATACCTCTGTTACCCTTTTGCACCATCCTTTTACTCTTTACTCAATTCCTTTCCCTTACGCGCCTTGAAACACTTGTGTATAGGCGCGTTACAAATGCCATATCATATCATACATTGCACGCAACCCCTTCCCTTTCACACATTGCACAGTAGCTAACTGCTTGTAAATCACACACTTCCATTGCCCTTGTTCACATGTAAATGGTAGATCACCTTTATTTGCCATTCATCCTCTACTAGACAAGAAGTTGTGGTCGGGGACTTGATGGTAATTGTAGCTATGGGGTATTCACTCCGACAACACAGGGAAAGACGCTGAGTGGACTTGACATTTATTGTGCTGACATGTTGCACTTTCTTGTAAAGTTGGCTGCATATTTCAATTCATGGAAGCAGAGGGAACTGTGAGGGGTGGCATCCTCGGATATGGTGTTGGAGAGGGAGTAAAAGTGACCTATTATATGTATTTGTGTTTTCAAGGAAGGGCCATGGAAAAGGCTGAAAAGGATGACATCTCAGATGTCCACATTCTCACAGCCTTTCCTAGGAAATGCCTAAAAGGGCGACTATTGCCTATAAACCCCTTAACTGCCAGGCTATTATGCAATCCTATGCAAAAAGGACGAGCATGGCACTTAACTGCCAGGCTATTATGCAAGTCTATGCAAAAAGGACGAGCATACTCATCCTTGGCACTTAAGGGGTTAATAAAATATGACCTTTAATGGTATTATTTTACTAATAAGTAATAACTGACTTACATATTTCTGGTGTGTTATTCAACAATGCCCTAAAGTGAGTACCACAAACTTCCTCACTTGTGAATCTAATAAATTAACTGGAAGAAAAAGTGGAACGCATAGTGGCAACAGCTTTGGAACAGCCTCCAAGTTGTGTCTGCAGTTGTATCATTTTTGGAAAGGAAGGTAATGTACAAAAAGGGAGAGCCAAATTACAAAAGAACCTACCCCAAATAATATTTTCAAACGTACGTAATAGTCATTTTTTAAAAAGAAACCTGTGTCCCTTCTTGGTGATTCTATGAAATCTGATAATAACAGCAATCTTTTCATAAACAGTCCTCGTCATCTACAACTTCCTCCAGAAGCTAACCCTTTACACCTGATACTAACACAGTCACATACCTTAAAACACAATAATCTACAGTATCTTTAATCAAAAAATGTAGCCACTCGATCAACAGCAGAACAATAGGTCCTTTGGTTGACCTGTCACAAGTAATCATAGCAAGGATAACCTTATGGATCAATACATTTGCTAAAACATTTAAGGGAGGTTTAATTTCCATTAACTTTCACAATACACTCACTGTTTGCAGACTTCTAGCGTATACAGTATAATCTAGCATATACTAAAGCACCAGTTATTACTGCATGTTCACTTAGCTTCTTTTATATAGAATGCAAGATAGTGGGGACATTGGTTTACCCACGGGACAAGAAGAGCAGACAGGAAGAACATTGAAAGAGGAGAGAGTGATTGAATTTTGACCCCTGCAGGGTATAGTTGTGTTTTCATCAGATCATGCTTCACAGGCCCTCATTCTGCAAAACATATGATGTATCCTGGAGCTCCACCTATTCTCCCATATAGAGCAGAATGTTATCACTGTAAAATATGGAGGATCACATGTCGCTGATCAACAGAAAGGAAACAACTTATGAATCTTGATCGAAGTCCATTACACTTAAGTTGCTATATCTAGAGAGCAAGTTACAGGTGCAAAAGTTAATGATGGGATTATCCAGTTACCAAAAGGGGTTTGAAACCCACAAACAAACACCCCCTCAATTTATAAAGCTCAGAAGAACTCCCTGGAGGTTACTCGAATGCTTCCAATCTCGGGTGTATCTAACGATGTATTAGTCGAAATTTTACTTGGAGCATATACCTGTTCAAAAAATGTCTTTCTTCCTAAAGTTGGACTAACTGATAACATGACCAGTGGTACCTTAGTGTATCAAGATGAGCTGAAAACTATAAATTAAATATTATCCCCAACTGCAACTACGGCTTTACAACCAGGGTTAGATCTCATCTGAATAGGCTTTTCCAAGCATACTTTTCCAAGTATTAAGAATACTGTGACGGAACCAAGATCTGTACAGTACAATTCATCTCTAAAATGTACAATTCCCCACAGTGGCAGGTTGATAATCATCACATAACAGACTCATGCTCATTGCATACTCATAATTGTACAGTACTGTACCCCTTTAATTGCTCACAAAAGTAGGATACTTACTCATTGTTATCAATCCTGCATAGAATATGGCTGATATTTATCCACATTGAAATGTGAATGGCTGCAGTTCATAAATAAATATAATATCCGTCCCTCCAAGAATTACGAGTCAGAGACACCCCAAGTTTAGTTTAAATGCACTTGAAGTTGAAGGGATGCCTAATGTGCAAGGCAGGAACTCCAGAGGTTTAGCAATATGTGTATCATCATCTGTTAAAGGTAAACATAGCTGTGAATTGTAATGAAGGGACTGCACTTCACATTACCATTTCTGATTTAAAATGTTATCTGTAACCAACCAAAGGTGCTGAGATGTGTCCATTAAACACACCTACAAAATGTTTGGTTAATAAACTGAATCAAAACCCAAACTTGAATTTGATTCTTTCAGGGGTGGGGGGATTAGTATAACCTTAGATAATGGGCAAAAGGGATGGGGTTCATCCAGAAGATGATCAATTTTATATACCTTTGGTTACTCTGGAAGGTCCACAACATGTGTGCCCTTTTAACATTTGTTTGTTTAAAAATAGTTTACAGATGTTAAACAGTAGACAAAGATCAGATCAACCTTTGAAAACCTCCTTTAAATACAGCACAGGCGACACGATTATTATTATTATGTATTACTTATAACGCGTAACTTGCCAGTCGGCATCAGTATGCACATTAAACAAAACAGAACAACAACAAAATGTCCAGAAGAAAGACATTGTTGAAGAACAAGCAAACCAGAGGGCTATAATACATTATTTTTCTATTTCAGTTGATCAATGGATGTCTGTTATTGTTATGGAGATATTTGTTCACTCAGATAGTGACCACTACCCCTGGGTCGGATCATACAATTATTGCAAGATAGTTCCTCTCCAACCACAGCTTGCATGGGAGTGGATGTATTGGAAAACTCTCAATGTGAAGAAAATAGACCCGGACATTTTATATGATGCTGGTCCAGCTTATTTGGGCAGTTTAGGAAATAATGTAAACCCTATCCTAATGACAAAGGATTACGAGGAAGCAATACAACTGATGGACAGAAATGTAATAAGGTGAATCTGATTATTGTCAGACCGATAGGGGATGGTTCAACATTAACTGTAAGAATGCTAGGAGGGAGCTCTGGCAGGCGTTGGAAGCTACTTGAAGGAGAAGCTATCTCATCAATGATAAGCAACAGGAGTATAAAAACATTTTAATGAGAATAAACTCAACATGGGTATACAGGCATGCGAGGAAGTACTTGAAGTGTTTGTGGTAAAGGATTTAAAGTTACCTTATAAATGAGTGGCTAATGTAACCAGTCCATTGAAACTAAAGTGCAAGCTTCTGAATGGATAGCTTGCTTTAGTGTTATTTTTAATGATACTGATTCAAAAGTGTGTTCTGCCAATAGTAAAGTTATATTTTTCTCCACAAAGAGAAATTTATATTTAATCTTAGTGACTCTTATAGTGCCATTGCTGATATGCAGTTCCTTTACAGTCCTGGTTCTAAATATGTTCCTCTGAATTAATTCAAGTTAGCTACTGGCCTGTGGGGGTCCCTTCTTTTAAAGTTATTTACAGCTATTGTTCAACTTAATTAATTACCATCTTGCTGGAGTTCAATAATAGTCCTGATATTTAAGAAAGGGTGCATGAGTGTCCTCAGCTCATACCATCCAATGATGTTACCGACACATTTAATAGATTGCCTTACAGAGATCAATACCTTGAGGATGCCCAGCTAGGGTTAAGGGAAGGCCTTGCAACTACACAGTTTGGACTTTTTACTTGTCACCTCAGCATATGTATGTGTAAAAATAGAAATAATTTAGCATTCATTGATCCTACAATGGCATTCAGTTGACCAAGGTCATTTATGGTACATTTAGGCTAATTTAGGGATGCCAAATGGCTTTAAAATTGTTCATTATACTGTATTCGAACAAGGCCTCAGTGGTTAGGTTTAATTGTCCTGAGTAATGAACAGAGGTTTTTAGTACCACTGGATGACTTCAATAGGCATGTGTGTTAGCTCTGACCCTATTTGATGTGTATACTAATGACCTTCAGGATATCCTGAAATAGTCATGGAGTGATGCGATACGCGATACATGTAGGAATAAGGATACCGATGTTGCCATTCTTATGCTTTTTACATGGCAAAACACCAGTTGAAGATACATGTAAAAACGTGATGTATTTTGTGCAAGGGGAAAAATTAGGAAAAGACACGTTTTTCTTTGAGGTAAACCGGTTTTTGATGGAAAGAGTGAAGACTTTATTTGGTTCTTCGGTGTTCAGTGAATGGTGGAGGATGTCCCCACATCGGCAAACAAGGCAATGTTTATGGCACAAGCAATAGCGGGAATACTACGACTGACCCAAAATATAATAATCAGCTCCTTGGGAATCCTGCTTAACATCTACCAAGCCAAAGCATTGCTGCTAACAATGTTTGAGGATGATATTTGGGGCACTGAAAATGAGGATAAGCCACAAATTATAGAGAATGTTTTTTTCAAGTTATATTCTGGTCTGTTTTTGAAATATCTTTGGAGATGTTATTGTATTATAAATGAGATTTGTGTACATTTGTGAACGTTTGTATTATTTACATAACTTATTTGTGATGATTTGTGTTTGAATGAATCTCTGAGACTGTTTGATTAAATGAGAGTTTTACGGTTTGTTCCAGCCGAAATAAAATTAATTTGACAGATTGATTGACTACTTGTAGGTGAACATCTCTATGGATAAAGGATACCTTTTTGCTTTAATTTGCAAAGCAAGGTTGCTTTAATGCTTTAAGATCCCATATGAGAGTAGGTTAGGAAAAGTAGGTTAGCATTTTGGTTTTAAGGAACTTGTAGTGCATTTCATAACAATATATTCAAAGATGCACTGGAGCTCATGTTCATTGAGCTCATAATGGGAATCTAATGAGTAAATGTATTGCCTAAGACTTTTATGCACTAGATTCCCATCATGGCCCATTTTCATATATTTGTAAGGCGGAGCGGGGGTGAGGGGGGCCGAATGTAACTTACATTTTCTCTGCTCGCTTCGTCTCCGCCATGATATGCTATGATAAGTCATTTATAACGTGCTTGTACACAAGTTTTTCACAGCGCGACAAGACAAGGGAGGTAAGACAGGGGGAGTACAGTACAAACGAGCTTACTAGGCCTTGTGACATTCAGATTGTGCAAGTGCAACAGCGCCAAAGTGCAGGTGGGAGGGAGAGGGGGAAGTGCCAGGGAGAGGGAGGGGAAGTGTGATAAGGGCAGCAATGCTCTCTGAGTAAGTGCATCCAGGGCAGTGTGGCTCTGGGTAAGTGCAAAGAGGAAAGGGACTGTCAGGGTTACAGTTACAGCCCTTAAGTGCGAGGTGGCCCAGAGGCAGCGCAGGGGAGACTGATCATGAAGGAGTCTGGTAGCCATTATGTTCAGAGGCTAGCCAGGCAAACAGTCGGTGCAGCAGACAGGTAGGTCAGCAGGGGAGGGAGAGAGAGAAAGCAGAGGAGAATAGGAAGGTTTTGAGCTGCTTCCAGAACTTCAGGTGGTCCGGCTCAAGTTTGAGAGGGGCAAGGAGGACATTCCAAAGGGAGGTACCTGCAGATGAGAGAGATCTACCCCCCACTCTCTGCCTAGCGAAGTGTCTGACCATCAGAGAGTTGGAGGTAGTTGAGTGAAGGGCTCAAGAAGGAAGGTATTTTGGAAGAGAGAGTTCGATGTAGTGTGGCCCCTGGCCCCAGAAAGTCTTGTGGAAGATGCAGAGGGTTTTGAACTTGATCCTTGCATCCATGGGGAGCCAGTGGAGGGATTTCAGTGCTTCAGAGATACCGTCCCTGGGTTTGAGGCCTAGGACACGTCTTGCAGTCCTGTTCTGGATTAGTTGCAGAGGGCGGAGAGTAGAGGAAGGCAGATTGAGAAAGAGGCTGTTGCAGTAGCCCAGCGTACAGAGAAACAGGGCTCTGGAGACATTGAGCTTCTGGTGAAAAGTGAGAAAAGGAAGAATACCTCTGAGGTGGTGCAGGTGGTAGTGGGACCTCTAAGCGAGGTCTGATATGTGAGGAGAGAAGGAGAGAGTGGAGTTGAAGATGACACCAAGGTTTTTTGCCTCACAGGAAGGCGAAGGAAGAGGGCCTAAGGAGGGCAGCCAGAGTTAGAGTGGACATGTGGGAGCAGGGGTCCCAGTGAGAAGGATCTCTGTCTTGCTGGTATTAAGGCTGAGATCATTGGAGGCGCACCAATCCTGAATTGCGGATAGAAGGTCACGAATGAGCGTGAGAGGAGGCTGAGGGGAGCCTGAAAGAGAGCTGGGTGTCATCCGCGTAACACTGAAAGTTAGAGGAGAAAGTAGAGATCAGATGGGCCAAAGGGGCCAAGAAGACATTAAAGAGTCAGACAAAGAGGTTAGAGCCCTTGGGGACACCACATGTGGAGAGGGAGGTGGTGGAGAGAAAGGACCCAAGTTGGACCTGGGAGGGTCGGTCCGAGAGGAAGGAGTCAACCACTCCAAGGCCTAATACATGATGCCCAGTTTCTCACAGAGTCGATTGATCACGATGGTGTGATTGACCGTGTCAAAGACTGAGGAAAGGTCAAGGAGGATGAGGACAGATGGAAGGCTGGAGTCAAGATTAGAGAGCAGACCTTCACAGGTGTTCAGGGGAGCATGTTCCGTGCCTATAGCTGCTCTGAAGCCAGGCTGATGCTCATGAAGAAAACCAACAGATTCAGTTTGGAGAGAAAGCTGGCCAGCTTTTTCAGGAATTTGCCCAGGAAAGGAGTGATAGAGATCGGACGATAGTTTGCCAGACATGTAGGATTGGCAGAAGGCTTTTTAAGGAGGGGTGCACAAGGGAGTGCTTGAGGAGAGAGGGGAAAGCTCCAGTGGCGAAATAGCAGTGATCGAAGTGTACGAAAAGAAGTAGTGGAACTATGTTCCCTACTGGCCTGCACCGCTCCCCACAGACCTCATCGCTGCGCCCCCTCCCATGCACAATAAAACCCCCAAAACGCATGTGCCAGCTCTTTAAGGAAACGTCCTATGCAATGCACTGAAAGTGCAAGTTTCAACTTCTTCCTACACTTTTATTTTAAAACGAAACCGTTCTGGAACGGTTTCTTTTTCAAACACTTAATTAACAGTAACACTTAATTAAAAGAAGTAGAGGAGCACTGCTCCCGCCCACTACAACCACTGCAAAATAGTGATTGCAGAAATCGACCAAGGCTGCAGCGAGGGTATCAATGTGGTCCTTGATGGTTCTAGAGGAGCAGGGGAGCACCTGTTTGGATGACACTTTCATAGATTGGACTTGTCTAGAAACCTTGTCAGGTGTTGTCAGGGTGAAAGAGGTGAAGGGAGCAGGAGGAGAGGTGGCAAGAAGGGGGCCAGGAGACATAGAAAGAAAGGAAGAGGAGAGCAAGGACAAGGTGTCCTGAGTTTTAGTGGTGAAGTGAGCAGCCAGAGCCATACAGAGAGGCTCGGAGGAGACAGGATAGGTGGAGACTGCAGCAGCATTGGCCAGCTCCTTGCAAATTTTAAAGAGTTTGGCCGTGTTGTTAGAGGCCACAGAGATGTGGGCTTGGATGCAGACTCTCTTCTTGGACAGGACAGAGATTCAGTATTGCCTTTGGAGCAGACGGCAGGCCAGTTTGTCAGAGGATGTGCTCAAACCCCTCCACTTCCTCTCAGCCACCCTGCACTTGCGTTTCCGGGTGGTGAGGTCGGAGTCATACCAACAGTTCTACTTGGAGGTGGGCTTCAGGCGGATTCTCATGACAGGGGCAAGGATGTCCAGAGTGTTGGAGATAGAAAGATGCAGGTTAGAGAGGGCTGTGTCAGAGTGTGAGTCAGCCGCATGAGTAGGGGGAGCAGAGAAAGTAGCGGCAAAGGCATCCACTGACACATGCTTTATGGGCCAAAAGACTGGCAAGGTAGGTGGCAGTGCTGGGGTGGGCTTTGTCTGAGGGACAGAGAGTTTCAGGTGAGAGAAAAGCAGAAAGTGGTCAGTCAAAGAGAGAGGAGTGGTGAGAGGGTTAGATAGGGGAATGTCTGAGGAGATAAGAACATCAAAGGAGTGTCCGGCCGAGTGTGTCAGACCAGAGGGTAGAATAGAGAGAGTGTGTTACAGAGGTTGTGAAAGAGTCCATAGTAGGGATTTGAAGCATCCAGGTGGATGTTGGGGTCTCTGAGGAGGGGAAATTGAGATGTAGAGGCAAGGAGAGAAGAGGAGAGGTGAGCGAAAGATAGCCTGCAGACCAGGCATTTAAAGGAGGAATAGGCCTGCGTAGGAATGACAGAAGCAGGGATCCACTCTGAAAGATCAGAGCTACTCTACCTCCGGGTTGGTTGGTTCTGGGCTTTGAGAGGTTTTTGTAGCTATCCGGGAGGAGAGTTTCAAAACTTTTGACAGAGCTGGCTGTGAACCATATCTCGGTGAGAGCAAGGACATCCAAGTCACATTCCTCGAGGAGGTGGCAGATGTCAGAGGCATGTTTGACAGCAGAGCGAGAGTTCAGAGTAGCGATGTGGAGCAGGTTGCTACATTTGAAAGACTTCCGAGGTGGGGTACAGGCAGGAGGTACACCCAGCGGAATTGTTAGAGGGGCCCGAGAGTGGGCAGGAGATAGAAGAGGAGCCAGGGATGAGGAGGAAGGTGCCAGAGAGGTGGTGGAGGAGGGGGGTGGCAGAGGAGCCCAAGAAGTGCTATTAGGAGTAGCAGGAAGGAAGTTGATAAGGCTACACCTATCAAAAAGGAGGAGATAGGGCTGAGGCCCTTGGAATATTACAGCATTGCTGCATTTGCTGCCTGCAGTACAGCATTTGCTGCCTGCCATGCACACATGGCAGGCAGTGTTTACTTTATTTGCATGGTGGAGTGCAAAAGGCCGCACACAGGTATGTATGCAACCTTTTTACATTCCCCTTGTGCACTGTGCCGTGCAAATGAGGAAAATTTGGCAGCGGGGAACCTTTTACACAAAAGTGTAAACATACAGATCCCTGTTGCATAATTAAAAAGGAACTTGAAAATGAGCTCAAATGTGATCTGGTGTGTTAGGATGAGCACCAAATACAATGATACATTAAGGCTACCTTAGTTTGGCTGTAATGGATTAATGAACAGTAATGTCATGAATTCTTGCTACAGGACATTACAAGGGCTTATCTTGAAGCAATAACACAATGAATTCCCAGATACCTGCTTGCTAATCTACCACCTTAACGCTTTAAATATTTATACACTGCATCACCATACATCAATAGCCACAGCAGTGCGGTTTTCGGAAAGTGGTAACATGTTGAACCTGAATGTGCTGTAACCGTAGGAAATAGCCAGGCAATCCAAGGTATTCAGCCCTTGATTCCTTATTTTTATGCCCCAGTTCATATATCTCTCTCACTGTAGAATCCCCTAAAAGGTGGAGCACAGACTTAGAATCCATTGAGGGTCTATTGGGAAAGAGCTTGCCTACGTTTTGTAAGGCGTGAAGATGACAGAAGGTGATGTCACCTGCCCAGTTAACTTCTAAATCTATTGCAGTCCTATTCAAGAGAAACGTGGTTTCATGTAGACGCCACATTTGAATGTATGGCATATGAGTGATGTGCAAAAGAAACAGAATAGTAGAAGTCCAGTGACTCACAATAGGCCGTAAGTGTTATGGATAGGGGAACAATAAGCTTAGTGTCTATGCGGTGCAGTAGGTACATGAAAGGGCAGTCTCAAGGCTACTGGTTGTCTTTTCACCTTCCACATCATATGTATGTGTACTTCTCCGAGGTAATTAGATGTGCATGTTTTTGCTCATATTCTAGCATACACGTGCCCAGATGAACGAATTTAAATGATTATGGAAAAAAACATCTTTTTCATTGTATATGCACTTAAATGTTAGTGTGTACGAAATACGCAGCAGTTAGTGTTCACATAATAATATAAGATGCTTCCACTGCTGGACCACTCTAGCCATGAGTCTTCTCTGGCATATAGCCACATCTTAGAATGTCTTTTTTTTAGAAGTTGTGTTTAATATATATGGACCACTCTAGCCATGAGTCTTCTCTGGCATATAGCCACATCTTACAATGTCTTTTTTTTAGAAGTTGTGTTTAATATATGATTCAATCTATGGCTTTAATGTCTACCATAAAATGTGCGATTCTGTAACTTAACAGGTATCGGTTCAGATGTTGTGATTATTGCAATAAATGATGGCGATAGCTCAGACTCCAGTGGGTCTCCTTGCATTTCAGCTTCTGTTGCGAGAGTGTTGCCTGTGCCCTGGACATTGGCAATCATTGCATCTACATTATGCGAGCACCAGCCAATACCACTGCGTGCATCTTATTTCGAGTATACAGCAACAGCGACCCTTGCAACTCCTTTGAAACTAAGTGTCCAACTCTTTTCGGCCACAGACCTCAACACCACTTTTCGCTTTGGGTTGGTAGTGTTCCTTGGTTTTCAGTAATGGGTTTTCATTGAAAATGTTTAATGTTCGATTGTCCGCCTTGATCTCGGAGATCCTTTCCCGATGGTCTTCAGCACCGAGTGTCAAATCATTCCTAATTCAGAAAAACAGAATAATCGCTTGAGAAAACGTCTTGCATGAATACAATGCTTTGAAAGCTGCTCTGCAGTCTGAACTGGTCTCCAATATACAAAATGATCAATAGCACATCTTCTAATGCACATCTCTTGTTGATCCATATGTGCCTAAAGCAGCCTAAAGCAGCATCATTTCTTTTGATAAGGTAAGGTGTTTGCTCTCATTGTAAAATCTATAAGTGTGATGGATTTCTGTGAGTGATGCTTTTCTTTAACCCCTTAAGTGCCAAGGACGAATATGCTCGTCCTTTTTGCATAGACTTGCATAATAGCCTGGCAGTCAAACATGCAACATTAAATGAAATAATCTCGCTTTCCCCTAAAGTTATGCATTGACATTAATGTGTTCCACAATATTCCAGGCGATGCTTAAAATGCACAATGATATGTCCAATCAGTGGCAAAGAGGGAAGGACATGTTCAGCTAATGGGGAGACAAAGCCTTGATCTGAAACAACATTTGCTAAGGACCAAATAAGGATATATATATTGCCCTGGAAAATCTGGTACTTGGAGTCCCGTCACATCTCCCTGCAATGCTGCCGCATGCCTGTCCGATCCCTTTGATGTCATCTTTTAAAAGTGTTTGATTACTTTATTCTGCGTCAGGAGAATGGCTTCAATCTATTCGTAAGCCCATCAAATATGAACGAAATCGAAACACAGTTCCATCCAACTTAGGTTTATATTTCATTTATCTTGTACATGTTTGTTGAAGGGAAAGTTTATGAAATTTACTTAGCCAATAATGTTTCTGATGTCCCTATCAGGGACATCGCACAAAAGAAAAAGATGATCAAATAAGTCCCATTAAAAACAGTCTATTGTGGCATAAACGTGGCTTTTAATTAAGAAATCCTGGGTGGCCACTTCACGCATTCTGTTTTTGCAGATATGAGAACATTCGAGAATAGTGATGCAGGGACGTCATTCAACCAACATGTCTGTGGTAGTGGATGTGACATCCCACGACCCTTGACCTCTGATGACATCACATAAAGTGATGTAATTTGACCACACCCTCTAGTGACATCACAGGAAGCAATGGAACACTACCTTTCATCCGATAACAAAACAGGAAGTGGCATCACATAGCAGTTTCTGAGTACACTACGAAAAATATGGTTACAATATAACTGTAAAGGCATATACATTTCATACAAGAATGGATCACCATATGTATTGTTAATATCAGTGCATATAGTCTCATATTCTCAAATCACTGGGAATGCAAGCAGACGTCCAAGGCCAAACGATAATGAGGTGCTATTATATATCACTTACGCTTAAGCGCTTATTATAGAACAAATATACATACAATATCACCCAACCTGTTTTGGTACTCATTTATCAACCTCAGCAGGATGAAAGGCTGAGTTGATCTTGCTGGGACTCAAACCTGCAACTTGCCGATCACACACACACACATTGCAGCAGCCAGCGCTCAACCCACTAAGCTATCTTACCGGCTATAGCCATCAGAAAACCAGCCACTACAGAAACAAAGAGCCACAGGCTGCTGGCCACAGCCCATGAGACTCAATGTAAAAAAATAATAATAATACATTTAAAAAAAAAATGAATTTTATTTAGGGGTAGCAAGAGACACCTCAGGGGTTGCAGTTGCAACCCCTGGCGACCCCTAAATGACGTCCATGTAGTGATGCCATTTTATTCAATAACTGAGCTCAGCCGGGCAACCTTAGAAGGGAATTGAATTCAATATAAGGGGATTATATATCCAATGATCAAAAGTAAAGAAAATATACATAACAATGAAAGTGTGATACGTTAGGGGCACCACAGATAAAAACAATACATCTGTGAGTATTTTTTCTGCTTCAGCATTTTAAATTGCGTCTCGCATTGGGTTGGCACTATGCATCAGTGATTTGCATTTAGAAATGTAATTTATTTAATGAAAATGAATTGTGGAACGAAACCATTCACATAGGAGCTTCTTTCATCGTGTGAATCCATTGGGAGTAAATTGCACCTTAACCACAAGAAAATGATTTAAATGAACAATCGACATAGGGGAAATGGTCACCTAAGCAGGATGAGATCATACTGATTAGGGTATGCACGAGAGGATATAAGCCCAAATAAAAAATATTCCACCCTAAGGGATGTCTGAAATTATCAGGTCTGCAGTGATGCTTTGTTGCCAGCCCTCTCAACCCTATTTCTACACAGTCCAGTGGTTGTGAAACAACTATCCGACCCTGCCATGAAATATGCAAAAGGTGGAAAGGAAAGAAGGCCTAAGGGTATGTCCGACCACCTGCTGCAAAAAACCCACATATGCTTAGCACTTACAAAGAGAAATGAATACTCAATGCCTACCACAGAACCTGTTCTGTAGACAGGGAGAGCTGCAGAGGGGAGTAGGTAGATGGTTACTGAACTACCCTCAGACACGAGAACGAATAAAAATACAACTAGGAATTTTGTCCTTAGCTACTATTATACCCAGGTGGAGAAATGGTGATTCAGAGTCCTGCCCGTTCTGTCAGGGTTCAGCGGAAACTCTGCAGCATTTCCTGTTCTGGTGCCAATGTATGGTGATATACACAGGAGAAATGTATCATTCTTTTTTCAAAGACAGAGGTATCTGTTCCTTGGCTCTTGCTGAAGAACTTTGCAAGAAGGCAATCTCTATTGATGTAATTTTTGCTGTATCATCCTATATTGAGAAGGCATGCCGGAGGAGAGACAGATGCTTAAGTAATGTCTTTTAGCTGACCTAAGTATGTCTGCCTTTTATTGCTGAAATTTGTTGCAATGTACCGATGTGATTATAGAGCCAGATCTTTTTATACAATGCTAGGCTATGTTGTGTTTAACTTTCTAAATTTTACCTTTTTAACCCGATGACTTGATGTGTTCAACTGTGTGTGTGTATTATACAATTTGTCATTTACTTGTATGGTTCTGTACTGTAATAAAGTTACAATGATGATGAATAGTTGAGGGGTGAGAACATGATTCAGCCAAGCCAGTCAATGGACTGGACAGATAAGTCCAGAAGATCCAATCCATGGAGGTAAAGGGGAAGGGAGTTAGCAAGTCTCTGAAGATACCAAATTCAATCCTGATCACTTGAAATGTTCAATGCAGCAGGGAGCTAAAACACAACGCAGCACAAGGAGGATCCCAATAACAGGTTGAGTCTAAAACCATGGTGGGGTAAATAGTCAGATAGGGTGAAACAAGCAGTTTGAGAAAGTGTAAACTGGATCTAATCCACAGAAATAACCCAAACTGGCCAGAACCTAAATCAGCCCAGAAAAAATCTGGTTCAAGGAAGGGGGATCATACAAACCTGTTGAAACATCAGAAGGTTAGAACACTGAAGGCCAAAATAAATACTGCCGAGGAGTAAGTGGGTGTATAGGCAGCCTGTAATATGAGTGACACACATCATATTCCCAGAACATTCAGGGTGTTCTGGGAAATCTGGTCTGGGGATAACCATGTTATCATCTAGTGCCCTGCCATGCCATTTTGGTGTTCGATATATAGTGTAACGAACATGGAGTGGTCTGTGGACATGTGGGTGCACAGCGCTCACTTATTGCAGTTAGTGGCAAAATGATGGGGAGCATCTTATAGGAAATGTTTTGTCCTCCAGATGTTGTGAGATGTTTTGGTCTAGTTCAGTGGAATTTCTGGCAATGCCCCCTTAATGATTAAAAGCTGTCAGCAATTCAAACGCACCACAATAGATTCATCTCTAAATATGTACTCCCAGAAACAGACCATCATCGAGTCTTCACTCCATCTTGCATTTAAGTCCTTTGAACCAATCCTCGTCAGGGACTAGGGCAGTACATTACCAGACTGGGTTGAATAGGCTATTTTAACCCAAGATGGTCTTGTCAGGGGCTTTGTCAATTGAGATAACTAAGAGCCATGACAAAAAGAGATGTCAGAGGCATGTGCAGGGTGTAAGCCCCACTGCTTAATAAGACTGAGAAGACTGCAGCAGCTTAGGTTTTGGGTAATCCATGAATTACCCTTTCTCAAGATTCTTGAAGATGGCAGCTCTATGCACTAGTCAAGAGATGAGAGAAGACAACCTTATGCAAACCATTGTCTCTTTAAGGCTGTCAGGCCCCACACTCTTAAGCCTCTTTTGGCCCATCTTAAGCTTAGCTCCAGTATTCCTTCCATTTGTTCTGGTTCAACTATACCAAAGATTGAGAGTCCAACATGTTCGATGATGATGCCTGAAGACATTGGGCAATACCTGATGGACTCACAAATCTTCAAAAGAAAATCTCACAATCCCTGGTTAAAACATCTAGGCCAGTGTCTCCACAGAAGAGTCTGCCCCTTGTTGTTTTGCATATCTTACACTACCAATATTTGTCTATCTTCAATATTGAGATGAGGAGACACACTCCCAAACAAGCAATGTTAATGAACCTAGATACACTACTCCTCCATGTTTATATCAAGACTCTATGCTTTTACTTCATATTGATGGCACCTCTCTCCACAATCAGTAGCCAGGTCCTTACTGAAGGCACTATTCAACTAAGACAACATGTACACCCCTAATAATGCTATTCTACTGCATGTGCTTTTGACAGGTATTTTTTGTCCGAATGACAGGTACATCTAGGTTGTTTAATGTAAAGCCAGGATGAAAACAGTGCAGCAATGACTTGCATTTCTTATGCTTTTACAGCTTATCTCTGATGCTCTCTCTAACCAGAAGGTTGAACTCTTGCTGTACATCTTTAAAATCACCTCATGACACTTATTTTCAATGCACCTGCTTTCTTCCATCTATCATGGGATCACCATATTCTTTAACTCCCTGGAGAAGAAGGTCAGAGACTAGCTGGATACAACAAAGGGGAGATAAACCTTCAATGAATGAGCAGGGAAACCAAATGAAACTTAGTGCACTTTTGACTTACTTACTGGGCTCATACCGTGATCTAGGTCCTTGCTTGATTCCATCACAAGAGAGAAGTCTGGTCTAGGAAAATAACCAGTTACAGTGAGTCTAGAGGCCTCAACTAAACCCTAATTAGATGTTCATACGAATTTTACATATCAAATGAGATATAATCCTTTTAACGAGACCCCTGAGGATATGGTGACGTGGATTACAACTGTTTGCAACACGGAAATTGAATCTGCCTAGCACAAACCTGTACATGTATCAACAGCAGTGATTAAATAAAAAAGCGATACCTGGTTAGCAAACTTGAAGACATCAAGTCCTGGAGTCCTCAATATATCATTGTGGCTGAGGACGAGGCCTCTAAATGTCAGTTCCTTCCTTTAAATTTTGAGTGTGACATGAGGACACTGGTGCTATGACAAACATATATCACAAAGTAACATTGTTTGTGGTGTTGTACTAATGGATGAACACACTTTTTCAGTGAGCTTTGTAAAAGGCTGTGGCTCTTTTAAAAATGACATAGTGGATAAAAGCTAGAGCATCTACTTAGTTAAGGCTGGAAACTACAACCCAGTCAACACTGACACATTGACTGAACTGTTAAAGAAATTGCTTAACAATGCAGAAAGGGTCGACCATAAATGTTGCATAGAATTGGAATTCGATCTTCAAGATGCCCATGAGAGTGGGCTGACTGCAGAACGGTAAGAGAAGAAACTGCACCTCATGATCCAGTTATTGCATGCTTTAGCAAGCTCAGACAATTGCCCTTCTGTAATCTAGATGTGAACAGAGTAGAACCCCCTGTCCATTTGGAAGCACTCAAAGGCAAAGATGAAAACCAGAACACATGGAGAGATGGTTTAGAAAGAATGGGACACGGTTGAGCAAGAACTAAGAAGATTCATAAAACAGGCTATATATCAGCAGAAACACCACCAATGTATTGTCAACCCAGTCAAGTAGATGGAAGCTATTCCAACATTTATTCTTTTTCATAATATCCACTTTAATTGACCTAGCCCATTGGGTATTGAGCTGCTACTCCCATTACATCAGCTGCAGCCACCAAATGCAGAGACTTATTGTCAGAGGATTAAGTCATGTAAAAATGTATCTTATTAATACACCTCTATATATTTCTTTTTAATTGTACATGGTTTATCTAAACCATATACTAACATATGAAAACATTAGAAAGCATTCAATATATCAATACACAAATTTGCTAAGAAAAATATCAAAAACAACATTTCATGATTCTAATAGTTATAAAATCGTAGGGAATTCAAGGGATCAAGGCCACAAATTCACATATTTCATAAATGAACCAATTCTAATCAGAACTGGAGCCACTCTTCCTTCCAAAAGGTAATACCAAAAATGCTCTTCAGTTAATGATGCTAGTCGATGTACAAAGATACTGAATAGTTCTAGTCTCAACTTTTGCAGTTTATGGCATTCAGTCATCAGATGCTTTATTGACTTCACTTCCAACCCACAAAATTGACAGTCAGAATGATCTATTATCCCTCTTTTGAACAGTATTCCATTGGTAGGCAGTAGATTGAACCTCATTCTCATGAAGCTATGTCTTAGACAGGAGTCGGGGCATATTCTAAGATATATTAAAATGCCTCCACGTTTCTTTGGCTCCTGATAAATGTCATCATATGAGGAATAGGCCAATCTAGCATCACTAGTCGTGATCTAGTCCACCTCAAGGATTTTAATTTTAGCTCTGTCCGGATTCTGGATGAGGGTTTCTATATTTATTCCGTAGCATACCATTATATTAATACAGTCATCCCTAAATGGGACAATCAGCCCCTTAGTTGATTGTTCAATATTGCTCCCCATGAACATGTATAAAGAGCTCAATTCAGAAGCTAGGAGTTTCCGATACAACGTATTTTTTTTTATATGTGTACTGCACACTTTAAAGAGATTAAGCCTAGCTCAAAGCGTAGTATGATGATGGGAACCCAATTAGGGAGTGCCTATGCTCTTCGCCATATCAATCCTTCCATTTTGCTCAAATCTAGTTTTTCATTTGCTACCCTGGTTGCCGCTCTTTTTCCCTACTTAAGGAGCCCTCCAGCCTCTTTTCCTTTGCAGATGGGCAACAGGTACAAGTGGATCTAGGTCACCCATCCTGACCACCACCCACCATTTTAGCCCTGCCTCTTCCTTTCTGTTCTTAGCTCTTAGATCAGGGGTATCTTTAACCCAGACGTCCGAAGCGAAGGGCTGATGAAGAAAAGGGCAAGTCCTGTTTGGACCTGTTTGGACTAGGAGGACACAGGGCCCGAACCCCTGTTCAGAAAGCACGCATGTATGCACCAACATGTGTTTACTCCCTCTGTCCCCACAGCCCATCCCCACCATCATCAGGCAACGGCAATATCAACTTTTCCGGTGCTGGGGTGAGGACAGGTGCTCCATGGCCCACCACTTCCACTGTCCCCTGTGATGTCCTTCCCCCCATTCTGCTTGCCCGCTCTCTTCTTCCCACTTCCCTTTATCCTTTCTGCCAACCCCCTCTACACCTATTTCACGCCAGGAGTTGTCTGGATTCACTATTGTCTCACCATCACCGACCTGTTGCCAATGCTTGGATTTGACTTTATGGACACATTGGGCCTCATTACACGGTAGGCGGTAGCCATGGCGCTAGTAGCGCCATGGCTACCCCCTTACCGCATTCCGGGTCCGTGTTCTTGGAATAGGGACTTACCAGGTCATTCCGACCTTGGAGGACCCGGTAAGTCCCCATTCCGGGAACCATTCCCCATTCCCATTTGAGCCCCCATAGGGCTCAATGGGATTGGGGATGGAGCTAATAACGGGCCGGTTATTAGCGGGCCAGTTATTAGCTCTGAAGTCCCTCAACGGGTCCTTTCCATAACGCCTGGTAAAACCAGTCGTTATGGAAGGGACCCGCTAAGGGACCTCGTAGTAGGGCGGTAAGGGATTACCGCCACCGGTGCCCTTACTGGTGTCGGTAATCCCTTACCGCCTACTGTCTAATGAGGCCCATTGACTTGGTGTTCACCTTCTCAACTCTCATGCTGGACCTGCCCGGGTTCTCGCACTCAGGGTGGCTCTGAATCATGCTATGCCCTTCTTGGTTCCTTGCCTACATTCTCTGTTCCCTGCAACATTATGTGTTTTACTGACCTCTGCAACTGTAATCAATCTCCCCTCTGCTTCCCTGCTCTTTTTCACAGTTTATTCTCTGTTCTCTCCTCCTCTCCCTTCTCCCTCCCGCCCTCCCTTTCTTTTCTAGGCACTTATTCAAGTATATGAAACACCTGTTTATGAGCGCGATATAAATAAAATATCATATCAAGTATGATAGCAACAACGTTGGTCTCCTCCCACCTCCCATACTTGTTCTCCCCCCCTTCCAGCACTATCTGAAATCTCGTCAGGCCTACTGCAATAGTCGTTTGTTTTGTTCCTCTCCCTCCTTCTCATCCCTTCTCCCTCTCCTCTTGTAAAATTCCGGCTCTACCAGAAATGTCGTCAGGCCTAGTATGGTAGTCGCCTGTCTGTTTCCCATTCCTTCCTCTGCGTCTTTGCACTTGCTATATCTGAAATGTCGCCAGGCCGAGTGCGATAGTTAATTTCACATTCTTGTTGTTCATGGCCTGTAAGAATGTCATTGTATTTTTCCCTTGTTCCCTCCCTTGCCGTGAAGCACTTTGAAACACGTTGTGTATAAGCGCTATATAAATAAACTATCATATCCTATCATACCCACGTCTCCATACCATAAAGTATGCCTGGCTCTACCTTACTATTGTAGAATGTTACAAAGGGGGACATGCTAAAGCGATGGTATCACTAGTATTTTTTGTTGTCATCCTATTGACACTGGTCATTTCCTTCTCATCCCCAATCTCCGCTTTCTGACTTCTCAAGCCCTGATAGCTGGCCATGTATAGGATATATGCACATTTCCGCTGAAAAGGTTTTGCCAGCAGATTTACCATTGGATAGGGAGAGAGTGTGTTGGTCTAAGCAAAGAAGGGAGCCGGAGTTAGTTAACGTTAGCGACATACCAGTGAATTAGTTGAGCGCGAGGTTGGTTTCCTCCACTCAGCTTGTCTGCCGTTGAATGGCAGTGACTGCAATTTCCTCTGCAAATTGTTTTCCCCATCTGTTTTCTGTCCAGGCACACTCAGGCCCCTACCATTTCTTGCACTCCCTTGATCTCGCCTTCAGCTGGACTTCATCCCTTCAACCCTTCCAGAGACTTGAGATGACTGCATTTCTTGGCATTACCGATTGCATTGAACAAATATCTGAACAAACACCTCTTTGGTGTTATATTACTAGGTAGTCTCAGAACACATTCCAGAGAGGATTGTTGGGAAAGATATTTCTTTTTGCAACTTCCCTTTCATTGACATCAGTTGAAATCCAAACTGTGTGCTAGGGTGTGAACCCTGTACTGACTATATGAAGTAATCATGGTTACAAGTGTAGGGGGACTATGTTCCCTGTTCAAGATTCCTGTAATGTTATAATTTAGCACACACCACCATACAGTGAAGTGCTGTATGGGCACTTTGTATCACTAACAACATGTTTGTTACTTTTATGATGTTCCTATGATGGGCTTGCGGTAGCTGACTAAGTTCTAATATTTATTTTCTTGTGCACTCACATGCTCATTTGTTTTTCACCACATAATGCCATTTTCAGTACCATATACTCAAAATGGCTGTGCCCTGTGGCTTTTACCCTGTTCTACTAGCTGGTCTCCGCTCTGGATTCTTGTCGTCAGGCTTGGCGAAGATGGTCCTTCTCTCTGAAGGAGCCACCCTGTTGGCCGAAGAGGACAAAGCCTCCAAGGTGACCTCTAAAGAAGGTAACCATGCATAGAGAGAAAAAACCCCAAAGGGAAAAAAAACCTCTGGTATTCTGCAGACAGAAATCCAGGTATGTTGCAACAGGAGAAACAGGAAGACAGATGCATGCCCCAAATGATTAGCAGGGAGACTAGACAGAGAAGGGACAAAGGGACAAACGGATAGCTGGATGTATCAGCAAGCAGAGGAGAGCAACTGAGATGCAGCAGGGAAGGCAGGAGCAGAAATCCCTCCCGCAAGAAGGAGGAAGAAGAAACGAACTGAGAGGCAGCAGTAATCAAATAGAAGGGAACTTCCAAGCAGCAATAGCCTGGTAAGCAACTTACAATGCTCAATAAGGAGCACTGTAATATGGAACAAAAGGTTTTTAAATAGCTGTATCTTGGCCGTGTCTCTCTGAGTCCTGACCCAGAAGCGTAAATCTGCAATATTAGGTTTGGCAAATAGGGCCATGGTGGCAAATATATTAGTGGAGGCAGTAATGCATTGGTGAGTGGGAGAGCACTCTAGGGACTGCAGCAAACCGATGGAAGGTGGCACAGGATGCTCTTGGAACACCAATGATGCCAGGACCAAACTGCCCACAGGTTAAGATGTCCCCTCTGAAAATTGAAAGCCCTAGGCCTCGCGGGATGACCTCAGAAAAAGTCCTGGATCAAGTGGGGCGCATGCACATAGGAGGAAAGATCGCTAGACCTGATGCAGGCATTGTACCCTTCTCAATCCACCTGGAATTGCAGGTGCCCTTAACGGAATTTGGAATCACAAATCTCCCAAATGACATTTTCAGACTGGACATCATTTGGTGGAGGAAGAACAGGATCCATAGCATAACGTCTGTCATAAAAGGGCTGGCAAAGGGCAAGCTCGGCTGTTTGGAGCTGCTGGCTCTTCGGAGTTCACGGGCAGAGGAGAGAGTGGCACTGTTCGGTCTGTATTGCCTATTTGTGGTGCAGTTTCCAGGTTTTCTGCATCTGTGGTGCATTTTAAGTCTGGATTTTGGACCCCACCGGACCATGAAAGTCTAACCCCCTGGAATGTATCTGTGACAGGAGCGAAGAGGGGGAGACCGACTAAGGTGGCCCCCTTAGCTATCGGGCATGCCTCACTCGGTCGTATGTGCTTGTGCAGTCAGTGGAAACTTTAATCAGTAAAATGAGGAAGGAAAGCCAGCTTTTACCGTTGGGTTCTTTTTGACTCAACAATTTTAACCGGTTCAATTGGTGATTGCAACTGTAAAATTAAAAACTCCTGTGATCGGATTATTGAAGCCTATCCCTCTGGAATGTATCTTTGACGAGAGCGAGGAGGGGAGACAGACTAAGGCGGCCCCCTTAGCTATTGGGTGCTCTTTCTTCTGAGCTGAACAAATTTGGGTAAAGACTTGGCGTTTTTTCTTAACCGTTATTATAATTGTTACCATGTCTGAGACCGCAATTTTAACATTAACGCTAGAATGGGGAAAAGGAAAGCGGAATCACATACCTCTCCCGAGCACAGACAGAACAAAATCTCACGTATGCTTAAACCTATTACCAATGTAAATATCCTGATTACTGAAATCAAGGGCTTGTTGACAGATATTGATATTATCAACCATTTGGATAGCCCAATAGATTCATATGCCCATGCATCCAATTGTGCGGTGGTCGATCTATCTAAAGACCTGTTAATAGAGGCGTACATCCCTCCCCCAGTAGAGGAAAAGAATTATGTTAGAGCCAATGGGTGGCAGCACTAGGCGCCCTTTGATTCCTTTTTTAGCTGATAATAAGCCCAGGCACGAGGGAGGGCGAAATTACTCAGTGCCCATAAAGAACAACAGTGTAAATTCTACCATTGGTGGGGAGCGGGTGCGGGCACGGGACCCCACACCACTGGTAGAAATCCATACATATAAGATGGGGGGAAATTTGTATGAGGACAATGGTGCCCTGTTAGAAGGTTTAAAATACCCCTTTAGAAGTGGGCGACTGTGAAAACGGTGACGGGGGCCCTTACTCAGGAGTCTGGAGCACATAGCCAAGGGATAAATAAAAAGAGAAAAGGTAAGAAAAAAGGAATTCTAGTAACACATCTAAATTCAGAGGTGCATCTATAAGGGAAGGTTTACCTCACTTGATAGGAAAGTGTGTTCATTTCCCCCTGCACCCTGGGCGGGAGCAGTTGAATGAAAGAAATCAGCATTCAAACAGACCCTATTGACTAAACCCGAACTTGTTAGGCAAGAATTGATGTATTAACTCTGTGGGAGACTACACAACCCTTGTCCTCTTGGTATTAGGTAACCCAGCTATTGGTATACGTCTGTACTACACAGGTTGGTAGTGTAACTGAGCAGCCAGCCTTATCTCAAGAGTGGTAAATGTGAGCTGTAGAGCTGTAGCCTCGAAATTCACCAATACAAGTATCCAAATAATACTTATAATCAAGGTTTTCTAGTAAAATAATGATTTATTTATTTAACGGTCAATTTCAAATAAGCATTCTTTAACCAGGGAAATGTGAAACAATAAAAATACACTTCAAAATACTTTCTCAGAATCAGGGCAAATCAAGTAGATACTCTTTAGAGATGTTTCACACACACTTCCTACCCCCAGAGGTGACTTCACTAACTAGGACTGTAATAGAAGAGTCGGCAGGGAGCCAGGACAGCCAAAGTCAATTGGAGCAAAGTCTATGGACCTGAGGCACTTCTTAGATAGTAAAAAGTCTTGCACAAAGTTGGAGAGTTTGTTGAAGAAAAATCACTGTTGGGTCACAAGCTGTTACACTTGTGAAAGTTAGAGCAACAATCAACTCTAGAAAGGCAGCTACTGCAAGTCTCAACCGAGATAAGCAAGCTACAGACGATGAGGTAAGTTCCCCAAAGTCGAAACAGTACCTTTTGTTAGAAGAAGAGGATCCAGCTGACTTCTGTTCTGGTTGCAGTGATGCAGATCCTGGGTTCCTGGGCCTCAGTCATGGGGACAAGAGGGAGGACTTCTAGAGGACTCCTGCACAGCAATTCAAAGGTCAGCGGCAGCTAGCGGCGCTTTTCGGGTCAGCGGCATTTCACGGTTTCAGTGTGCGGTAAAGAGCACCACCGTGGATCTTGTACACCGGTTGGGCTTCCTGCACTCCTTGAGTCCATTACTCTGGTGAGGTGACTCGAGCTTGGGTTGCCCTGCTTCGGAGGGTCCTCTGAAGACTCCTGGAGCTTTTGACCAGTTTACAGATGTTGCACTCGACTACAGATGTCTCTACCCCTGGCACTCGGTTCCAGAAGCAGCAAAGAAGTACAGCCAGTTAGGGACAGTCTTCCAGTCAAGTCCGTCTCGGGGTTAGTTGATCCCATTAACCCAAGGGGAGAAGTCGTCCCTTCCGGAGCATCTCTTGTCGATCAGAAAAAGGAGTTTCAGCACAGCAGCAGGGCTTCACCGGGCAGGGGCAGTTCAACGTTCACGGAGGATTAAGCAGCTTTGTTCACGGTTTCTTCATCAGGGTGTTCTTCCATCAGGTAACCAAGGAGATGAAGGACAGGGGAGTGTTGGGCAACTCCCTCACTTCCTGCCCTTCAGTACTGAAACCTGCCAAAGGCAAAATGAACAAGGGCTCAAACCTGGTTTGGCACGCAGAGTAATACACAAGAAAGACCTCACAAATAAGAAATGGTGAAAAAAGAAGACCAGAGCCATTTTGACACAATGGTCACCCATGGGTGCTATACTGCAGCGGAGCATTCAGCCTGCGGTAGAACAGCACAGTGGCAGGACAATTAAACCACTGCCACCAGCCATTGAAAGTAGTGAGGGTAACATAAAAAAGGTTACATGAGTAAGTAGGAAAAAGGTCTACTAAGTAACCCCCAAGTACTCCACATAAAATGAGGTGTGCTGGACCTACAAAGAGAAAAGGTAAGTAAAGTCAATTTCATTTTACTATTCTTGGGGACAGTAGTTCTCACAAGAAAAGGTGACTTCTAGGTGACTTCGTGATTGAGCTTTTAACAGTAAAAGCTCAATCAAGAAGTCACCTAGTCGGAGACGTTAATACTCTCCAGCTGGGTGCCGAGTATCGTGCTCATAAACAGTCAGTTGGCGTTGAGATTTATCTCAACCAAATCTGTACTCTCTGTGAGAGGAGCTTTTACCTAAGGTTTAGATTGGGAACCCTCTGGCACCTGTCATGAAGAGGTGGCAACTGAGTGCAAGCGACGTCTGTCCACTGTGTGCTGACACCTACCAAACAACAGTACATTTTCTTTTGCTTTGCCCGGTGACCCTCAGACTTAGGCACACTTACTTACATCCACTGTTCCTATCAGAGGGTCTTAGGAAAACAAGAGAGGCATTGGAGCTCTGTAAATCTACGCCCGCCCGCATGTGATCTATGCCACCTCTCAGTATATTTACAGAGTTTGGCACCTACGGGACACAATTCATCTATCTACAGGAATGTCAGTAAAGGCGGTCAAGGGTTAAGAGTAGACCGCCTTGTAGATTGTGATGATGTCCGGTTGGTATTGTTTAATACTTTCTATTAATGCCAGAAAACCCTGGTTTATGTATGCATCGTGGGTCAATATGTTAATAGCACTCTGAGCAGTGGCGAATCTGGTGGGGCTATGCAAACTCAAATGTTCTTTGATGGAATTGAGGCAAGCTAAATAGAGGAACTGATCAAGAGGGGGCTCAGTGGTTAAATTGCACAGCGTATGTTGTTATTTATACTTAGTTTGATAACTGTAAAGCACCTTATTCCAAAGAATGTTTTTTTAAAAAGTTTATCTTATTTGAATTTTATGTAAAGCTTATATATTGTGAAATTTAAGAGTTTTAACTATGTCATTTGTATGTTTTATATTGATTGTGATAAATTTCGAATATCGTATTGTATATGGTTTTATGGCTCTTTTTTGCAGAAATAAAACAATAACAACAACAAAAGGGCTTCAAGAGAGTGGAATTGGGCAGATGAATACACAGATAATTCCCATTGCCCCTATTCAAATGAGTATGCAAGTACCAATTCCAATCCCGAGCCCTCACCAGTACCGAAAGGGTGAGAAAACAAACCAGCTGAGACAGCCCTACCGCCCCAATAGTCTAAGGGTGTAAGATGGATTCTCCTAAAACAATTAAGTTGTCGTTATGAATAAGAATATATAGCGGAACAAGCAGGGTGACAGGTAGTTGTTACTATACATATTTAGAGATAGAGAATAACAAGGTGACACAAAGTACACATAGTAGACATAGTTGACATAAGTACACATGAAGAACACAGACTTGAAGAATAATCAGAGATATACATGAAGGACATATGCAAGGTCAGAAACTAGAAAGGTAGTAGTGGATGAACGGGACGAGCAGCGGTAGACTCCCCACTTAATCAATTTTAATAAGAGCATAAACCCATTGGTGTCCAGGCGCACAAGAGCAGTAAGCCAAAAGACCTAATAGAAATTAATTGACCAAGTGCCATGATTGGCCACTGTGACAAATCTAGCAACATCATCACTGATTCCCTGGAGGAATGCTTCACTTACGTAGCTAGGGAAAGGCAAAATCTACCTGACTCTGACCCTGGGGGTGGCTATCTGTGGGAGGACTACGTAGGGGAGGACAAATTCCAGGGAGACAGAAAAAAACTGAATCCAAATATTACTTCAGCTGTAATTCTTAATGACACCTATGTGCCTTTGAAACATTCCTGAACGGCTTATTGTGATGTTGATAAGAGAATTCCTGGATTTTCATGGCCAAGAACATTATTTACCCCCGTTCTCCTTCCCCCCTTGTACAGTACTGAGACAAGGAAGAGGGATAGAGTAATGGGGAGGACTAGAATTGGTAAACCAATGCCATGTTCTAGTCATTGGAAGCTGCTAACCAATACCGGGACATTTAAAACTTACACAGCTGAACAGAAAGCGAGTGAGAGACAGAGACTGCTGCTGAATCCAACTTGGTCTGCCGCTGGTTGGTTGAGGTGAGCAGACTGCAGGATGCAGCACAGAGGCTGACGAGAATGGTGTCCAGAGGAAACAAGCTGAGAGAAGTTTGTTGCATTATTGAGATGGGCAGCTGGAGCCGCCAAAAGCAGAGGAAGACAAATTGGGATCCAAGCAGCTAACGGGACGCACTCACAGTCAGCGGGGAGAGAACAAAGAAGACAGTGAGAAGCGAATGGAGCACTGGGGTGTTTCAGGGAAAATGTCTTGTACCGTTGATAGCGCGAGAGTCTATTAAAAAGGAAATGGAATAGTTAATAGAAACATTGTTAAAAATAGGGACGGTGGCTAAGTACTTGAAAATAATTATTTCCTGGATGCAAGAGAGAGAGAATGGAGAATGGAAAAGCCCTGGACTCACACCCATGAGAGAACACAAAAAGCCCTGGGAGGAAAGTAAACCAGGCTGTGTGTGAGTCTCAAACCCCCACCCAAGTGCGATACCCTAGCAGGAGAATAAACCAGGAGAGTAAACCAGGAGTAAGAAGAGAAGTGAGAAAAGTCAGGGGTAAAACCCCCATCCTGAAATTGTGGAACAGTGATAACCAATGTAAAAAGGGAAAAATCATACCCCCTTTAAGAATAAGTAACAACGTTGCGAATACACTGGAGGGTACACCAGGGGTAGAAAAAGGATTGAGAAAGCCCTGGGGTAAGACCACTCCTTGAAATTGTGAAACAGTGGCCATCAACAAAAAGGGAAGAACCATACCTCTTTGAAAGATAATTGAGACCCAGCGAACGAGAGAAGTAATAAAGCTGCAAGTACCCTGGCAGGAGAGTACACCAGGGGTAAGGAAAGGATTGAGAAAGTTTAGGGGTCAAAACCCCTCCTTGAAATTGTGCAACAATGAATGGAAAAGGGAAGAACCATACCCCTTTAAGGATAACTGAGATCCAGAAAGTGAGAGATTGAAATATTCAAAATAACTGTGTGCTAAAAGAAGACTCAAGGGAGGAGGCATCCCCTTGAACCTGTAAAGTAAAACATTGTGTGAAAGGAGAAACATAGGGGAAGAGTCTTCCCCCTGTGAACCAGTTGAACATTATTAACTCTTTCAGGAAGTACCGAATAGACAGTGGAAGACCCGAAGAAATCAGGGGAAGGGAAGACCCATTTTACTGGTGGAACTTTATTCCTTTTCTTTTCTGCACCATAGAATTTTATGTTTGGAACTTTGAAAAAAAGCTAAATTTGTATAGCTTACAGAAATCCCTGAGTTGCACATTATATTGAGTTTAGAGTTTAAGGATCAGATTAGGGTTTTTGGACACAGGACGGAGGGCACTTTTTGGTTGAGCATCCTGATACAGATGACCCTTAGTTTTATTGAGGCAGTAAACCCCTTTTAGGATTTGGAATATATAGGATTTCTCCAAACCGCTTTGTCTTTTATGATAAATAAAAGTCTGTAACCAACACTTAACATGCCTCTTACTCTTGATCCCTTACACCACAAAGAACACAGCATGCACATTAGAATTAGCCAAACTCTTAATAAATAGAAGGAAATCCACTCTCAAACAAGTTACCCTAACACGTAACACTAGCCATTTATTATGAGCCAAACACACATACAACACATCCAGAGCTCCTTCAGCATGGATACAGACACCATACAGCATGCAAGGTTAAGCTCAAAGGATAGGCAAGGCCTCATCGCCTCGGGATGATTAGGAATATACTTTAATTGGAAATATGGCAGACTACAGAGTTCTCTTCCCCCACTATGTCTCGCTTATATCTGGACATCTCGTGAAAGGTGCCCAAGGTTGGTGGGTCGGATGCCAGCGTCAGCCAATGAAAGGTTCCCTTGCCACACTGCCTATCCCAGATAGTGTTGACCAATTAGCTGCCCTTTTAATGAGGAAATAGAAGTTGTGGTTTTAGAAGGATGGGCCCAGATGGAGCCATCAGATAGGTATCCACCAATTGAGTTACTAACTCCTATATATCATATACAGCATCAATAATAATTTATTTCGACATGTGTCATAAAACATTGCTAAATGCATAATCATTAAAAACAAACATTCACATTTAGAAAAAGAAAAACAAGTTAAAAGCAATACACTGTAATTGTCTGAGACTTCGTCAAATTATTAAAACAAGGAGAGCAATCCATCATTGAGTATTTCCTGACTGATTGTGTGATCCTCTGCACCCCCTTAACAAGAAAAATGTGAAAAACTGGGGCGGCTCAACACAAAGTAGCTGGCAAACAAAGGTGAAAGACAACCACGTTTACTTATTTTTCAATCTAAAACGGGATGCAACACTTTATTGAAAATTAGATTCTTCAACAAGAATTTGGAGGTCAACCATACTATCTCCAGCCTTGGATGGTGGTGGGTGTGAGGCTTCTTGTCAGATTGTACCTTCGTTTGGCCTTGTATGTCATAAAACTTGCTGGCTGCAATCCATTTAGCGTCATGAATCGCTTGTAGGTGGACCTCCAAAGAAGACACCTCTGTGCCTGGATAAGGTACGCATGGAAGGGCCAGGTGGATTATCCCATAGCTGGAAAAAAAGTACTTAACGTAGTTGAAGAATGAATGGTGTTGTTGAAACTGTACTCAGCATTAGGCAAAAGTTTGTTTCCAATATTCCTGGGTGGTAGAATCAAAACATCTGAGATACTGCTCTAGTGACTAGTTCAAACGTTGGTCTGCCCATTGGTTTGGAGATGGTAACCCAAGGATAATGCTCTTTCAATCTGTAGGAGTTGGTAACGTTGCATCCAGAAGTGGTAAGGAAATATTCGGTTCTATGTTCATTCATGAACAGTGGATTTTTCGATGTTTTTTTTTGCTGATTTATTCTTGTTGAAAAACTCATGGATATTTTTATTTTCTATTTTCGGGGTGTTGCCCCCAAACCTCTACTCCCCTATTAATTTGACACTATTCCCGCCACCCATCACTTATATATCCTTACCCAGAACCCTCTATATTTTTCGATTAGTTTTGAAGAGAAAAATAAATGCAGCAAAAAAGCCATCGAAAACAACACCGTCGATGAATGAACGTCATACCGTATACTCAATTCCTCAATCAGATATAATCTTTTCTGGTAGGCCATGTAATCGGAAAACGTCACACAAAAAAACCTCAGCCCTTTTTTTTATAGGTTGGCAACTTTGGTAGTGCTGGGAAATGTACCATCTTTGTGTAATGATCTGCTGTTACCATGATGGAGGCAAACCATTGGATAGAGTAGTTCCACAATAAAGTCTGTTAATATTATTTGCTAGGGAACAGTGGGGTTTGAATGCAGTTCAGTTTGTCATTTGGGGGTGGCGAGGGCTCTTGGATTGTGTCTGCCCTTATCTTCACTTCATGAGCTGCTCCCAACAATAGATGTCTCGAGTCCAGGAAGGCCTGTTTCATGGCCAACAACTTTTTTTATAACAGAGTAGTTGCGTTCATGGGGAGACACTTTCCTGTATAAATAGGCTGTGAAGTGTTCATGTCCGTAATCCGTTTTTTGTTTCAACACCCTAAGGCATCCAACTCTATGTTGAACAATATAGACGTGTCGGGACTGCAGAAGATTTGAACGGACACAAAGTGAATTTTGTGAAATTGGAAGGCTTTCTAAGCTACAGACATCGATGAGAAGGGGTGTATAAACCGTTAAACAACAGCTGGTGCATTTGCCAGTCCAAAGGTCTTTACGTGATGCTCAACATGTCTATAAGGCATACAAAACACTGTCTTCCGTTCATCCCCCTTTCTGATACAGATGAGGTCCTAAGCATTTTGTAAAGCAGTTTGGAGAAGATGGCAGCACCCCTATGGGATTCTAGAATGCCAGGAATTAAACGTAATAGATATATGTCCTTTCCAGTGATACTGTTACGTCCATGGTAGTCCAACCACGTGTTTTAGGGGTATAAAAAGCAAGGGGGATCCAGCGAAGGACTTCATTTTCGTTAAAGCCATTCTTCAAATTGCTCATTTGATACTCCCAAAACGACTTCTCCACGGCAACCAAATGCTACAATCACTCCAGAAGTTATGTTTACAGGGATATCAAAGTCCCTATGAGAGGGTATTTCACTCCCATTAAGGTCACTAAAGACAATGCAAAGTATTGTTATTTAGTGGATATGGAAACTATGCTGGATACCACTGGTGGCATCAAAGGAGGCACCATTTCTGGTGACTCAGACCTCTCTATGTGATTCTGATGATTGGAAAAGCAGTTTTGCATGCAAAATTCAGACCCCAAAAAAGAAATCCAGCTGTTAATGTACAGGTTGTGGAGTCTAAGCCAGTGCAAACCTTGGATCACTGTAAATCGAGCAGTCAGAATGTAGTCTAAATCAAGTATTTCAAGATGTCCATCAATCTTCACACATACTGAAACTGTGTTCTCTACAACCATTTCTGATATCAGTGGTTTCCTTGGATTGTAACTGGAATTTCTGCGGCTGGAATCAGAGCAGATGTAGTCGCTTCCCACATTAGTATGATTTGGACCACCAAGAGGCTCATGGTGGTTGAATCTGCATTGTGTAAGTGCTGATAAGATTCTGCATCAAGGGAACAGGTACTGTCTTCCCCAATCGCTGTTCCCCCCACAACTGGGACTACTCTTTTCTCAACCTCCTTTTGGGGGCCACAGGCATTCCTTCACTAAATGTCTCTTTGACCCACAGTATATGCAAAGGACAAGTTGCTGGCGATGAGCCCACTCTTCTGGGTGAAGTGGTCCTCTAGTGATTACCAATTGCATGGGCTTCAAAGTATCTTCCCGCTTCAATTGCTGCAGGTGTGTTAATGGAAAGATGCAAAGTATTAGACTAGTAGTGCCTCTTCTCTGCTCCTCCGTCTTGTATTCAGTAATGAAGTTGTAATATCATAGAAATCAGAGCTCCAAAACTTGCTGGTCTGGGAACCCAAGGCAACTTATACTTAAGTTTGTCTCGTAAACCTCACCAGGACAAGGTGAAACCGGCATCTTCCAGCCAACCAATTTCCTTCAATAGTTGTTTGAAACATTTATTTATTTATTTAAATTTGTAAAGCGCACATACAGCCCTCGGGCATTGAGGCGCTGTTACTTGTAGGGATCTTAGTTACAGGGAGGGGTAACAGGGATACATGACAGCAATGCTGTTTTGGTTACATCGCATGAATGAA
The DNA here is from genome assembly GCF_040938575.1 of Ambystoma mexicanum. Classification (NCBI taxonomy): domain Eukaryota; kingdom Metazoa; phylum Chordata; class Amphibia; order Caudata; family Ambystomatidae; genus Ambystoma; species Ambystoma mexicanum. The sequence continues at coordinate 586,326,542 of NC_090929.1, read as the reverse complement.
TACTTTCTCAGTTACAGGACAGGAATACTTTTCATTTACGTTATGATAATGGTCAGTTTGTTACATTTACAGGAATACTTTTATAATTGCATGGCAGGCATAGTTTCTTAGTTACATCATAGGGCAGCTTACTTAGTTACATTATGGTAGTAGATTTTAGCTATATCACAGGAATCATGGTTACGTTACAAGAACATTGGTGGTTTACAAGGCGGCGGCTTACCGGAGGAACATGTACATGATGGAGAAAGAGGGAGGGAGGGTGGCTACATCCTCTCAGGCGGCTGAAGAGTTAAATACCGTAGTGGGAGAGTTAGACGTTAGTAAAACAAGAGGTAGTATAGTGCGGAATTGCATAGTGTTTGTGGTATGTTGCTAGAGCACACGCTAGTGTAACAGTGGGGCAGAGTTGCTTAGTCCTTTTAGGTTTAGTTCGGGTTCGGAGGTGAACCTTACCATTGTGTTTCAAGTCCTCTGTGGTCTGGGCTGATGATGTGAGGTTGTTGATCGTTCCCGAGGTCGGAGGGTCTCTGGTGGGCTCACGATGGCGAACGGAGGCAAACAGTGGGTGATGGCCTTTATCCTGGCCTTGTTCCGCCGCCGGCTTCTGCCTGCCTGTGGGGCGGGATCGCAGATGTATTGTTGGGTTGCCTAGCAACCGAGAGCCTCGCTCTCATGCCGCGTTGCGCCGGCCATTTTGGAGGGTCAGGCAGGCAGCAGCGCCGTGTGGGATCGGGTGCCTCGGGCGATTTAGGCACGAAGAAATGTGCAGATCTGTATGGGCAGATGGTAGGCACGGCTGCTGGGGCTGTAGATGGTTGATCCAGGTGGATCTTTGTTGCTGCAAGTCGTCGTGGCTGCAGTCTCTCGTGCTGCAGGAGGGCTCGGCTGGGCACAAAAGGGAGAAGGGCTCCTGTCCTCTCACCTGTGGGGTTGCCTGCAAGTGGGGGTCTCACATATTATATACTCCAGCAAAGTAGAACTTCCCTGCTGGCAGTCCATCAGGCACTCCTCTGAGTAATATATCCGTATGGGTCTCCCACATATTGAATGAAGAGACCACACACATTCTTCATAGTTATTCAATAATGCGCTAGCAGCTACCACCAATAGAGTTGCCCAGGCTAAGGAACTTCCTGATAAGTGGCTGATCACAAATCCCACCTTAGCCTTGTCAGAAGAAACCTGTAATGGTCTGAACATGAAATTAATCAGACAAGCATTCAGGAATTGGTTTTGCTTTTTCATATCTCTGAAGTACTTTCCACAAGACTGTTCTCCCATTGGAGGATCAAGGACAGTCCTTGAAATGGAAAATAGGAAGTGCAGGTACTCACTTATGTAGGTTAAAGTAGGCTCGAGCTCAACCCCCAGTTGAGTCAAAAAATGACTCTTGTGCCCAGGCCCCAACAGTGTGCTCCACTGCATTTCTATTCACCTCACTGTATCCTCTCCTGTTGTATAGCTAGCTTTCACAGCCCGGCATGGGGGCGGACATGGAGTATAACGGCCCGTCTGCCGGAGCTTTGGTAGAGCCGGAAAGTTTTTTTTTCATCCAACGCCAGATGAGCTCAGCATGAGCCCATCTCCCATCTGAGAAAAAAACAAATATGTAAAAAAGAATGACGCAAAAAAATGCCTGCAGCCATTAAAATAGAAAAGGGACTAGGACCCTTTTGGCATGACGTGTGGGTACGAAATTAGTAAGGCCTTGCACATGTTGTAGCAAGATGAATCCTGTAGAGCCTCAGAGTAGAAAAGTTTGATTGCATGCAACTAAGCAGTGTTGCAAAGTTTGTTTTCTTGTTAATCAGATGTCCAATTCCAAGAAGAAGGGCAGAGGGTGGTAAAGGCCTGGCACAACAGATACACGATAGTCATGAGCAGCACAAGTGAATTCCCCGAAGAGGGCCCCTGAGATCCAGAGAAGGCGTAATGACTGTGCAGTTGCAGGCTTATCTGCTCACCCCAGGAATGTGTTTACGAGGAACTCTTCTACACGAAGGAGGGATAACTGTTAATTCTTATGTAAACTCCTTTTCTGTGCACGTGCTAGCGATTGGAACCAATGATATTTGAAAATGTATATAAACCATGCAGACCTAATGCTTATCAGCTCACTCCTGCACAGTCTTTTGAATGTGCAGGAAGTCATGCCAATTTCGTGAATGCTGAAATTGAATAAATGGATGACTTGACCAACCATCTGAGTCTTTTTTGGAGTGGGGTCCCCCTTGACGGAAGTTGGGTGAGCGAAAGTGTATCCCCAGAAGGCAGCCATGGGAAACATGTTCCAAAATGGCCCCCGTCATCCAAAAAGGGACTTCGTCCCTTTTCTATTTTAATGGCAGTGGCAATTTGTTTGACTAGGAGAGCAGATTGTGATTGGTCAATCTGTCTTTCCCGGATGTAAATGTGAGCCTATGACACACAATACCCACAATCAAGTCTGAAACAAAACTAGCACAGATCCACTTCGCCCCTTGTGTGTGATCATCTGCTCATTGCATGCCATTTTGACTCCTGCTCAATGTTCTAGAAGTAAAGTTCGTCATCCAGAAGGTAGCTTCGTCTGAGCCTACAGGGTTCTTTTGCATCATCTTTCTCCTTCTTTCCGCTTTTTCTGATCATTGCTCAAGGAACACGTAGGACGTTCTGCCTGATGTTCATGCTGCCACAATTCTATGCATGCTCTGAATGCCTGGTCCCCATGTTGAAAAAAAAAACCTCTCATGCTGAACACCTCAAGCATTTTCAAATCAAGCCTGAGGCTGATAACATTGACTTTCCTGACAATATCCCCATGGCGAACATTTGCCCTTTCCAAAAATGCCCCGTCCTGAAAGACCCCAATTTTGAAATGCCCACATATCTGAAATATTCCATGTCGCACTACTTGACATTCTCATCTATTCCAATTGTTTTTGACGTGTCCATACTCAAACCTTTGTTTGCTTTTACCTAGTCCATCCGGTTGCTTGAATTTACTGGCATCATTGCCTGAAATTCACCGAACATTTCTTCTTTATTTGGTAGTGTAACTCAATCCAGGTTGGACCTTTTGGACAGTCATCCAGACAAAATAAAACCCCCACCTAATTACAATTAAGAACTGCGATAAACAAGCTGTGCCTTTTTGTATCTTCTAGTTCTTTGCACAATAATGTTTTTGCCCCAGTTGCCCATGTGGGAAACTAGTCCAATTTCCTGTTTGTGTGGTTGTCACAATGCTGTGTCAATTTGCTTTACATGCCACTGGCTACTGTAAACATTCTGGCCACTTGTTCCCTTTTCTTATCACCAAAGGCTATCTGCCAAAGGTTGTGCAAATGTAATATGCATGCAAGTGCATGGGGCATGTCCCGGGGCTTGTATATTGCAAAGAAGAATATCCAGGTTTTGGACTGCATGCACTGCCCCAAAACAAGAGTAGGTTCGGTCTTGACTTGAGCCAACCAAAGGAAATACGTCATGATGCACTGCTTTGACTATAGGTACCAAGGCTCTGGGAGTAGCCCATGGTCCCGGTGGTACCGCTGACTACTCCCTTGATCCCTGCTTCATCAAGATATGAAACAATTATTCCATTTGGAGCCCCTATATATCTGAATATCCAGGATCATAACAACTGGCGCTGTCGAATGCAAACACAGAGGAAAAGGACTTCTATGCCGTGGAGGAAAGTATTCTTGACTTTGAATGTTTTGACAAGTGGCAACTCACTGCATTTGAGCTGTTTTTGCAGCATGTGTTCTGTACACCTGGCAGTGGCCTAAGAACATTACAAATTGCAGAGCAATGATTCTTAGGGGCAACTTTTGGCCATGACTGGTAACAATGATAAAGTCATACCCTGGGGCGGGGGAAAGATGATGCAGTCAAGCAGGAGAGAGCAGAGCTACTGTGGCACTTAATAGGATGCTGCATGCCAGAAAGCAGTAGGAGACTTGCTGTTAATACAGAAAGGTGATACTTAAAACAACCTGCCAATACCACAAAAGGGTTTCAGGTAGTGTGGGACAGTAACATTCCTAGTAGAACTGATGATGCCTAGTATTGCAGAGCTCTGAGGTGACCAGTTATCTGGTCCGTTTAATCGGTCACGTCAGACCAGTCCGATAGCACAGCGAGTAGAACGCTTGCTTTGACATCTGTGCAGGTTCGAATCCCGGCAAACTCAACCTTTCATCCTTACACGTGGGTAATAGTTAGCAGCTCAGATACCTCAGGGTTCGTAGAGCTATCTAAATGCTAAATTATTATTATTATTATTATACTGTGACATAGGCCATCATGATTAGAATTCTTAACAAAAAAGCATTGTATGTGTTGGGTACCAGGCACTAAAGCGATAACAGATTACACAGAAAGAAACAAAAAAGACAATGAAACACAATTTCAGGCACTCTGACAATTACTTGAAATGTGCATCAGCTTACAATCATAGATCTCTAAGTTTCACGGTAAAGGGCGTGGTTTTACTCGCAAACACATGAAGGTGTTTTGTGTAGCACTTGTGTCTACAGTGAACAGCATATACACACAGTCACATACCAAAGACACCTGTGCAGAACCAACAGTACACGATTAAAAACAGTCATACAACGTGTTTAGGATGTAATGTGCCCACGGCAGGGGATATCGCACAGAAATGTGCCATGATACATGTGCTTGAAAATCAGAAAATCAGGTATGTGCCATTAAAAAAGCATGAGCACATATGCAAAGAAACTGCTGGAAGACCCAGCTGAAATTCAGTCCTATTTCCACCTTTTATCACATCCATTATATTGCAAGTGGGCCCAGAGTGCTATAATGGTGCAACAGATCAGAAGGACATGATGGCGGCAGGAGGGCTGTGCAAGAGGAGGAGGCCGCTGTTTGTTGGCATTCGCGATGCTTCGCATTAACATTACCTAAATGGGGTCCTAGTCTTCCAACAGGGTAGGGCATGTAAGTGTCACAGAACTCACAATGGGACACAATCGGACGGCGGTGGGCGAGAAGAGCAATCGCTTACAGCTTTGAACTACAAAGGCTGCAGGAGCTGCTGTACAGATTAGCGAAATCCGTTCACTTTCAACTTGCCACATCATTGAGTACTGGTACTCTCTGTCAACTTCTAGAAGTCCCGGTACTCAATATTGGAAAAAGTACAATTGCCGGCACTCGGGGTTGGATAGGAGTGGCCCATTTAAAGTACTGATCGAGGAGTACATCATCTTGAGCTGTGAACATTTGATGGAGGATCGTGTTTTCTTGCCTAAGCACCTGCTGTCTGCAATGAGAGATGTAATACCCTGCCCTTTGTCTATCTTGTTTTGTGACTTTCTCCCTGCATCCATAGATCAGGAAGTGACATAGAAGGCATGAATTTATGCAGCATCCGGCTTGGATTCCTGGACAAGGTGAGGGTGGGTGTGACCTGGTCGGATATATGGGTTGGGGCTGTGATGTCCGAAACGACATTCCAGCCAGGGGATATCTATTGATAGGCAGATGTGGAATTTGAGGCTGTTCCTGATTTGTCAGCCCTTACCTGTTTGCATGGTGCAGATCCATGCAATTGGACCCTGAAGGAGAAAAAAACCCAGCTGACAACCCAGAAGACCGCTCTGGGGACAACCAGCATTGCCAAAGCCAAGTCCTGGTGACGTCCTGACACTGTACCTGCGATCCTTGAAGACCCTCATTGGTGTTTTGCCTCTTGCACTGGTGGGATCAACTCGCCTGGAGCTCTGTATAAGAATACCACTGGTAGAAGCCATCAGAAGTGTTCATAACCCTCCTGTTGGCTGTACAGCCTCTGCAAAAGTCCTCTCCCCTGCACTATTGAGCTTGAGCTGGAGCACAGGAATCTCTCCTCCTGCTGCTGCTCACCAAAATGGAGACGAAACATCTTGGAGCTGAGTATTCCTCGTTACCATGAATCTCACCTTCTGCCACATGATCGGGGTGAACTTTGCTGCTGATCTTCCCTCTTGTGTCGTAGGGGTCTCCTCTCATTGTGGTATCTGTGGTGGCTGCTGCTTTGAAGTGCATAGGGAATCCTTCTAGAAGATTTTTGGAACCATCCTCCAAGAGCACAGAACCATCATTTAACATGAACTAAACCAGATGATGACTTCAGCCACTGCACCTGCGACAACTGGACCACTGTCAACAGGATCAATGGCTGAAGTAAGTGGCCCCAGTGATTCTGAGTAACCTCAGGGGTAAAGGCCCCTCCCTAAACTCGGCCTTGCCTGGGTGTGATAGGTGGAGTTCTAGTCAAAGATCTCCACCAGGGTAACCCCTAGTACAGTGGGATTGGAAGAGTACCCTAACATATTTACTTACCTTCTAAACTCCAAGGGTGCTTTATTCTGCCAGTATATTCAACCTATTGACTTTGGCAAAACTTTTTAAAGTGGAATTTAAAGACTTCTGATGCCCTACTCAGGAACCTACCTGGAACCTTGACTGCTTTAACCACTTGGATTCATTTCTGAGAGAGAAATTCACTTCTGGGGGAGAACTGCTGAAGTTATAGGAATCCTATAATTATAAGGCACAGTATATGAGTATTGATGTAAAAGTTTTGTTTCTCGCCTTCACCTTACTACTTACAGTTTTCCATGTACCATTTATTTGAACTCCTTTCACTGTTTTAAAAACAGAAGGTGTTCTCACTTTGAGGTAGCCAGCTATGTGCATATATGTGATATTAGATTCAAAGACAATTTAGTGGCAAGAAGAAAAAGGAATCCTAGCACTTGCATACACAATGAATATTGACTAGATGGCAGCAGGTAATTGTAAAGTGTGGGTATTTTGCCCAATACACCACAGAGAGTAAACCAGTTAGCGAGTTGTACAATCACTCTGCGCCAGTCACTGTAGGATTTTCTGCATAGATGCAGACATTTTTATTCTTTCAAAGGTCAGCCTGACACGTGTTTCGAGCAGAACAAAGCTTTTCCTCAAAGGCTCAAAGTATTCTGATTGGACACCAGACCATTAATTGGGAATGCTAATTAGCCAAGATAATGACCAGGAGTCTGAAGGAGATACGAGCCTCCACAGGGAGCCAGTGCAAGGCCCGTCATGCTTGTGTCACATGGGAACGAAAGGAGAGCCCTGCTACGACTCTCACTGCTCCATTCTGGACTACCTGAAGCCTACTTATAGCGGCTTTGCTAGCCCCCAGTAGTCCAATTTAGAGCCTATTATGGCTCGTGCGATCACCTTTGCATTCTGTTGGGAGATGAGAGGTGTCAAGTGAGCCAGTAATTTGATGTCGTAGGATGCGGATGCGACCGTGATGCCCACATAAGCGTTCATATTTAACAATTGGTCCAGTACCGCTCCCAAGATTTTTACTTTTGGAAGGGTGGGAATTTGGACGTCCTCCAACTGAAAATGTTTATATGCTGGTTCAATTTAGCTAGGGTGCCCTCAGAACCCACCACCATAAGTTCAGTCTTTCACCGGTTGAGGTATATCACAACGGATGGGTAACCCCTACACCATGGAACTGGGGAACAACAAAGTAGCACAAAAAAACCCCAAAAGGGGAAAAGGGTTCACATGGAAGAGTACTGTATTAGTTTGAGTACTCAATTATGAAAAATAGAGGCAAAGAAGAGGAGGAAGCCCAGACATGAATATTCACATTTTAATTTTTAATTTATTATCATTATAAAATAGCATAATATATAAACATCAAGACAACAATAAAATAGATGAATTAATTTTTTGTGTTAAAATTGTTATCAAATCTCATACCTCAAGATATTCAGACACAATTAAGTTGCCTCAATTCATAACCTTGTATTAATCGAGGTAAAAACATCGCTGTCTCATTTATGAGTTTCATTCAAAAAATGAAATTGCTGTAGAAAAAATTAATAATTGACAGTTGAATAAAGTGCTAATTGCAAACGAATGCTAAATACCAACAAGGAAATAAAGTGCTGAATGCAGCAAAAGTGCTGAGTGCCTTTTTTTTTTTTTTTTTTTTTTTATTCACATTTTAATTTTTAATTTATTATCATTATAAAATAGCATAATATATAAACATCAAGACAACAATAAAATAGATGAATTAATTTTTTGTGTTAAAATTGTTATCAAATCTCATACCTCAAGATATTCAGACACAATTAAGTTGCCTCAATTCATAACCTTGTATTAATCGAGGTAAAAACATCGCTGTCTCATTTATGAGTTTCATTCAAAAAATGAAATTGCTGTAGAAAAAATTAATAATTGACAGTTGAATAAAGTGCTAATTGCAAACGAATGCTAAATACCAACAAGGAAATAAAGTGCTGAATGCAGCAAAAGTGCTGAGTGCCTACTGTACATACTGTGCATACATGATCTTCAAAAATCAAAACAGTTTCGGCGAATTCAACCTATCTGGCTCTATTGAACGAGCCAGTAGTCGCCTTCTTCAGGGCGCACTATGTGTTAAAGATATAAACCTAGAACATACTAATGCTTAAATATCAATCTATCATTCAGTAGTTCTCGCAGATAAAATCTTTGTGTGATTCATAAGGGCTTGATTGTAGATCTGGAGTCTGTTTAGAGACGTTCACCCTTGATACAACACATTAGAACAAACAGAATAGGAGAAAAACAAAGAACAAAAAAACTTTATGTTAAAAACCGAAAGTAATGAGTGAGCCTCCTAATATTCAATGCCTCTAACCATAAAAATAGAACCTAGGGACATATATATATATTCACCTAAGTTGGTCCAAGAAAGTGGTGCCGAAAAATATTTTTGATTCGATCCGCCACCCAAGCTGGACTAGTGATGCAAATGGATTCACATCTAGAAAGACAAAAATCAGAAGCTAAAAAAGATATCCCAAGATTATCTCAAACTTCAATGGCCAAGCCACAGTGTCCCCTGTCTCTACCAGAAGTACATCAGGGTTTTGCCTCCTCAATTACTGACCTTCAAGTGTTTCAAACTCTTGATCGGAGCCGTGATAGACCCAATTCAGGAAAAGGATCAGGGATGTTCCAAATATTTAAATCTTAAACGGTGTAAGCTCAAGTCGGGAGGCGAGGTCGACGGATTCAGAGCCGTGGATCTACAAACCGTGGGTGGAAACCCTAAAGGAAAGGTATAAGGCAAGTTTGTATTTATGGTGGTTGCAGAAGCTTTTAATACAGCGATTGCAGAGAGCCTACAAAGACAAAGGACAAGCTGCATCATAGTTCAGTATAGTACGCCCAGATGAGTAACCTCCAATGTTTGAAGGAAAGGCTGGAGTGACTAGAATTTAAAATGTTGAAATGATTTTAAATTTCATCAAAGAGAAGAGGCTAGTACTTAAGTCAGGCCACTTACGCAAGCCTATCCTTATCCTGAGGCTGAAAATAGCTCCTACAAGTCTTATATGAAAAACGAATTGCTCACCCGGAATACGCCTTTTCTCTCGCCTCTGTAAACGGCCGCTGGAATCACACGCCGTCCAGTGTAGTTCCCGCGGCTGTGTTTATAAGCACACGCGATGCTAGAAAAGGAAATAGGACTGTGTGAGTGCCCCTAGTCCCGGCGAAACTGAAAAAGGACTAGGTATAGGCACACGCAGTGTTGGGACTGGTAACATAGAAGGGACTACAAGTGAGCCCCTAGTCCCATGGAAACTAAAAAAGGACTGGAAACGGCCTCGCAACGAGAGTAAGCGGCTAATGCAAGCTGTCTGATGTAGTATAATAAGAATAGACCAGTGAAATTCCATATTAGGGCTGTGTTTAAGCCCGTGTATATGGTAATCACAACTGTGTTCATGAATCTGTGCGGGAAAATACCCTATGTAAAGTAGGGCTACATACGTGAGTTTGGAGTCCAAATTAGATGTTAAAGGGGACTTAATCTCTAAGAAATGCACGAGCAAAAGCAAGATTTGCTGGTGTGGATATATAGAAAAATGCTGATCCAAGACAAAAGCTGAATGGAAGAAAGCCTGTAGGACTCTAATAAGAATATGTTGGGTCCATTACGTTTTGTGTTGCTTATTAAGGTATACAATGGAGCCATTCTTCTTGGCGATTTAATCCTGTCTCGTAGCTATTGGTATTGTACATCCACCATTGTTCCCTTTGGGCCAGACGGGCTGCTGTATTGTTAGCATCAGTGCCATAGACTTTTTCCAAAACGCACCATTTCAAACTAGTCAGATCATGATTATTTTCAACAAAGTGTGACACTAACGGAGCTGATACGATTTTATTACGAATTTTGGACTTGTGTTCGCCAATTCTGATTTTAATGGGCCTAGATGTTCTGCCAATGTACGTAAGGGCACAGGGACAAATAATTACGTAAACCACATTTTTAGTGTTACAAGTGGTGTGATGGTGGAGATTCCAATTTTTGCCATTAATCCCTACAACGGTACCGGTAATTGTGGAAGTGCATTGATTGCAAAAACCACATGGGAAATGGCCTTGAATAGGTTTGCCGCCCCAAAGGCCTGTCACCGTATTCGATTTAGGTCCAGTACTCGACCTGTCGGCTTTAGTGAGCCAACTTTTGAGGTTCTTACCTCTCTTGAATGCAAAAATAGGTTTTGCAAGTCCTGGATTATTTAGTTGGAGAAGGTGCCAGTGTTTCATAATACTTTGTTTGATCTTGTGGTGAAAGGTATTGAAAGTCATGGCACAGACTAGCCGCTCCTTAGTGATGTCTTCCCGAGAATGTTTCTCAAGGAGGATATCTCGATGTTGAGATCTGGCTCTTTTGCGAGCTTGGCGAAGTAAATATTTTGGATAACCGCGCTGGTGCAGTCTATCTTCAATAATATTCGCCTGAATCTTATAATCTTCGACTTTGGTACAATTACGTCTAGCCCTAAGGAACTGACTATAGGGGATACTCTTGCGCAATGATTCCGGGTGGAAACTATCGAATCTTAGAATAGTATTCCGATCGGTTTCTTTTCTATACAGGTCAACAGTGATGTAACCCTCTAAGTTCTTGACTAGCAAGTCCAAGAATGGTAAGGATATACTGTTGGCTGACATAGTGAATTTAAGGTTCGTATCCATCGTATTGAGCCATGGAAGAAATAAAAGATGATCTGCCTTTGTTTTGTCCCAGATTATAATTATGTCATCAATATAGCGTTTATACAATTTGATGGCATCTCTATAGGGGTTAGTATCTGACAGGATACATCTATTTTCAAAATTCCACATGAAAAGTGTGGCATAGTTGGGGGCAAAAGCTGCCCCCATCGCTGTTCCCTTCACTTGTAGATAATAAGAAGATTTGAAACGAAAATAGTTGCGTGAAAGGGCTATCTCAAGTAAATCTATTAGTATTTCAGTAGGAACTACTTGGGTGCCTGGCCGTAGATCCAAAAAGTCTTTCATTACTTTTAAAGATTCCATTTGAGGTATATTAGAATATAGTGACTCCACATCTAAAGTCAGAAATATGTCGGAATCGGGATTGAAAGGGAAACCCTCAAGATGTTTAATAGCATCAGTGGTATCAGCCAGGTATGTTTCAGTAGAGGCCGCCAAAGGCTTAAGGAAATAGTCTAAAAATTGACCGATGGGTTCTAATATAGAGCCACATAGTGACACAATAGGGCGTCCCGGCGGGTTGAGAAGGTCCTTGTGTATTTTAGGAAGAACATAGATAAGTGGAGTCCTAGTTCCTTTGATCGTAAGGAAACTAAATTCCTTGTCATTGATTGCTCCAATTTCTAATGCTTGTTGGGCAATAGCTGTAATTTGGGCTCTAATGCTCTCTGTGGGATCACTCGGAAGTTTCCTATATATGGCTGGATTGTCAAGCTGGCGCAAAATTTCGTTGTCATATTGGATGGAATCCATGACAACAATTCCGCCACCCTTATCTGCCTGTTTTATAATTATCGAGGTATCTGACTTGAGTTCTTGGAGGCTAGCCCAATCTTGTCTACCAAAATTGAAACAGGGACTCCTGCTATAATTATTGGATATATCATAGCAGGAGTTAAAATCTTTCAGGACCGCCTTTTCAAATACCGCTGTCTCGTCAGAAACCATTTGTAAAGTCGGGGTGAAATTCGATTTACATTTCAGAGTAGTGTGAGTGCCATCAACATCATTGTCATGGGCCTGATTCCCAAAGAAATCACGTAATCGTATTTTCCGAAATAAACCACGTAGTTCTATCTCTACCTCCATTTTGGAGGGGTTTCTCATAGGAACAAACGAGAACCCCTTCTCCAAAATTCGAGTCTCATGTTCACTAAGTTGTCTCTTAGAAATATTGTATACTGCCGATGGTTGGACTACCTGCGATATGCCCTTCTCCTGGTTTCGAAAAAGTTTTGTAACGGGGGGGCCCCTTGTTCCGGGGGCGGAAAAGGGAGGTTGGGTGGAGGAAACGGAGTATGAGGGCCTTGAGGAACAAAATTAGCTGGACGAGTATAGTTTTGATAGTGCCAATAGGGACGTCCTCGGCCTCGATTGTAGCCTCTGTTCGAGTTCCTACCGTTGTTCCTATTGCCCCGAGAGTTTCTAGTGGAATATGATCCACTGCCATCGGATGATGTATCCGAGAAGGTAACTTTCTTTTGAAAAGGGATAGTACCCTGTTGAGGGTTGTTGGGATCCCGCCAATGTCCTGGGCCCTGGTAATCTGAGGACAGATAAGGATAAGCTGCCTCCTTGGAGAAGGCTGTAATATCCTTTTTTAATTTATCCATCTTTTTATTAGTAGTGATTTTGACAAAATCCTTAGTATGTTTTTCTATAAGCTCTAATTTTTCTTTGATGTTGATGATGGTGGTATCCAGGGCAAATGCTGTCTCTGCCTTGTCTATTTCATCCCCAATGATGGCACTTTTCTTGAGGGCGGTATTGATTGTCAACAACATCCAATCCCGGCTGCATTTAGTTGCGACTCCTGAGAACAATGTTTTATATTCTTCGTCGTCTATAAATAAGCATGGCTCATTTCTAACCAAAAGACCCTGAGGGATGATGTTCTTTTTTAAATATTCTGTCAGTAGATGACTATGCATTTCTGTTCGAAATTTTTTCTTTTTCAATTTAGTGATGCTGTCGCTAGTGATCGAAGAACCATCATTGGGGCCCATAATCCCCTCCATGTTATCGAAAAACGATGGGACATTAATGGCATCTGCCAACTGTTCTTCACTAAATGAGACCACATCAGTGGCTGCCATAATCAAAAAATTTTTTTCAATGATGCCGAGTTAATTTATATGTATCAGGGCTGGATGCTGGGAAGCAGAAGATCTACAAAGCAGAGAAAGGGACACTGTTTCAAGCCATATAGGAAAAAAAATTCCTAGAGTATTGTCTCAATTTTCAAATTGACCTATTTGTCAACCCATGCAACATGCGGTTGCACCAATAATATATCACAACGGATGGGTAACCCCTACACCATGGAACTGGGGAACAACAAAGTAGCACAAAAAAACCCCAAAAGGGGAAAAGGGTTCACATGGAAGAGTACTGTATTAGTTTGAGTACTCAATTATGAAAAATAGAGGCAAAGAAGAGGAGGAAGCCCAGACATGAATATTCACATTTTAATTTTTAATTTATTATCATTATAAAATAGCATAATATATAAACATCAAGACAACAATAAAATAGATGAATTAATTTTTTGTGTTAAAATTGTTATCAAATCTCATACCTCAAGATATTCAGACACAATTAAGTTGCCTCAATTCATAACCTTGTATTAATCGAGGTAAAAACATCGCTGTCTCATTTATGAGTTTCATTCAAAAAATGAAATTGCTGTAGAAAAAATTAATAATTGACAGTTGAATAAAGTGCTAATTGCAAACGAATGCTAAATACCAACAAGGAAATAAAGTGCTGAATGCAGCAAAAGTGTCTGAATATCTTGAGGTATGAGATTTGATAACAATTTTAACACAAAAAATTAATTCATCTATTTTATTGTTGTCTTGATGTTTATATATTATGCTATTTTATAATGATAATAAATTAAAAATTAAAATGTGAATATTCATGTCTGGGCTTCCTCCTCTTCTTTGCCTCTATTTTTCATAATTGAGTACTCAAACTAATACAGTACTCTTCCATGTGAACCCTTTTCCCCTTTTGGGGTTTTTTTGTGCTATTTCACCGGTTGAGGGCCAGATTGTTTTGCATCATCCAGTACTCGATGATGGAAAATATTCGGTTGAGTTTGGTTTCATCCAGATCATGCTGACCAGTAAGTGGAATGACACATTGTGTGTCATCTGCGTAGTTAGAAAAGAGTACCCCCTCTTATGCAAGATGTCCAAAGAAGGGAGTCATAAAGATGTTATAGATACAACGTGATAAGCCGGCTCCCTGCGGAACTCCCAAGAGCACCAGAATGGCAGGCGCCTTCGCCTCGTTTGCACACACCCTACTAATTCTATTGGATAGGAAAGACAGCAGCTATTTGGTGGCGGCCTGGGAACAATTAGCTACAGACATGAGCCTGTCAGCCAGAATGGTGTGGTCGACCAGGTTGAATGCCGCGGATTGGTCCAGAGGGATGAGAAGCGACATCTGCTGATTGTCCAGTCTCTTAAGGAGTTGCAATTTAAGGTCCAATAAGGAGGTCTCAGTGCCAAAACCTTGGGCCTCATTACGAGGTTGGAGGTAATCATGGCGCTTTTAGCGCCATGACTACCTCCAATACCGGTACTGAGTCCGCCCTGGTTCAATGGGGACTTACCGGTCTATTACGACCTTTGCGGGACCGGTAAGTCCCCATTGAAAAGGGCAATACCCATTCCCATTTGTGCCCCCATAGGGCTCAATGGGAATGGGGAGGGAGCTAATAACGGTACCGCAATTATTTGCTCCCTGGTCCCTTTGCGGCTCCCGCAAAGGGCGCCTGGTAAAACCAGGCGCCTATAGTGGGACCCGCTAAGGGACCTCAGAATAGGGTGCAAAGAGATTACCAGCACTTATGCTCATAACGGTGCCCGGTATCCCTTTGCGCCCACCTTGTAATGAGGCCCCTTGTCTAAAACCCGATTGAAGAGGGTTTTAGGATAGAGTGGAGATTGAGATGTTGGGCTATTTGGGAGTATGCAACCCGATCCAACATTTTTAGCAAAAAGGGGGTGTTTGTTATTGGCCTGTAATTGGTGGGGACACTCTGATCCAGATTGGGCTTTTTCAACAGTGGTGTTACCCAGGCCTGCTTCATCTCATCCAGAACAATACCGTCGGCAAAGGATGAGTTGACAAATCCTGCAGATGGCATGCACCAGTGAGGGAGGGCAGGCTTTGATGATAGTGGAAGCGCAAGGGTCTCCTGTGCAATTGGTAGCATTGAGTTTGGCAATAATAGAGGCTAGATCCTCCTCAGAAATAGGGTGAAGTCAAAAATGGGGATATGCTTGTTTCTGGAGAATGTGTTGCCGTCTCTGGGGAGACCGATGGTGTTAGTAGCATTTTCTTTGATAGCTATGCCTTCACAAATCCCTTCCAATTTCTTTGACATGGCGTTCTGGATGTCAAGACACCATTTATCATCTTTATTGATCGTGGACGCTATAGATTCTGGAATTAACTCCTGCTCTTTTAGGATTTTGAACAGTTCCCTCGAGTCAGAGGATGCCTGAGTGATTCTAGCATTGTGGTGAAACTTCTTAGCTTCTATTATTGCCATTTCATATTTTTAGATGCTTTTTTATAATTTTGTAATGCTAGCGAAGATTGATTCATTTTCCAAACGTAGAATATTTTGAGGGAGTCAGCTTTGAGAGTTTGAAGTTCAGTAGAGAACCAGGAATTAGAACTTTTGGTCTCTGCAGATTTCTTCTTTCTTTTGAGAGGGGCTAGAGTATTTACCACCAAATCCAGAGTGGATTTGATTTTCTTGGTTATGTTGCCAGTTGGTGACGTAGGGCACAGTAATAGAGAAGTGTACAAAGGCGTGATCAGACCAAGGACAAGGGGCTACCTGTACAACGTGATAGGGTGAGTTAATAGTAGATACCCAATCCAGGGTGTGACCCAAAACGTGAGTTGGGACTTGAACCATTTGGTTGAAGCCCAGGTCAGTAAAAGATTGAGCAAGCTCAGTCGCAATAGGGTCATCAGCATGACCCAAACAGTAGTTGAAGTCACCCAACACTATGAAGCGGGCTTTGGGCTTCAGTAGCGGGAGGAGGTAACTAGATAGTGCCAAAGTGAAATTACCTTAGGGGTGAGCGGGGGATAAATCAGTATGAAGATAAGGGTTGTTTTGGTGTTCATGCTGATTTTTATGTGTAGGAATTCAACTCCGTCCATAAGATGTCCTTTAATCTCCCAGGCTGACTAAGAGTTTTTCAGAATGAAGGCCACACCTCCCCCCCTGCACTTCTTTTCGATGCACTTGCACGGCTGAATGCTACAAAGCCTAGTAGGACCATGATTGTATATTACTGTTTTGTCATTTTAATATTTCCCCTGTTCCCTTCCTATTTATCCTTGTGACGCTTTGAAACACAATGTTGTTGTATAAAGCACCTTACAAATGCTCAATAAAATAAAATAAAATAAATAAAACTCCTGAACAGGGTGAATGGCCTGCAAGAACAAGTGGAATTGGTTTGGATAAAACAAGAGGATCTGGAAAACAGCTCTTGTAGAAATAACATCCGAGTAAGAGGTATCCCGCGCAGATAAAAGACCAAGACCTCAAAGAATATGTCCAGAGTCTATTATACAACCAGGTTGGCCATCGGACTGCTCAGAACAAGCCCTGGACAGGACTCAGAGTTTACTCATCCTTCCAACAGCAGAGTATCGTATTACCTGATTTCCTAACCAGAGTACACTTTGTTTGGCAGAAGGAGATCATGCAGGTGGCAAGGAACAAAGGGGCTATTGATTCAGGGGGGTCAAAGATCGCCTTATTTTAGGAAATGTCTCCACACACGCTGGCTTACAGAGGGAAGCTCAATGTGGTGACAGATTGGCTAAGATCGCACATTGTAAGATACAGATGGGGCTTCCTGTGTGCAAACATCTCTTTTTTTTTAAAAAAGAAAACGTTATTTATTGTGTGCTTGACATTACAACAAGACGAAAGAATAGCAGCGTTAATTAGTGCGATACTTCCCCATCAGTAAATATATTTTCAGTTGCGGCAATGAGTATAACAAAAAGAGGTGCTGGCAACAAACCAAATATAAACTGTAATACTTCCAATTGGTACAAAGCAGGAATCAAGGACAGTCTATTGGGTCGTCAGACTCTGTTTCACTCCTGTTCAGTGACACCAAGTGTTTGCGGAAAGGAGGCCAGATGTCGATTGGCCTGCAGCATGATGGCTGCAGTGAGGACAACTCTTCCTGATCAGAAGTCAATGTCACAGTCCGCAGCACGTTTCGTTAAAGACGGGCTAGCAGGCTTTAACCACAGCAACAGTATACATCGCACAGCGAGCAGCATACAGAGGCTACCCAGTCTATGAAAGCCTTGGCCGATGTGACTTGAATTTATGAAATGCACAGGCCAAAGGGAAGGTTTGATAGTACAATCCAGCATCGTGTACATAGTATCGCAAACTCCCACCGAGAAATCCCTCAGCCTAGGGAAGTTCCATAGCATATGAAGGTACCCCACCTCGTCTGAGTGGCATCTCGGGCATAGGGGGCAGTGAGTAGGTGAGAAGAGATAAAGTCTGGAAGGAGTGTAGTGAAATCTGTTTAGGAGTTTGAACTGTATTAGATGAAATCTGGAGTTAAATGACACAGTGCCAGACTGTAAACACATGGCCTCCCAGGTCTTGTCATTGTTGTCTGCACCAAAATCTCTATTCCAGGTGTTGCAGAGCTTAGCTAAGGGTTTGTTGCTGCATGTCTGCAGCCAGTTGTATATGCTGGCCACAACACCATGAGAGGAAGTACCCTCCATGATGAGTAGTGGTTCATCTGGGGGCAGTACTTGGAATCCCAACCAAGCACTCCTAACCGCATGGCGGATGCTCACACAGCCCAGGGACTTCAAGGCGCTGTTACAAGACTATGGGCATCATTACGAGATTAAGGGTACCCAAAGATCAAGTCAATAGGATAGGTTGTTATACATTGAACCAGTATCAGTGGAGGGTAGGCCTGAACAGTTATCTATGCAGTTTTAGGCAAAAAATCTAGTTCTGATTGCCTTGCGGAAGGCGAGATGGGAGGGTTCAGTTCTGATGGCATGGGGCAGGGAGTTCCAGTGCCTAGAGGCAATGAAGGGGAAGCAGACACCCCCACGTCTAGCACGTTTCATTCTTGGAACAGGTAGTAGATTGGCATAAGGTGTTCTTATGGGTCTTGCGGCAAGAGGCAGGATGACTGTGTGAGAGAGGCATGGAGGTGCGGTCTGATGGATGCGTTTGTTTGCTGGCGGACAGGCAGCCAGTGTACCTGTTGTCTGGCTGCTGGGATATGTTCTCTTTTGGAGATGCCCAGTGCTGCTCGCAGGGAGTTATTCTGAATGGTTTGTAATTTGTCCAGATTTTTTGCTGACCATTTTAAGCATATTGCAGACATTGCGAGGGTTGCTCCCATGGGAGACCCTGAAAATCTTGTAATGCAATAAAAGAGCCTGTATCATTGACATCTTCCAGAGTGGTATGTCCATCTGTTTCCATATCTTACCCCATGCTAGAGCTGTCATGCTGATGGGGTCAACAATCCCAGGGTTTCTCCATAGCGGGTGCAGGACCAACTAGCGTGCCTCTCGAGTATCGCCCGCATGCCGCTCAAGCTTGACATGTGGGAGAGGGCCATCCTCATCGAGCCAGTAGGCTGCATAATGCGCCTGGTGCGCAATCAAGGTACTTTCCAAAGCCCCTGCATGCCACATAAAGGTATTGATCGCAACTTTCATCGTCTTGAAGAATGAAGTCCGCAACTTTCATCGTCTTGAAGAATGAAGTCCCCGGCCACAGTGGTATATTTAAAAAGTAATACAACAATTTGGGGAGAATTACCATTTTAAGAAGCGATACTCGCCCCACCATTGTGAGTGGGAGCTTCGCCCAACAGTGAGTTTGTCCACGAGCTGGGCCTAAATAAACGCCATAGTTGCATTCATACAGTGAGACCAGTTGCTGTGTTACAGTGACCCCCAGGTATTTTATCCCCATGGGGGAGTAGACGAACCCCAAAAGGTCATGTGGTGCCAATGTCACATCGGTCAGAGGGAATAGCTCTGATTTGGTGCAGTTAACACAAAGCCCGGACAAGGCAAGAGATCCTGCAAAATCGGGGCAAGATGTAATTCGGGACTCTGCATGAATAGGAGTGTGCCATCGGCATACAATGAGATAATCTCAGGTGGGCCCGAAATTCTGATTGGCCTGTGCGCATGTCTGAGACAGATACAGCCAGCCAAGGGTTCCATCACCATGGCAAATAGCAGTGGCAAGAGCGAGCAGACCTGCCGGGTTCCTGTGTGAATATCTATAGGGGCGGAGTGTAGCCCATTTGTGTTGACCCTTGCTGTAGGGATGGAGTACAGGAGCCATACCCATGATATGAATCGAGGTCCAAAGTTACATTTTTCCAGTACCAACCACATAAATTGCCACGAGACAGAGTCAAATGCTTTTTGAATATCCAGTGCCACGGCTACGGCCTGCGTGTCTGGGTCTACCTGAGTGAGAATATTGAAAAGGCACCTTAAATTAAGTGCCGTGGATTGGCCATGGACAAAGCCAGATTTGTCAGGGTGGATGTTGTGTTCCATATAAGAAGCCAGGTCGCAGGGCCAAGGCTTTAGCGTATATTTTTACCCCGATGAGGGATAGCGGATGGTAATGTCCACATTGCTTACGCGGCTTTGCAGGTTTCAGCAGTAATTGCTGATTCCTACAATGTGGGGGGGGGAGTACTCCCCGTGAACAAGATTCCTCCGATAGGGTAAAGAACTGGGGTACTAGTCAGGCTTTGAAATGTTTATAAAATGCCATGGTCAGCCCATCAGTGCCGGGGACCTTACCTCAGGGTAGGGACTCCATGGCTCAGGAAATCTCCTCTGCTGACATGGGGCACTCAAGAGTTTCTCTAGCTTCACGGGACAGCACAGATAGTGGCAGGGTATCGAGAAATGCTTCAATGTCAGGGATGGATGCTGTATCCTTATTAGTGTAGAGAGTTTCATAAAAACAGCAGAATACTCGATTTACCTTAGGCGCAGTGTGCACCAGCACCCCGAGGTTGCCTTGCACTAGTGGATATGGTGATTGCTTCCCACCTTTGGCCTGATCTTGTCCAGCAGTTTGCCAGTGCGCTCGTCCTCGCCAAATTTCCGTGCCAATCCCGGGCGATCCAGGAACCTCAGATCTCTATCGGCATGAAAACGGAATTGATCAAGTTCACCCTTGATGTGTCCCAATGTAGTGGCAGTAGGGGTAGATGCATATTGTTCCTTGAGCTGATGTTGAGTATTCTCACTGACTTGCAAACCCCATTGTATCGCCTTGACTATCCCAGATTCTTTACCCAGGGCCATACCATGAATGTATGCCTTAAAGGCTTCCCATAAAGTTGCATACGTGCTGACACAGCCTGTGTTAACCTCGAAGTATTCCTCTATACAATCCCCCATTGCAGCCTCGAACACAGAGTCCAGTAATGCCTGGGGTTATAGTCTCCACAGGCGCCTCCCCCCTGTGCATTCCCTAGTGTGAGTGACAGAGTGATTGGGGAGTGATCAGAAAAAGTCCTGGGGAGAATGGTATTCTCATTGTGGCATCCCACCAGAACAACTGACACTAGCCACATATCAATGCATGAGTGGGAGTCATGTACCGTGGAATTGATTGAGTATATTCTGGATTTTGGGCTGAGCAGTCTCCAGGCATCCACCACCCACAGCTCGGTCAGACATTCTCGTATCATGTGAGCTGCTTTGGTCAATTGTCGGGCTTTACTCCCAGATGTATCAAGGTTCGTATCAATCATAGTGTTAAAGTTACCTCGCCAAAGGATAGACCTTTTGGCATTATATTCCCTAGTGCCTATTACCTGTGCATAAAAATTGGGATTGTCAATGTTTGGACGATATATGTTTAACAACACTATATCTTGACCTTGTAACACACCGTATGTAACACACCGTACAGTAAAACATATCATCCGAGCGGGTCCAGGTGTACCATTTGGTGTATGTATTGTATCAACTTGTGGATGAGGGTCATAACTCTTCGGCATTTGGTAGAGTATGTCGTGTAGTAGCGTTGCATGCCCCAGTTCCTAGTAAATCTCTTGCATCCTTCTGCCAAGGCATGTGTTTCTTGTAGAAACAGGACACCTACCTTGTGTCGCTCAACATATAGTTGGAGTTTTCGCATTTTAACTGGGCTACCCAATCCCCACACATTCTACCTTACACAGCGCAGGGTCTCAGCGGCCATGAGGGTAGTGTACAACATAGGGCTTATGCCCGCATTGTATAAGTACAGAGCATTTTGTTGTGACTATCACCAAAGAGCACTGCCTTCTGCTACCACATTTTACAGAACTACCCAAAACTACCAACCCCCACCCCACTCCTCTCCCAATCAGAGGAATGAATACCCCTCCCCAACTACCCAATAGCATTTGCGGCATCGCATGGGGGCTATCCGCCGACAGTAGCCCAGGTATCAATATGGCTTAACATTGCAAATATGAAACAAATCACAGGTGCACGTTTCCAAAGTATGTATCATTAGAGCTAGAGTGTGTTGTCGGCCCCATCAAGAGGACCGCAGTATCAGTACACAATACAATTTGACCATAGTCGGTGTCGCAAGAGGGACAATATGACCAGGGCAGCACAGCATCGGGACCATGTAGTTCAGGCCTAACCTGGGAAGTGGTCCGCAGGGAATTTCATGGCCTCTTCGGGGATGGTGAAGACGTATACTTTACTGCCCTGTTCGATCCTCAATTTAGCAGGTAATAGCATTGCGTATTTAACCCCTAAGTCTCGAAGCCTCCTTTTTGTGGCCATGAAGGATTTGTGCTCTTGCTGCACAGCAACTGAGAGGTCGGGTACAGGTGACCCCTGCTGGAGCCCAATAGTAACTCACCTTTTGCCGTTGCTGCCCGCAGCAGTGCATCTCTGTCCCAGTAATTGAGTTCACAGGCAATTATCGGTCAGGGTGGGGGGTGGCCGGGTTCAGGCTTAGGAGTGAGAGTGCAATGGACACTTTCTATTGAAAATTGTGGTGATAATTTAGGGGTATCCAGCAGGGATAGTAGAGTACGTTCCAAAACATCTTCCATGGAGCCATAGATATTTCCCTCCAGAATGCCTATTATGTACAGGTTATTATGCCTTGAGCGAGACTCCAAGTCATCATTCTTCTTGCTGATGGACTACACCTGTCTTGAGAGCGTGGTAACTTCCGCTCTGAGCGCAATTACCTCATCCTCGGTTGTGCCAATTCTGGTCTCCACCTCTGAAATGCGGACATCAATTTTCTTCATACAGGACGTCCCACTCATGTCATCTAGTTTGGTGTGTATAGCCGTGAACCCCTCTTGCATATATTCCATCATGTATTGGAGTTTGCTGGGTTCATCCGGCATCGGGAGTGCCCCTGCGGCACCATCCACCCCCTCTGCAGCCTTGGGTGTAGCCTTGGCATACATATTCATCAAGCTCTATTTCTTCCCCGATCCCTTATCATGTTGGTGCAACACAGAGTCAGAACAAGGTAGCAAGGGTTTTGTTGTAGAGCAGTAGAGAGGAATTTAGACTTGGGACTAGGTATAGTGGGGAATCACCACATGAAAGCACTAGAGTGGAAGGTATGAGTGCCAGGGTCACTCCATAATTACAGCAGTCCTACACTCCAACATGTTGTGCAGTGTGCAAGGGCACTGTAGTATATATAGCTTAGTGTTAGGAATGACACCATGCCCAATGGGCAAAATGGGGGATGCAGCGCCACGGGCGGATGATATCAACTCCGGGGAGTCAGCAAGTCCCAGGGTGCGCCTACAGTCCGCAGCAGAAGAGCGGTAGAGTAGGGGGGTTCCTCTCCCCAGTGCAGTACCAAAATTGGGTGGGGGGGTCGTCTGTGGGGCAGCAGTCATGCATTAATGTGGAGGGATACGGGCGTCGGACAAGTAGACGCCAGACACAGCAGTTCCGGCAGATGGCGCTATATTGCGGAGGAAATGCAGTCCCTCATAACACGATAGTGATAGGCCTGTAATTGGTAGGTGTATCCGTACACAGGCCAGGCTTTTTTAATAGGGGTGTGATCTAGGTATTCATAATACAAGGAGGAACTTGGAACATAGCTTTCTCTGAATGAGGCATTGATACATTTGAACAACTTGTCAATCAGCAAAGGAGAGAATGCTTTTATGACTATTCCAGGGCACACTTCCCCTTAGCACATTTTTGGTTTTAGGTTGTTAATAAGTACTGCGAGATCTGATTCTGAAATAGGCTCGAAATCAAACTGATTTTGTGGTATCAGATGTGTGTATGTTGCAGGGGCTACGCTGCCTGCCGTTGGGCTGTCTTTTTGTTTAATTTGATATCACATTTTATGTGCTTATGTTTTACGCACATTGCTTCCTGCATCGAGGTACACCAAGCAACATCCTTATTAATCATGTCTGATCTAATTGGTCCTGGATTTTCGAGTTCCTTCAGAATCTTAAAAAGTTCCTTGGACACAGATTGGGCTTTATCTATCCTTGAGTCAAAGGTGTGTTTGTTGCCAGTATAACTGCTTCATTACACTTTTTTGCTGCTGCTAAGTAAGCCTCCGTGGGACACTCATCATACGTGGATTTCTATAGGTATAGACACTTGATTTTAGCGGTCTTCAGGATTTGCAGGTCAGTGTTAAACCAAGCATTCCCATGTCTTTCTACCACCTGCTTACTTCTCAGCGGTGCAAGAGTATTAGTGACTTTCTCGAATGTTTGCTGATAGGCACAAACATGTCATCCACCCGATCAAGTTCTTTCACTTTCTCTACCAATGGTCTGAACCAAGGTTCCATTGCCTCAGGAATACGTTTTTTCAGGTTCCTAGATATTATTATAACTTTCTTTAGCAACCTTCCTTTTAAGGGCCCCTCACACAGTATAGTGAAGTGTACGAAGAAAGTATCAGACCAAGGACACGGGTGAGTTATAGGATCTGTAAAATCAGTGTTGTATGTGGCAACCAAATCTAGGGTATTCCTTTTAACGTGCGTGGACGTTTTAATGTTTTGAGC
Source organism: Ambystoma mexicanum (assembly GCF_040938575.1). NCBI lineage: Eukaryota > Metazoa > Chordata > Amphibia > Caudata > Ambystomatidae > Ambystoma > Ambystoma mexicanum. The sequence goes on along the minus strand of NC_090929.1, from coordinate 586,302,331 downwards.
AAAACCAAGATCGCCCAGCCTACTCTTGAAGCCAGGGAAAGACCCACAGGTGTGCAACTCCTATCGTCCAATAGCACTTGTCAATGTCAATGCAAACATTTATAGCAAGGTTCTTGCTTCCAGATTGGGGGAAGTACTTCCATTGTTGCTTAATCAGGATCAAACTGGTTTCATCATAGACAGAGGGACTCATGACAATATCAGAAGAGTGGTGACTCTTATAGCATTGGCTCCTCAGAACCCTGACAGGTTTGTGGCATTATCATTAGGCGCGTACAAGGCTTTTGATAGCATTCATTGGGAATATATGGAAGCCTTATTAAAGGCATATGGGTTTGGCCCTAACATCACTAGATACATTATTGCTAATTTCAGGATCCCCGAATGAAAGTTAGAGTGAATGGCCAATGGACCACCAACCTCCCCCGATACTCTTGGGTAGTGGAACCAGGCAGGGTTGCCCATTATCACATCTGGTTTTTGCCCTCGCAAAGGAACCACTAGCCCAACCAATTCATTTTTAACACTACTATTCAAGGTTTCACACAAGGTAATACCATCCATAATGTAGCGCTATATGAGGACGACTTATTATGTTGCCTTACTTTTATCCCTGCCAGATTTGCTAACAACATTGAGTAGCTTTAGTGACACTTCAGGCTTCCAGATTAACAACAAGAAATGTATTGGGATAAACATTACAGCATCTCCCAAAACTCTAGAGGCCTTGACACAAAGGTTTCCATTTGAATGGGCAGAGCAAGACATACCATGCGTAGAGGCTAGAATTACACTGAAATACAAAGACCCGATGAAAGGTAATATTCCTATGTTATTAAAAGACACTAAGGAAAAATTTAAGCATTCGGACCTACAGGAGATCTCTTGGCTAGGTCGAATACATAAAGATGACCATGCTCCCAAAATTGCTTTATGTGTTCCAGGCTCTACCAATTCAGATTCCGGCAAGGGACTTGTTTGAACTCCAAAGGGCGATAGGGAAGTTTATATGAACACAAAATCCCCCCAGGAAAAGCTGAAAGTCATTTAAGGGATGTTGCTTCAATTTCAAACAGTATGATCATGCTGGTTTGCATTACAAACTGGTTAGTGTTGGATTGGAACCCTATCCAAATACCAGTCAGGCCTAATTTGTTCCTCTGAGGCGTGTTATTTCCTTCCCTCTGTGTGCAAGCATGGGTAATCTATGTCCTCTTGCAGACACTGTTTGCCATGAGCAGGAATGAGCATTGGTGGTATGGTTGCAGTGCACTGGGCAGGTCGATGAAGAGAACATACATGTGCCCATTCGGTCCTGTGTGTGGTGAGCCAGACACTCTTCTGCTCCCTTGGCAGTGTTAGCACCATCTGCTACTTGAAATTACATTTTAAATAAAAGATTTCTTCCCATGATTGATTTTGATTGAGTAGTAAACTCTCATCCCACTCATCATAAGAAGCACCTGCATACTGTTGCATTTATTTTTACAAATAAATACACGTTCGTAAACTAGCAATGTGCGGGTAAGAAGACAGACATGTTTTATGTAAATGAACCTGTATTTAATCTAAATAGTTTGCAGGGTGCTCTTGGAAACCTGGTTATTTATCGTTCTCCAGTGGTGAAGCCATGCATAACCTTTAGGTCTTTTCATCAAGCCTGAACTGATATGGTCCCTCCTGTAATTTTTCCATTCAAGGGCATGAGCACTGTCTGAGGCTGTGCAAGATACCCCTACGTGGAACAGTTCTTGTATGGGCCACTTTGCTTCGAGCTTGCACGAAACACATTTTCCACGTCTCCAGCAGCTCTTATCTGTGGCTGTGTATCCAATCCTCTTCTTGCTGCATCCTCTACTGGATATCAGCAATCCAATTCCTCACTTACAGGTGAATTATGAGTAAATTGTAAATCACTAGCAGATGTACAATTTTATAATTGTCAATAAGCCATTACTGTAAAATGATATATTTTATGTAAACAATTTGTCTTTCTGTTTTGTCTTCCCACCCTTATTATCCCTCCCCGTGCCAATCCTTTAGGTCCTCCTTTTCTTTACTTTCTTATTGGGTATTTCTGTCAGTTGCTGCTGATTCTTATTGCATTATGTAACAATTCTAACATTAAGCATGCTATATATTGTTTGATACATGTTACTGGTATGTTGACCATTATATGTTTAACAAAAATTATCTATAAACAGCCCAGCCTTGACTAGGACCGCGGAACGTACCGTCGAAACACGTGTTGGAAAATTGAGCATGTGTTAAGTTGCATCTAGACAATTAAAGACACAATATGATCTATCAAGAAAGCACTCCTATTGAACTTAATAATATTTATTGGATTTATAACCACGTCTAACTTACTACCAAGAATTTTGTGAACTAGCGCCATTCAGAGGTGCCATTGTGTTACATGTGTTTATCATAAGGTATGGGGATACCTGTAGGGACCGACTAAGAGCAGCAGTCCACCCCACACAAGAAACACTTATTAGGCGCATCGTAACTCAGCATCCCCTGTTTTTCAATACTCCAATTCCTCATCCCTTCGGCTTCATCCCAGATTACTAGCATTTTCTTCCCTCTGCTTATAAAGTCCCCTCCTATTACCCCTCACAGTCATTAGATGGCTGCCTATAGACTACTGGTGGGAAACAGGGGAGTGTTTTCACTTCTTATCCATAACCTTCCCTACCAGAAGTAAATATGAGGCTGCCTGAAGATTATGGGTGAGATAAACAGTGGGAAATACACAAAGTAAACACACAAAGTCAACATGACTCATGCAGGATCTTTTTGCTTTCTCACTTAAATGGAATTCTGAGACTGATGAGCAGTCCTGGTTGTTGGGGGTGGCGGTGCCAGTATATTCCCTTATTTCTTTGCTGACTTAAAAAAAAGACAAAGAAAACACTCTTGACCATATATTATCCCTGTTCATCTATAGAAGTGTACAAGTCATTTTCAGATATCTCTCTCTGTGGCAGTGAGTAGGATTTCTGTTGCCACGATGCCATTGAAGCCTTGACTACCCCTCTGGAATGGAAGCTAGGTGGCTAGATATTAAACCATGTTCTACCTGTGCTGTATGTCGCAAATTATTGCAGTGTCATCGTACATTTTTTCCATCTGTTCCTCCTTCAGCTCTTTAGGTTCTTTTAGTCTGAAATAATAAAACACAGCACTTTTTAATCTCCATTGCAATTACCTTGTATAATTAAATTGACTACTCATTCACATTTTTAGCAATTGAAGATACAGAAATTCAAATGTAACTCTACAAACAGATAATACAAGGAGACCATTTTTACAAACGGGTTTCTTCCGGGAAAAGCAATAGGTACCTCCTTGCTGAAATTGATTGACACGTATAGACATTGGGCTTCATTTCACGGTAGGCGGTGAACCATGGCGCAATTAGCGCCATGGTTCATGCCGGTAAAATACCAGCACCACCTTGGTGCAAAGGGGAATTACCGCCCCATTCCAAGGTTGGAGGGGCGGTAATTCCCCCTTCCACCATTGCCCTTCCCCATTCCCATTTTTGCCCCATAGGGCATAATGGGAATGGGGAAGGCGCCAATTACGGCACCGCAAATTGCGGTACCGTAATTAGCTCCCTGGGCCCCTTTGCGGGTTGGTTTTTAACGCCTGCAAAAATCCCCAACCCGCAAAGGGACCTCGTAGTAAGGCGGTAAGGATTTACCGGTACCGGTAAAATACCGGTACCGGTAAACCCTTACCGCCTACCGTGTAATGAGGCCCATTGATGAATGTTTTCTATAGTCACAAGACATAAGCTAAAGTACCTCCTACCAAAAGTTATAAGGATACTTAAGTCACCGAGGAGTTAGGCTGAGTTCCTTCAAGGTCATGGGACTTCGAGGTGTTTTGAAATATCCTTTCGAAGTGTGATAGGCGTCATTTTATTGCTTATAATACATGACCAGAGAGTGTCATCCTCTTTAATACCTGCCCTCCTACTTATTTTAATCTATGGGAGCTTCACGTTTTTGATGCATGCAGGCATCGAAGAACCGTCTGGTTGAAATAAAAAACGAATATACAGCATCTAATATGTGATAGGGTTCAGTTTAAACAGCGTAATGAAATGCATCTAAAACGTTCTTCTTTTAAATATGTAATAAGGTGCAGATAGATTCTTGCTTCAATGTTTTGATCTCCAACAGTGCATTAAATTAACATATTAACATAAACAGTTCATTATCTGTTAAATGCTGCAAAACTATTTTACAAGAAAGGGATTTGAAAAGATTGTGGAATCCTGCTCTTTCCCGGCTCAAACAGCAGGCATTGTGATGTCACAACTGTAGTGTATTAACCGATTACAGTGTAGTAGTGATGTCATTTTCTTACTGCTGATTAGCAGTGATGTCACAACTAGCCTTTAACATATGGGATAAAGTACCACTACCATACGTAATAAGGATATTGCAAGTCACTTAGGAGTTCCGTGACCGAATAGAGGAACGAAGCAGAGTATGAGTTTCTTTATAAGATCACAGATCAAGCCACCTTGCTTGCAATATTCTTTTTGCCTATGGTAAGGGGTATTTTATTACTTATAACACATGACCACACAATATCCTCCCGTTTAATACCTGGCCTCTTCCTTAATCTAATTTAAGAGATCTTCCATTTGCTGATCCATGTAATAAATGTAGAATTTGTTTGAATTTAAAAACGCTAGTATGCAGCTTTGAATGTGTTGCAAAAATATAGTTTAAACATTTTAATAAAATGCATTGGAAAAACGTTTTCATAATGTACTAGATAAGTAATAACATGCAGCTTCTTGTTCACATGTGTTAAACTTGAACTGTGCGCAGATTCAATATTCTACCATAAACAGTTTATTGGCAAAGGACAGAAAACTCTTTAACAAGCACGGAATTTGGAAATACTGTAATGGCTTTAATTAAGTGCTGCAGTGACAGCTAGAATTCTGACGTATGCTGTCTCAAGCAGCAGACATTGTTACGTCACAACTGAAGCATAATAACTGATTACAGAAAAGTTATTTCATTTTCTTATTCTCATTTGTGAAGTCACAAATAGCCTGTAATAAGAAAATGATTCCCAGGCTTTCATATGGATATTGTGGGCTGCCATGTATTATAACAACATTATTTAAAAGCTTTTATATGGCTATTGTATTTGTAAACATTTTGTGTTACAGCAAGTAAAAAACATGCATTTTAATTAGGACTCAATCCCAATCATTTGCAGTGCAAAAATATATTCTACTATTTTTATGTTTGAAATTTAAACTATTCAATTAATGGTAAATAGTCCAATAATAGAAACATCGAACATTATTTTTCACCAATCCCTACTCCATGCCAGCCCATCTAAACCCATCACTCAATTTCATTAATTGGCCATTTCTACCAGTTAGCTACATGTCAACAAAACTAGCACATTTAGCTTCAGGTGGCCCTGTGTTATATGGTATCTGACAGAACATGTAGGTGTGCCCCTATTTACAACCTTAGATATTAGAGCTTATTGTCATACTAATTACACAAAGATGTATCTAAGGTTGGCACAAATTGAATAAATAACACAACTCCTTGTAGACAAAAACATATAATTTTTTTCCAAAGCCAAAAAAGATTAGGCCAATCCCCACACAGCAGATTACAATCCTGTGATTTCTGGACCCACAGTTTCCAAAGTGGGATTAGCAAAAAATCCAACAGTGTCCAGGGTTTAGACCCTTCCTTAGGTTATGCTGAGACCCCTAATAGACCAAGCATGTAATGGTCGATCAAGAGACAAAACAACAGAGCTGGGGAAAGGGGGCTTAACAAAACTACATGAGTTGGTTTGTAACAGGTAGTTAGGACATAAAAAACATATTCCTTATTTTAGCAAGATATGGCGGAACCACTAAGGAGAATTTATTTATTTATTTATTGGATATTTATAAGGCGCCTATACAACAAAACAGTGGTTCAAAGGGCCAAAGGGCTGAAGGGAAGGGAACAAGGGAGCAAATCAACAATGAAATCGACAATGAATAAATAGAAGCGGATAGCGGTCTTACTAGGTCTTGAGACTTTCAGAGCATGCAATGCTAGAAATGAGCAAGAGTGAGTATGAGGTCAGAAGACAGAGTATTGCAGGCCAAAGCAAGAACAAAACAGGTAACAGAAGAACACAGAGAAACACAGCAACCAGGCAGAGAGGGAAAAAACACAAGACAAGGGGAAAAAATGAAAGCCATTTTCTGATACATTACAGTGGTAAAATCCAACACACACAAAGGGGTGTGTTCCCATTGGACATGATTTAAAAAGGAAGTCACAGTAAATTCAGCATTAACAAGTGCAGGAGACTCAATCACATTATTTGAAGTATGCATAAAATGTGCTAAAGGCTAGATGAGATAGACCATCATACACATTTTTTTTATTTGAAATGTATCAATGAATAAAATGAGAAACCAAAAATCATGAATGTATACAAATTCAATAAAAATACAATAAATAAACCTACGTACAAATAAACAGATAAATAAAGGGTGTACATACGGAAACAAAAATGTAATAAAAAACAAAACTAAATGTATTCCTAATGGGATATTCAAAGAAAATGCGTCAATGGAACATAGTACCTGACTGTCCCTAACTTCAGTTGTTAATACATTCACAGTGGTCTGAATCACGTTTGTGAACACATAGTGCCACAATGGGCAATATTCAAAATCCAGTAGAATACATTTATATTTTTGTTTCCGTATGTACACCCTTTATTTGTACATGAGTTTATTGTATTTTTATACATTCATGATTTTTGGTTTCTCATGTTATTCATTGATACATTTTAAATACATTATGTTTTTGCTCTTTGCCATTCATTAATTGTTTGACGGTCTATCTTATCTAGCTTGTAACACATTAAATTCATACTTCAAATAATGTGATTGAGTCTCATGTTCTTGTTAATGCTGAATTTACTATGACTTCCTTTAGATGTGATTTATGTTGGCTGATTTGAGTTTGTGATTGCCAGTGACTCTGAGGAGGACCTGCGTGTCGTCAGCAAAGTTAGTATATGGGATGTTGAGGCTGTCCAGATGGTCAAAGAGGGGTTTGGTGTACATGCTGTTCAGGGTTGGTGAGAGACAAGATCCTTGTGGGACACCATAGGAAATGGGTATGGGGTCAGCTGCTTCCGCCCCCACGAAGACCCTGGAAGATCATCCAGTCACGAAGGACTTGATCCAGTTGGCCGCTTCGGGGGAGATATTGAATGTGGAAGTGAGGTGGTGGCAGAGGATTGTGTGGTCAACGAGATCAAAGACTGCCGAGAGGTCTAGTAGAAGGAGGATGGTGAGCTCCCCGGCATCACGGATGTGATCAATCTAAATCTTTAGGTCGAGGAGGGCTGATTCTGTGCTTTGTTTAGGTCTGAACCCTGATTGGCGGGTGCCCAGTAAGTTATGGGCTTCAAGGTGGTTTTTGAGTGTGAGTAGGTGGTATGGTCTAGAATTTTCAGGAGGCAGGGCACCGTAATGATAGGGCAGTAGTTGGTGGGGATGCTGGGTTTGAGGGAGGGTTTCTTCAGGAGTGGCGTGACCCAGGCTTCTTTGATACAGCTGGGTACTGTGTTGGGGTCAAAGGAGGCGTTAATGAAGTTGGCAATAGTGGGAGCCAGAGGATCAGCAAACATCTTGACAAGATGGGCAGGGCCGATGTTGCCTGAACAGTTGGAAGCTTTCAGGCGCTGCATGGTGGTGAGCACCTCTGTTGGGGATACATGGGAGAAGTGAAACAGGGAGGAAGTGGGCATGTAGGGGGTGATGGCCTCAAGGGGGTCTGACAAAGAGGAGGGGAGGAGGGATTATTTGAGTATTGTTTTGTCTCTGAGGTTGTGGGTTTTAGTGACTAGGGCTGACTGTATGAGGGAGCACCAAACTGTGTTCTTTGGGAAGCTGTCAGTGGGGGGGGGGGGGGCTGAAGTTTCGAGTTGCTTGAGGATTTTAAAGAGCTCTCTTGTGTGGGGCTCGCTTTGGTAATTCTTACGTTGTAGATGCTGGCTTTAGTGGTAAGGATGGCTGTTTTGTATGCACCAGCAGAGCGGATGAAGGCTACCTTGTTGGTAGGGGTAGAGTTTTTTTCTCCAAAGATGTTCATGGGTGCATTTCAATTTACAGAGGAAATTAGCTCTTTGGTGAACCAGCTCTGGTAATAATCTTTTTTGCGAGTTATAGTTTTGAAGGGGGGATGCTGGTCTAGAGTGCTGAAGAGTGCTGGGTTATAGGCAGTGAGAATGGCTTCGGGGTTGGTGCTGTCGGGCCATTTCTTGAGGGAGGCCAGGATGGTGGGTTCCATTAGTTCCTTGGTGAGTTTACGTGTGTTTCTGGCAGTGATAGGTGGGAGGACACACATTTTGTGAGCCGTGGTGGAGGCAGTGGCCATGGTGAAGCAGATCAGTCAATGGTCTGTCCAGGGTACAGGGTCAATGGAACTGACTTGGACGGGTGTGTTGATAAATAGTATGCAGTCAAGGATCCGTCCATTTAAGTCAATTTCCATTACTCCTGTTCTCGGCAAACTCCTGGAAAAGTTGGCCATCTCTCAGCATAACCTTCATTCCAATTCTGTTGGCTGTCTCCATGACCACCAGTCTGGCTTCAGAGCTGCCAGAAGCACAGAAACTGCTCTCCTGAACATCCGTGAAGATCTGCTCTCCAACATTGACTCTAACATTCCCTCTGTCCTCATCCTCCTCGATCTCTCTTCTGCCTTTGACACGGTCAACCATACCATCCTGCTCAACTGTCTCTGTGAAAACCTGGGTACCACTGATCAGGCTCTGGCCTGGCTCACCTCTTTCCTCTAAGATCGACCCTCCCAGGTCCAACTTGGGTCCTTCCTTTCATCTATCTTCCTCTCTACCTGTGGTGTTCCACAGGAGTCTAACCTCTCGCCCTGGCTTTTCAACCAATACCTGGCAACTCTCACCCACTGCATTGTCACTTTCTGCTCACATTTCCAGTGCTACGCTGACGACACTCAACTCATTTTCAGGCTGCCCTCTGCCACCTCCTCTCCCTCTCTCATCTCTGATTGCCTAACTGCCATTCAAGATTGGTGTGCTGCCAATGATCTTTGTCTGAATGCCAGCAAGACAGAGATCCTCCTCATCGGCACACCTTCACCATCCTTTCCCCTCACTCTCTGGCCAGCTTACCTTGGCCCTCCTCCTACCCCCACCTGCGAGGCTAAGAACCTCAGGGTCATCTTTGACTCCAGCCTTTCCTTCTCCGCCCACATCTCTGAGGTCTCTAAAAAGTCACATTTCCTACTGCTCCTCAGAGGTACTCTGCCTTTCCTCTCCTTCCCCCAGAAGCTCATGGAATCACACACTCTGGTTCTCTCTAGCTTGGACTATTGTAACAGCCTCTTTCTAAATCTACCTGCCTCTACTCTCCGCCCTCTGCAACGAATCCAGAACAGGACTGCAGGACTTGTCCTTGGCCTCAAGCCCTGGGATCGTATCTCTCCAGCTCTGAAATCTCTCCATTGGCTCACAGTGGATGCAAGGATTACATTCAAAACCCTCTGCATTGTCCACAAGGCTTTCTGGGGCCTGGGTCCAAAATACCTTCAGCAATCCCTCCTCAAATACCTCCCCTCTCGAGCTCTTCGCTCCTGTACCTCCAACTCCCTCAGGGTTAGTCGTTTTTCAAAGAAACGAGCTGGGGCGGGGGCGTAGGAGACCGTTAAAATCTGGGGGGGGGGACAGGGAACATCTTGGGGACTTTTCTTTATTTATTGTGTTTTAGTCAAAGAACTCAACGTTTCACAAAATTAGAATTAAAATAGCAGTACGTATTAAATTACAAATAGCACTGTATAAAACAAGAGAAAAGAAAAACAGAAGAAAATTAAAGGATGCAGCAGCAAAGAGCATGTCGTTGTATGTTGCATTTCTGGATTTTTCATCGGACTATGAGCTCATGGTAAGAGAGAGGAAATAACAATTACTTCCAGTAGGCCACAGCTAGGATGCCAGCTCGTTAACAAATAAAGGAGTTGAAGCCTTTTCTACCAATTGCAAGTTGCTACTTTATTGTGTGGGGCAAGGAGACATGTGTGTCTCTTGGAATGGAAAGATGGGGGTTTCAAAGAAAAATGAAATCTTGTTTGTACCTCTGAGTAAGCCTTGTTATGGGAGTAGAGGTACCAGGTGTGTGACGTTGCAGCTTTGACTGTCCTCCGGTGGGTGGTTGGGACCCGGGGATGCCTAGTAGGTGGGGTGTATGTGGACCCAGCCCTCTATGTGGCCTGCCCCTCTACCACCCCTGCGAGGCCCGGGCCAGCCTCTCACGATGAGTCTGGTCACTCTTATTCCATCTCATGCTGGCTTCAGAGCCTAGCCTTTCTTTGCCTTTGTTATTCTGAATGCAGAGCTGGACTCTGTTCCATTCTCGTTTAACATTTGCTGCAAAGCCTGACCTATTTGATTCTTTCACATGTTACTAGGACGGCAGAGCATGGGTCCTCTGCCCTGTTACATTATTCAAAGAGCCCCTCTGGCCTTTCTTTGCCTCTCCCTTGTCTCACTGCTTGCTTGCTTAATACATACTTCCTTGCTTGAACACTCAACATATTCTCCCTAACACAGCAAAGGCAGCTGCAGTCTGTCTTAACTTCTATTTGTTCTGTGTCTTGAATTAGCCTCTTATGGTTTTACCTGGCCATAAGAGGGCAAAAGCTAGCCAATATTGGAAGAACATGGGCATATTATGCCAGAGGCTGGCAACTCCCTTTCTAATGCCAACACAAGAGACACAACTCTTGCCTTTGTTTCTAATAGTAATTCAGTGGATGAAGAAACGCGAGAGCACACATATTGCTTATAAACAAAGGGGATGATGTCACACTTGGTTAAGACATTTTGATCACGCCAGGAGCTAATTTCCAGCTGCAATTAAGCGATTACCTTTTAGACTTCTGGCTTTAAATAACGTTAGTATCACCTGGAAAGCACAGAGGTTGCTCAACAGGGTTCCTGGAGCACGAGGGGTACCCTACTCGTGGGCATGGATGATTGGAGGGCATTTTTGCCCCGTTTTGGAGCCTGGCCCCTACAGCCATGATGGGGGAGAGGCCTATTACCTTTGGTTGTACGTACCCTTTGAGGGTGGGCAGAAATTGCCTCCTGCTTTAGCCCACTAACAGCTCTGCTTTGCAACTTTATCACACATACCTGTCAGGTGGCATGTAACTCAATGCTACTAATGTTATCAGCCTCCGAAGTCTGGAATCCTTTGCCACTTCAACTAGGGTACAGGCTTGCCACCTGAGACTTACCCATGTCTGAGTCAGCATCTGTCGCTCTGCGGGGAAGACACACACAGAAAGAGCAGGGCACAGTGCCCTTGTCGGTTTTTCACACTTCTTCCTCGGGGTGGGCACAATTCACTCTGCAGAGAAAGTGGCACATGCTGGACAACATTCTCCCACTTTGACAATGTCATCCAAAGAGCGAAATTGGCCATTTGAAATACCTGTGTCGATTTATTATTGCGCAATCCACACTGATGGGTTTCAGCACCTGCTTAACGCGAGATGGCGATTAAGGGCATTTGCCAATGCACTCAAGAAGCACAGGACACCCTCTTACCAGTGACATGCCATGCTCACTCATTCTGATCACGAATTGGCATTTATCTGGGGTCATGATAAATGTATTTATTTATTCATTACATATGTAGCATCATGCAAAACCCCCAAGCATCAAGGCGCGAAGTAAACTGCATGGAGTGGACAACGTCCATTGGTGCACATTTTTAGTTTTCCGCCACAAAATGGAAGATTTTAGCATAAAAGGCAGGTGAAATCACATTGCTTTTCCACTTTGGAATAGTGTAAATACCTCACTCTGCCTATTATCCCACCAGAATATTAAGCCAGGTGCTGAACACAGGTGTTACATATTCCTGTGAACAATCTGCATTTGGAGAATTAACTAACTGAGCTACCTTACAAATGATATCTCCTCTGAGGCTTTACCGTCTTAACCCCTTAACTGCCATGGGTATTTCCCCACAGTGCCAAGGCCTTTTTTGGTGATTTCCGTATGTCGCCATTCAATCCCTTGTAACTTCTTTGTAACATGAGATATCTCGGCCAAAGTTGGCCCCTTTTTTCCCACATGTAGGCGGTCATAACGCCTCCCAGGAATCCTAGTTTGCTGTAGGGGGTGAGAGAAAATAACCAAAAAGGAGAACATTTGTTTTTTTTCAGAAAATTCCAATAAAATGTTGTACAAAGAAGCCTGTGGTGTTTTCCTTGTAAGAGCTAGAAACAAATGGTTTGCTGTGCTGGATTCGCCATTTTCCAGGCTTTCAAGAGCAGATTGAGTGGAAACCAAAATAACATATTTTGATATGCTAATCAGCCGTTTTGTGAGAGGTAGGCGATTTTGGCGTTTTTTGTCCAATAGGACATGCGTGGACGGAATGGAAGAAAAGGGTAGGAAAGCTGAATGGGAAGCCAGAAAGGCATTGTCGATATTGGTGAGCTTTGCACTACTTAAGAGTTCTGATGCTAGGTTATTCTGTTCGTCCTGTATTCTTTTTAAACGTGGGGTGCAAACCCTCTGGAAAAAGTGCCTCCGTGATGTGGCACTGTGTAAACTAACAGGAAAAGGACCTTGGTCGTGAGGCCAGCGGCATGGGCTGCACACCCTAGGACCACAATTAAGTGGTATAATTCAGAAATCTCAAAAGTTTCAAAAAGTCCAATATTTCTCAAAAGTTTTTATTGTAACGTAATTTGAAAGTATATTCGTCTTCAATCAACTCAAATATTCTCTTATTACAGCAGATGTGTCACAAATTTGGCCTATGCATTTCGGGCTAAGTGCGCTTCTTCGGGGCCTGTGATCACCTATAAACATATGTTCATTGGTCGAATTATCAAAAGAGTGTGAGTATGTAGGGATTTCAAACCAGACATATAGATCATCCACAAAGTTACCCATCATGGTAAATTATGCATTAGTCATCATATTGGACAAACCAATGCCAGAAAGGCATACATTTCTGAAAACTAGACAATATTCCAAGTTTAGGAAGGGGTGATTTGCACAGGTCAGGCAACAACTATGTAGGGAAAGATTCCATAGTTTGGGGGGAAATCGGGAAAATGACTGAAAAAAATCCACAATTTCTGCACATTTTACTCTGGTAACCTACCGAAACATGCAGCCAACAACACATGGCCTACCTTCCCGCATTCCCACAGGTTTCCCAATGAAAACGGTACCTCACATGTGTGGGTGCACCTACATGGGTGCAAAGGGAAAAGCCTAAAACACTGGTAACCCCAAGTCTTTTTGCACAGCAGATTTTCAGGAATTTTGCTCATGTGGACAACCTACAGATTTGGGCCTAGGGTCTCGAAGCCACGAAGGAAAACAGGGAACCCCATGCATTTCCAAAAAGAAGACACCCTTGGGAATGCACAGAGGTCTGACTTGCGCAAATCGGGCCATAATTTATGACCCACAATCCCTGACAAAGTCTGAAATTGTGTGGAAAAAACACAATTTTCACTTTGTCTGGGATTGTGGGTAATACATTCTGGGGCGATTCAATCAAGTCAGACCTCTGTGGATTCCCACGGTGTCTTTTCGGAAATGCCTGGAGTACCCAGTTTTTCCTTTGTGGCTTCGACACCCTAGGCCCAAATCTGTAGGTTACCAGTGGTTTAGCCTTTTCCCTTTGCGCCCAGGTAGGTGCACCCACACATGTGAGGTACCGTTTACATCGTGACACCTGTGGGAACGTGGGAAGGTAGGACATGTGGTCTTGGCGGCGTGTTTCAGTGGGTGGCAAGAGGGAAATGTCTGAAAATTTTAGTTTTTTCCACCAAATTTTAGAGACATTTCCCTCTGCCCCTAGAATGGAGTATCCAGAGGGCCAGGCGAGAGATAGGGGGCGCCTGCTGCTTCGTGAAGCCTGGTTTCCGTTGTGTCCAGGAGGTCAAGTTTGTTATCGATTATGAGGTCATAAATATCAGGGGCATGGGCACAAATGGAGCATGCGTTAAGAGCACAGTCAAGGTGCTCTGTGCTGGTGAGGGTGATGGGGGCGGTGGTAGGAGTGAGTGAGCCGGAAAGAGCTTGGGCAGGGGAGGTGGCGGTGGGGGGACAGTGGTGGGCTTGGTGGTAGATGGGGTGCCTGAAGTCAGTCTGTGAGGTGGTGATTTGTTCCTGTCTGTACAGGGTTGGAGGTGTTTGAGATTAGAATGGTTGGGGGGCTCAGCCAATCCGGTGCAAAGTCTGTGTAAACGTACTATTCCCAGGCAGGGTGCCATGTGCAGGTTGGCAAGGTGGGAACTCAAGGCTGCAGAGGGAGAACTTCTAAGCGCAGTATTAGGGAGGTGCAGAGGCACTACTGATGGAAGGGGGTGGGCTTGGGTATTCTGGCAGGGGCTGCAGGGGGCACCCTAGGCACTGTGGAAGGTGTTGACGTTGTCGTGCGATAGGCATGGTTGCCTGTGTAGCCTGATATACAAGTGGACATGGGTGATGTTATCCGGTACTTGAGCATAGTCTTTTGGTTTCTGTCATGTGTCAGTGAGCCGATCAAGCCTATGGTAGGAAGGGGGATGGAGATGGGGGCGCTATAAGGCTGGGAGAGATTGTCTTGCAAGGCAGGGCATGAGGCCGAGAAAGGATGGTGGAGGCAAGAATAACTTTGCTGGCAGTCAAGTTCTCAGAATAAAGGCGATTCAGGTAGGAGTAGGGATGGTGGGCATGAGGAGTATTCTTGACGGCATAATGGTCCTCATCACGAGTTGGCCCACATCATAGTGTTACCACCGCATTTAAGGGTTACCGCCAAACTTGTGATGAGGCCCAATGTCTAGTATTAGCATTAGTGCTAGACCAGGGGGCAGAAGGCATCAGTTTGCAAGCATCAGCGGCATAAAACACATTTGCGCCAGGAATGGGGGCTGGAAACATAGCTTTGCAGGTATTTATTTATTTTATTTATTGGTCATTTGTTAGGTGCTTATACAATTAGCAAAACTGTTTCAAAGCACCCACAGGGCAACAGGGTGGGGACAGGGGAAGGTAGACAATGAATTACAACAGAGATAAAGAATTGAATTAATAGTACAAACAAATAATGAGAATAACAGGGAGGGGAGACAAACCTACTATGCCTTGTGAGTGTTCAGAACGTGCAAGTGCAGAGGGGAGGGCGGTAAGGGATAGGTGCTGTGGTGCTCATGGAGAAGTACATGAAGTATCATAGGCATGAAACTCATTTGCGCAAGGCATGGGGGCTGGAAACATGGCATTGCAAGCATCATGAGTGTTTTGTGAGTTGGCGTTAAATAAAGGGGCCGCGGACACAAGGTTATTGGCATCATGGAGAGCCAGTTTGTCCGGTAAGTTATTTATGATGCGTTGTGCAGCGATGTCTGTCCGGAGGGCCAAGTCGGTATTGGTAGCGTGGGCAGCGTGTTTAGCAAGATGGAAGGCAGCAAACAGAGGAAGGCGACCCGTTTCCTCTGGAGGCAACAAACGTATAGATGAGGCGTTATGAGTAAGGGTGCTTGGGGCGGTTGGAGAGCAGAAGGAGTGAATGGAGTTTGGATTGCGCCTGTCCAGGTGGCTCGGCAAGGAAGGTGCAAGGAAGCATGACCGCAACCGTGAGGTACTCCCGGACACTGGGGGCAAGAATCTGATAGGTGGAGGCAGGGAGCATCTTGGAACGTGCTGATGGCTCAAGAAAGGAGATAGGCATTCATCGGGATGATGGTTCGGATGACGTGTGGCTGGGCAGGGACCATGATCATGGTGTAAATTTGTGCACTAGTGTGGGCTTTGTCCCTCCGGAGTAAGGGAGATATAGAGGACCAGAAGAGCCTCTTAGCTGGATGGCGCAATACATTTAAGGATGTGGAAGTAGGTGACATTGATAACTGCTGGATCGTCCTGGTTGTCAGAGTACTCCAGGTTGCATTCTTGATGGCATTGAGGGCATCCCGGGGCAGACAGGGAGAGACAGGGGTGTTAGACCCGGTCCTTTGTACAGGGCATGGCTTTGCCTCCAGGCGCAGCCTAGCCTCACAATTAGATGCAGCTAGCCGCCAATCAGGATGCAGCTTGTGGTCTAGTGATTCCTCAGTGCTTCTAGCCAGGGCAGCCAGGCTGGAAAATGTGGTGGCCATGTTATTAGTGGATTTCAGTCCATTTTTTGTAAATGCTGGAGGTGCTGGAGTCTGTGCCTCGATTTTAGATGGCACACCATGCTCGCACAGACTTCAAATGGGAGTAATGAATTGGTCTAATGGGAAAGCACTGGCTAATGCTCCAACCTACAAATGTTTCCCCCGATGTTCCCTGTTTGGTGACACTCTATTGGATAGTTCATGCCTCCTAAGAAACCTCTTTGCTTGAGGGGGTCTTGTTAGTCATTGCAGACTGCTGAGTCTGCTCACCGGATTTATTCCCGACATGTTTGTCGGCCGGGTCCTACAAAACTGCCTTCTCCTGTTTTCAGGTCTGTTGCTGTCTAGTCTATTCTCTAGCACAATTCAGGCAGTGCCTACAACCAAAGGGTTTCCACTCCTGATCTATTCTTGACAAACCTGGCTTTCTATAGACCAATTGAATAACTGGCCATGAAGATTACAAAGATGAAAATTGATTCTTGAAGAAAACAAATTAAATTTTTTTAAAGTCCAGATGGAGTCTCAAAATATGATAACTTCAATTGACGCTTGCCTGACTCCGCCCACCGGCGCCACTCCTCAGTCCCCATTGACGAGTCGACACTCTGCAACATTGCCTAATGACACCAGTATTATTAGGGGGCGGATGGTGGGACTATGAACTAAGATTAAGTTAGTCACTACGGTGAATAACTATTAATTACTCTTACGCCCCATGCCCTTTCCTCCATACTGTATGGGCGATTACAACTGAGTGTAGCCCTAGGGTGGAGAGGAGACGCTTCATAAGCAAACATGTTTCTCAAAACTACCTGACCGAAAGCCGCTTCTGATCTAGAGGCGACGTCCAGACAGTAGTAATTGCAAAAAGCAGAGGGGGTGGCCCAGGTGGCTGCCCTACTGATGACCTGCAACGGAACATGGCGTTGGAACGCAATAGCTGTGCTCTTGGCCCTGATAGCATGAGCATGCAAATTAGCCGGAACTGGCTTGTGCTGCCCCTCATAGGCCTCCTTGATAGCCATGACCATCCACCTAGAGATGGAGGCCTTAGAAGCCTGATACACTGGCCTTGCACCTCCGAAAGTGACAAAAAGGGCATCTGACTTGCAGAATCCTTGGTCCTGTCCAAGTAATACGGTTGTATATGAATTGTTCGTATTACAACTGTTCGAATGACAATTGACCTTTTCACAATTGTGAAGGTCAATTGGAACATATATGCGGGGGGAAACCCCCCGCAACCCCCCACCCAACCCAAACCCGCCCAAAACCCCATATATATATATATATATATATATGCGGTCAATTGTGAAAAGGTCAATTGTGACCCTTTAAATTCAGTCAATTGTTCATTCGAACAATTGTAAACGAACAATTTGGGTAATACCAGTAATACTTCAGAGCACGTCTGACATCGAGGCGATGCAACACTCTTTGAGGTTCATCCTTGGGATCGGAGAATAAAGTATGCAGAACGATCTCCTTGTTAAGGTGGAAGGCGGATGAGACCTTGTGTAGGAAGGCAGGGTGCGTCCGGTGGACCGCCTTGTTCTTGTGAAAAGTGGTGTAGGGCTCTGAGACCATGAGGACCTGGATCTCACTGACTCTGCGCACTGTGGTGAGGCCCACGAGCAGAGCTGTGTTGAGGGTTACCTACTTGATGTCAGAGGACGCCATTGGCACAAATGGTTTGTGGGCCAATGCGCCCAATACCACGTTGAGGTCCCAGGCTGGGTGAGGCCTCTTTATGGGTGGGTAGAGTCTGTGGAGGCCCGCCAGGTGCTGCTTGACCACTGGGTTAAGGAGGAAAATAGACCCTCCTCTGAATTTCTGTAAGCACCTATGGCTGCCAGGTAAGTGCGGCATGTGTAAACTTGCACTCCGGAGTGTGCGAGGTGTGCCAAAAAGGAGAGGACATCATCCAAAGAGTACTTGAGAGGGTCAATCTCCTTATAGCTGGCCCAATGACAGAATCTAGACCATTTGCTCTTGTATTGGCTCCTGGTAGCTTTTGCTTCTGGCACCCTGTATGATCTCCAGGTTAGCCTGCGATAGGTTCAAGTGTTTCAGAGTGACCTGTTCAGGAACCACGCTGCGAGGGATAGCTTGTTAGGAGCAGGGTGGAGGACCCTGCCCACCCCTGCTGTGTCAGGAGCAGAGCTGGGCCCAGAGGTAGGTGAATCAGAGGCCTGTCTGATAGGCTGAGCAACTCAGAGAACGTTGGTATCACCGGCCAGCAGGGAGCTATCAAAATGATGCTGAGGAGACATGATTTTTTTATCCTGCAGATCACCCCATGGACCAGGGGGGTGGGTGGAAAGGAGTACGCCCTCATGTAGTTCCACTGTTGTTGGAAGGCATCACCCATGGAGCTGGGGCCCTGCCCCTGCCAGGAGGCGCACTGCTGGCATTTCTTGTTGACGTGGGAGGCAAACAGATCCACTTGGGGGTGCCCCCATCTGCAGAAGACTTCATCCATTACCAGGTCGTTCAATTGCCACTCGTAATTGTCTGCCCCCAGTCTGTTGAGTCTGTCCACCTCCAGGCTGGCTTCCCCCGGGAGGTGGACAGCCATGAGGTAGATGTTGTTCTCCAGAGCCCACTTCCATATGCTGATCGCGAGTTTGCAAAGTGGAGGGGATCTGGTACCACTCTGCTGGTTCACATAGTACATGCTGGTGGAGTTGTCCATCTGGATAAGTTCTGTCTTGCCCTCTATGAGGGGGAGGAAGGCCTTGAGAGACAGCCATATGGCCTTCAACTCTAGCCAGTTGATGTGGGACTCCTGTTCCTGATAGGTCCAAACTCCATGGATGCTGTGGTTGTCCAGAGTGGCTCCCCAGCCCTCGAGGGAGGAGTCCGTCATGACAGTGACCTGAGGGAGAGGCTGCCGGAAGGGCTTGCCCAGCCATGGGTTGAAGTCTGCACACCACCAGAGGAGGTCCGGGTGGAGAGACGTGGGAATGTCCACAGGCTCCGATTGTGAGCCCTTCTCCTGATTCCAGGAAGCTGCGAAGTGCAGCTACAGCCTCCTCATCCTGAGTCTCGTGTGGGGGATGGCCAGAAGGACCGCTGCCATACTGCCCAGTTGGTGTTGGAACTACCAGGCTGAAGTCACAGTCCTGGAGAGGAAGTGAGTAGTAGCTCTCTTGATGGCCTTGATCTTGTCCTCTGAGGGAAACACCCTTTCGGAGACGGTGTCCCAGATGAGGCCCAGGAAGGTCAGCTTCTGCGTGGGTTGCAGCTGAGACTTCTTCAGATTGATAGTAAACCCCAGGTCTTGGAGTGTGTTCATAAGAGCGGAGGAGGTGTGAAGAACCGCCTCCTGAGATGAGGGCCCAATGAGCCAGTCATCGAGGTATGGGTAGATGTGGTGGTCCTGGGCCCTATGGAGAGCCGCCACTGCATTCATCAGTCTGGTGAATACCCTGGGGGATGGGTTGAGGCCGAAAGGTAGAACCTTGTACTGGAAATGGCAGCCCATGATCCTGAAGCGCAGAAAGGACTGTTGAGGCTGCCAAATTGGGACGTGTAGATAAGTGTCCTTCAGATCCAGGGAGCACATCCGGTCTCCCCTGTTCAGTGTCTCTGCAATGAGAGCTGGCATAACCATCTTGAATTTTTGTAGAGGTAGGGAGAGGTTGAGGGTGGAAAGGTCCAACACAACTCTCAGGCCAGCCTGGTTCTTCTTCTGTATGGCAAAAATCCTAGAATAGAAATCCAATCCTCTCTGGGAGGCTGGACTTCTTCCACTGCCTGGATGTCGATGAGCGACCGGACTTCCGACAACAGAGTTGCTGTCCCAATCTATGGGAGAGGAGCGGAGGACGGAGGAAAGGGAGGGACCGGTAGGCGGTACCCCGTGGTCCAGATCCAGGGGTCTGAAAAATGTTGCTGCCAAAATTGCACGTGAGAGGCAAGCCTGCCCCCCACCGGAGACACGTGGACCTGAAGGGGTGTGTCATGCCTTTTTTCCCTGCTGCTGAGGAGGAGGGGGATTGAAAAGCCCCCTTGGCCCCTCCTTTTGTTGTTTCCTCCGATGCTGACTCGGGGAACGGTCAGGTTGCCTGGACCCCCGTTCCTGGAAGGCTCGGAACCCTCCAGGCACCTGCCCCTCGTCGGAGCGTGGGCTGGACTGGGTGTACGCCTTGGGCGTGGTCTTCGTAAGAATAGATAAAGACTTAGCAGTCTGTGAGCTGTTCTTCTTTTTATCTAATTCTTCATCCGTGGAGGAGTGAAAGCAGTCACTACCCTTGAATGGAAGGTCCAATATGCATTCCTGGACGTCCGGGTTGAACTTCATAGCCAAGAGCCAGGCCATCAATCTCATGTATGTGGCAATGCAGATGGCCCGGCCAGAGGTATCGATATGGGCCATAGAAGACTCCATAATGTCAGACACTACCAGCCTGGCATCTTCTAGTCCCACTTTGAAGCGAGCCTGGCTTTGGGGTGGGAGTTCCGGGAGGAAGTCCGCGATTTCCCGCCAGAGCCTTTGGTTAGCAACTGCCAGCATGGCATCGGCGTTGGCTTGACAGAGGTGCAGGAAGGCGGAGTACAGCTTTTTCTCGTACGCCCCCAAGATCTTCTCCTCCTTGCCTAGCAGTGCCCAGGACGAGGTGGCCATGGATGACTGAGGCTTAGAATAGAGTAACGCTGCAGCGATCACCGAGGAGTGCGGCTGAGGATGAGCCGAAAGCGAGAGTGTATCCCCCTCTAGCTGCCTGTACTTGGCGTCCAGGCGCTGATTGACAGGTTGGGCTGAGTGCGGCTTGAGCCACACCTTCTTGGCCAGGGCAACAACGTCCTTCTGCATCGGGATCCCCGTCTTGGAGGGGGGCCTTAGCATGAGGACTTCTGCTAGGACCCCCTCTTCGGGCTGCTCAACCTTGGGCTGGCAAAGCCCAGGTATTCTGCCAGGGCCACAAGGCATTAGTGGAAGGCCTTGGCTGACGATGGTGTGCCAGGGTCCTCCTCCTCGTCTGTGTCTGCCTGAGCGCTCGGAGGATCCATAACTGGTGGAGGGGGTACTGAGTGCCGTGGGCGGCGGTGTGGGAACCGGAGCCTGTGGAGCCGCCGGAACTGCAGGTGACGCGGGGCCTGGAGTGGGAGCCAGCAAATGAAGCATGGAAAGATCTGGGGCCTGAGGCACCAGAGCCATTCGAGGAATGACTAAAGGTACCGGTGGGGTGACCTGAGGGAGCATGTTCCTGATGGCATCAACGATATATCCCATCTGAAGTGTTCACATGAGCGCCAGAAACCTTTAGAAGAACCTGTCTTCGGAGGCTGAGGAGGTGGCAGGAGATATTGATGGAGTGGTCAGGGGCTGCTGGTGCCAGGGCACACTCTGTCTGGGATGCAGGGGGGAACCTGTCCTGGGCTTCTGATGGATATGCTGTAGGCCACGTACCTGGTTGACCACAGTCCCCCCTTGTGACTCGTTACTCAACCCGCTCTGCTAGAGGAGGCATTGGACGAGCGGCCATTTTGTCTGGCACGGTGGCCATTTTGTTGAGCTGCGTGCCACGTGCCGAAGCCGTGGTGCTTAGCTCACTGGAACCAGCCCTGTCCAAGACGCTTGGTGTTGGATCGTAAGGCTTATCCCGCACCTCAGGCCTAGGCCTGGAAGGCGTAGAGCCCTTGGCAGAACTGCCCCTAGTGCTGCGTGAAGGCACCCCCTCGGACATGATGCCGGTACTAGGGCATTGCCCCTTGGGAGTAACCCCGGTACAATAACCTTGCGGTCCCTCAGCAACAATACCGGGAAGATTCGGAGACCCCTTGGCCAAAAGGCCGGTAGCTGGACTAGCCCCGGTACGTGTGCTGGTAGTAGAGCCCGACAGGCCCCTCCCGGTCGGGCGCTTCTTTGGAAAAGAGTTGCCCTTGCGGGGTGCAATGTTGAAAAGGCCTTAGGCCTCCATCGAAGTTTGACAAAGTCCTTCATGTCCTTAAGAGGTGACGTCTGTAAGAGCTCTCTCCACCTAGCTAGCCTGTTCTTCAGTGCCCAAGGTGTCAAGGCGTCGCCCGCTGTGCAACCTTCCCAGCTGTGGTCTGGGCCAAGGCAGCAGAGGCAAAGGGAGTGGGGGTCTGATGTGGGGAAGAGCCCATTGCAGGCTGGACACCTGCTGAAGCCTGTCGAAGTCGACATGCGCCGGGGTGGAGCGTGGCGCCAGAGGACCATATATCTAGAATAAAAAGAAAAGACAAGATAGAAGAATATCCGGGGAAGAGCGCATAGTAGTACATGGCTGAAGCCAAACCCAGGAGCACTGGTGAAATCGGCCCGTTCCCATCAATGCGGAAAAGGGGACTGAGGAGTGGCGCCAGTGCGCGGAGTCAGGCGAGCGCATGCACAGAGAGCCGCGCCCCCACACGCCTTTAAATTTAATGGGGAAGAAGGTTTTTCTGGTGAAAAAGGTTCCGTCTCACGTCCCTCGCGAGGGAAGCCCATACAGTAGGAGGAAAGGGGACGGGACGTAAGAGTATAGTTTGCGTTCATAAGATGGTGAAGGTTATCAACCCGAAGTTCTGTCTGCATGTTCTATGGCACCAAAGGAGTGATCTCAAGAATTAAATGGGAAAGGAATTGATGTACGAGGGGAACGCAGATTATTTTTGGAATGTTCTAATCTGTCAAATTCGGATACTTGGTTAAATTAATTGGCTGATATTTTATCTCTGAAGAAAATGTGAACGCAAGAAGCAACCTAATAGATTAACCTCTTCCATTGGACATGAAGCATCATCCTCCCATTGCTCTTGTTTCTGTCACCTCCATGATGGAGGAAGCTAAATTAATATTGATCTCCTTGTTGATTTTGATAGAGAAAATGGTGAGGAAATATGAGAAGGATTCTAATTGCAAGTGACACACATTTTGCAAGTGTTGATAAACACTAAACCATCAGTAGTATCCAAATCTCAAGAGGTTTAAGCAGGTGTGAATGTGAGTCCTTTCACGCTAAATCAGGAAACGGGAAATACATGTACCCAGTATAGGGTCACCCCGAATATGTTAAATTACATCAATGGCAATTTGCAAAGTCAAGCATATCCTAAAGGTACCTATGAAAATATAGATCTATCCAATGCATTCCAAGCCTTATTTCAAGGCAGAATGATTCAAATATGGTGAATTCCAATACAGAGACAGAAAGATCTAACACCACTCTGCACCCTAAAATACAAATATATACTAATATACGAATGCACAATAATATAAAAAATAACTGCCATGCCAGGGTATTTCCCAAATTTAATAATAATACAGCTCAACGTCAACCAACACATTTTTCTAAACCAATTATCAAGCCTAGAATTTAAAAAAAGAAGCCTAAAGATTCGACCCATCACAAATAACTACATTGATGACTTGCAAGAGGAATTAAATTGTCTGGATGCTGTGGTGGCAATGTCATCTTTAAATGCATCTGCATTTATAGCTAAAATTGGTGATTCAGAGAAGCTCTCATTAATAAAATCCCTCTACAAGGAGGGGTACTACAGTCTAATCCCTTTTATGGCAATGATACATTTGATATGAGAGTTAATAATTATCTATTTAAGAACACAAATGATGAAATGTCTAAAAAGAACACACTTGTTTTAAGTGAATCTTCCATTAAAGGAAATTAAGCAATTTGTAACTAAAATAAAGTACAGGGAAATCACTTTTGTTCCACAATCTATATCCTTCAAGACATAATGATTAGGGCACATATTTTACAACTCATGCATACAATTCAAACTAAGAGTTCTTCCGTAGAGAGATGTTTTCCCTTCATTCATTTGTACTATCTAAATATGTGGTGACCGATTATGGTACTACTAGAAGGGAACACCTAATACACCTAATTGTTTCTGTGACTTTAGAATATAAAGAATATATAAATTGGTTAGATATATGCATCTCATCCTTTTGTGAATTTGAGGATGGTGATGTTCTTCTGCAAAAGTGGATACCACTATATATCATTCTAAGGGGATACGTTGACCACTATTGAAACATGAAGTGCACATCCAAATATGTTATGAAGCCGAAATAATTATAGTAAGTGTGAGACATGGAAAACAATATTTTTACATCAAGAGAACATATAGGTAAAGACTGAACATAATGTCAGAACAGGGAAATTGGTCATGGTTGATTTCCACATTTTAACATCAAGCAAAGTCAAACATTATGGATGTATAACTCACAATTGACTTTGATTTCCTGGAAAGCTGCTGGATTAGAAAGACATTTGCTATGGTTTGAGGATCACCCTCTTTTGTCATATCAGTCGACAATCTATTCATACATGAATTGAGATGACAACCGATTTTTATTGTACTGGTTTTAATGTCTTCTAGTGATAAAAGTGAAGTTGGATCCGGATAAAGAAGGTTTAGCATTACTGATTCTGCACATTTGAACAGAAATGTAAATGTTATTCTGTTCTCATTCTAATGTGTAAGTTGTAGAAGTCATGTTTCATGATCATGATCATTTACCTCTATCAGGCTGCAAGATTCATGTAGTTAATGTTTACTCAACACCAGGTAGAAGTTATGATTATTTATCGAAAACGTTATCTGAAGTCGTAGGTAACCTGAGGGTTGAATGTTTGGATCATGTGTTAATTATGATCGGTGGTTTCAATATTACAATCTTGAATGAGAGCAATGGTGAATATATTGTATTGCTACATGAATTATGGGTAATTGCAGATTCAGGTAGGTTAAATTATAGATCTAATGAACATGAGAAACCCTTACTGGATCTTGTTTATATGAACAGACTGCCTTATTTGAATGGATGATTTGCTGAAGATATTTCTTCTGAACACAAAATTAATTAAGCCAAATGGATGTTCAACTATTTTAAATGTTAGTCTATTTTATAGTTTCAATTAAGGATCTCCAGAAATACAAATCATTTCTAGAATACACTTAGCGATTGCAATCCTCCGGTATGTACATTTTAATTAACTATGCTTAAAGGAGAAGATAGGGTAGGATACATTTCAAATTAGAGCATAGTTAATGGTGTTAGAATAAATTGGACGCTGCATGCCTATCAAACTTTGGATGCTTGTGATTATATATTGATAATGTATGTTGTGGAAGATTTAAAAGTCAATGCTATTAATGTGTTTGCATCTTTCTTGAGTATAACAACATACATAACTGGTGTCAATATAAATCAGATAGTTTTGACTAGTTTTGAGAAGGATTATGATTCTATTTGGTTTGATGAAGAATTCATGTTTGAATGGCGAAATTGAAACATGTAAGCCTTACTACATATTAGGCTAGTGTTTCAGTACTATGAGTTAAAATTAAAGTAAATTGCAATAGGTATAAAGCTCAGAAATTCGATTTCGGTTGGATGTTATCATTGAGGGTCCAAGTCCAGTGGCGGCTCTTGTCCTTATTTCGAAAAAATAAACTGCTGAATAGGTGGGTAACTGTACGCAGAAATGAAAACATATATAGAATTGAAAAGTACTTTGGGTGGCGCTTTGCAGTATGATGCACACTTGAGGGAGCATTGTGAAAGTATACTGAGTGAATCTAACTTAAATATGGAGGTTTTGATTCTGAACCCAGAGAAAGTTAAACATGCACTTTATGATGGGGACTGGATAAATACAATAGACTCCTTCCACGGTTATCCATCTCTGAAGCATTTAGCCAATGAGTATAAAAAGAGGGGGGCTGGTGCCTCCTATCGGAATCTGTTTCCCAACTGCTTCTACAGATCAATACTAATGTGATTTCACTTGAACATGCTGTCAACAAAATAAATACTTTTAATGAGGGGAAGATAGCTATGACGGATGCAATGTGCAGATTTTGCAAGGTTAAAGGCAGTATAGAAACTGTAAAACACTTAGTATTGGTCTACAGAGCCTTGAATGTCCAAAGAATCGCTTATTTTGAGAAATTGTTTTTGTCAATTAACTGGAATGACAATGAAAATCTGTGGAAAAGGTGCCCAAGCAGCGACATTACATATGATGGGTTAGCTGTGGCTGCGTTTTTAAATTCCTTGCTCTTCAACACTTTATAAATGTACTTTCACATGTTTGCATTACAATTGGTACTCTTCCCTAATGACTCCTTATGACTTTTTGCTACTCGGAAATTGGCGGAATATGCCACCGAAATCCCCATAATTGTCTGCGTCCGCACTAAAGCCCTTTGCAAATTGGCATGAAGACTTGTAAATTAAAGAGTTGTGATGCTAACTTATTGAATGGGGGGAATTTTAATGTTTCATATGACCATTTTGTGTTTGTAGTAATGTATTAAACTGGCCATGAGAATGACGGAGCAAAGTGTTTTAAAAGAGATCTTTTCAAATGTTTGTTCTTCTTTGAATATTCTGTATAAAGGTTTTGTAGAGGTTTCTTTTAAAACCATACACAATACCAAAAATAGGTATAAAGCTCTAACTTGGAGGAACAAAGTTCTTATCAGCTCTAGGTCTTCACAAAGAAAAGGTCCAAAGGTGTTCTACAAATGTGTAATCCATGCTTCAACCTAGGAGATGCCTATTCATGCTTTCCAAATAAGTGAATATGTGTGGTTAATTGCTTGTCTGATGTTTATCAGTCTCAGTTCAAGTAATCCATTTTGATAAGTCTAGAATTCTACCATCTTTATCTTCTCCAAATAACTGGAGGGGGATTAACAGTGTAAAATGTTTAGGAAGTATCACCCTGACAACTATTGATGAATAACACTTTAGTTGCTTGCAGAAAAATATTTGTCACATGTATTCTGTGGGATTTAAATGACTGGGCTAAGGGTAAAGGAATGATCCTGTTGGAACAGGTTGAATTGAGGAAAAAAAGCATTCAACCATAGACAGGTGTTTAGCATGAAATATCTAGTGGAGAAATACTGTGAAATCCAACATGGGCAATTGTACACTGTATTTGTTGATTTTTCCAAAACATCTGATTTGTTGTATAGGTCTTGTTTATGGAATATGTAAAACATATGAAGCAGACCATCATCCCTAATGGATATTTGAATTGCAATCCACACAGATACATGGGTACTGGTGCAAATGGACTCTACTGGACATTTTACAAGGGATAACTATACACACAATGGGCTGAAGCAAGACTGTATTCTTGGTCCATTTTTATTTCACTCTATTTGGCAGATTTGCCTTTGGTATTTAAGACATTTATTTTTGCATGCTGATGATACCAGCATCATGGATCAGACTCCAAAAGGATTGCAAATAGCCTTACCTGTTTATGAGGAATATGAAAGAATAAATGATTTAAAGATACATGTTTGGACATCTAGGTAATGGCATGCTTGTGCCAGCATAGTTAATATAACTTCTCCTGGTATTTATCATCTACAAACTCTACATTGCTGTAACTTTGGAAAGAATATTTGTTTTGGGTGTATGTAGTGTGACACTAGCTAGTAAGTAGCAGTGTGCGATACAAGTGATTTGGAGTCAATAGAAGTCGGTGGAAGGGTAGGTTACATGGTATGCTGCGTAATCCATTCTAGAGGAGAGATATGTACCTAGGAATGGCAGGTCCTAAGTGACCCCTAGGTGTATGGTTTCGTTACTTTATAAACTGCAGGAACTTTGTAGCTGTCCTTATTGGGATCGGGATGGTGGTCCAGTAGGCTTGAGGGAAGCATGAGAAGGTCTGTTCCCTAGTTTGCTCTTTGCATGCCAATTTAGTCTCATGACCCGCATTGGTCTGGCTCCTGCAGGAGGGTGCCCCATCTGAGCCCACAGTGTTTATGGCTACATAGGCTTGTGTTTGGGCAGTAACAACCTTGTTTGTATAGCAGGCAGTTTCCAAGAGTATCCATGATGGAATTGACAGTCAGTGTAATTCTTTTTGGATTGGGGATACGTGTCTTATTTCTGGTAATGGGGTATGCAGCAGTGTGATGAACAGCACTATGGTTGGTTCAAGTGTGTAGCTGTGAGGCTGGTGAGCAAAGTGTTCCCTCCATATAGGTGCATGTTTAGCAGGGCCTGGACTTTGGTTCTGAAATTCTCAAGTGGGAGAAAATATGTAAACTTTTGGTTTGGGATTTTTTGTAAACATGTTGCCGGAAGCAGAGATTGTTGTCAATTATGTACTAAAGTGGTTTGACACATGGGAACAACCGAGGAGTGACTCTCATAAACTGTATGCCATTCCGCCACCCTTGAGTGGCCTTCTGTTTAGTTGCATAGGTTGGTAGGATGAATTCCATTTTGGTGGGATTGAGTTTAAGGTAGGTGCTTGTAATCGAGGCTTGGATGGCGGTTTGGCACTTCCTGAGGTGTGAAATGGTTTGAGTACGATACACTTTGAGGTATAACAGAGTATCATCAGCATACCGGTGAAGTGATTGGTTCCATATAGAACGTGAAGTTCACTGGGGAGAGTATTCATCCCTGTAGGACTCAGTAGATGTTATCACACTATCACGGTCTAAGGAGAAGTGATTCTGCTGAACATATTATATATGTGTTCTCAGTACATCATATACACATAACAGCTGGTATTTTCTGTATCTCAGCGGGCCAACCCTAACATCAGGTATAGCACCGCTTGTTGACAAGAGATAGAATAGGGGAGAGACTTTGTTCCTTTCCTACAAATACAGATAAAAATACAGTTACAAGTTTTTAGTGACAGAAAAAAAGTGGGCATTTTACATTAGATAATGCCCAGTTCTAGATTTTTATAGAACTATTTGTGCACAGCTGTGTATTTTTCTTTATTGTCCACTGCGGTGCCAGCTACTAGAAAAATCTACTAACTTGTACTGGTATAACACAACACACATATAAGGCACCTTATCTCTAAGGTCCTACTAAAAAATAACAAATAAACCACAGGAAGATCTGTAATAGACCTTGTACATGGATCAGGCCTAGCTAACTCAATACAGTCTATGCCAGGTCACTATATACATAGATCATAAAGGGCATGAGACCAGCTCATGCTATAAAAAGGTCGACTGGTTTCATAACCATAACTGTTCAGGTCATCTTCATTAGGCCGTAGAAGTGGTTCATATCAAAGGGGTTTTGACTCCCTAATGGGTAACTGCTTTATCCCATTGGTGTGTTTCTTACTCCTGCAGGAGGTAACAGAAAAACAAAGAAAGGGGTCACCATTGGGACCCTTGGTGTACTATGCCTAGTGCTTATTCCTATGCATATAGTGCCGAAAAATGTATATGTTGCTTCATAAGAATATAACAGGACTTCTAGGCTCGTTGGAATCTTTTGTGTTTCCAGTTTAGTGCCTGATGTCATGCAAAACAAAAAGGAGGGGAAGGAACGGGGTAAGGGGGTTGTGCCCCGGAGTTTTCATTGTCTATATATAATGACCCTTACACTGTATGTGTGCAGTGTTGCTAATCCTTATATCCCTCTCATGCATAAAGGGTATTGGATGTTCAGTGTGACAGTCATACAGTGTCCATGGGAATTAACGGGCATATGTTATGCTCCTATTGGATTAAAGGAAAACAAAACAAGATGCAACGTTTTTAACACCTTGTTGTCAAGTGGTGCTTCTGTAAATGATATGCGAAGGTTATTAGGGCTTACCGGCTAGTCAGTTTCAGTGACCACACTTGCTTGTATGTGATCCACTATGCACGCGTATATCGCAGGGAATCCGCCTAGTATATTGAGTGACAGAGAGGTGGCTCTAAAATGTTTCCTTCTGGGCGGAAAAACACAACGTATGCAAAAAAACGTGTGTTATAGCTATATCGCAGTTTCAAGAATGCTAATCATTCTTATTAGTCAATATTACTCGCTCACCGTAACTCCAAGTAGGTGTCAGGACCTGTCTGGGATGCTGCTGCCGGTGTCTTTTCAGCTCCAGTAGGTGTATGTGTTATGCGGCCGTCGCAATACAATTGAACCACGTCTAGGGCTGAATGCATCTCTATGGTCAGGGTGCCATATTAGCACTGACCACAAGGGTAGCCATCTTGAATGGGGATAAAGCATGATGTGTGCATGTGCAGCCCCCAACCTAGCGACAGCAAAGCATCCTACAGATGCTGAGGTGTATCATAATGCATTACGGTAGAGTTGATGACATTAAATGCAATAACTATAATTTAAGCAGTAATACGGAATTGCAATATCCAAGTGCGGTAATGTGCCTAAAGAGATGGTGACAGCTATTGCTAATAGCTCTAAGTGCATATTACTCTGGTTCCTGCATAATGCCTCCAAATATAATCAGAGGCAGACCAAAAAAAGAAAGGGGGGGCACGCACAACTGTGGCATAAATAGCCCTCTTCCGTGGGAGTGTGTTGTATGTATGTGCACCCATCAGTGCAAGAATAGCAAGCAATCTACAGTTGCAGAAGTCTAATGCATCTGTGAATACTCTCTTACAGGACCCTATGAGTTATCGGATCCTCCCAGATAATCCAACTAACCAGCACAAAAATCTAATTAATACCATCATTGAAAAAGCAGAGGTTGAAGGACATTTCAGTTTCTCACTCCATCACATCCTCGCATACAAGCCTTTTACGCTACTCCCAAAATACATAAAGGCATCAACCCGCCTCCTGGCAGACCGATAGTGTCTGGGATACAGTCCATTCTTGAAATTCTTTCACAGTTTATCAACTATTTCATCAATGAGGAAGTACCCAAAATGTGTGCCTATGTTAAGGACTCCTCAGCCATGCTTAATCTCCTGGATACAGTCCACATCAATCAAGAAACAGAATGGCTTGTCACCATGTACATTGAGTCTCTGTATACTAAAATACCCCAACCAGCCGCACTTTCCATGGTTAAACATCTCCTGGAATCGGGCATTGAATTACATAATACACCATCTGGGCTGATAATCCAACTGGCAGAAATAGCCCTGACAAGGAACTTTATCATATGTGAAGATACCTTTTATCAACAGATATCAGGGATGGCTATGGGCGCGACGTTCGCCCCTAGCCTGGCCAATTTATATGTCAATGCCTTCGAATGTGACGCCATCTATCCTGCCTCTAATCCATTTCTAGAAAAAAAATAACTATGGAATGGTATATAGGTGATGTCTTCATGATTTATACAGGCACAGAACAAGATCTTCAGGCATTCCACTCTTGGCTCAACCTACAAAATCCACATTTGAAATTCACATTGGAATTTGATTTTTAAAAAAAACTATTCACTTTCTGGACCTACACATCACTGTAGTTGAAGAAAAACTGTGCTTGAAAGTGTATAAAAAATCAACTGATAGGAATTCCTTGTTGACATATTCCAGCTACCATCCACAGGCACTAAAAGACAACCTGCCTTTTGGCCAATTTCATAGATACAGAAGACTATGTACCCAAACAGCCGACTATGAAGATCAAGGCAAAAAATTGATAAAACAACTAGCCAACAAAGGCTACCCGAAGAGGATCATTGATTCCACCTACAGGAGAGCTTGTAACATTCCAAGGAGTACAACTCTACAACAACATCGTAAACCATCTCAACATGACAACATCATGGCAGTTTTAAGTTACTCACCATGTGTATAAATTAAACAAGGAAATAAAGACAAACTATTAAAAACATTACGGGAAGAGAAAGAAAAACGCCCTGCAACTATCTGGCAAAACACTTCTCCAACAGGACATTCCCCATGTGGGGCCTGTTCCATGTGCCCACAAACTGAACGCACCAAAGAAATTGATCTTGGATTACGAACCCCCTGGATACAATGTCACCTTACCAACTGTAACACTTCAGGAGTCATATACCTGATAGTATGCCCATGCAATTTGAAATATGTGGGTATGACGATGAGACCAATCAAAAAACGAATGATCAAGCCCTGATCTTGCCTCAGGACAAAAAACTCTCAGCCCCCATGGTCAATCACTTTATATCAGAAGGACATCGCCCCGAGGACTTCAAATGGACAATAATTGAAAAAATACAAATGCCAAAACGGGATGAGAATTATCAGAACATCCTACTGAGGAAAGAACAAAACTGGATATTTAGATTGAACACACACAAGGTGGGCCTGAATGTACAAATCCAATGGAATGAACAAGCTGTTCTCCCACGCTAATTTTGATCACAATGAGCTTCCTTAAACCTGTAAGTTACACATAATGGCTTCCACCCTGTAGTATGCTCTATAAGTCTTTACGTATGCGTGTGCCCCACTTTGGTCTATCTCTGATTATATATCTCTAGGCACCAAGCAGTAACCAGAGGGTATGGCACTGAGAGTCATTAGCGAGTGTTGTCACATTTCTTTAGGCTCATTACGGCACTAAGATACTGCACTGTTGTATTTTGATTTTCCTTTTACTGCAATCATGGTAGTTAGGGTCACCATTCCAACACAGATGCATTAGACTTCTGCAACTGGAGATCGCTTGCTATTTTTGCACTGGTGGGTGCACATACATACAACACACTCCCACGGAAGAGGGCTATTGATGCCACAGTTGTGCATGCGCCCCCCCTTTTTTGGTCTGCCTCTGATTATATTTGGAGGCATGATGCAGGAACCAGAGTAATATGCACTTAGAGCTATTAGCAATTGCTGTCACTGTCTCTTTAGGCACATTACTGCACTTAGATATTGCAATTCCGTATTGTTGCTTAAATTATAGTTATTGCATTTAATGTCATCAACTCTACCCTAATGCATTATGATACACCTCAGCATCTGTAGGATGCTTTGCTGTCGCTAGGTTGGGAGCTGCATATGCACACATCACGCTTTATCCCCATTCAAGATGGCTACCCTTGTGGTGAGTGCTAATATGGCGCCCTGACCATAGAGATGCATTCGGCCCTAGACGTGGTGTAATTGTATTGCGACGGCCGCATAACACATACACCTACCGGAGCTGCAAAGACACCGGCAGCAGCATCCCAGACAGGTCCTGACACCCACTTGGAGTTACGGTGAGCGAGTAATATTGACTAATAAGAATGATTAGCATTCTTGAAACCGCGATATAGCTATAACATGCGTTTTTTTGCATATGTTGTGTTTTTCCCCTAGGAAGGAAACTTTTTAGAGCCACCTCTCCGCCACTCAATATACTAGGCAGATTCCCTGCGATATACGCGTGCATAGTGGATCACCTACAAGCAAGTGTGGTCACTGAAACTGACTAGCCGGTAAGCCCTAATAACCTTTGCATATCATTTACAGAAGCACCACTTGACAACAAGGTGTTAAAAACGTTGCATCTTGTTTTGTTTTCCTTTAATCCAATAGGAGCATAACATATGCCCGTTAATTCCCATGGACACTGTGGGGGTAATTCATAGAATTTAGCGCACAAGTGGCGCAGTGTGCGCGTGCGAATCTCTGCGCCAGCCGCGTGCGCTAAAATCCATTTCCGCGCACAGTGTATTCATGGATTTTAGCTACCAAAACCAGCCGTGGCGCACAGTGGCGCAGCGACCCTGCAGCAGCGCCAGGTACGCCCCGCAAGAACGCCCCTTGCGCAGGGAAAAGCCATCAAAATCCCCAATCCAGCGCAAAGGGCTGCGCTAACCCTGTACCAGTACGGCAAGCGGGGTACGTGTATTACTGGGGTTCGCGGGAAGTTTCACACCTGATTGGCCCTGTGCGAGCGGGGTACGTGTATTAGTGGGGTTCGCGTGAAGTTTCACATGCAATTTCAGCAGGGTACGTGTATTTTGGGGGTGCGTGGGAAGTTTCACACGCGATAGGCCCTGTGTGAGTGGGGTACGTGTATTTTGGGGGTGCACGGGAAGTTTCACATGCAATTTCAGCAGGGTACGTGTATTTCGGGGGTGTGCGGGAAGTTTCACACGCGATTTCAGCAGGGTACGTGTATTTTGGGGATGCACGGGAAGTTTCACACTTGATTTCAGCAGGGTACTTGTATTTCGGGGGTGCGTGGGAAGTTTCACACGCAATTTCAGCAGGGTACGTGTATTTGGGGGTGCGCGGGAAGTTTCACACGCGATTTCAGCAGGGTACATGTATTTCGGGGGTGCGCGGGAAGTTTCACACGCGATAGGCCCTTTGCGATTGGGGTACGTGTATTTTGGGGGTGATTGGGAAGTTTCACACACGATTTCAGCAGGGTACGTGTATTTGGGGGGTGCTCGGGAAGTTTCACACGTGATTTCAGCAGGGTACGTGTATTTCGGGGGTGCGCGGGAAGTTTCACACGCGATAGGCCCTGTGCGAGTGGGGTACATGTATTACTGGGGTTCGCGGGGAGTTTCACATGCGATTGGAGCAGGGTACGTGTATTACGGGGTTTGCGGAAAGTTTCACACATGAAAGGGACTGTGCGAGTGGGGTACGTGTATAACTGGGGTTCACGGGAAGTCTCCCACGCGTTTTCAGCAGGGTACGTGTATTACGGGGGTGCGCAGGAAGTTTCACACGCGAAAGGGCCTGTGCGAGTGGGGTACGTGTATTCCTGGGGTTCGCGTGAAGTTTTACACGCGAAAGGGCCCTGTGCGAGTGGGGTACATGTATTCCTGGGGTTCGCGTGAAGTTTTACACACGAAAGGGCAACGCCCGTGCGCGATACATCACAGACACGCTTACGCGCTAAGGGCCTTTGCTCCAATGAAATTGCGTACATGTGCTGACCCGCTTACGCGCTAAGGGCCTTTCCTCGAATTACACGCTGACGTGCTATTTTTTCACGTGCCAAATCACTCCGTATCAAGCTGGCCACGCATACAAACAGGGAAGACTACGCTCCTGCCCTAAAGGCCATTTTCCTGCCCCCCAGAGCCCCGAGCATGCTCCCATCTACCATCTGCTGCTGCCTGACTATCTGCTGCCCACGTGCCCTGCTATTTGGTGCCTGCACATCAGCCATCTCCAGGGGTCCAGTTGCTGTGTCCACCCCTGCTGGAACAGAAGACTCCCGACTGGGATACCATCGCTCCACAGCCCAGCCCCAGGACCCAGTTGCCCACCCACTCCTGCCTCTGGGGTTGCCATGTCGGGCACATCTCCATCTGGCACCACTTGCAACCCCCAGCCGGAGAGGCAGCGGGCCACCAGCTTCACTGCCACCGAAGTTGGTGTCCTGGTGGAGCATGTCCTGGGGCATTATGATGCCCTCTTCGGAACATCACGCGCCAACAAGGAAGGACGGGAGAGGATCTGGGACGACGTAGTGGTTGCCATCCACGCGGAGGGGGTGGCAACCCGCAACATCAAGCAAGTCAAGAAGCGCTGGGAGGACTTCAGGTCCAGG
Organism: Ambystoma mexicanum; assembly: GCF_040938575.1. Lineage (NCBI taxonomy): Eukaryota > Metazoa > Chordata > Amphibia > Caudata > Ambystomatidae > Ambystoma > Ambystoma mexicanum. The sequence continues at coordinate 586,266,856 of NC_090929.1, read as the reverse complement.
ACCCTCCACAAGGCCCGGCGCCTCGCAGAGGGGGGCCGGGCATGCATGAGTAACATCCTGATGAGGGTCCTGGAACGCATAGGCCCAGCGCTCCACGCCCAGATCCTTCAGAGGCAGACCCGTCTGGAGTTGAGCAGTAAGTAGCCAAGCATTGCTGTGTGAGACAGGGCATTTTGCAGTGTGCTGGTAGTCTGATGCTTGCCTGTATGTGTGACATAGGCCATGTATGGATGTGTGTGTGCAGGGACATCATGGTCATGCATGTGAGACCAGTTATGTGTGAACCACATGATTGGTGCATGTGTTTCAATGCAACATGGGGAGCTCTATGCGGAATGCACACATGAAAGCATGGCTGTCTCTGTTCCTGGACATGAAGGGGGGGTGAGGAATGGGTGCTGATGTCATATGCATGTATGGTGCACGTGTGTGTGTGTGTGCATGAGAAGTATGTGTGTGACTTTGAAACACCATGGATGCATGTGACTTTGAAGGCAACATCTTGGTTTACAGGGGCCCTTCTACATGGATGTTGATGTTAATTGCAGGCACCAGGACTGTTTCTGCATGTGTGTTGTGTGCATTCACCCATGTGTTGTGGAATGACAGGATGGAAGTGACATTTGACAGTGCCACTCATGTGTTATTGCTTCCTGTCTAGGGTATTTTGTACTGTACCCTGATGCTTGTGTTCTATGTCTCCCTCTATGCAGCTTCAAGTGAAGAAGAGGGCGGAGACGGTGCTGTGAGCCAAGCGGCGGGGATGCCTCCACTGGGCGGCGATGCAAGGCCCAGCCACCCTCCAAGGAATTACCATCATCCGGGAGCGAGGGGGCTGTTGCTGCATCTGCCACAACGGCTGTGGCGGAAGGGCCGGGTGAGCCCTCACAGGGGCTTCCAATGGCAGAAGACGATGTGGAGATATCCAGGTTGGTGGTCTCCACAGAGGAGGAGGAGCCCGCTACTGAGCCGCACATGGGGCCTGGTGGGGGTAGTACCACTGGTGCAAGTGGTGCAGTCCAGGGCCAGGGTCAGGAGGCAGCACAGGTCACCGCGGAGGGGCCTGTGCATGTCGCTGTCCCTGACCCTGTGACTGCACCACCATGCACCAGCAGGGAGGCCCCGTCCTAGGCCCGTCTGCAGGTAGGGGAGAGTGCCATGTCATCTGCCTCTCCACTACCTGCGGATGAGGGGTCCCACGAACGTATGGGCTCCGTACTGGTTGGTGTCACGTTGCGCACGCGTGTCATTCGTGATGATGTGCGTTCTTCCTGGGCGGAGAATGCACACCATCATGGAGAGCAGCGTTGTGACGTGGCACTGCTGGGAGGGGCCCTGGTTGGTGGGATCCTACATGTGTTGCGCACTCTGGCGGACCTCTCCTCCTCTGAGGAGACTATGCGCCAGTCGTTATCCACACCGTCTTCCAGCCCAGATTCTACCAGGGCCCCCTGTGGACCTGGCCCCACCAACACAGCCAGCTTGGTGGAGCTCACATCCCTGCCACAGTCGGGAGTCGGCGGCCCAGCAGGGGCGGACACCACAACTGGAGACCAGCTGATGGAGGATGTGCAGGCACCATCAGACACAGCACATGGACAGCAGGAGCAGGCTCTAGGTGGGAGCAATGATGGCTCAGGGCCATCAACACAGGAGGGGCAGGCATCGGCCTGAGGCCAGGAGGTCCCAGGACTGGAAGTGTCTTCCGTGTGGCAGCGGTTAGGCCATGCTATAGATGCGGAGCGGCAGCGGGCAGAAGAGGCACGGCTCACGATGGTCAGGGTGGAGAACTCCATGCGGAGGGCCCTGAGGCGGGCCGAGTGCCTCGAGGCAATTCGCAGGGAGTTGGAGGAGAACATGTCGTCGTCCATGCGAACCCTCGGGGCCATGGAAGAGGACCGCCTCCAGGACATTGAGCAGGAGTTCGATGATGCCCTGGCCTGGGACATCCAAAAGTGAGCCGTCGGACTAGACTGCTGCCCTTGTAAATAGTTTTTAGAGTTAGGTCTCCTTTTCGTTTTCCTTTTATTTGTGGTCAAACGACAATGCTACACAAATTTGTATATAGTTATATTTTTAGGTAGTTTGTTAGGTAGGTTTCATTTGTTTGGTTGGGATCATGGACCCTTCACATCCTTGGACATTTATTTTTTCCGGACAATGGATTGTAAATAGTTGGACTATGGATTGATTTCTCCTTTTTTTTATTATGAACATGAAGCAATGGAGATTTTTTTTAACATTTCCTTTGGATTTGCGTTATTGGAGGGTGACTTTGGACTGTTTTTCTTTTACATTTTTTTGGATTGGTTATCATTTTCATTCAATCATCTTTTTCACATGCTTTTCATTTCATGTTTCATATTTTGGTATGCTTTCATTTCATTTTTGATTTCATGTACATAATACATTTTCATTTTTTAGTTCCATGTGTGGGATTCGCTCATTGGGTTGATGCATGTGAAAATGTGGGTTTACACAAGCAATGCCAACCAGTGTATGTGTGTGACGGACATGTTTTGATATACATAGTTGACTTTTGGTTTGTGTCATGAGATCGGCATTTCACTGCTGGGGGGTGGGGGTGCAGGGGGACATGAGTGGGACATGAGTGGGGGCCTGCTGGCAGGTGCCCCTCAGTGCTGGGGGGTGGGGGTGCAGGGGGACATGAGTGGGGGCCTGCTGGCAGGTGCCCCTCAGTGCTGGGGGTGGGGGTGCAGGGGGACATGAGTGGGGGCCTGCTGGCAGGTGCCCCTCAGTGCTGGGGGGGTGCAGGGGGATATGAGTGGGACATGAGTCGGGGCCTGCTGGCAGGTGCCCCTCAGTGCTGGGGGGTGGGGGTGCAGGGGGACATGAGTGGGACATGAGTGGAGGCCTGCTGACAGGTGCCCCTCAGTGCTGGGGGGTGGAGGTGCAGGGGGACATGAGTGGGGGCCTGCTGGCAGGTGCCCCTTAGTGCTGGGGGGTGGGGGTGCAGGGGGACATGAGTGGGACATGAGCGGGGGCCTGCTGGCAGGTGCCCCACAGTGCTGGGGGGTGGGGGTGCAGGGGGACATGAGTGGGACATGAGTGGGGGGCTGCTTGCAGGTGCCCCTCAGTGCTGGGGGGTGCAAGGGGACATGAGTTGGTCATCAGTAGTGCAAGGTGACATGTGGCTTGGCTGGGGGGCATGCCCATGGTGGATGGGCTGCCTGCGGGACATGACCAGGGGTGCAGGGTAGTCCCCTGTGGTGTGGGCTGCCTGCAGGGGCCGTGGAGGGTGTAGAAGGGAACACCTGGGAGGACCCACACTGCCAATTCACGTGTAGGACTCCCCGGCACCCCCGTAATACACGTACCCTGCTGAAATCGCGTGTGAGACTTCCCGCGAACCCCAGTTATACACGTACCCCGCTCTCACAGGGCCCTTTCGCGTGTGAAACTTCCCGTGAACCCCGTAATACACGTACCTTGCTGAAATCGCGTGTGAGACTTCTCGCGAACCCCAGTTATACACGTACCCCACTCGCACAGGGCCCTTTCGCGTGTAAAACTTCACTCGAACCCCAGGAATACACGTACCCCGCTCGCACAGGGCCATTTCGCATGTGAAACTTCCCACGAACCCTGTAATACACGTACCCTGCTGAAATCGTGTGTGAGACTTCCCGCGAACCCCAGTTATACACGTACCCCGCTCGCACAGGGCCCTTTCACGTGTAAAACTTCACGCGAACCCCAGGAGTACACGTACCCCACTCGCACAGGGCCCTTTTGCGTGTAAAACTTCACGCGAACCCCAGGAATACACGTACCTCACTCAGTATATGCGTGCTTTTTATTTGTGCACACTTTTGTAATGCGCAGGGACGCTACCGCCTGCCTTCGTGTGGCGGATGTGTTTAGGCCTGTGCGTGTATTTGCCCGTACGCGGGTTTGCGCTATTCGATTCCATGAATACGTGTGGTTCGCGTGCGTGTGGGCATTCCGTGTACTTCCCAGCAGTACTTCCCCCGTTACGCCTTCTTTTTCACGCGTTATTCCCCATTCCGCATGTTACGCCCCCTGTTACGCCTACTTTTGTTGTGTGCGCTGCGCTATGTGCGCTTTCGCTGTGCGCTTAGCGCATGCTGTTTGGAGACGTGTGTGCCAGCGCGCGCCATGCACGGATTTGGCGCACAACCAGTGGGAAAGTAGCGCAGCGCCTTCCTTGAATCGCACACATGCGCGTGCGCTTGCTTTCTCACGCTTGCGCCTCCTTGCGCCTGCTTGCGCTGGGACTTTTGGCGCACGTTTGTTCCATGAATCGGCCCCTGTATGACTGCGCCAATACCATACCATGGCGATAAGTCATACTGAACATCCAATACCCTTTATGCATGAGAGGTATATAAGGATTAGCAAACCGCACACATACAGTGTGAGGGTCATTATATATACACACTGAAAACTCCGGAGCACAACCCCCTTCCCCTGCTCCTTCCCCTCCTTTTTGTTTTGCATGACATCAGGCACTAAACTGGACACACAAAAGATTCCAACGAGCCTAGAAGTCCTGTTATATTCTTATAAATTCTATGAAGCAACATATACATTTTCCGGCACTATATGCATAGGAATAAGCACTAGCCATAGTACACCAAGGGTCCCAATAGTGACCCCTTTCTTTGTTTTTCTGTTACCTCCTGCAGGAGTAAGAAACACATCACTGGGATAAAGCAGTTACCCATTAGGGAGTCAAAACCTCTTTGATATGAACCACTTCTACGTCCTGATGAAGATGACATGAACAGTTGTGGTTATGAAACCGGTCGACCTTTTTATAGCATGAGCTGGTCTCATGGCCTATATGATCTATGTATATAGTAACCTGGCATAGACTGTATTAAGTTAGCTAGATCTATTACAGATCTTTCTGTGGTTAATTTGATATGTTTTAGTAGGACCGTAGAGATAAGGTGCCTTATATGTGTATTGTGTTATACCAGTACAAGTTGGTAGATTTTTCTAGTAGCTGGCACCGCAGTGGACAATAAAGAATAATACACAGCTGTGCACAGATCGCTCTATAAAAATCTAGAACTGGGCATTATCTAATGTAAAATGCCCACTTTTTCTATAACTGTATTTTTATCTGTATTTGTAGGAAAGGAACAAAGTCTCTCCCCTATTCTATCTCTTGTCAACAAGCGGTGCTATACCTGATGTTAGGGTTGGCCCGCTGAGATACAGAAAATACCAGCTGTTATGTGTATATGATGTACTGAGAACACATATAATATGTTCAGCAGAATCACTTCTCCTTAGAGCGTGATAGTGTGATAATATGTATTGTAATTCACGGTAGGAATGCAACATTGACCGTAAGAGGTCCAATAATCAATACCCATTGTGTTACAGGACTCAGTAGATGACCAGGTGATGTTTTAGTTTTTTTAATAGGAGTAATTGATTTATTTTGGTAAAACCATGAAATCAACAATATACAACAATATACAATTACATTTCCTAAGTTTAAACGCTAATTTCTTGTCTTTAAGAACAGAACATAAAATGTTTTCACATTTTATAATAAAAGCACAGTTCACATGTAAAATAAAATATGTACATTCCAAATCAAATGTTTTCAAAATATTTCTTTAAATTGCCATGCTCTCTTTAAGTATTGCCCCACGGCCCACAATATGGGATCTCTTTGCATGTGTAAAATACACTAACTGGGGTATCCGGCATTGCCCTTGTCCTGATCGAGTGGTGTCTCATGTGCCCTGGAGGATGTTGCTCTTGTCCTCTTGTTGACAAGTCTTACTTCAGTTTGCTCTGCTGTCTAATGTGCCCTGGACGGCGTTGCTCTTGTTGTTGTGTTTCAGAAGCTCTTGATATTAATTTTCGCTTTGCATCAGATGGAGCTTTTCTAAGTGATGTTGGTTTTTTGTGCGGCATGTTTCAGTCACTTAATGGCTTGAGCACATTTGAGAAAATGCCTAAGAATGATTGATTGATTGTGCTCTCTTCTCTTGAATGAACTTAAATAAACTGTAACCTTGCCATTTCCCATATTTGGAGTGTCCGAGATAAAAAGAAATGTATTCCCTTTAAAAATGCTTTAATAAACATGTTTGAACTGTATACAGAAGTAATACATTTTAAAGGAATAACCACCACATCGAACATTTTGCTTTAGACACTTTCCCAAATTTTGCCTCCTTCTAGTACCTACTATAGTGAATCAGGGTGAGCATCAGTAAATGAGGGTGTCTACAGAGTGAATTGTTTGCATCCAAACATAGAGTACAATCTTGCCCCAGACAAATGAGGAATCCATGCAAAATGTGGTAGCAATGGGTTCAACAGTGTGGATTAGTATAGCTGGAATAAAATACACACACGTCCCAACATTTTTTTGCATATAAGATTTTTGCATCCAACCATAGACTACGATATTGCCCCAGACAAAAGAGTAATCCATGCAAAATTTGGTAGACGTGGGTTCGACAGTGTGGATTTTTATAGCCGGACAAACATACACACACACATACATTCAGCTTTATATATAAACATTGGACATAAAAGAAACAAGTGGGATAAATCTCTCATATGTTTACAATGTTTGCATGAATCTAAATTTCCAGTTGCCCACTTCTTTTGTACTATGATTAATAGTAGATTAATCACTCAGAGTCTCAAATATAAAATGTGTGCTGCTCTATCATCGACGCAGTGAACTGCTTGGTATCTGTCCGAGAGGTGGGATGTGAACCAGTTGAAGTCTGTGTGTGTGTGAACCCCATTCTATAGGCTTTTTAGTGTGAAAAGGTTTAGCATGTGAAACATGACATAGAGGTCAAGGAGGACTAAGAGTCAGCAGTCACCTTTATCCATGATTTGGAGATTATCATCTATGACCTGATGGTGGAATGGTGGAAGTTTCAGTCATGCATCTGGGTCTAAATCAAGCTTTGTATCATGGAGCAAGCCATGTTTGTTAATCAGATTGTGGAGGTGGTTGGCAACTGCCTTTTTAATAATTCTATCAGTGGACTGAAGGCAGGGTAAGAGCAGAACTGTTTCATGATGGCTCAGGGAAGGATGTCGGTCTTGTCCAAGGTAGGGTTTAGTGACTTATCAGTGAGGTCCTTTTTGTGAGTGGTGTGACAGTTGCCTAGGGTTGTGTTGCATGAGGTTGGGTCGTGAGCAGCGGGCCACCAATTTTGACGCATTGATATGGGTCTGATTTGATTTATCTTGTTGATCAACAAGTTGTTAATTGTTGTACATTTGTCTGTTGACTCATGCATTTTACTGGTTCAGACAAAGAAATAGAACTTTGCTCCTGTTAGCAGCAGCTGTGATAGCTGTAGAATAGCAAAGCTTTAGCTTTGGTGATGAGTGCCCAGTGAGCACTGCATAATGCCTTTAAGTTGAGGAGGCCCTTTTGCATGCAAGCTTGTGCCAGGTTTTTCCTTGTGGTTGTATAGTGCATTTTATTCTCAGTGAGTTCTTCGGGTACACCAGGGGGTGAGGGTTTAACTATGGTGTGATGTTGTTTCAAGCGGTCGTGTATGTCTACCAGTTCCTTCAGAATAACATTAGTAGACAACTGAAAGAGACCATTTATGAAATAGAAGGGTGTAAAGGATTTTAAATCTATTCAAACTATTTGTGAAGCAAACATTCTTCCAATTCTTTTATAAGGCCTTGACATTTCTGTTCACTTCTATGAAAGCTTACAGGAAAAAGTAAAACACGCAAAACCATTCTCTCACTTTGTACATCTCCTCCAATTGAAGTGATAAGATTGGATTTAGGGCATAGAATAATTATGTTAAGGTCATGCCACTGATTGTAAAGAGCCAGGTTGGGTTCTTTATTATGTTTGACTTTTTTGGATCTGAATCAATAACAGAAAATACTTTAGAGCTTTTGATAGCTCGCAGCTGGGCGACAGGAAAACTAAATTTAAATGAGTGGCCTCTGACCTTGTACTTAGTAAAAAAAACATTTATTGCAAGTTTTACATTAGATTATGCCTAGGTATCTGTCTGATGGTGAAGCCCTTGTTTTTTTTTACCGGTCCTGTTCAGGCGACTTATCTGATAAAGAGGTTCTATATCATGTTTAAAAAACAGTAGATATGCCAGGTGCTTCATAACATGTAGATTACAGAGATCACATTTTCCCTTTATGTTTTCATGTTGTACACAATCTTAAACACGTTTCATTTGTATTCCCTATGCTTAATCAAGCGTTTAGACAACTTTGGAAACCTGGTTTTACAATATGGTCTGAAGACAAATCCACAATGCTGTCTGCTTATTATGCCTTGTCTGGGAAACTGTCATTTACATTGAGGTATTGACATTATGCAAATGTTTTGATGTACTAATGTTGCTACATTTTAGAAATGCATGGTATATGGCATTAGTATATTTGCTACTAATATACATCATAGGTTTTCTTTTTATTATTGTACGGTTACATTGAAACCTTTCAACAATGTAATAAAATTGCACATATTCAGATGATCTTTTAGAACACAGCCCTTTATTTTGGAACCATATGCTACTGTGCATTATCTTTTTAGTTATTCAAGACTCTTATGGTTGTATGTTTCACTGTTGCCTATTTCATTATAATTATATGAATCAATGATAAGCACTCTTGTTAGTGTTGTAAATTCAGAAGCAATGAGCATTTTATTTAACAAATGTATTCTAAAATTCATAACACACTGTTTCTACCACTTCACCTTCACAATAACTATGTAAGCATTTCTTTACAAATCATCAAATCATCAAAGAAATTGTCTATTTATACTTGGAATGTGCTGTGCGTTTTTGGGGGGATGCTAGAGGGTTCATATAAAAATGTGTCTTCGTTTTTATTCATTTGGAAGAAATTACGCTCTTTTCCTTTCTTAATAAAGTTCTACTGGAAATTCTCATATACTTAAAAAATGTATAATACATGTGAAGGAACAAGTTACTTACCTGTAACTCCTATTCCCCAGAATGGGTCTGGCATGGATTCACATGCTCTTGAATATTCCCCGCCGTCAGGCTATGACTCCTCAATAAAAGGGAAAGGCAGTTTTGCTTCAGCTTGAAAACTGCATTTCCCCTCTAAACCAATCACTGTCCTTTGGATCATACTGCCCCCATCCAATGACAGTTGTCTCCCTAAACTTCACCGCTGTTGGCCATCTTCAGATTTGGTATAGCACGTACAGTGGCAGTATGAACCAAGAAAAGCCACAGAGGGGAAAGATGGAGGGTTTGCATGTGAATCCATGCCAGACTCATGCTGGATAACAGAAGTTACAGGTAAGTACTTTGTTCCTTTGCCAGTATGGGGTCTGGCATGGATTCACATGCTCATGAATACTACCACAGGAGGTGGCAAGGCTCAACAGAAGCAACACACTTATGAACTGAGGTGTGCGACGCAACTCTTTTTTAGACGAGGCAGCAATACTTAGAGACAGGTGGAGGTGCAGAATATTACTCAAACATCAATAATCAAAACTGACTCAGGAAGTTGGCAAAGTGTGACTGTTTTAATATCTATTATCTAAAACAGGGAGTTACAACAAACATCAACGTGTTCGCTGGATCTTCACACTCAACGCAACACATAAAAAATGCAGGCTATCTACGAACGTCATCAAATACACGACATCCCATTGGTTATACAAACTATAGGGCTCTCTATTGCATGTCCTTCTATAATTGGTTGGCACCCTTGTACCCCTCTGTAAAATTATTCCACCTACGCAAGCAGCACACAGGCTGGCACACAGGTCATGGTGGGCTGGTCATAATCATAGCTTCCCACCAACTTGGCCCTGGCATCCATCATCACTCTTGCAGTCTACTAGTCAATTAAGGCTTTGAACTCGGCCTTGGAAATGTTCTCTGTGTTGGAGAATACGAGGGAGTATAGCATACTCTGTCTTCTTGGTTTTGATACAGCTCATCATAGTGTTTTTTCATCTGACCAAGTAACTGTAGACCATGTTTTCGAGTTTTACTGCATTTAAAATACTATGAACCTCTGACGTCTTCAACGTTTTATCCCCTAACTGACAGAAGGTTTATTCTTTTCACGCATTCTGTAATTGTTGGTGCACTCATCCAGGCCCATGGTGGCCTTCACTTCTTGATTTACCAAGCCTTTTTTTGATTTACCTCCATGGTTAAGTTTTCCTGATTTCTAACTGCGACACAGTGAAAAAGTATTTCTGTACACGGCATTCAGCTCTGCTAAAGTGTGTTGTGAAATCATCCATAGTCCTTACATTTCCTATGTATATACTTTGGCACATCGCTGCTATCTATTCACTATATAGCTAACCTTTAAGAATACTTTGTCTACTTGCGTTACTGCATCTGTACAATTATAAAATGACTTGATATCTTCTTCATTATTTCTGTAGCATGAGCATCTTTATCTCGAGCCACGAAATGTTGCTCATCTTTAACACTTACTCTTTAGAGCTTATAGAATATTTATGTTCTCTCGTCTCTGCATCTCTTCTGGGTGCGTCAGCTCTGATTTTCATGATGTCACCAGTCTTCCCTTTTGCTCAGTTTTCACACTTCCTCCGGGATTTCATTCAAATGGCCATCATATTGTCATTTATGCATGTATGGCTTTCTCAATGGGAATCTTACTGCCAGGAATCTCTTTGGTACAGGTATTCTTACTGTAATGCACAAGTCTCACATTCTGGCTCCCAACAAATAGGCAACATGGAGGAGGAGCTTTGGATTGGGGTACATGGCTCCACCTCTACACTTACCCCCGGAACAGACTCACCTTAAGCAAACAGCTTGCGTAGCATCGCTTGGCCGAACTGGGTCTCTTCCCCGGAATCCCTGTTGACGCAGTAGTATCTCATGAAGGTGTAGGTGGCCCTCCACGTAGCAGCCCTGCAAATGTCGAGCAGGGGAACCCCAGAGAGAAACGCTGTCATCACAGCAATGGCCCTGGTAGAATGGGCTCTCGGCCAGCCTGTGAGAGGTCTGTTGGCCAGACAATTACAGTGCAGCCCAAGAGCGACCTGGAGATGGAAGCCTTAGACAGGGCCTTCCCGTGATTTATAGGTCCAAAATTCACAAAGAGTTGTGATGTCTTCCGAAAGTCCTTTGTGCGTGCTACATACAACTTCAAGATACAAGCAACATCCAGTGAATGCAGAGACCTTTCTGCCAGCGTAGTAGGGTTCGGGAAGAAAACTGGCAGAACCAAAGGCTTGTTGAGGTGTAAAAGTGTGGTGAGTTTGTAGCACCACCCTTGATGCATGGAAGGGCAAGTACTGTTGTTTACAAGAGAGGGCTTGGATCTCCCCGACCCACCTGGCCGAGGTGATCGCCATAAGGAAAGACATTTTCCACGAGAAGAACTTCAGTGTGGCCTGATGCATTGGTTCAAATGGGGGCCTCATGAGCCTCGTCAAGACCACGTTGAGCTCCCAAGCTGCAGTAGGGGCCTTGACCAGTGGAAAAGTCCTAAAGAGGCCTCTGAGGCCTTGACAAGCCTGTGTGACCACAGGTATGGCCTACCAGGTGTCCTGGACTAATGGGATATGTCAGCCATGCACACCTTAATGGAGGCATGAGCCAGTCCAGCCTTGGCCAGGTAGAGTAGATACGGCAGGAGCTGCAGAGCTGTGATGTACAGCAGTATGATCTTCTGAGTCCTGCACCACACTGAGAAGCGTTTTCATTTATGGCTTTAGCACACCAAAGTAGAGGAATCTCTGGCTTTAGCTAGGATCTTCTTACATTCCACTATCAGGGAATAGGGTCCAAACTCTAGGGCTGCAGGAGCCAGGTCGTGAGGCTCAGTGTTGCTGGGTTCTGGTGCAGTATCGTCCCGCCTTCTCTGGCGAGATGATCGGGAAGTGGAGGCAGCAGGATGAACAGAGCCACGGACAGACAGAACAGGTCTGGGTACCAGATCTGCAGAGGCCACGCTGGAGCGATGTTGTCATGACTTCAGTCGGGCGGCGTTTCTTTTCTCTATGGAGACGCCATTAATTTGTTCCACCACGTTTTACGGCCGTCTGAGAGCACTGCTCTAGTGTTTTTCCAAGATGGCCGCCGGCGTTACTTACGGCCGGCTCACTGTGGCGTTCTTCGCGTTGCACCTTCACTGTGTTTCTCCGCCTCGAAGGTAACGCTTAGTGTATCCCTCCTACGTGTGTTCTCTCCTGTGTTGCTTCCCGTGTCTCGTCCTCCTTTTTGTGCTCTCTCGGGCTGTTCCCTTCGGTACAGCTCGTACTGGTCTCTCTCTCTCTCTTTCCCTTTCCTGTCTGCCCTTCGGCTTGTCTTCCCTCGCCCATGCTTCTACATTCATATAAGCCGGAGCGCTAGAGGTTCCATTCCTCCTGGAGCTATCTGTGAGCCACTCAGGCTACTTCTGGTGCCCTTATCACAGATGTTCTCCGATCCCTTCTATGGCTCTGTTCTACGCTGAAGGATCGTTCGCCTGGACTTCTCATTGCCACTGACTCTTTCATCGGAACACTTGCTGCAGGGTTTTTTCTGCCCTTTTGGGCTTTTTCCCTGTTCAGGTGCCGGCTCCCGGGAGTCCCCGCTGTTCGTGTTCTTTAGTTACCTGACAGTGTGGCATCCCAGGGAGCTCGCCCCTACTTACGGCAAATGAAGGAAGCAAGGAAGACTGATAAAGCGCAGACCCAAAGACGTCCTGGAAGAAGGTCGGAACTACAAGAAAAGTCCACAGTCGATTCAGGTGATTAGGAAGGAGGGGATAGTTCAACCAGCCCTGATAATCACGACAGAGTGCAACGCCAAAGGACCCCCATGGCATCTCTCGAGCAGTACCAAGAATTGGTGGCAGCCATACAGGGACTTACCGTAGAAGTGCAATCCCTCCGGTCCGAAAATCAGTCTTTGCGACAACAGGTAGCAGCTCGTGAGGATGCCCGTGGAGATCTACCTCCCCTTCCTTTATCTTGCGGGAAATTTGACAGAGATCCAAAAACACTGAAGGCATTTCTGGACGCCTGTCAGTTATATTACACCTTCCGCCCTCGTACTTATGAGACTACCAGGGCCAAGGTGGGTTTCCTAGTGTCTAATTTAACTGGAAGTGCCTTGGCATGGGCTTCACCATTGGTGTTACAGGCTGACCCAGCTACTGCTAATTACGATCTGTTTGTGCAACTCCTAAAGTCTCGCTTTGACCGACCCGAGGTACAGTATGCTTCTTATGAAGCAATCCTCGATATCAGACAGGGTACGCACGAAGTACATACTTATGTTACCTCCTTCATGCAGCTGGCCACAAACGCTGGATGGCCTGATTCTGCTCAACAGACTTTGTTTCGTCGCGGCTTGCATGAAGAGATAAAGGATGAACTGGCACGTATTGCACGACCTCAGACATTTCAGGAACTAGTATCCCTCGCTCTCCAGATTGAGTATAGATTGAGAGAAAGAAGACAAGAAAGGAAAAGTCCACGATCTTCTCCCTCAACTTTCTCCCCAAACCCTTCTAGGGAACATCCAACCTCATCCATCGGGGAAGAACCGATGCAAATAGGCACCACCCGAGGACCTTTAACATCCGAAGAGAAGAAGAGAAGAAGGGAGCTAGGCCTCTGCATGTATTGCGGTTCTGGCAAACATCTGCTTCGTAACTGCCCTGAGGTTCCTCCACGCCGCCAGGGAAACGATTCACCCCGAACCTAAACAGGGATAGGTCCGGGGGTGTTGGGATGAATCCCTGTGCCAACACTTTGACTCCTCTTCCCCGTGAAGACAATCGTCTTATGGTATTTCAGGTTATACTGTCCCGGGACTCCTCTACCTTCTGGGAAGCCTTAGCCATGCTGGATTGTGGGGCAGCAGGAAATTTCATCGATGTATCCTGGGCTCAAGAGAATGGTGTGCCCATCGTCCCAAAGAATCTACCCATTCCGGTGGAAGGGGTGGATGGCCAGCCTTTGTCCTCAGGACCTGTTACTCAAGAGACTCTGCCACTTCGGGTCCAATTGTTTCAACATCAGGAGGAAATGGCATTCGACCTCATTAAAGCAGCGCATTTCCCGGTGATCCTTGGGATCCCGTGGCTGTGTAAACATAACCCAAAGATCGATTGGTCCAACAATACTATCCAGTTTCAGTCGCATCTTTGTCTTAATGAATGTTTAAACAATAAATACCCCCTAGACTCCCTGCAGAAGAGTGCATCCGTGCTGACCGCTTCTCTCCATCAAGTACCGGAACACTATCAGGAGTATGCTGAGGTCTTCATGGACAAACAACCTCACTCCCTTCCTCCTCACAGAAGAGAAGACTGCACGATTGAGATCCTACCAGATGCGTCTGTTCCTTTTGGAAGGATGTTTCCCCTATCTTTACCCGAGCGGAAGGCTCTTAAGGAATACCTGGACTGCAATCTACAGAATGGGCTCATCCAGGAGTCCAAATCACCCGCCGGAGCATCACTATTCTTCATCCCGAAGAAGGGGTCATCAGAACTACGTCCTTGTATCGACTACCGGGGCCTAAATCGCCTTACTGTTAAAGACCGTTACCCTATGCCACTAATCAAAGAGATAATAGAAGCGGTCCAAGGTGCGTCTGTCTTTACAAAATTGGATCTCAGGGGTGCGTACCACCTGCTCCGTATAAGACAGGGTGATGAATGGAAGACAGCATTTCGAACCCCACTAGGGCATTTCGAATATCGAGTTATGCCTTTCCGTTTGGTAAACGCCCCTGCCATTTTCCAGCGCTTTATGGATAGATTATTTGCTGACCTCCTATTCTCTTCAGTAGTGGTATACTTAGATGATATCCTCTTTTACTCTTCATCTCTTCCTGAACATAGAAGACAGGTCCGACAAGTGCTGAAACGTCTACGGGAAAACAAGCTACTGGTAAAGCCTGAAAAATGTGTCTTCGAGGCCTGTTCGGTGTCTTATTTGGGGTTTATCCTCTCTCATGAGGGCATTCGTATGGATCCCTGTAAAATACAAGCAATCACTCATTGGTCCGCTCCAAGAAACGTTAAGGAAGTACAACGTTTCCTCGGTCTGGCCAACTTCTATCGCCAATTTAT
The DNA here is from genome assembly GCF_040938575.1 of Ambystoma mexicanum. Taxonomy (NCBI): domain Eukaryota; kingdom Metazoa; phylum Chordata; class Amphibia; order Caudata; family Ambystomatidae; genus Ambystoma; species Ambystoma mexicanum. Next base: position 586,251,784 of record NC_090929.1, on the reverse strand, counting down.
TCCAGGCTTCTCAAATATGGTTCTTCCGATTACATCACTCTTGAAGAAGGGTATTATCTTCACTTGGACACAAGAAGCGGATTTAGCTTTCCAAACCTTAAAGGAGGCATTCACCTCGGCTCCAGTATTGGTACAACCGGATCAACTTTTTCCCTTCATTGTAGAGACGGATGCCTCAGGTGGAGCCATAGGAGCTGCTCTCTTGCAAATGGGCAAGGACGGTCTTGAACATCCTGTGGCGTATTATTCAAAGACTCTGTCACCTAGTGAAAGAAATTATTCTGTCATCGAGAGGGAATTAATGGCTATCAAACATGCCTGTGAAGAATGGCGTCATCTTCTTCAGGGAGCCATGCATAAGTTTACAGTGCGTACCGACCACAGTAACCTTCGTATACTCCAACAGATGGAATGTCGCAATGCTAGACATGCCCGTTGGGCATATTTTTTCTCTCAGTTTGACTTTGTAATTACCTATCTACCAGGCAAACAGAATATCTTAGCTGATGCCCTGTCACGCAATCTGGGGTAGGACTATGAGGCAGATTCTAGCCATGAATTATTGTTAGCGGGCAAAGAGGTACGGACTGTGTCAAACACTTTTTTACGCAAAGTCCAGTGCGAACAGCACTGTGCACCGATTAAGACAGAAGCAGCCTCCAAATTGGAAGAAAGAGAAGGAATCCTTTTCAAGGGTCAAGCCCTGTACCTGCCCAACAAGAAACACCAAAGGCTGGCCCTTTCATGGTGTCATGATTCACCCATGGCTGGTCATAAGGGCATTCGAGCCACAAAGGATTTGGTGTCCAGGCTATTTTGGTGGCAAGGTTGGAACCAAGACGTACATTCTTATGTATCTACCTGTGCCATCTGTGCTTCCAATAAGTATCATTCAACCAAACCCCTAGGTCTTCTAGAACAGGAACCTGCTCCCAAACAACCATGGACCCACGTTTCTACAGACTTCATTGTGGACCTGCCTAATTCTGAAGGGAACACTGTCATCAGGGTGACTGTGGATTCTCTAAGCAAATTGTCTCACTTTACTCCCTTGAAAGGATTACTTACAGCCCCTGAAACAGCCAAAACCTTTCTGAAAGAAATAGTGCGACTTCATGGCCTTCCCGAGACCGTGGTGTCTGATCGAGGTCCCCAATTCGCTTCCCAGTTTTGGGGTGCTCTTTGTAAACAACTGGGGATTCAACAAGCCCTTTCCTCTGGGTTCCATCCACAAAGCAACGGTCAGACCGAAAGGCTCAATCACACGCTGGAACAATATCTTCGATGTTTCTGTAGCAGAAAGCAAGAGGACTGGAACGTCTTTCTCCCTATGGCCGAGTTCACCTATAACAATACCAAACATTCAGCCACTAATATGTCCCCTTTTTTTTGCACATTTGGTTACCATCCGAAACATCTGCCGTTGGCAGACATCCAACCCTCAAAGTCACCCACTCTTGACCACCTCCTGAAGGAACTCAAAGACACCCATGCACTGGCCAGTGAAACCCTGGACGCTAGCCGTCGTGTGTATAAATTATGGGCTGACAAGAAGAGGAAGGCTGCACCTTCTTGGTCGGAAGGTGATAAGGTTTGGTTAGCCACTAAATTTCTACCTCGCTGGACGCACATAGGGAAATTTGCACCAAGATATATCGGACCTTTCCAAATCAGGAAGAAGGTAAACCCTGTTGCATTCCGCCTTCAGCTACCCCCCTCCCTTAAACAGGTGCATCCCGTGTTCCATACCTCCCTTTTGAAGCCATACCTTCCGGATCCATACAAGAGACGATCCAAGAGGCATTCTGCTGATGTACAGTCTGGTCCAGCTGAATATGAGGTTTCACATCTGGTGGATTCCCGTTACCATCACGGTAGTCTACAATATTTGGTTCACTGGAAGGGTTATCCCATCGAAGAACGGACATGGGAGCCTGTGAGACACATTCACGCCCCTCGACTCATTAGAAAGTTTCACAGACTGTATCCAGGCAAGCCTGGGGGCCCCCCATGTAGAAGGGGGCATACTGTCATGACTTCAGTCGGGCGGTGTTTCTTTTCTCTATGGAGACGCCATTAATTTGTTCCACCACGTCTTACGGCCGTCTGAGAGCACCGCTCTAGTGTTTTTCCAAGAAAGCCGCCGGCGTTACTTACGGCCGGCTCACTGTGGCGTTCTTCGCGTTGCACCTTCACTGTGTTTCTCCGCCTCGAAGGTAACGCTTAGTGTATCCCTCCTACGTGTGTTCTCTCCTGTGTTGCTTCCCGTGTCTCGTCCTCCTTTTTGTGCTCTCTCGGGCTGTTCCCTTCGGTACAGCTCGTACTGGTCTCTCTCCCTCTCTTTCCCTTTCCTCTCTGCCCTTCGGCTTGTCTTCCCTCGCCCATGCTTCTACATTCATATAAGCCGGAGCGCTAGAGGTTCCATTCCTCCTGGAGCTATCTGTGAGCCACTCAGGCTACTTCTGGTGCCCTTATCACAGATGTTCTCCGATCCCTTCTATGGTTCTGTTCTACACTGAAGGATCGTTCGCCTGGACTTCTCATTGCCACTGACTCTTTCATCGGAACACTTGCTGCAGGGTTTTTTCTGCCCTTTTGGGCTTTTTCCCTGTTCAGGTGCCGGCTCCCGGGAGTCCCCGCTGTTCGTGTTCTTTAGTTACCCGACAGTGTGGCATCCCAGGGAGCTTGCCCCTACTTACGGCAAAAGAAGGAAGCAAGGAAGACTGATAAAGCGCAGACCCAACGACGTCCTGGAAGAAGGTCGGAACTACAAGAAAAGTCCACAGTCGATTCAGGTGAGGAGGAAGGAGGGGATAGTTCAACCAACCCTGATAATCACGACAGATGTGTATCATCCTGCAAGGACACTGTTTGAATGCATTCGCCGCTCATAGAAGGAGTGGGATCAGGAGAAAAGCGTGCAGGAAGAGACCTTCCCACAGGAACGAGAAGGCAACCCCAAGGCTCCTCGGCTGAGGGAACCTGCTGCAAACCTCGGGCACTTGGAGTTGGTTGCCGTCGTGAAGAGGTCAATCTGTGGCATACCCCACTTGCGGAAGAGAAGAGACATGTGATCCTGACGTAGCTCCCATTCACGGCAGCATGCTGCTCTCTACTGAGCCAGTCTGCGATGGCATTCTTGATGCCTGACGGTAGAAAGGGGACGAGGAACATGCCCTGAAGATTGGCCCAGCGCCACAGGGTCTGGGCTTCCAGTGAGAGCGGCGTCCAGTGTGTCCTGCCCTGCTTCCAGATGTAGAACATGGTGGTGGTGTTGTCCGTGAAGATTCTCACCACCCACAGCTCCTAGCGTGAGATGTAGGTGCATTCCCCACCATCGTAGAGCTTGCCAGAACTCTTGGTTGAGGACGATCTTGTCTGTCCATGTGCCCATGATTTGCAGCCACTGTACATCCAGGAACTCTTGAAGGGGTCTCATCTGGAGCCTGCAGAATGGGACGAGGTGAATGCAGGATGACATCATACCTAACAACATCTTGATGGCTTGCACTGTTGTGTTCTGCACTGATGACAGGCGCTGCACCTTTCCCAGGCTGGCTGGCACCCTCTCCTCTGAGGGGGTCACCAGGCATGCAATCTTATTGAGGTGGGTGCTCTACAACGTGACCATCCTGAACTTTTGGGATTTTAAGAACTTGTTGAGGCACCTTAAGCCTCGGATTGGCTGCTACCCTCCTGGCTTCTTCCGTACCAGAAAGTATCTGGAGTACACTTCAGAGCCCCAGGGGCGTTTGGAGATGGGATCTATTGACCCTTTTATTAACATGGCCTGAACCACTCACAGCAACTGTGCCATATGTAACTCTTGACGAGCCACAGGAGGAATTTGTGGGCACCTGTGTTGGAATGCCAATGTGTGACCCTGATGAAGAACATCCAGCACCCATTTGGCAGCGGTGATGGTCTTCCACACTTTGACAAAATTCACCAGGTGGCCTCCCCTGGGGTGTGCAAGTGGTGGCCCAGATCCACGGCCGGTTCAGGCCTGCTTGAGCATCTGCATCCTGGCCTGAGTGCGGCGACAACTCTGTCCTCCGCTGCCGTAGGCCTGTGACCGGCCTCTGTAGGCCTCCTGAGTCATGGAAGAGAAGGGCTGACAATAGGGTTGCCATACCCCTTGGAAGACCTGCCAGAATTCCCTCTTGAGGACCAAATGAAGCATGACCTTCGTTTCTGTAATGTCCCCAGTGAACGTGCTGTCTCTGTGTCCATTTTAATTGTTTGGAGAGATTCATCCACGGTCTTGCCAAAAAGGTTGTCCCCATCAAAGGGCATGTCTAACACCTTGGACTGCACATACGCCCTGAAGTTAACCCTGTCGTCAAAGGGACACTCTGTTGCCCATCTGTCGGAACCCAGTGTCCGAGATGACCAAAGCAACCGTGATGGCATGGTCAAATGCCAGCTCATTACCTGGAACAGGGCCAGGGCCTCGATCTTCTTGTCATCCAGCCGGAAGTCCCAAATAGGGTCAAGCTTGTACCACAGCTCCTTGTCATAGCGAGACAAGATGGGCAGGGCATTGGTGGAATTGATGGTGCAGGCAGTGGTATAAATGTTGCGCTTACCCCTCACATCCAGTTTTTTCCACTCTAGGAAAAGGGGACACCATGGCCAAAGACGATAGATTCACAGAGAGCTTCCTCGTGGCGACAGAGACCACGTAGTCAGGGGAGGACTGTGACCTCAAACACCTTGGGGCAGAGTCCAGAACCATGTATTTCTTTTCCAGCCTATCCCATTTGGGAGGCGCAGTACTTTGCGTCTTCAGTGGGGCCAAACCTTCATCCAGACATCATCCAGTAGAGGAATGGACATGACAGTTTTACGTCTGGACTCTCGAAGTTGGAAGAAGAACCCCTATTTCTTTGTCTCCTCTGGCACCAAATTGAAAAGTATAGAGGCCCTCGAAAGCATGGTGTTAAAGGAGCCAACCTCATTTGGCGGTGAAGCTCTGGTGGGCTCGTCGGCATCCAGTGGCTCTCCGTCTGCTGCCACATAGACCTCGGACTCATTGGAATGAGTTGCTGTAATGTCCGTATCAGTATCTTTGACCATGTGTGGGGGTTCCCCCTTAGAGGGGTCAAGTCCCTATGCGGAGGCGGTGGGGGTGTCTTTGACGCCTTAGCCAGGTGGATCCTTAGAGTTACATTTTTGCTTGGACGGGTCCTCTGAGGCCAAGCCGGACTGTGAGCTGGAGCTGTCATAGGTGTAGCAGGCAGCCTCTGCTGTATCTCTGAAAGCAGCGTGTGCAGAGTCGTGAGGATGTTCAATGACATGTCCCTGGCTGCTGGCTGAAGGATGGAGGGAACAGTCGGCAACGGATCCAGTTCGAGGCACCTTCTTGGGCTAGATGGCGATTTGGGTTCACCCCATGGAGATCCCTTTTTCGCAGAGAAGATCCACGATGAAAGTTGTCCTTCACCGACAAGGGATCCCTGCTACCGGTAGGCGACCTACAGTCGAACGAAGGAACAAAAATTGGTCCAAAAAACACTATATTTTGTTGAAAATACTTGAAATATCAAAAAGGCTCTAAAATAAAGAAGAGAGGACTCCCAACACTGAAACGTGGGGGAAAAATGTGAAGGGGTGGAGATTAGAGAGATGACTGTCATTGGATGGGCGCAGTATGACCCAAAGGACATTGATTGGTTTAGAGGGGAAATGCAGTTTTGAATCTCAAGCAAAACTGCTTTTTTCTTTACCGGGGATTCTCAGCCTAACTGCAGGGAATACTCATGAGCATGTGAATCCATGCCAGACCCCATGCTGCAGAAAAGAGGCCATCACTGAAGAATCAACATTAAACATGACATTCTTTACAAATGACCCCATTTGCCCACAGTGCTAAAGACACGCATGCAAAGCAGAGCCCTGTACATTTTCTTTAATGACACTTGGTGTTTTTATACCTTGGTTCGAGACGCTCCTTGACCTTGGCAATTGACCGAACGTAGGGTGCAATCTGTTTGGTAATGGTCGTCAGGTAGCTGTTCTCCTGTTTCAGCTGTTGAAGATCATGTAGCTGTGCTGCATACAAGAAGGAAGCATGATTAGTCAAGGTCTATTCACTACTTATTTTTTTTTTATAATATGGGACTAACTATTTATGGGTCAGTGTGGGTGAATGTTTTTGTTTGCTTGCAGGACAGTAAGATTCAAATTGTTTTTGGTGGTTGGGTCATTCTGTGATCATTCTTCCTTCTAGATATGAGGGTAGTTTATGATTCATAGTCTTTGTAGTAAATACATACAGTCCTACCATTATAGAGGAAGTGGTGTCCATTGTCTCATTTGTGGACATGATCCCACAGAGTCCAAAAGGCTATTATCACATGACAACTGAAGCATAAATATGTTTTCCTTGATTTACTTGAACCTAGGCTATTGGCACTAGGATAACAACACACTTATCAGAGCGGAAATGTTATGCTGGAAGAGGGTAAATGATGCTTCATGCATTCAAGGTTGCTTGTCCTGCTGATTCAGGACTGCTTGACTGCTGTGCTTGGGTCCTCGCTCTCCCTCTGGCTTTTCAGTCCAGGGGAGTTGTCTCAACAGAGAAACCTACTATTGGTTGTTATTTAATCCCCATTTCCTGATGTTAAGGTAAACAGGTGGCTGAACCCTTCTTCAGAGCTCTTGTCAGACATTCCAACTCACAGAAATGTTAAACACTCGTGGTCTTGGCAATGTTGTGAGGTTCTGATCGGCACTATATTCCAAACGCGGCTGGTAAAGGAATTTCATTCTGCTACTGTATCCCTATAATAAATCTGTCTTCCAATATCATTTTCCTTTCACTTGAGCCATACCCATTGCCGGATCTCCAATATTATTCTGCTTCAAAGCCTGCAGATGCTCTGCCGAGTGAAGACACCATCCCTTGGTTTCATTCATTTGACACTTATTTTCGCCCCCCTTTCTCTTGTTGAAACCACTGTGGAAGTATTACAACTCAAAAGCAGCAGGGATACATGTGAGACTGGTACCTGAGAGGCTATTACTTTTTCATGTTGACTTATCTCTTTGAATGAATCCTCATGGCTGATCCAACTTCCATAGAGTGTGTTTACTTTTACAGACACAAATTATCTTCATGGTGAATGACCTATCTGAAATCTTTTATAATACATTGAAAACTTGGATTAGTCTTTGCCACAGCACATTTATCATTAGGCAGAGAACAAATACACATATGATTTGTTGATTATTATATATCAATCTTAGTCTTGCTGATTCAAATGTTCAAAGCGTGGTGGATTTCATCATCATGATCTGTATTACATGGCTTTGGAGATAGATCGGGATATAATAGAGTCTAGGATTTGGAAAAGTACTTTAGGCCTGCCGGTTTGTACTCCAATTGTTAGTTTGCGCTATGAACTAGGTCTTTCATCACTTAGATCATGGCTTGAATGGAAGTGGATGACTCTGTACAGACTAATCTTAGATCCTCCAAAGAATTCCTTATTTGAGGAAATTGCTATAGAGTACCAATTAGGGAACAATGTTTTCCTATGTAGATTGGGGCAAAAATGTTTAGAACTCCTATCTGGCTGTGACTGTGATGCAGAAATCCTCTTACAGAACCCTTTGAAAGTGAAAGAAAAAATTAAATTGATCGATTGGATAGACACCATCAATGATATGCGAAAAACAAAAAGATCAGCTTCCCTGTCACTATTAGATAAACGCCTTTCAACTGTGCCGGCTTACTTAAAGAAGTACCCAAATCCTCGGTTTAGATCTACTTTCTTGAGGTTTCGTTTAAATTTAATTCCTACCTTAGAGTTGTTAGCTATTAGAGATAAGGAAGGCGTGATTGTACCGATTTGTGATAGGTGCCCTAGTAGTGATCTCCAGACTACCAAGCATTTGTTATCTAGTTGCTCTGGGACCTGGAACATTAGGGCCGGTCTCTTTAATAGATTTGTTTATGATAAGTCTTATATTAATTCCGAGGAGTTTTGGGCAAGACTATCTTCTGGAAATGAGTCGCCCTTATCAATTGAGGTTGTAAGGTGTTTAAGGGAACTGAATTTAGTTTTAGACTGAATTGTTAATGGTGATCTGTATTCCTGTTTATTTTTCTTTTGTCTTGTCTTTTTATTCAAGATGTTTTGCTGTTTTATATTTAGAGTATGTAAATTTTTGTTGGTTTGCATATTGTTTTATTTCTCGTCGAAATGTGTTAAAAGTCAAATTGACTATTGCACAATAAATTAATTAAAAAAAATAAAAAAAGTATTACATGGCTATACATTCATAGCCTTTTCTCATTGTCATGATCTAGGTGTATAGCCTTGATAACTAATACGCGTGTTAGTTAGGCAATAAGCCCCAACCCTGGGGGGCAATAAGGCGTCGGATAATGCCCCCGGTGACCATAGTTACAGAGTGCATTCTCTCTTCTTTATTGTGCAGCTAGCGTTTTGATTCTGCTGATCACTCAAGTAGAAAGTATAAGTGTCATGGGATTCCCCTGCTTATTATGGTTATAGTGCTCATGTGTTCATATCTCAGCGGACTGTTGATAAAATCAAGCTAACCAGATCCTTAACGTTGGCATCAGAGAAAAAACGTTCTCTTCACCTTATGAAGTACATATGTTTTGGGTTATTCACACAGAATGTCCAGTGCAGTTATTTCTGGTACACAGTGATAAAAGAGTGATAAGGTTCCAAGAGTACAGTTTCCAGAAGGGCTTCTGTCAAATACAGTCATGAATAAAGTCAGAGTTGCTATTTTAACATTGAAGAGAATGGTTTGAAGAGTCTATCAGTTATGTGTGAAGACATCATTCCGTTAGCATGTTAATTCTTTGAAGTTCTGTAAGACAGTACATGCAGAGCAAACTGCTTCTTTGCACAGATTGTGTTGACTTTGTTAACCTGATAGGTTCATGCGACAATATAGGGATTCAGAAAGGCTAAGTACACTGTTAGAGGTGTATTACAACCATGATATGTGACTGTGCATGTCCACACCATATATTATCATTATATGGGATGCAGCATTTTCACAAATTTGGAATATCAGTATCCTGCACCTAAAGCTATCAGAATGTATTGGACGTATTCCTTTTATATTATGCTATGTCAGTAAAGCATCATAACAGCTATTTCCTCTGAGCTTGGTTCATCTGTGATTGCACATGTGCATCGCTGGGGTGGGGGGCATCCTTCACTCTAAATTCACAGCTGTTAATGCACCGTTATATCTGCAGATACGTATGTACCCCATTGACGTATTTTAACCATAAATACACGTTTTGTGAAAAGTGGATTGAGGCATGCTATGGTGTTGTATTTCTAAATATCACAAGCCAAAAATGTTAATAAAAGCCACAACATGTAAAAACGCATCTAGGGCTATATAAGCAAAGATGTGATATTAATGCACACCATACGGCAATACCTTCATAAATTTCCTGTTCATTTGCCACCCTTTGATATGTTTCTTCCCAGATCTGGAAACGAAAACAAGTCACTAATCAATGACTGGCATAAAGTAGTGGAAGACAGAGTTCAATGCTGAGGGATCCACACCATTTAGCAGGTACACACATTGGGAGAGCTTCTATTGCCCCCCTGGATGGCACATGCTGATGAAACACAGGTCTATGAGTTATCCCACTACAAGCCACAAGGACCACTAAAGTCTCTGTCGATGGGCCTGACAGTTGCAGCCAACTGTCAGAAGGCAAATTAATAGGTGATCAATGCTGACCAGGTCATCAGGACAATTAGACGTATGTTGTCCACCATCTGATTCCAAACAGGCAGGTGTATAACTTAACATGATTCAAAGGAGGCAAGCAACTTAAGTTCTGACTCATAGACCTTGCACACATGCTGCACTCTAGCATGTGCGAGAACTGACTTCCCGTGCAGAAAGTACTGTCCTGGAAAACTTCATGAACTGAAGAGCACTGTGCAGCTACGGAAAGAGCCAACGGCATTTGTTTCTACACAAGTTGTGGACTGCAACTCCCATCAACCCTAGCCACCCTAGTCAATGATGAGGAATAAGGGGAGTAATAGTCCATAAGATTTGGAAAGTAGCAAGTTGTGGATTCATGAGCTACTGGATGTGCCCACATCATAGCATCTGAGATAAACTGTCACCCCCATTTTCTGTGGTTGATGGTGCACCAAGGACTCACAGAGGGCCCTCATTTTACACAATATATGCAGGCCTGTAGAAGTTTTTCCCAAACCTCCTTCCAAACTCCTTAGTCCAACTCCTTTTGTGAGAATGTTTTCATAATTCCTTTCTTCATTGAAGATCTATGTTTTCCTGTGTGGTTCTATGTGGTACAGTGCACCCCTTCACAAAAGGTGTTGATCAAGATGTTGGGCTCATATTGATCAAGATGTTGGGCTCAAGCAGCACTCACCCTTCTGCTTGTCTACTAGGGCAAACCAGGAGGAAGCAAAGAGCGGCATACATTGCAAAGCAGTTTGCACATTTTAGAATCCTTGGAAATCCCTATCGCTGTAATTCCTTGCATTTCCCAAAGTAAGTTAATGAAGCTTTGGGGAAGCAATGCAAGCAGCAACATTTTAGGACATGCCATCTTCAGTGCCTAAAGTAAGGACTAAAACTTTCCTAAAAATGTTTTAGAAAATGCGTTCTGGTGATTGGGCTTTGTAACACCAGAACAAGAGTAGGCCTGAAATACATAAACATTCCAAATAGATAATGCATTTAAAAATGGGTTCACAGTAATAGTTGTCATGTCTCTAAATGTTTCTTTAACACAGAATGAATATCTGCATCCTCTGAGTCAAGAAACATTAGACCATGTTTAGATAAATAAAATGTACAATGTCAGCCGTGCATCGGACTGAATGCAGCCAATACTGTTCGGCAGAGATGCACACATCTTTATGGGTAAAATTCGTTAAAAATTGCAGGTTCAAATGTAATGCAAATTATACTGCATTTCACATTTATTTAGTAAAAGGATCATGGTACAATGTGTGGTAATCCTATGCCCACCCATTTTATTGCACACCGACCACCTCTAAAAGAGCGCCTTCTCTGGTTAAGACTTTAAATATATTGGACATATCAGGAGTTCTCATCACAACATTCTGCGGCCCCTACTGGATATTTCATTCGGTCTCCAGCTTTATCTACATTGGGCTGTGTGTGGTCTGCTTTGCTCCGAGGGCATTCTAATTACTTGCCTGTGTGTTTAGAGTTCAATGCAGCGAGTCTTTACCTCTTCAAAGGCTGTTCGCATCATTTCCACTGATGAATACTCGGAAGCGATCTGCACATCCACCTGCAGGGACTTCTGCAAGATTTCGCTCATAATGTCGGTTTTGATGAGGGAATGGTGTTTGGTCAAGTCACGGTGCAGCTCCTGGACCTGGTCCTTTAGGTTCTGAATCTCTATCTGTAGGGTCTGCAAGAAAAACACACAACATGGTAAACAGACCTTGTTTTTGGGAGAATTGCAAAGCTTGTGGGTGCTCAGGATCATTCAGTTTGACTGTCTGGGCCTAATTACAAGTGTGGCCGTCCTGAAACAAGGGTGCTTGTAAACTTACCGCCACCCTTGTTTCTGGACCATTACAATACAAGTCTGCCTGCCGGGGCCGCTGCGCTCGACAGGTCTGGCGCTGCTGCGCCCAGCAGACCCGGTAGGCAGATTCCAGCGCTTACGTCTCCCCTCTCCCATAGCATCCTTTTTGACTCTATGGGAATGAGGAGTTACAAAATCCGGCACCTGACTTCCTGCCCCGCCGGGACTTATAATATCCTGGTGGCACCGGGAAGTCAGGTGCCGGATTCAGTGTTACGGGGTTGGTGGCAACCCGCCGGTCGCACCCGCACAAATTGCTTGCTGGCTATGCATTGCCTCATCAACCCACTGAAAAGTGAAAGACTCTAGCAGGGTTTTCAGAATGACCAAACAAACATTCAAATAATCTGTGGCAATGAGGATATCTTTTATTGGGCCAATGCAATCAATACAATGACCGTGAAGACATATATCCTTTCTATACTTTCAAGACCTCAGAGAGCCCATCCTCATAAATTAACTTTCTTCTGTAGCGGGGTCCTCTGAGGATCCAATAGCTGAATGTTTATATGCTTACCAGCATCCTACATTTATTGCAACAATGCAAGGAATCTCCTCACTTGAGCTCTTCCGCGAAGTCTCACTTCTACAGACATCTTTTTTATAATTTTTTTATTTTTATTGTTTAAAGGACAGACAGAACTCGAGAGCAATGGAGCGTGTGGGGCCAGCATTTGGGCTGCCATCTTTTAACAGTAGCGCAGTACTGTGAGGTCTGTGCATTGGTATGTGCATCCATTGGAATTAGTCCTTGGTGATGTGTTGCTGAAAGAGCTGTGTTTTGAGAGATTTGTGAAATTGGAGAATTGTTGGGGAATTCTGAGCTGCCACCGGGATCGAGTTCCATAGGGTCGGTGCATGCATAACAAGAGAAGGATTGTTTGCCGGTCCTCTCTTTGCAGATGAGTTGTGATTCAAGTCGGTTGGCCGATTTGCTGCATGAGTAGCCTGTGCCACCATATATGTGGAGCTTGGCTGCCAGGTACGCCGGTGTGCTACTCGTGACTGCTTTGGGGTTGCTTGTGTTTCCGTGCAGAGGGGACCTGACGTACCAGTTCAGACAGGACTGCTCCCATTGGTGGCAGTACCTGGCTGATTTGTATTTGGCTAGACCCCTTTTGCAATGGCACAGATGGCCTAAAAACAGTGGTGTGGTAGGTTGCCCAGAGCAATGCCAGTGACTCAGATTAATTCAAAACCTTGCACCCATCACTTTTTTGGTTTTGCTTTGTAGACAATATCTTGGCTTGGAGTTGAAGCCAATGTAGTTCACATAGGATGGGGGTATTTTGATCAAATTTCCGTGCTACTGCAATAAAACCTGTTGCAGCGTGGTGAACTGCTTTTAGGGGAGCCAACTCAGTAGCTGGGAGCCCTGTCAGGAGTGCATTTCCCCCATCGATGTGCAAGGCCACAAGGACCTGCACCAGAGTCCGGAAGTCCTGTGGCGGAATGGAGGGTTTGATTTTTCGAAGGGTAGAGATTCTGAGCCAGACTATTTGGGGCTTCTTGGCTATGTGTTTCTGGAAGGGCAGGCTGCTGTCAATTGTCTAGCCTACGGAGTTTGCTGGGTCTGAGAGTTGTGGATCAAATCCTTCTAAGTGCATATCATTGAGCGATTGCTGGACAAGTTGTTTTATAGCGGGCACACCGATGAGGACGAATCAGTATTGGATGGGTTCAATTTGAGGTAGGCAGTCGACATCCAGGACTGGATGATGGCTAGGTAATCACAGAGACAAATGAAGTCCTGCGCATTATTTACTGTTATGTACAAATGTGTATCGTCTGCGTATTGGTGAATGGCTATCTTGGGATCTTTGAGAAGAATGCCCAAAGGCTCCATGCAAAGGTTGAAAAGGATTGGTGAGAGGATGGAGCCTTGGGGAACTCTGCAGGAGACCTGGAGTCGGTGAGTCGATGAGAACGGAACACGTTCATTTGAACAGCCTGGTGTCTGCCTAAGAGGTAGGAAGTAAACCAATTCAGGAAAGTGCCAGAGAATCCTATCCTGTCAGCAAGGAGGAAGAGAAGGATGCAGTGGTTGACGGTGTCAAATGGAGGTGAGACATCAAGGAGGTCGTGAAGGCCCGTATCTATGATTTGGAGGACATGGACATGAATGGTGGCTGTCTGGATGCTACACTTGGGGTGTAACCTTTACTGATAGTCATTTAGGAGGTGGAGTTGCTTGATTCTGGCGAATAGTCCAGTAGCCTTTGTAAACTTAACTCCCCTCGATTTTCTTATCCTCCTGTGAGCTATCCATGACAGAACATGCTTACTCACTCTTTCTCTCTCTGCCTCCCTCTCTCTCTCACACATGGCTGAGGACTTTGCTCGCTACTTGTCGGCAAAAATCTCTAAAATCTGTGACATCCTCACTGACTTAACGTCTGTTTCTTTCTCTCCCCTTCTTTCCCACGTAACGAACAAGACGACCCCATGCTAACTAGCCACATGACTACCCATCTTTACTTAAATGTACATAATATGAAAACATGTGTCATGGACTTATGGTGAAACAATATTAATGTTTCATTTTAAAGCTTACTGAGAAATGTTGAACGTTTACTTTAAAGGTGGAAAAATAAATACATACGTATTAAATTATCTTTTTGACAAACCTCAATAATAATATTTGAATAATACCTTGGTATGCATTACCTTAAGAGTGTGCTGAGGTTCATCTACTGTGTGTACAAAACATATTGCTGTTGTTGTTGCTAAGAGGATCTTTCGCAGATGGCCCATTGCTTACCTGAACCAGTTTTAAATCAATTTAATTAACTTTGTTTTGAGTAATTAATATGTGCAGTCAAACAAATAAAATGTTCTCGCTCTGCTTATCCAGCTTGCAGCTGCCATGCACATGGATGACCAACCTTGTATAGGTTTGATCCAGTGGATGTGGGAGGCCTGCATTAATAAAATTAAAACACCTGAATCATGGACTCTATTAGGAGACAGCTAATCATGTACTAGCAAACAGAATCATATACTTGAGCACAACTTCAAAAGAAGCCTGGACCAAGGGGAGGGGACACAAACATATAAAAAGAGGCGCAAGGTACACAGAGATGTGGGTGTTTGGAGGAGGAAGCAGTGTGAGTTCAGAGGTGGCTGAAGAAAGGAGAAGTAGGCGGCAGAGGAGAGGTTGTAGGTAGCAGGAAGAGCAGAGACTGTGACAGGCCCACACTAAAGCCCTTGTCTGGCCTTCTCCTCCCTCCATTCACTGTGCTGACCCAGAGGAAACAACAGTGGCCTAATCCCTGCCATGAGGCTTCTGGAGCAGTTCTCACACCTACACGCCGCAAGGTAAGCTCTGATGGGGACTGTGTTCTGGGATGCGCTTTCTGTACTGATATGCAGCTGCAAGTGCTCTGCATGGTTTGTAATTGCCTGATCTCTATTTTGTGCATCGCGGCTGCATTTCACTGCCAAATTTGAGCCAGAGTGTGTGCATTCCTTGCAAAGGCCGGTTGGGCTGTTTGATTCCTGGCCCAAACATGTTTCAAAGATGTCTGTCGCCTGAACCAAGGACCGCAGTGCTGCTCTGTCCTTCATTGAAGTCACTGATTGGGCCAACGTCATATTTCATTTGCCCACTCAAGGAAGCCGGCAGGAGAACACCGGCCCTCTCCAAGGCCCACACTAAGGCCCCTGTCTGGCCTCCCCTCCCTACATTCACTGTGCCGACCCACAGGAAACAACAGTGGCCTTATCTTTGCCATGAGGCTGCTGGAGCAGTTCTCACTCATAAAAGCCTAGATGGGGACTCTGTGCTGGGTGGGATTCGCATTCTGTACGGATATTGAGCTGCAAGCTCTCTGCATGCTTTGTAATTGCCTGATCTCTGTTTTGTGCATCCCGGCAGCATGGCACCGCCACATTTGTGCCAGAGTGTGTGCATTCCTTGCAAATGACAGTTGAGCTGTTTGAATCCTAGCCCAAATGTTTTTCAAAGATGGCCGTCACCTGAAGTGAGGACCGCAGTGCTGTACTGCCCTTCGTCCAAGTCACTCATTGGGCCAATGTCATATTTCATTTGCCCACTCAAGGGAGCCGACAGGCGAATGCCAGCCCCCTCCAAGGCCCATACTAAGGTCCCTGTCTGGAGCTGGAGGGAGCACCCCTCCCTACAGTTAGTCTGCAATGCTCCCAAATGATTCACACAGACTTGGTCTCCTGCACTCTATGACCACGAGCAGACCTTGACTTCAAATTGCCCTAGTGAGCATTATGGATCGAATTGGTCCTCCCACCTTCCTTGGCCACTATGACTGCTCAAATTGTTGCCTGTTACTATTCCTACCTGCCTAATTCTTAACCTCTAATATCTGCACCATCTGTACTTTTTGCATCTTGATGGGCCTCATACTGATTGCTTCTCTGCTGCTTTCCTAATGCCCTGCTTAAAAAATAAAGTACACAAATCATGTAAAACTCTTTTCTATTCTCTGGTGTGCTTCTAACTGTGCATCCACCATGTTGTACTGCTTTTTAGTGCTTTCTGGCTTAATTCGAATTTAGGTGTGCTTCCAACTGTGCATCCACCATTTGGTGGTGCTTTTTAGTGATTTCTGTCTTAATTCGAATTTAGGTGTGCTTCCAACAGTGCATCCACCATTTTGCATTGGTGTTTAGTACTTTCTGGCATAATTCAAATGTAGGTGTGCTTCCAATTGTGTATCCACCATTGTTTACTGCTTTTTAGTGATTTCTGGCACAATTCGAAATTAGGTGTGCTTTCAACTGTGCATCCATCATATTGTATTGCTTTTTAGTGCTTTCTGGCTTAATTCACATTTGCTCTAATGCCATTTCAATAGTTGCTCCCTTCATACTCCAGTTTCGATCATAGTGTGGAACTGGAAAATGCCACCAATAATATTGCTAGTTCGAGTTTTGATCATCGTCAGAGCTCCCTTATGCATTTAGCTGGCCAAAGATGCACTTCCTTGACTGTCAAGCTTGCGCCTCGTGCTGCGGTGCAAGATTGAACGCTACCTCACCATGATCCAAAGTGGTGGTATGAGCCAGAGGAAGGACGGTAGTTAGAGCACTCCACATAAACCTGCGCCACAATCAAATACGTACAACACAGAGGTTGTTTAATCAATGGATAATGTCTAAATCCTGTGAATTTTCATAGCAAAGTGCCCATGGCGCAAGTTTATGTGGAGGGTTCTAACTACTGTCCTTATTTCAGAGATGGGGTCTAGACCTCTGTCCCTCACTTTTGCGACACCTGCCTACACAGGGCGTATAAAATAAGGTCACACAGCAACAAGAAGTTGGTGCAACAACCCCCCTTATTCCGAAATGAGCCAGAGTAATATAGACACATTTGCAAAGAAAATGAAGAAGGCTTTGACATCTGCCCGCATGTCTGAAGATTCAGAGGAGGGCTTCTCATTGAAGGTGGCCTCAATCCCAAATATAGAACAGCTCCCTTGCACCATGCAGCAGGGGTTTTCCTCTGTAACACAAAGCTGGATGATACTGGCTCCAGTATAAGCTCCCTTAAATCGAAGTTGGAGAGGGAAAGTACCTGCATACGGATGCTGAGTTATGGATTTTACATGCTGAAGATGGAGTCACGGAGCTACGCTCCACCATTTCAACTTTGTGTAAAGACCTGAAGGCTGTCCAGGCTAAATTTTAAGACCTCGAATCATGCTGCAGGTGCAATAATGTGCACAATGTTGTTGAGCCTCAGAATGATCGGCACTGCAGTATGGAGGGCTTCATTAGGGAACTCTTTTAGAAGATCCTGGGCACACCTGGTCTATTATGAAATTTTTCAGCGGATCAAGCACATCGGGTGATTATGCCCAAGCCTAAACCTGGACCTCCACCAAGACCTATTATTGCATGCATCCTGATTTACAGAGATAGAGATCTGCTCTTGAAAAATACTAGAGAGAAAGGGGAGCTACGATATGGATCCAGTTGGGTTTTTCTATACCCATATTTCTTCCCACTGGTCCAGAATGAGCACATGACCTTCCTGGGAGTGAAGAAACTACTCTGTGAGCAAAACTAAGTTTCCAGCATAAGGAGAAAGCATGTTCCTTTATAGTGCTGGAGGAGGCCATCAAGGTCATTGAAAATAACATTCTGTTGCCTGATAAGTGACTTAAAAATTTGTTATCATGGTGTCTCCATTTCCTTTCAGACTATGCATTGTAAATTACATTTACAATATTGAAATGTAGACAACTATGCTGCAGTTTTTGCACAAACAGAACCCAATATAATGAGGTGCCTATGCGGGCTTTAGCTAGTGCCCCCTTGTTTGCGAGGGTGCATAGTTCTTTGGTTGTGATTGGGTTATGTTTTGGGGTAAGATCACGTGTGTTGGGAGTGTAGTGAGGGAGACGGGAGACTTAGGGTTGAGAGGGGGGTGTTACAAAATGCTTGTTCCACGAATAACGAGACTGAACTATTGAGATGAGCCATTTACATTTTTGTTTGCAGGATTGTTCCACATTCCACAGGCTCATAGGCAGAGATGGGAGCTACCATACACTCATAAATGAATGGGATTGCAATAACGAGTTGGAGCATAAAGGGATTAAACAACCTAGTCAAGGCACATAAGTTCCTTTCTAATATTGAGAGGCAATAAATAAGGATCGTACTTTTGCAAGAAACACATGCTACTAAGAGATTGCATGAGTCTTTTGCCAGCAATTGGGGCAACCATAGATACTATACGTGCCCTGGTAAAAAGATATGCTCATATTATTCTTTGGTACATGATATGTCCTCACGTACCGACTACTGGATCATGTCTACAGAACGTATGGGATACATAAGGGGATGTTAAATTCTTCCACATACTTTCTCTGATCACTCCCCACTCCTTTTAGATATGGTAATTGGTCAACCAATGTACTTCTCGGGCGGTTTAAACCACTAGTATGTCTAGCATTCGAAAATCCACAACTGGGAACACATATATGTCATTTTTAGCTAATCTGAATTTGGTTCCCACTATAGGAGCACTATGGTAGGCTTTCAAAACTTACGTTCGGTGGATAGCCATGAGTACAGAATATGGAGTGCTCCATAATATTCATAGAGAGCTTAGAGCATCCGAGGGGAAGTTTGAAATTTTTGGAATCAACACATATGCACACATCAGAGGTGTCTATCATAGCAGATATTAAGCTGGAGCTGGACAGGTTCAGTGATCTGACTGACAGAGAGACAAAGTACTTTTCAGTACCAGCAATACACGATATTGAGAGGCTGATAGTCCTGGTAGACCTCTGGCTAGGTTGATATAAAATTAAATGGTGGATGGGGAATACTGAAGTTTAAGAATGACCTGGGCAAACTTTTCTTTGATCAAAAGTCTGTGGGGAAGCATTTCTTAACTATCATAATTTATTGTATGCTTGCCGCCTCGGAAGGTCTGGAGCATAGAACCATGAGTTCTTAAACTCGCTACCGATTTCAAAACTGTCATCTGTGGCAGTGTTGCAGCTTGATGTACTGATCTCATTAGATGACGTTAAGGAGGCCATAGCTACGCTCCCCAATGGGAAACCTCCAGGCACAGATGGACTCTACTCAGGAATTCTACAAGAAGTACAAGCAGGAACTGAGCACTTATCTTCTGCAACTTTGGGAGAAATCCTTGAGGTTAGGAAACCTGCCTGCAACACTTTGGAAAGCAATAATTATACTTATGTTGAAGCCAGGGAAAGGCCCAGATGATCATGGTTCCATCGTCCCATGTCGCTCCTGAATGTTGATACCAAATATTTGCCTGTATCCTCAAAACTCGATTGTTGCTGTTCATGCCACACCTCATACTCCCTGACCAGTCTGTATTCATCCCTGGCTGCTGTACATCGTTAACCCTTAGAAGACTCTTCATTATAATGTCTCAGAGCAACCCAGAGGTACCTGCAGTGGCTGTCGCATTGGATGCCAAGAAGGATATCAATTCTGTAGATTGGGAATTCCTCTTTGATGTACTAGAACACCAAGCTTTTAGTCCTTATGTGATCTTCTCCATGAGACTACTGTACACCGTGGCCAAAGTCAGAGTGAATAACAGCTTTTCACAATTGATCCCAATGGGTAGGGGCTAGGCAGGCAGCCATTCCACTCTCCTCTTTGCTCTGATTATTGAGCTGCTGGCCAATCTTTTGCGACACAGATATATACGAAAGGGAATTAGGTAAAAAAGCAATCCAGAGATTGGCTCACTATAAGGGGACAATGTGTTAATTTTTATAAGAGACCCACGGATCAATTTACGCCCGATAATGTCAGACATGATGGAATTTGGTGAATACTGCAGATTGGTAAACAACTGGTGCAAGTCTGAAGTCTTTCCCCTCACCGACGAGACAAAATGCTTGGTGACTGCACTTAACCATATATGGTCTCCCCAATCGATATCCTACCTGGGGGTCACAGTCTCCAAAGATGATGGCCAGCTATTTCAAATCACATGGGCATGTATTTGCAGGTTCTCAAGGATAAATTCATGAGCTGACCTTGGTTACCTATGTCGTTAATGGGCAGAATTGCATTGTTGGAAATAGTGGTATTACCAAAACTCCTGTATTTCTTCCGAAAGATTCCCATAGTGTTGATTAATGACTTCTTGAAAATCCGGAACACACTGGCCACTCATTTCCTCTGGGATCCTGCGGGGATGCGAATGAAAAGTCAGAATATGACCAAACATTATTGTAAGGGGTCCTGCAGGTCGCTAATTTTGAGTTATGTTTCTTAGTGGCCCAAGTTAGTTCATGTCCTATTGGGCTAGCTACAAACGTGACATTTTACCCACACATGAGAAATGAAAGGAGAGCAGCAAGTCACATGGCACTTGGAGCCTCTTTACTTAGTAAAGAATATAAAGACTCCTGCCCATATAATATTAATAATTTAGTATTTATATAGCGCTTCAAACCCTCAGGTATCTGAGCACTGCTTATTATTACCCACGGTGTGTGGTGCTCATTTATTGACTTCGGAAGGATGAAAGGCTGTGTTTGGCCCTGTCAGGAATCGAACATGCATCAGCAGGCTCGGCACAGATTTCAAAGCGAGCGCTCGCTGTGCTATCGGACCGGTATGACCCATTGGTTGAAACACTTAAAGCTTGGAATGCAATCCTAAATTTCCTGCGGGTTGAACATCCATACAGTTGTAAGGCACCTATATGGGGCATTCTAGATGTTTCAAAGGTGTTAGATGTAGGAATTAGTAGGCCTTGGGCAAGAGGTGGATTAGCATTCCTGGGTGACCTATTTTTGAATGGCTTCTTTTTATCACCTGCAGAATTTTGTGTGAAATTGGGGTCTACGCTAGCAGCATACTACAATAGTAACAGGT
The DNA here is from genome assembly GCF_040938575.1 of Ambystoma mexicanum. Lineage (NCBI taxonomy): Eukaryota > Metazoa > Chordata > Amphibia > Caudata > Ambystomatidae > Ambystoma > Ambystoma mexicanum. The sequence continues at coordinate 586,230,792 of NC_090929.1, read as the reverse complement.
GCGATTGTCCACTCTAAATGGCCATCCTTTCCTAATGAATTAAACTCCCCGTGTTATCAATTTATACCTGTATTTTACAAACCAATTCAGTCCATGCTCCAAGGTACATGTGCGGCTGCTTGGAATAAGTGGGCGAGAGAGCTTGGCATGGAGATAGATGACACCTGGCGAGGTGCGTGCACACTCATTAAGATGGTCTCATTCAGTTCCAAATTACATGTAATTCATTTAAAATACTTCATAGATTACACTATACACCCAAGCTGCAACAGCAATTCCACGATAACACAGATGGACATTGTCCTAGATAGAAAGCTGTCGAATCAGGCCACCCTCACATGTTTTGGTTGTGTCCCATTCTTGGTACATACTGGGTGGAAATATATGGGGTATTGTCTTTAATGATAGATATGACTGTGACAATTCACACCATGTGAAGTCTACAAGGAAATGATGACAACATTATCAAAACGTAAATCTCTGAACATAGCCTTTCTTTTAGTGAAGAGAGCAATTTTGTTACGTTGTAAACATTGCAATCTACCGGAAATTAAGTACTTTTTGAGAGATCTAGCATGGGAAAATAATAATGAAGACGTCTATATCTCCCTCCTCCCGGTTATGAACCGCCCATGGGACATCTTGACTTACTACCGTGAATATTTGATAGCACGGAATGTTCCATAAGATATATCATTGGTTAATGCATCAGAAGAAGTGTTGAGCTAAGTAATGCATATATATTGTATTATATCCTGTCCAGGTCAAATTCTGGTGTTTTGTTGCATGTCTGTTCAGAATATTATATATCTATGTGATATTGCAGGAAATTTGTTTGCTTTGTGATATTTTAATGGATAAATCAATTAATTAAAAGACTTTAAAATGAGACTGAACATCATGCGCGACTAGGTGTTACATTTAGCTTGAGGTAGTCGGAGTGTTGCAGTGACAAGGATCAAGGGAGACTGGTCTGGAAACAGGTTTTTTATAAATGTACTGAGAAGGGACAATGATGGCTGATTGAGTTTGAAACAGACTCGTGGGGCCTTAGAAATAACTGACAAGGTTTATGGTGGCCTTAGCAGAGAGATTCTCATGAATAGGGGATCCACCTTCATTTCAAAACACATTGACGGAGATAATGGACATTCTGCAAATCAAAACTCTATAACCCTCTCTTTACAGACAGCAAACATGGCTTAGAGGAACGATTTAAGCAAACACCAAAGAACATCTTACACTGGCATTAACCCTTGCTGTTGGCCATTTTTGTCATTTGGAAGACCCCCATTTGAAAAAACCCAGGCTTTGTTGGATATGCTTAAGAAAGGTTGGGAGGCTCCAGACAATCAAGCCGTAAACACAACCTAGCTTGCACAACTTAACACAGAGCAGATGACTCTAGTCCGAGAACTGGTTCATGAAAACCTGAAAAAAGCACAGGACCAAAAAAAGAAGATATATACCCTAGTAGTCTTTCCTAAGTCAGTGAATACTTTCTAACACAATAGCATGGCCCTTATCTTGTTACAGATTTAATGCATTAAAAACCTGAAAAACAGAGTAGAACAACTGGACCAGAGGAAACCTTTGCAGATGTACCTTTTGAACTAGCTGAAAGAATGGAAAGATGGCAACAAGCCTGCAGTGGTGGCAATGACTAAGACATCAGAGGAACTAAAGGATGAGATCTAGGATACTCAAAACCTCATCCTGGATGATTTTTCTCCCTTGCAAGGGCAAGCTCAAATGATAAAGACAAATCCTGAAGTTCAGCCCATCAGTACCAGCGGGTGTTCTTGCTCAAAACATTATCAAGCCTAATTTCCAACTGCCCAGAGTATAGAAGGGGGCCAAACATTGAAACTGGCGTGGTATTTAATGATAGAAGGAGCAGGTGAGGCAGAACAGAGGTGGATCAAGAAGGAGTGTGGAAGCAGGAGGAAGGAAGAGGAGGAAGGAGGAAGGCAAGGAGATAAAGACCCACTATGCTGTAACACATCCTTGTACAGAGCCTGTCAACTAACCTTTCATTTACCTTAGCTTAATTGGGCTGTGTGCGTTATATGAGGGGAGACTTCATTTTCGATGGCTGGGCCATAGAATTTCCAAGGGCATTAAAAATATCAAACACTATGCAGCCTTGAGATATGTTAAATACCTCTGCAAATCTCACCACCACCAGCCAGGGGGAAAAACTGTAGCACAAGGAATGTTTGAACATGGACTGATGGACATGGTGGCACACAGTTGGCGTATATATATATATATAATAATGACCAAAATTTTGAAAGTGATTAGGGACTCGTGCCCCCTACGCCAACAAGACTGCAAAGTTTCGTAAAGATATGTTAACAAATAAGAAAGTTATTAAGAGGACAAAATATATATTTTTTCAAAAGTTGCAGCCCACTTCCCATTCATTTTTCCATAGATAAACTAGGTCAAAGCACACAGCCCAAACCGCTGGACGGATTTGGACCAGGTCCCAAACAACTTGGGCCCGAAGCGTTGACTCTCAATCCATGCATGTTTTGGGGTTATTCCATGCAGTAGTTAAATATTTGACGGAGATGGGGGTACCCCCTTCTCAAAAATAGATAGCTATATCTCAGGGATTTACCCAAAAAAGGTTATATATAGAACTGAAACAGCCACCATCTTGATTTTCATGCAATGCAAGAGATATTCAAGGTTATAGCCAAGAATATGGGAAAATGAAACGCAGGAAAAAAGCTGTTTGCAGGTCAAAAACATGCAAATGCCATCAGGGTAGAGGTGGGGGGTGGGGTGGTGGCTAGAGGGTACCAAGTAAAATTTGAGAGTTGGAGGGGGTCTAGCTGCTGAGTTTGCAACACAAAGCTTTCTGTAGCCTCGGCTATAGTCCCGTATAGCCAACATCTCAAACCAAACTGTGTCACAGGAACAGAATGTGTTGTAGGGGGAGGGTAGGTGAGGAAGCCATCTGGGGAGTGAGGGCAGCGGGCACAGATGTGGGGGGCACTTGGTGAGGCCTGGGGGGGCAGGAAAGAATTTTCTTTCAGCCGTTATTTTGATATTTGCTGCTATATTCGTGGCTAGAAAGGACTACATACAGCGGGTAAAAGTTGTTCCATGCCTGTGGCTATACATTTTTAGGGTGTCTGTGTTTTATTTCTTTTTAAAAGATATTTTTATAGGTAAAGTGACGTCAGGGTGGAAAATCCTTGGCCATGGCCAAAACCCATGGTCAGTGACACGGTAGGTGTTTGGGAGTCTTATCTATTTTGGCTGTGTGTTTTCAGACTTTCTTACATGTGAGACTATGGAGAAAAAAAAGAACATTGCTTTAAAAAATCAATACAAAAAGGTGTCACCTTACTTTGCCCCATCCACTGTATTTTAGCGTATGCATTCTCATCCATGCTATTATATCTTGTGTAAATGTATGCATTAAATGTATCCCCACCTAGTTCACTGTCATGTATACTATGCTTTCTTTATCATCACCTACCTTACAGAACTACACAAGCAGTCATTTTCTGCATTGATCTTTTAACTTCCATTGTATTACTAATGTCTCTTTGGTCATTCATATTCCATACCTGGCCTTTTTAAAAAACAAATGTTATAGTCGCGGCTATACAAAAAGGGTAGCCATTATTGAATTGAGGATCGCGCCTAGCAACAGTAACGACTGGGGTGTGTACCTGCGGCTATCCCAAACCCATCATGCGTTGTGTAGCCGCGGCTATAAAACTGAATTAGAAAAAATATATACATGTGTGTGTGTAGTCGTCTTGGGAAGTTTTTTTAAAGATGTATTGAGTGTAGTATTTATAAACAGTTATTGTAACATTTGTCATACAATACACATAAGTGTGCATACTTTAAAAAGGTAAATAAATATGCAAACAAAGTTTGTTAAAACATGTTTATGTGGTTGTGGGTTTTCTTTTTCTCTTAGTTTGAATACGAGATACATCTTATTCCTTAGAGCAAATATATGGATTCTTACTGTGCATGATTTTTCTTAAATTTTCAATGTCCCTTTTCATTGATTGTACTTCTTTTTTAACATTTTTTAATAGTTTTTTGATTCTTTTAATGAATCCATGATTAGTGTTGTGGATAGTTCTTGTGGTGCTTCTTGTTTAATTCTTCGTGATACTTGAATGACTTCTTGATCTGTTTGAAAATATTATAAATATTTTTCAACTATTGAAGATATAATACACGTTAAGAATATTTGTGTTGGATGCATAGACATTTAAATGTAGTTAGATAAATTATATCACTTTGGTGACTGATATTTGTTCCTTAAAATATTATTGTTAGTCTCATTTTACATAAATATAAATAATGGACTTACAAAATGTGGTGGGTAGCTGCCAGTACGATGTCAAGTACCTCAGATGCTGTTTAACTGTTAAATCTATCAGAGAATGTACTTTTTCTGAGTGATAATTATATGTGGCAATAAAACTGTAGATTATAATGTATCATTATATTAAGAGTTTTCTCTCTCTCTCTCTCTATCTCTCTCTCTCTCTCTAACATATATATATATATATATATATATATATATATATATATATATATATTCAGTAAAAAAACTTTGTTAAAGGGACGTTATGGTTCAAAGTAAAACCGAAAAACCCCTGAAATTCGGCAGTTATGGTAAGATAAGCAACCATAACTCGCGCCACCGTGCACTGCTAACACTAACACCCAGGACATCAAAGATGACATCACAAATGTCATTGATGACATCAATGATGACATCACATGTCTGGCTCTCCCTTTTTTCCCTTACTGACATATCTAGGCCACATAGTTTTCTTCAGTAACAGTCAGGAAGAAAACATTGAAAAGGTACTATATTTGTAGACTTAGGGTCAAGTCACATCATATGAAACATATACATAGCGGAAGACACAGGCTTGAAAGAGTGCAATCCTTTCTGTGCATGAAGATAATCATTAGGGTTATCAGCACTTTCTCATAGTTTTATTTGTATTACTCTACCTTCCCTGTATATGCTCATATTTGTATACATTATACTCACTCTCCTTTCCTCTGGGTGCAGTCACATCATGTGATATACATACATATGGTAAGTAGCAGCTTTGAAACAGAGCAATAGTTTCTCTGCATAAAGACAATCAGTTAGGTTATGAACTCTTTCTGCTACTACTTCTGCTTTTTTGTTTACTTCACTGTCCCTGTATATACTCATATTTGTATGTGTTGTTGTCTCTTTTTGTTTTGTCTGTAATAATTATGTATTAAGTGGGTTTTATTATCTACTTATTACATGTTTCACAGTACGCAAAACTCTAATAAGAAAGCAGTTATCATTTCACTATTCAACATGGCAAGATTATGAATATGGCACCTTCATCATGTATGCTGCACATACTGCCTATGTTTCTGCATGAGTAGCTTAGTATACTGGATAGAACTTCATAATAGAATGCTATTTATATCAATGCATTGCTTAATGCACTAATTAGCTCATGATATTTATCCCAATGATCCTTGACAGTTTTTTGTCAGCATTATAAGAATCCCTTGTACAGAGTTTTTATGAAAAGTAAATGCACATGTGATGCCATCAGTGATGTCATCAATGACATTTGTGATGTCATCTTTGATGTCCTGGGTGTTAGTGTTAGCAGTGCACGGTGGCGCGAGTTATGGTTGCTTATCTTACCATAACTGCCGAATTTCAGGGGTTTTTCGGTTTTACTTTGAACCATAACGTCCCTTTAACAAAGTTTTTTCACTGAATTTCATAGGTTTTTAGCAGCGAAACTTAACCATAACGTCCCTTTAACAAAGTTTCTTTACTGAATTTCATAGGTTTTTAGTAGCACAACTTATCCATAATATCCCTGACTTTAAATACATGTAACATAGAACATACTGAACCCCTAGCTAGTGACTTTGATGTCAGCTGACTACCGCCATGTCCGCGGACATATCGAAAATCTGAGCGTGGTGAATGTAAATTTAAATAGTGTGCCCCATTTCCCTTTGAGGTTGGCTCTGAAAAGAGACGTTTTTTGGGGGGTTTTTGCAGATGCTTGACAGACACCTGTTATTTTGTATTTTTTTTCTTCTTTTTTTCTTACTTTACTCCTAAAATCTTCACATAACCTTCTCCAAAGCAACCCTTACATTCCAAAACAGCATGGCATTTCCCATAAAAAATAAGGAAATGCCATCTTCTTTAAAATAAACAGCATTACTGGAATCAATATTCTCATTATTACAGAAGAACATACCAGCTCTAAGCATGAAGGCACACATACCTCGGTTGATTACACACCTAGCATTGTTTTGCTGAGGACAAAAAACAGAACTATTGTCCCATATTGCCCTAGGTAGTAATCCAGAAAAAATTACTTTGGCATTTGGAAGGATGTTCATTACTGCCTGAACCAAGTGTTCCAAATCTGCCAACAAAGTAGGGGCACTGACATAGCCCAAACAGAAAGCACCATAGTGCAAAACTACCACATGGGGACTGTTGATCCTGCCCATATCTTCACAAACTTGTACAATTCCCAGTACATTGCAATCAGGCACGGTTCTCCACACGACCTCCACTCCTTTAACATCAAAATTCTTTGCAACATGCCTGCATTGAGCATACTGTTGTAAACCATGCACAAACATATCTCTGAGCACCAACACCCTGACTTTCTCCACTTCTGCCATCTTCACTACACACAGTCTCTTTCAACACAAATCCACAACCTCAACTTCTGATTGGCTGATCCCTACAGTCTTCTTTCCATGCTGGATTTGCTGGAAAACCCCGGATGTAGCACGCCCTGTCCACGGACAGCCGCGGTGTCCGCGGACTGCATAACTCTTGGACAGCCCTTCTACCATTTCCACTTCACTCTCTGTGCCATTCCCTCATTGCATACAGCTAAGCAGTCACACAATACGGAGAACGTCCTCAGAACACCCCCATTTTGTTTATTTTCGAACATTTCAGGACACCGCGAGTGTTCTTATAACACATGCAACTTGCCAGCGAACAATACGGACAACGTCCTCAGAACACCCCCATTTTCTTTATGTACAAACATTTCAGGACACCGCGAGTGTTCTTCTGGCTCATTCTTTTTTCTTTTGCTGACATATCTAGGCCACATGGTTTTCTTCAGTAACAGTCAGAAACTAAAAATTGTATTTTATTTGTAGACGTATCCTACAAGTAGGTTCTTATAGTAATTCCCTTAGAGTCAGTCACATCATATGAAACATATACATAGGGGAAGACACAAGCTTTAAAGACAGCATTATTTTCAAGCAAATAAATGATGATTTCTCTGTTTCAAAGCTGCTATTTACCCTATCTATATGTATATTGGTATGTGTTCTTGTCTCTTTCTGTTTTCTCTATAGTAATGCAATTATGTAATACATGGGTTTTATTAGCTACTTATTACATATTTCACAGTACACAAAAATCTATTAAGAAAACAATTATCATTTCATTATTCAACATATTAACATTACGAATATTATACCTTCATCTTGTACGCTGCACACAATGCTATGTTTCTGCATTAGTAGCTTAGTATACTAGATAGAACCCCATAATAGAATGCTATTTATATCAATGCATCATTCAAAGCACTAATTAGGCTATGATATTTATTGCAATGATCCTTGACACTTTTTTCGCAACATTATAATAAGAATCCCTTGTACACATATTTCATGAAAAGTACATACACATGTGATGTCATCAGTGATGTCATCAATGACATTTGTGATGTCACCTTTGATGTCCTGGGTGTTAGTCTTAGCAGTGCACAGTGGTGGCGCGAGTTATGGTTGCTTAGTTTACCATAAATGGCAAATTTCAGGGGTTTTTCGGTTTTACTTGGAACCATAACGTCCCTTTAACAAAGTTTATTTATTATCACGCAAACAATATACAAAAATGGAGTGTAAAAAGCAATTTCTCAGAGATGGCTGTACACAGAATGTTGCAAACTAAGAATTTATGGTCGTTTACAGTGAAGGTCAGCCGCTTCCATTTTTTGCTCGCGTGCCGGAGAGGCCCACGACTCGCACTATAAGGTTCTATTGTTTTTTGACCTTGACAGACAGGGATCGTGCTAAAAGACTTCTTTTGAAGGAGTGTTGCAAAAACGTAAGACACGATAAGGATGAAATTTCTGAAACGAAACCACTTTTATATATTATATCACTATGAGAAAGATCGTTGGCACAGACCGAGTCGTATTTTGGGACTGCACTACGCTTAGACAATGGAAAATGCCAATATAATGTAAGTAACCCTTTAGATTATTTTATACCGGAATATAATAACAATAGCGTGGCATTAAAGCCCGGTTAAGTTGTACTTGTTCCTTCAATATGGCATAGTGTTTTCTACCGCGCACTATCACCGCCGAATTGGTCCCCTGTCGCTTAGAGGGCTCTGAAAAAGGCAGAGGACAGAGGGTGGGTTAATGGGAATAATTTAACATACTCCATTGCACTATCCTCGCTAGCAAATAGTTTCACGCCCTAATAAATAAAATGAATATTTTTAATGAAGATCGGCTGGTGAGACTAATTTATGTTTTTTAAAACAGGTATGTCCTTCCGTACTGTCACTGCCACGATTTTCAGACCCCGGCCGACGGATTTTTTAACTGCTAGGTGCAGCTACTTCTAAACAACTTCATGACCCTCACCATTTTATGGGACAATCGCCAAGGACCAATATGCCCTTACGCGGTACTAGCGGCTAGAAGCAACATACCAACCATTATGGTGGTCTAATGCCTCGTTGTTGGAACAGCCTTCCGATTATCAGTGCAACCATAGTGCTTCTTTTATCATAAACCAACACCCTGTGTACTGCAAAGGAACAGCGCGTGACTCAAGATGAACTTTTGCGGATCGACAGCAAAGACAAATGCAAATCGCTGAATATTCTCTAAACATTTGATGTCAAATAAAAGTGCTTTACGAAATGTACAATCTTGCTGTTTGCTTTTAAATCACAGTTTCATATTCCGAATTGTGGCGCTCTGTGTTGTGAGATGATCTGTGTTGTTTTCCGGATTCTGTGTAAAGTGGCGTAGGACTGGAGACGACTGGGCTTTACGCGGTACTAGCGGCTAGAAGCAACATACCAACTATTATGGTGGTCTAATGCCTCGTTGTTGGAACAGCCTTCCGATTATCAGTGCGACCATGGTGCTTCTTTTATCATAAACCAACACCCTGTGAACCGCAAAGGAACAGCGCGTGACTCAAGATGAACTTTTGCGGATCGACAGCAAAGACAAATGCAAATCGCTGAATATTCTCTAAGCATTTGATGTCAAATAAAAGTACTTTACGAAATGTACAATCTTGCTGTTTGCTTTTAAATCACAGTTTCATATTCCGAATTGTTGCGTGCTGTGTTGTGAGATGATCTGTGTTGTTTTCCGGGTTCTATGTAAAGTCGCGTAGGACTGGAGATGACTGGGCGCGTTTGGCTACGCACCCACTACCGTCACGGAGAGAGACGGGGAATATGAACGCTTTGATAATGTCAGGTTTAGGGGCGGGAGATATGATTTAGTGTCGCAAAAGTAGGTCAGCCAGGTCGATGGGGCAAGTGATAGGATTATCATATAATGTCGACGCACAGTAGCCTGATTTATCGTTTGTTTAGTGGACAAAAAGTCGGGTAAGGGCCATAGGAAATTGTAATGTCAACTGACATAAGGAGGGTTCTTAGAACACTTTCAACCTGACAACGAACAATACGAACAGCATTCTCAGAACACCCCCATTTTGTTTAATTGCAAACATTACCTCCACGTCCACTCTTGCTCGTCCCAGTACTTACATCATGAGGCCCCTGCCTCCGACACAGGACCTTCTTCTATTTCTTTAAATTCCTATAACTCCTCCCCCACATCCACATCACTCAGTTTCATATTACCAAGCCGGCCGGAGCATGGGACCTTCCCCGCAGGGAGGGTGAGGAGGCTCGTCAGTACTGTGACGAGGAAGAGTAGGACTAGGAGTAATGAAGATTACCGGTAAGTTATCAGAGCATTTCAGGACACCGCGAGTGTTCTTAGAACACATTCAACTTGCCAGAGTACAATACGGACAGCGTCCTCAGGACACCCCCATTTTGTTTATGAACAAACATTTAAGGACACCGCGAGTGTTCTTAGCTCAATTTTAGCTTGCTTGCGAACAAAACGGACACATACTCCATCCTCAGAACAACCCACCATTTAGTTTATATAGAACATTTCAGAACAGCCGTGTTGTCCGCAGACAAATCGAACACAACAAAAGTTTCTAGCATATAAAAAAAAACAGAACATTGAACCTATCTCATAATCCCCCACCCTCCCCAAACACTCTTACACACCAACACACTCCACTAAATACAATTTTTAATCCAAGTTTCACCGCGCTGTCCGCGGTCGTCCGCGAATGCAAGATGGCGGGTGCCACAGAAAATCTGACGCGCTTCACGCACCACGCCGTCCAATCAGCGAACACGTCACATGTCCGCGGACATCACGCAAGCCACTCGGCCAATCAGGGCACTGTCCGCGGAGCGAACCGGGAAGTCCGTCTGCGGAGCGAACGGAGATATCACAAATTTTTTTGCTTTACATTTTGGTCATTTTAAAAAAAAACTACTGGACGGATTTACACCAAATTTGCAAAAGCACGCTTTCGGGACCAAGCCCCCGCTCCTTCCGCAAATTTGGTGTAAATCCGTCCAGCGGTTTGGGCTGTAGGCATGCGCAAAGTTTTTTCCCATTATGTCTATGGGAAAAAGCAAAAGTTTTGGGACCCCCCCTATAACTTTGCCCCCCCTGGACCAAACCTCTCCAAACTCTGCAAAAAAATTCAGAGTGGGCCATATACTTTTTTTTTGCAAAGGTTGGTGAGGATTCGTCCAGGAGGAGCGAAGTTATAAGCCACCTAAAAAATGCTCTTCCTATGGAAACACCAACTTAACCATAACTACTGCGTCCATGTAATATATAATTATGTAATATATATAATATTATATATGATATATAATTATATATATATATATATATATATATATATGTATATATATATATATATATATATATATATATATATGTGTGTGTGTTCGAATTCTGTTGGAACAGCAGCAAGATCGAAGTTCTGTTCTTGTAAATCAAGAGTCAGAGTCAAGATGATAGCAGGATATCTTTATTAACACATCCAAGATGATGTAAAATCAAAGGCCATACACATATGGCGTTCCCATGAAAAATGAAATTTGAAGGTTCAGCAGCATGATGTGGTTCGCGACTAGCACGTTGCTTGGTCACATGAGCTGCCTGTTGACTAGGTGTGTATATATAGGAGGAGTAACACATACAGAGCCTCTGAGGACAGAGTAAAAGGACCAATGCATTCCTGGTAACACTGTCGGCCATATTAGAATTCTTCTATTAAGTTGAGCCATTAATGAAGACACTGAATATTGTTCTGTATAGCCAGTGTGCCCCACACCATACAGAACCCACCCTATACGGGCATTGTGTAAAATCAAACTACAATCAAATACAAGTATGGTGCCTCATAGACCAGTCTCAGCAGGTTCGCAGCTGTTGCGGTGCAGGTTCCTGCAGTGCAGGCTGCTATAAAGTGCATACTCAGGCGATAACTGATTTAGAATACATAATGTGACGCAGACAGGTCATAATTTATAAAGAGCTAGTCTTGAACACCTGAAAGTGTCACAAGATTGTAGTCAATGACTACTATCACTGCGTGAGTGCCAAACAAGCGAATGGTGCCTTCGCTCTCAGGGTATATACTGGAACAATCAACTGATTTAGTAATTCAGTGAATGCGCAATACATAAATTGTAAACCACCTCAATGCAGATGAGGCAAAGATATTGCCATATCGTAGAGAGGCAGATTGTTAAGGGCCAGTCAGGTAAAATTCCATGCGAACCATGCAGCAGGGCGTGCTCCCTTAGTGGGATTTATTCCTGAATACACAAAGCACGAAAGTGCCACCCTACAGTGAATGGTCCCTATGTTGGCACATAAAATGTATATCTAAGGTGCCTAATGCTGTGCAATATGATACAACAGAAATAAAATTCAAATGCCTGTCCAAGATGAGTTATCAGGAGTGATATATATCTTTTACCAATATATTACATGGCCTGCAGTAGAGGCCATGTAGTTATGGTTAAGTTGCTAAACTAATAGGAAGAGCACTTTTTGGGCGAATCCTCACCAAACTTTGAGGAAAATATATATGGCCCACTCTGAATTTCTTGCAAAGTTCAGTGAGGTTTCGTCAAGGAGGGGAAAAGTTGTAGGGGGGGGTCCAAAAAGTGAGTTTTTTTTCCATAGACATAATGGGAACAAACTTTGCTCACACCTACAGCCCAAACCGCTGGACGGATTTTCACCAAATTAGCGGCGGGAGTGGCAGCTTGGTCCCGAAAGCGTGCTTTTGTTAATTTGGTGTAAATCCGTCCAGTAGTTTTTTTTTACGACGAAAAGGTAAGGCAACAAAATTAGTGATACCTATGTCCGGTCCGCGAACTCACTTCTCTGTTCGGTCCGTGGACTGGCCTCTGATTGGGCCAGAAAAATGTGCAGACTTTGCGTGGTCGCAGACATCGGGATGCAGCTACTGATTGGGTGGTGAGAAAACGTAAAATGCATCGGTTTCTGCGAAACGGCCACGATGTTGGATTCGCTGACTTTTTTTGGGGTCCGTGAACAGCGTGGTGAAAACATTGAAAAAAAAGCAACATTGCACTTGTCAAACTCAACAAACAATCTCTGGGGACGTGGGGGGTGAGGATGGGATAGGATATGGCCATAAGAAGCCAAATAAAGTGTTATTTCACCCCCGACAGCCGCAAACACTCCAGATGTCCTGAGGCAGTCCTGTGGTGTCTGCGGACACTTCAGATGTCCTAGGACATCTGTAACTATTTCTGCATTATAGGGTTGGGGAAACGTAGTTTTTGGAATGCTTATATGACATTTGTGATGCCATCTTTGATGTCCTGGGTGTTAGTCTTAGCAGTGCACGGTGGTGGTCGAGTTATGGTTGCTTAGCTTACCATAACCCGCAAATTTCTGAGGTTTTTCGGTTTTACTTTTAACCATAACGTCCCTTTAACAAAGTTTTTTCATAGAATTTCATAGGTTTTTATTAGTGCACCTTAATCATAACGTCCCTTTAACAAAGTTTTTTCATTGAATTTCATAGGTTTTTATCAGTGCAACTTAACCATAACGTCCCTTTAACAAAGTTTTTCAATGAATATCTATATAGGTAAAATAATCCAAAGGCTCTTTTAAGAACCAACCAGAGAACCTTTTAAGTATGTTGGAAGAGGAAAATACATTTGATGCCTTTTTTTAAATAGCCGCGGTTACGACAGCATCCAATAAAATGTTGCGGGTACCCCTTAGCCAATGGGACGTCGTGTATTTTTGGTGGATGCAGCCGCAGCTATAACTATCGCCATAGCCACGGGTATAGTAATACCAGAGAAGTAGCAGTCTTCGCCGAGGGAAGAGGGCAGGAGCCCTTTCCCCCCTTCTAGGAGCCTTATCCAGCCCCATCTCGTGAATGGACTGCATCCCATCGGAGATTGCCGTGCCACCAGCGCCCCGACCACAATAATGGTGAGGAATCAGCCAAGCCTTTCCAAGCCATCCTTAATGTAAATCTCGTGTTTACTTCAAGCAGCAGCATTTTATTTCATTCTAAATTACTCCCGACGAGTAACCCGGACTGCCTGACCTTGTCCATCTGATTTGCCTGACCTTAACATGCCGGGCGCAACGCGGCACCATAGCGAGGCTGTGCCTCGTATCTGACCAACTACTTGATTATACACATTCGCCGGCAGGCGGATACGCCGGCGGCCACCGACAAAGGCCAGACAAAGGCCCTATTTGCCGCCAGGACCCCCATTGTAGCAGTCTTCGCTGAGGGAAGAGGGCAGGAGCCACTTCCCCCCTTCTAGGAGCCTTATCCAGCCCCATCTCGTGAATGGGCTGCATCGCGTCGGAGATTGCCGTGCCACCAGCACCCCGACCACAATAATGGTGAGGAATCAGCCAAGCCTTTCCAAGCCATCCTTACTGTAAATCTCGTGTTTACTTCAAGCAGCAGCATTTTATTTCATTCTAAATTACTCCCGACGAGTAACCCGGCCTGCCTGACCTTGTCCATCTGATTTGCCTGACATTAACATGCCGGGCGCAACGCGGCACCATAGCGAGGCTGTGCCTCGTATCTGACCAACTACTTGATTATACCCATTCGCCGGCAGGCGGATACGCCGGCGGCCACCGACGAAGGCCAGACAAAGGCCCTGTTTGCCGCTGTTCGCCGGTGTGAGCCACAAGCCGCCCGTACTATTGCTAAAGTGAGCGCCTCCATTTTCATCAGTTGACCTCTCCCGCGCTTTTCACGGTCCCCGCACCCCCCGCAAAGTGGCTACGAGTACACCTTACCCATTCCGAACGAGGTATATGGCCCACGCTCAGCCTTCTGTCTCTGCGCAACCTCTCCCAGACACTTGTGAATACCGCCCGCTGAACTTGATATCCCCGAATCTATGACTCCTGCAACATTTGTGTAACCTGCTATTGATTGTTGCTATTAGCCCATACGTGTCCAGTTACTAATTGTTGCATCTAGCCCGTATGTGCTCAGCTATTGATTGTTGCTATTAGCCCATAAGAGCCCAGCTATCATCTAGTGCATTCTGCCCTTATGTGCAGTTGAACCCGATGCTAATATGCTCAATCATTCACGCTACATGTAACCTACTTACTATGCCCCTCGCTATCTAAAATGTCCTAACCTGCGGTAATCAGATTAAGCAATTAAGGTATACCCTTTCTGTATTCACGCCTTAGTGCTGCCCTAGTACAAGCACCTCCAGTGCACACTTTGAGTGCTAACCCCTAGTACTGCTAATCACTGTACCCCGAGTCATTATGCACTTGTCACTCTGTACCTGTACAACGTACATTTACTCACTGCGTCCCTTGCTCACCTGTCTAACAACATTTAGTCGCTGGTAGCTATATGCACCCAGGATGCAATTCTATGTCTAACAACGTTTAGTCTCTGCTTAGCACTTGCACCCAGGATGCTGCTTAGGTCTTTTTATGTGTGACTACATTTGGTCTTTGTTAAACCCCTATACTCGCTGTGCCGGGCTAGGCCATTACATGTCGAATGTAACAGCTAATCAATTTTAGACATTGACAGACTCATCCTGCCGCATTAGGTTGCTAGGTATTATCTGCTGTACTTGTTTCCCGGTCTGCCCAGTGTAACTACTAGCTGACTCCCTAGACTACGATGTATTGTGCCCTTAGATCACACCTGCACTTCCTAGCCTCACATGCCTGTGCCTCAAAGTTTACACCTCGGCCTAACCTTCAACTCGCCTCCTACACACTGCTCACCATCCTTGCCCTATTTGGCCCACAGCTCTACCACACTACTGCCCGACACCACACACCATCTTCAACCACAATGCACAAAACCATGCTGCCCACACTGGTTGCCAACCTACCGGGTGCACCTCCGTCATACGACACAACTCTGGCTAATCCATACCTAAATGCACCTGCCCTTTGGCTACAACACTTCACCACCAAACCTACCCCGAACCAACCATGCCCAATTAGCACCAGGAATGCCAGACTTGGCTCTCGCCTTTACAATAGCAACGCATCAAGTGCCTCGCATAAACATGTACTGTCTCCTCAGACTACATTAACCTCACCTAACCTCCCGAAGCAACCTTGTGACACTTCTGTTACAAACCAAAGACTAGCTTCCAGATGCCATCACTGGTCCTATCATATGAGCATTTCTAATATGGAAAAAACCAAAAACACCTCTTCTCTACTGGCACCAACAACTGGCGTAACCCCCACTGATAACTATCCCAACATCGCGACCAAACTCAAAGGTGCACTTATCAACGCACGCTCTGTCCCTGCGCACGCCTTAGACATCGCTGATTTCATCACGACAGAAAACCTAGACTTCCTATCTATCACGGAAACCTGGCTGCACGCAGCCTCGGGGCCTGCCCTGACCGTAGCCATCCCTGACAACTACTCTCTTATTAGATGTGATAGGGACACTAACCAAACTAAAGGGGGCGGATTAGCATTTATTTTCAAGAGCTTGCTCAATCTTAGAGTGGACAACACACTGCAACTGCCATCTGCTGAACTACTTTCTATTAAATTACCGATCTCGCCCAATCACACAGCCTCAGTGCTTCTCATATACAGGCCACCCGGCCCCACTTCCACATTTGCTGAGGACATCTCCTCCATTTTAGCCTCAAGCATTAAGCCAAAATCGCAAATCATCATACTCGGTGACTTCAATCTGGGACACAAGGACACGAATGACACCAAAGCCAACGACATAGCCACTGTTCTGTCTGACTTTGGTCTCACCCAACATGTGAACGAACCCACTCATATCAAGGGACGTACCCTCGATTGGGTCTCAGACATGAACTGTGCACTAAAGGTAACCTCTGTGACACCCTGTGCTTGGTCGGATCACCACAAAATAATATTCTCCATTAACTCCAGCTCTCCCTTTGACAATCCCAACATTGCACCACCCACCTTTACTCGAAACAAAAAGGATATTACAGTTGAGAAACTTCTCCCCCTTATCTTCCCGTTACTGAACCCGACCTCCTCCACTTGCTCAGACCCCACTGCCCTCGTTGACACCTACAACCGCGCCATGCTAAAAGCCCTTGACACTATTGCCCCTCTCAAACTACGCAAACAAAAACCTTGCAAACATCTTAATTCATGGTTCACCCCTCACCTACGCGAACTACGCAAAGCAAAAAGAAAAGCTGAGTCACATTGGAAAAGCTCACCTACTCTCGCCAATAGAAATA
This sequence comes from Ambystoma mexicanum, assembly GCF_040938575.1. NCBI lineage: Eukaryota > Metazoa > Chordata > Amphibia > Caudata > Ambystomatidae > Ambystoma > Ambystoma mexicanum. The sequence continues at coordinate 586,213,817 of NC_090929.1, read as the reverse complement.
ACCTTACAGCCGCCTCCATCACCTACAAAGAAGCTATCCTAACAGCCAAAAAAGAAGTGTACAACATCAGGATCACACAAGCACAATCCAACACCAAGGAACTCTTCAAGATCCTGAAGGAACTAGAGTCCCCAGTAGCTCCATTGGTTACATGCACCCCGGACGCTGAATGGTGTTCCAATATACAAAAAGCACTACTAAACAAAATTGCCTTGCTCCAAGTTAAAATCAATAGCAAAAAAGCCTCCTCTCGGATTCAGCGGGTAACCCCCAGTTCTACAATACCCCCGCTCCAAAACACTCATTCAAACCCTTCTCATTCTCACCCCTTTCCATCAAGGAAGTTGAAAACATCATTATGAAACTCAAGTCCTCCAACTGCCAAGGAGACGCCTGCCCCGCGCCGGTCGTAAAGGAAGCAGCTCATGACCTTGCACCCTTCATTACCGCCTTTATCAATTCCTCATTCAAATCGGGCACAGTACCCGATAACCTTGAGATGCATGGGTCATCCCCTTAATCAAAAAACCCAACCTTGACCCCAGCAATCCTACCAACTACAGGCCGATCACCACGGTGCCTTACCTACTTAAAATTCTGGATCGTGCAGCCTATCTCCAAATCCAGGATTACCTGGAGACCAACAACCTATTAGGGCTTAGACAATCTGGCTTCCGTCCAAGACATGGTACAGAGACAGCCCTGATCGACCTAAAAACCCAAATCGAGGACTTGAAAGACAAGGGCAAACTAGCTCTCTTGCTCCTTCTTGACCTCTCTGCCGCATTTGATTTGGTCGATCACCAAATCCTCTGCCATCACCTCAAGATAGCCGCCCACTTCTCTGACACAGCTACTTCCTGGATCAGCTCCTTTCTGGCAAATAGATCTATGAGGGTCTTTTACGCCTCTGCCGCAGCCCATCCAGCACATGTCCCTTGCGGAGTCCCGCAAGGCTCTTGTGTATCGCCCACGTTGTACAACGTGTTTACTAAACCGCTCTTTGATATTCTTGACTATCTGGGTGTCTCTTACACAAATTATGCTGACGACACCCAGATACTCATCCCTATCACTGGCGACTATGTAACCGATGTCAACGCACTCAACTCAGTCTACTCAGTCATCCAGGCCTGGATGGCACACCACGGGCTTTGCCTTAACGATGAGAAAACTGAGTTACTCATCCTAGGCTCTCAGCCCAAACTCACTAAACTTGACCCTAAATATAATTCCTTCATTATCGATGGAAATGTCATTAAAGTCACCAACGTCACGAAAACACTAGGAATCTATCTAGACTCCACGCTCTCTCGCAACAAACAAACCAATTTAGTAGGTGCAGCCTCATCGTACACTTGTAAACTCATCACAGCCTGTCGCCCCTTCCTCACTACTGACAATTGCCTGATTCTAGCCAGAACCCTCATCATGTCTAAAATTGACTATTGTAACGCCCTCTATTTAGGGACTAGTCAAAGAAACCTTGATAAACTTCAGGTCACCCAAAACAATGCCATTAGGGCTGCCCTCAATATCCCTAGGCGATCACACATTTCTTCCACTAGGCGCAACCTACACTGGCTACCCATTACACTCCGTATTTCACTCAAAACACTTGTTCTAACACACAAAGCACAAAACAATGCTGCACCTGCTTACTTGTCCTTGCGCTTTACACAATATACAGCAGCTAGACCACTGAGATCAGCACAGGTGCACACATTAACCATCCCTAGCTTCAAGCTTCAGACAGCTAGGGGCTCGAGTTTCCCAGTCCTGGCTGCTAAGCTGTGGAATTCCCTGCCCAATGGCCTCAGGAATGTACCAGCCACCCAATCCTTCAAAAACAGAACTAAACGTTGGCTTCATGAACAAGATGCACTGACTTCCGCCTTGTAATTCTCACAGCGGTCACCTGAAACCAGGCCTCCCACTGTACATACTGTATATTTGACCTTTCTGCCAGTCCGTGCATTATCTATGATCGCTGGTACTGTTCTTGCTTTAAATCTTGTATATATAATGTAATGTATTATTTGTACCTATCTTTGTAACACTCTTCTGCAACTACCTTTCTAAACATGCGCCCTGATGCCTTCGGGCAGGTTGCGCAATACAAATAAACAAATACAAATACAATTCCTGTGCATTGTTCATATTTCATCGATTTTACATTACACAATTTTACATGTGTTTCTGATTCTATGCCCTCATGTCTACCTTTGTGTTGTTTGAATTTTTACACCTTGTTAATATTCCTTTTTAAATCTGGAAAAATGTTATGGGTATTCACAGTGTCCACACTCGCAGCTATCAGCGCTCCAATTGGACATTGAGCATGTTGGCAGGCTGGTGTAGCCGAGGGTTTGAGCCTATCTACCCGACCCATGGCTACAAATGTTTGTATTTTGGTGCAGTGAACTTATTATTTTATGGATGTTTTACCACAGAATTTTACATATCTTTCTGTTTAGATGTTCTCACCTCAAGGCATGTGTGATTCAAATCTAGAACGTTTGCAATATGTGTTTTTCAATGTTTGGGAAAATGTATGTGTACTCGCGGCTCTGGAAGTGTCCTCCCAATGTAAACAGGTTTATAGCTGAGTTTATGTAATTTGTGTACATTTTTTTAAAAAATTGTTTTGTTTAAATGTGTTTCTACATGTTCTACAAGGTAGCCTTTAGAAGGACTGTTTTGGGGTTTATTGACTGTTATAGGGTGTTATGGGAGATATGAGGGTCATAATTATTTTATTTATATATTTATAAACCTCTAACTTTCAGTGTTATGCAGATGACAGTCAGCTCTCTTTCAGGCTACCCTTGGCGCCTTCCTTCTCCTCACTCATTCCTGATTGTCTGCCCGCAATTCAGTCTTGGTATGCTGCTATTGATCTCTGCCTCAATGCCAGTAAGACAGAGATTGTCCTCATTGGGACCGCTGCTTTTGCTTTTCCACCTTCAGTCTGTCTGGCCTCTGTTGGCCGTGCGCCCCCACCTGCCAGTGAGGCAAAAATGTGGGGGTCATCTTCGACTCCTCTATCTCCTTCTCTTCTCACATCTTGGACATCTCCAAAAGGTCCCACTACCAGCTGCATCTCCTCAGAGGTATTCTACCTTTTCTCACTTTCCCCCAAAGGCTCACCATCTCCAGAGGCCTGGTTTTCTCTAGGCTGGATTACTGCAACAGCCTCTTTCTCAATCTTCCTACTTATACACTCTGACCGCTACAACTCATCCAGAACAGAACAGCAAGACTTATCCTTGGCTTCAGGCCCAGGGACCGCATCCCTCCGGCGCTGAAATCCCTCCACTGGCTCCCCATGGCTGCAAGGATCAAGTTCAAAACCTTCTGCATAGTCCACAAGGCTTTCTGGGGCTAGGGCCCACACTATCTGCAATGCTCTCTTCCTAAATACTCTCCCTCTAGAGCCCTCAGCTAGTCCTCCTCCAACTCTTTGCGGGTGAGCCATTTTTCAAAACAGAGATATGGGGTAGATCTTTATACTCTGCAGGTGCCTCCCTCTGGAACAGCCTCCCTGCCTCTCTCCATCTTGATCCAGAGCTCTGTAAGTTTCAGAAACTCCTCAAGACCTTCCTCTCCTCTTCCTCCTTCTCTCTCCCTCTACCCTGCTAACCTCCTTTCCTTTCTCTCCTGCCTCCCTGCTCCTTCTCTCCCTAACGCTGTTTAGTTTTTGCTGACTGGTCGCCTGGTGCACCCCAAGAGCCACACAGGTCCCAGGTACCCCCACCAGTCTTTGAACTTGCCTCCAAGCCTCTGCACTATGCTTAGTATGCCTGCACTTTTAATACACGTGAGTGCGTACCTCTCTGCACTTAACCCAGAGGGTGACCTCTCTGCACTTAACCCAGAGCCTTGCTGACTGGGCGCACCTGTTTCCCACTCCCCCTCCATCACACTCCTGTCTGCACAATTGTATGACCTATATGTACTAGGCCTGGTAATTTCATTTGTCTGTCCCCATTAGTCTCCCCTCCCTAAGTTGGTTGCGACTGAAAACCCCCTCACGCACTTGCTCTAGGAGAAATGCTGTTGGGCCTAGTTTGCTCGTTATATTTCTGTTAGATCATTCGGAAAGTTCAACGCCTAAGAATGAGTACTGTGTTCCCTTGCTCCCTTCCCGCCTTGTAGCGCTTTGAAGCATTTCACTTGGGTATAAGCGCTGTACAAATAAACAATTACAATATAGTGCCGGAGCCCGGAGGCATCAGGGTGCAGAGAAATAAAAACCATGAGAACTAACTTGTGTTTCTTAAAGTATGTGTGTTCTCTAACTAATTATGTTTTATTTATTTTTTACAGATGGAAGGATATTATTGTATGTTCCCTTTTCCATATGTAGTGAATCTATTCACAGCTTCTGTACCTTAGAGATTAACTATACTCCCACCTCTTTATTCTGATTGACTTTACACATACATGCAGTTATTTAAAAAAAAAACATAGATCCATAACTGCGGTTACTTTATCATCCAACGTGAAGCCGGAATTGAGAGGCGCAGGTAAACGCAGCAACGACAGGGGGGTCATAGCCACGGATTCAATGGAATTAACCTGTGGCTATTAGTGCCCAATATGCTGAAAAAGTACTCTTTGTACCTGCAAGAGGCTTTTTTAAGAACAATCTATTACATAAATATGTATATATGTATAAAACCTTCTTTGAACCCCCGCCTAACAAACTTTAACCGCGGCTATAAAAAAAAGTCAATAAACTCGAGTAGAAAAATGTTTTTGGGTATTATTTGTGTATTTATATGTGGACGGTTTTGGGGTACATGGAATGTCTTTTTCTAGCACATTTGGAGTATTATTTTGATGTTATGAAGGAACACCACATTCCCTTAATCAGTTAGATGTATTCCATTATGTCTATAGAAATTGGACATGTAGAACTGTATGTTGTTGTTTGAATTCCATAATTGGTTTTGCTCTCTCATGAATGTGGAAACTATATTAACATTTCTCTGTGATTTTTCAATTGTACCATTAAATCTGGTGGTTCATCTCTGTTAGGCAGAATCCTGTGCAGTGCCCTTAGGGACCACTACACACAATTAAGACTACAAGTGGTAATACAAGTTCACCTTTGGTACAGGCCTGTACTACACTGTTAAAGTGGTAGCAGTAGCGAGCAGCCAGGCTTATCTCAAGAGTATATGAGCAGTAGCAGAGATTACACAAAGGGACCACAATTACTGTGACTCAAGCAAAAACTGACTCAAGGTTTCAGGTAAAAAAATACATTTATTTTTAAACCATTTGTTATATACACAACACTTCTATTAATTCAAAACTACACGTAAAATACACTACAACCAACCAATCCACTTGGTAGACTAACTCAAGGTAAGTACTCCATGTTTTAACGGACCAGTGTTGTGAAACAAAAGACGTTACCGGGAATACATATGCGATCACTTTTTGACAGTAATGACAGTTCGGTCTTACTAAAGATACGCGTATCCGCGGCAAGAAATGTTACCCGGGCAAAAACACTCTTAGCACCTGAGTTAACCAGAGCGATTTGGGGGTAAAAATCATATGCAATACTTTTGTCAAGGCAGACAGAATCAGAGAACACTCGTTGACAGAAATTCAAGAGGCAATAGGCTGGAGCCAGTGTCAAGTGGAACCGGGTTCCTGTTGTCGAGGATCATACAGTCGGATAGTTCGAGATTCAACGTTGCCAGGAGTACTTAGATATTGTCAACAGAGGAAACAAAAGTTATAGGAAGGAGGGAAGACAAGGGAAAGCCTTGGAGGCGAAGAAAAGGGATTCACCCTATTTCCTCAAGCAGAACACAGTACCTTATTCAATGAAGAAGCTGGTGCCACGGCAGTTATTCCTGGTAGTTTCCTGATGACCCACGGTTCCTGGAGCTTCGACAAGAAAGAGGACGTCTGGAGGGGTCTGCACCACACAGGGATGAAACCGGCAGCAGCAACGGTGAATAAAAGGTGCGTTCCTTAAAAACAGGAGAGGCTCTTCAGATGGCTATCCGGGCCACTACAGCAGTGTGCAGCGATTTCGACCAAGAAGAGGATCCTCTGGCTGTGGAAGATGAGCTGGTTATTCCCAACAGGCTCAAGGGAAGAAGATTCCGGACTGGATCTTCTCTGGTCGTTGAAGGGTAGATACCTCAGGACTGCAGCAGGGCTTCACCGTTACGGGGTAGTTGCAGCAGCCATCTTCTTCTCCACTTCTCTACGGTTCCTTTTAGTTCCAGTGGCAACTCTGACTTCTAACCCAAGAGACCTGCCTTTTATGCGAAAATCCCCCATTCACACAGCCTGGCTGTCAATCGCGCAGCAGAGGGGTTGTCCAGCCCGGACAAACACCTCAGCCAATCATGGCAAAGTGCGACTTGGGTTTCCTAGGATACCCTGTGCAGCGGGTGACTACACCCCTCCCTCACATTCAGCCCGCCTAGACAGCCAGGCGCCTAGAGGAGGGCTTCTTGGCAGAAGCCCGCCAAAAGACAGTGAACAAAGAAGGCAAACCTGATTTGCCGCGCAAAGTAAAACACAAGAAGGACTTTAATAAAAAGAAATGGCGAATAAACCCAACTGGAGCCAAAAGAAAGAGTATTTGGTGAAGCAGGTTTATGTTTGAGGCTAATATAATAGCCTAAAACAATACCAAGTTTATATTGTATAAGCGCAGTAGAAAAGTTAGGATAGGTACCACTGCCACCAGCCAAGTCTAAATGTTAAAAGAGCGAAATAATGCTCTAGGAGGTACAGATAACAAGGGCTAAGGATCAACCCTTTCCAGTACTCCATGTAAGATGGGGTGTACTGAACCTGTGGTTATTTGACTAAGTAAAGTAAATGGCAACTTTACCCTTTTCTGGGGGACTGTAGTCAGCCTCAGAAATGGAGTCGGTGGGAAGTCTAAAAGACAACCCTGTGTCACTGCACTGAAGGTGCTGTGTAACACACAAAAGAAGGGGCTACTGAAGTGGTGTAGTCCAGAGTCCACAATCAGATGAAATACACATGGCAAGACACAGGTAAGAGTGGACAAAAAGAGGCACACTCTTACCAAGTGGAAAAAATAAACTCCAGAAATCCAGCAAAGCTGCCGGGGGACTGTCTAGGTGAGGGAAATTAGCCATATAATGAGAATTCTCCCTAACACTCGCCCCCCCCCCCCAGACTAAGGGACAGGAGGATTTAATCTACTTCTGGATGGATCTCATACCTCTAGTCGGTTACAAACATGCTAGAGAGGCCATCAGCATTTTGATGGTGAATTCCTGCTCTGTGCTCAATGGAAAAATCAAATCCTTGTAGGCAGATTGACCATCTGAGTAACTTGGGGTTTTCCCCTTACATTTGCATCAGCCATCTCAAGGGTTGGTGGTCAGTCTGAATGATGAAGGTAGATCCATACAAGTATGGTCTAAACCTCTTCAGTGACCACACAATAGCAAAACATTCACGTTCTATTGTTGCCCACCTTGTCTCTGGACCCTTTAACCTCCTGCTGATGAAACAAATGGGGTGTTCCCTACCTTTCTCATCCAGTTGACTATGGACTGCACCTATACCTACATTAGAAGCATCTGTTTGTACAATGAAGGGTTGGTGATAGTCAGGAGCTCTTAGGACTGGAGCTTGACAAAGGGTTTTCTTCAGACCTTCAAAGGCTTGATTGCACTCCTCATTCCACCTGACCTTTTTGGGAAATTTGGGAGAGGAGATGACATCCAAGGGAGAAGCTATGGTCCCATAGTTCTCTATGAAGTTCCTGTAGTACCCTGTGAGACCTAAGAAGGCTCTCACCTGGGTTTGAGTAGTAGGGGAGGCCCAGTTTTGTACAGCTTTTACTTTGCTACTAAGCAATGGCCTTATTTCACCTCCTCCTACCTCATGTCCAAAGTAGACCACTGTACTCTGACCAATTTGACATTTACTTGCCTTTATGGTCAGATGGGCCTGTTCCAGAGCCAGCAATACATATCCTAGGTGTTCAATATGTTCTTTCCATGTAGGGATGAACACTGCAATGTCATCCAAGTATGCCATGCAGAGGTCCTCCATCCCATTCAGAACTTGATTGACCATCCTCTGAAATGTAGCAGGTGCATTCATTAGTCCAAAAGGCATTACCTTGCATTGGTAGAGGCCAGCTGGGGTGGAGAATGCAGTTTTCTCCTTGGCATGGTCTGTCAGGGCTATTTGCCAATAGCCTGACGTTAGGTCAAATGTGCTGAGGTACTTGGCTGCACCAAGTTTGTCCACCAGCTCATCTGTCCTAGGCAAAGGATGGGCATCAGTCTTTGTGACTGCATTTAGAGCTCTATAGTCCACGCAGAATCTCAACTCCTTGGATCCTGCCTTTGGTACAAGCACAACTGGGCTAGACCATGGGCTAGTAGAGGGCTCTATAACCCTGAGATCAAGCATCTTGTTGACCTCTTTCCTTATATGGGTTTGTGATGCTGGAAATGCATTGGAGGGACAGGGCCTCCCTGTCCTTGTCCTGTAGTCCTTTTTCACTTGTTTTCTGTAATTGTCTTCTGCCCAGGAGTCCATGTGGGACTCCTGGCAGTGCAGCTCTTCCTGTTTTTGGTTTGGTGTACAGACCCATGGGATACCCTTGTGGCACCCATGGGTGGGGGTACAACCCTGTGCCCCTAGTGTATGTTTTTGGGCACCTGTGGGTGGTCCACAGAGCAGTGTATGGGCTGGTGGCAACTCCATGCTGAATTTGACAGGTGCTCTGAGTATCCTCCACTTTGGGATACCCAGGCCCTGCCATGGGAATCAGTTGAATCCTGATAGAAACCAAGATGGCCACTGTGGCCTCTTGCTTTCTATTGCCTGTTACCTTGTTTTCCCAAAGTCCTGGGAAGCCCTGACTTTGACCCTTCCCCCTGACTGGCTGTTGGGTGGAAGTTCCATATATGGTGTTGTTGTGGAGTCCAGTCCAAACTGGCTGGAGCCTTCCCAGTGACTGTATGTTGTGGGTACACCTTGGGGCCAGGGACCAGTACGTGGAAGTACTGGAAACTATCCCACAGAACACCTGTAGGTTTTTGAGAAGTGTCGTCTTGAATATCCAGCCTTCTACTGGCTTGAGAGACACTGGGGCAAGCATGACAGTGGTGGACAGGACTCTGCTCAAGCCAGAGGACTATGTAGGTGCTCCTCTGAGAACCACCAGGCTAGCTGGTGGGCCTCCCAAATTATCGCCTGTAGCCTTAGTCACACTCATAATTGGAGACGAGACGGCAAAGCTTTCTGTCCTGGTTCAGGACAATGTTCCTGCTAACATTCTGTTAGGTAATGATCTAGTAGAGTTGGGGTTGATCTCGGATGGTCTTCCCCTGACTGCTGCTGCAGTCACTAGGTCACAGGTGACGCAGGGTCTGGCTGTGAGTCAGGTACCCGAGCCAAAGGCGAGGCCTAAGGCAAGACGAAGGAAGAACAAGAAGGCAACCTCTGTGCCAGTGGCCCCTTCTCGTCCTGCTGTTCCTACAGCACCCATTGGGATCCATGCTCCGGACGGGCTGGATCCAACGGTAAACCCTTTCTCAACTCCTGTGGGAAAAGAGCCAGAAGACTCTCCTGTGGGAGAGGTTCTCAACCCGGAGGATCATCCCGATCTTCAATGCTTGTTAGCTGAAGGGGGACTCTCCCGGGCAGACTTCTGTAAGGGACAGAGAGAGTGCCACTCTCTCGAGGGTCTGAGGAAACAGGCCCTGTCCCAGGCACAAGGAGAAGTGCCTAGGGTATTCCGGATATATTGGGAGGGTGAGCTCCTTGTTAGTGAGCCCACTAAGCCTGAACCTGGTGCCCTCAAGAGGTTGGTGTTACCCCAGGTTTACAGGCCCTTCCTGCTGCAGTTGATGCATGAGGTGCTCTTGGCTGGTCATATTGGTACCAAGAAGACTAAGCAGAGGCTCTCTGCCCATTTCTACTGGCCCCGGATGGGAGTAGAAGTGGAGTCCCACTGCAGGACCTGCCCAACTTGTCAGATGTCTGGCAAGACTGGAGGCAGTGTCATTGCCCCACTGCAGCCATTGCCAGTGGTTGGCACACCATTTGAGAGGGTGGGCATCGACATTGTCGGTCGTCTTGACCCTCCCACTTCAGGTGGACATCGGTTCATCCTGGTCTTGGTAGATCATGCCACCAGGTACCCTGAGGCTATACCCCTTCGGACTGTTACTGCCAAGGTGGTTGCCAGGGCTCACCTGGGCATTTGCACCCGTGTTGGATTCCCCAAGGAGGTTGTCTCTAACAGAGGATCCAACATCATGTCTAGTTACATGAAGACCATGTGGAAAGAGTGCGGGGCAACCTACAAGTTCTCCACCTCTTACCATCCCCAGACCAATGGTCTGGTTGAGAGATTTAACAAAACTCTCAAGGGCATGCTAGGTGCTTTGGAAGAGCCCCTAAGGATGAAATGGGATCTCCTCCTGCCATGCCTGATGTTTGCTTACAGATAGGTACCTCAAGAGGGTGTTGGTTTCAGCCCCTTTGAGTTGCTCTTTGGACATCCCGTGAGGGGGCCCCTTGTCTTGATCAGAGAAGGTTGGGAGGCCACCCCTCCAGGTCCCACCAAGCAAGTGGGGGACTATGTGTTAGGCCTCAGACAGAGGATGACACAGATGATGGGTCAGGCAACAGCGAATCTCAAGGCCAGCCAGGAATTGAATAAGTACTGGCATGACCTTAAAGCCTTGCAAGTGGATTGGACTCCGGGACAGGAAATCCTTGTGATGGAGCCCACCAAGCCTCGGGCATTGGCAGATAAATGGACTGGACCCTTCAGGATAATCTCAAAGATGGGCAAGGTCAATTATCTGGTTGACATCGGAATGCCAGGGGTACCCCCCAGGTATTCCATGTTAACAGGCTCAAGCCTTTCCACAGGCGAGCAGAAGTCTCATGTCTCTTGCTAGCTTCAGAGCAAGAAGAGGATGAGAATGAGCCCCTTACTGATTTGCTGCATCGCAGCCCTCAGGATGTCTCAGTGGAGGGAGTACATCTCTCTCCAGATTTGACAACAGAGCAGCAGAGGGCCTGCAGGGCTTTGCTCCAACAGTATGCATCTCTGTTTTCACTGACCCCAGGCCTTACACTGTGGTGTAAGCACGAGATTGATACTGGTGACAGTGTGCCTGTTAAAAGCAGGAGCTACCGTATGTCAGATACTGTTAAGAACCACATCCAGGCTGAGGTTGCCAAGATGTTGGATCTGGGTGTTATTGAACCCTCAACCAGTCCCTGGTCCAGTCCCGTGGTCCTTGTCCCCAAGGCAGGATCCCAGGCAGGTACCAAGGATTGGAGTTTCTGTGTGGACTACAGAGGAGTCAATGGTGTCACCAAAACTGACGCGCACCCATTGTCGAGGGCTGATGAGCTCGTGGACACCATAGGTGCTGCCAAATTTGTGATCACCTTTGACCTCACCTCAGGCTATTGTCAAATAGCTCTGACGGACCATGCCAAGGAAAAGACGGTGTTCTCAACAGCAGAGGGGCTCTACCAGTTTAGGCTCATGCCTTTTGGGTTGAAGAATGCTCCTGCCACCTTCCAGAGATTGGTCAACCATGTGCTGAGTGGGCTGGAAGCCTTTTGTGTGGCTTACCTAGACGACATTGCCGTCTACAGTTCCACCTGGGAAGAGCATTTGACACATCTGGATAAGGTGTTGCAGGCCTTGAAAAGGGCTAACCTCACTATCAAGGCCACCAAGTGCCAGGTAGTTCAGGGGAAAGTCACATATCTTGGTCATGAGGTAGGAGGGGTCAAATCCAACCTCTCCCCAGTAAGGTACAGGATGTACAGGACTGGGAGACTCCCACTTCTCAAACCCAGGTGAGAGCCTTTTTGGGCCTCACTGGGTATTATCGCAATTTCATGGCAGACTATGGAACCATAACTGCACCCCTGACAGCTTTGACTTCACCCAAACAACCTAGGAAGGTTAATTGGACTGAAGACTGTCAGAGGGCCGTTGATGGCTTGAAAGAAAGTCTGTGTAGGGAACCTGTGTTGTGTGCACTTGACTACAGCCGACCCTTTATCGTCCAGACGGATGCCTGCGACACCGGAATTGGAGCTGTCTTGTCCCAGTTAGATGACAAAGGGAGGGAACATCCTATCATCTTCATCAGTAGACAACTCAAGGGTAGAGAACTTAGGTGGGCTACTGTTGAGAAGGAATGTTTCAGTATAGTTTGGAGCCTCAGGCATTTTAGGCCCTACCTTACGGGGTCTACCTTCAAGGTCCAAACAGATCATAAGCCCCTGAAGTGGCTTATGCAGATGAAGGGTGAAAACCCGAAACCGCTCAGGTGGTCCATTAGCCTGCAAGGGCTAGACTTCACCATAGAGCACAGACCAGGGAAGAGTCACGATAATGCAGATGGCCTTTCCAGAAGGTATGTTGACCGTCTGGATGAGGGTGTCTCTGTCGTGGGAGATTAGGCACCCTAACCTCAGTCTGGGGGGGCGACTGTGATCCTGGAAATGCATTGGAGGGACAGGGCCTCCCTGTCCTTGTCCTTTAGTCCTTTTTCACTTATGTTCTGTATTGTTTTATGCCCAGGAGTCCATGTGGGACTCCTGGCAGTGCAGCTCTTCCTGTTTTTGGTTTGGTGTACAGACCCATGGGATACCCTTATGGCACCCATGGGTGGGGGTACAACCCTGTGCCCCTAGTGTATGTTTTTGGGCACCTGTGGGTGGCCCACAGAGCAGGGTATGGGCTGGTGGCAGCTCCATGCTGAATTTGACAGGTGCTCTGAGTATCCTCCATTTTGGGATACTCAGGCCCTGCCATTGGAATCAGTTGATTCCTGATAGAAACCAAGATGGCCACTGTGGCCTCTTGATTTCTATTGCCTGTTACCTTGTTTTCCCAAAGTCCTGGGAAGCCCTGACTCTGTCCCTTCCCCCTGACTGGCTGTTGGGTGGAAGTTACATATATGGTGTTGTTGTGGAGTCCAGTCCAGACTGGCTGGAGCCTTCCCAGTGACTGTATGTTGTGGGTACACCCTGTGGGTGGGACCTGGGTGAAAGGAAGTGTGACCAATATGCACGTTTTGTTGTGGCTGTCTGGTTTCTGGTATGAGAGAAAAAGACTGAGACAGCCCTGCCCGAAACTGCCCTGAATGCAGTGTGTAGTGTTGAATGGCTGGGTACTTGCCCAATCCACATTCCTTGTTGTGAGTGTCTGAGAGGGAGGAGGATGGCCTGAATGCACTGTGTGCCTGATTGGCTGACTGACTGCATGAATGCCCTTCTGTATGATTGGCTGCTGAGTTGACCCAGCAGTGTGGATGAGAGACAGGATAGTATATCTGGGGAACTCTCACCACTGGAAATTGTTCAGAAGCTGTGTCTACACTTGAAGAGTAACTGGAACTGCTAATCCTCGACGCCCAGCTGGAAGAAGAAGACTTGCTGTTGCATTTGCTTTGACCTGATCTGAAAGTTGCCGAATTCGTCGAGGACGGATCCGAGAGAGGACCTGGTAAGGCGCCCTCTTCCCGTGCTCCGAGGGACCATCGAGCACCGCTGACCTTCGCCGAAGCTCCCTGGGAGTCAGACCCTCGAAAGGCTGCCGACCGGAGACGGGACCGCCGAGGAGATCGAAGTGAAGCACCCGGACTTCGCCGCCGACGAAGTCCATTGCCGTCGACCAGGGTTCGCAGGTTTGTGTAACCGCTGGAGGCCCGTCGAATTTGTGTTGCCCCAGAAGAGGGGACCGCTTGACGCCGTGCCGCCGAGGACCGGAGCCGCCTGCTCCTTTGTCTAAGATAATTTGAATCGAAGGACTCCCTTGTCCGCACCGACGACCGCTTTATCCTGCCGGAGAGAGTCAAGGCCGCCGACGCGCCGAGGAGAATCCGCCGGTGGGTTTCCCGCCACCTGAAGGCCACAAAGACTTCGACGACTCGACACCCTTGCTGGGCCACAGTTCTTCTGAAATTCTTTGCGGTCCACAACTATGAAACGCTGAGGTGCCGTCCACACCTCATTCTCGCAGGACGTCGCCGACGAGCACCGCCTGGATCGACGCCGTGGTCTCAACACCTTCGAACTTCTAATCATCGACAGCAAGTTCACTTTCTTCGACGCATCTCGACAATCCGTGACTCCTGCTTGAAAGGGGGTCACTCAAGAAGGATCCATCAATGCTTCTTCGAAGAACTCTGCTCCACCAGGTACATTGGTGGGGTAAAAACATTATAGGAGGAAATAAGACTATTGAGCAAGATATGGACTGGGCTTGTGCTATATCTTTATTTTACAGGTTGTCCAGGTGGGGGGATCTCCACACAGAACTGTATTTAGGTAACTGACTCAGTATTCTGCCTATTGTTTCAACCATCTTGCTTTCCCTCCTCTCTCTATTGCTTTTTATGGATCTGTGTGACATTTTAACAGTATAGTTGCTGTGCTTTATAGAGGTCTGGTAATATTGGTGGTACCACTTTAGAATTGTGTATATTTGCCATTGTTTACTTCTGAGTACAAAGTGAGTTATTGTGATAGTGTACATACCTTTGAATATTAATTATATAAAGACTGTGTTTTCAGTAATACAGTGTGTGGACACTCCTTTGTGGGGCCTTGGGGACTACACTGTACTTAAGAACCAGCCTGCATCACCTCCTGAGAAGCTAGGCCTTGATTGCTCAACCACGTACGCATAATAGAGAATCTTGGCTGGGGTCCTCTGTGCCTCTCCTCTACCATATAGAGAGCAGAAGTACAGACACCCCCCTCCAGTCTTTACAGGGTTCTTACATTGTCTGACATTCTGTACCCCCTGCTTTTGACAGGCAAACAGTCACCCGTGAGTATTTCATGCTGGCCCCAAGGAGTCAAGCCTGGTGAAAGTGAGAACAGGGAGGCAAACTGATTTAACAGTAATTTGCACTCATCCTGCTGGTCAGATGTGAGACTGGAAGAGAGATTAACTCCTTCCACTTGCTCATCTAAAGGTAAGCCTCTGAGGAGGTCAGGCAGAGGTTCACTCTCCTCCTCCTCCTCAGCTGAAGCTAGAAGCAAAGCTCCTATGTCAGGTCTAGAGACATACACCTTCAAATGGTTGGTGTGAAAGACGCTAGGAGCCTCCTTAGGATTGCCTAGGTCCACCAGATAGTTCACCTCTCCAAGTCTACCACAACTTTGAAGGGTCCTATCCATTTGTCTTGCAAGGCCCTCTGCCTTGTTGGGACCATAACATGAACAAGCTGGTCTTGAGCGAACACAATCATGTTAGCCTTCTGGTCATGCCAATGTTTGACCTGAGCTTGACCAGCCTTCAAGTTATCACTTGCCTCTGCCATCATGTGTGACATTCTCCTCCAGAGACCTATCACATAGTCAGTCACTCTGACTGGCTTGGGGGAAGGAGCACTCTCCAACCCCTCCTTAATCAGGGCCAATGGACCTCTGACTGGATGGCCATTAAGAAGTTCAAAGGGACTGAATCCTACTCCCTCCTGAGGGACTTCTCTATATGCAAAGAGAAGGCATGGCAGTAGAATGTCCCACTTTCTTCTAAGGGGTTCTTCTAAAGCACCCATCATGCTCTTCATAGTTCTGTTAAACCTCTCCACCAATCCATTGGTTTGGGGATGGTAGGCAGTTGAGAACGTGTAGGTGACTCCACAGGTTTTCCACATTGCTTGCATGTAGTTGTACATAAAATGTGATCCCCTGTCAGATATCACCTCCTTAGGAAAACCTACTCTGGTAAAAATACCAAGTAGGGCCTTAGCCACAGCCGGAGGCGTAACAGTCCTCATAGGTATGGCTTCAGGAAACCTAGTGGCATGATCCACTACAACCAGGATAAACCTGTTGCCTGAAGATGTGGGAGGGTCAAGAGGACCAACAATGTCAATCCCGACCCTCTTAAAAGGAACTCCCACCACTGGGAGAGGCACCAAGGGTGCCACATTCTTGGCTCCACTCTTGCCAGAGGTTTGGCAAATGTGGCAGCTCCTGTAGAATTTGTCTACTTCTGAACCCATTTTCGGCCAGTAGAAGTAAAGAGAGCCTTTCCCTGGTGTTCTTAAAACTTAAGTGACCAGCCAAAGGTATCTCGTGGGCTAACTGCAGAAACTGGAGTCGGTTCACTAGAGGTACTACAAGTTTTTTGCAGTCTCTAGGGGTAGACTCAGTCGGTTCACTGTAGAAGAGGCCATCTTCCCAGTGCAACCTATACTTCCCAGGCTCAGTCCCATTGAGCTGAGAAGCTTCCTGTAGGCAAAGACCTTCAAGGGTAGGACACTCTTTGTTCTTTGCTGAAATCGACCCTGTTGGGCCCACCTTCTGCCAGTAAAGACTGTAGCTCAGGATGGTCAACAGGGTCAAGATCTCCTACCAGAGTAGGATCTTCTTCTAGATCTGATTCCTCAGTATCTAGCTGAACCATACAGGGTTGAACCTCACACTCAGCCTCAGCTGGTGGAGGAGTCACAGATGTGACTTTGGACAGTCTTGGAGATGTCCTGCTGGGCACAGGAGTGCTTGCTGGTTTCCTGCTGGCAGACTTGGGTTTCCCCTTTGTCTCTTTCTGACCTGCTATAGCAGCAAGTAAGTCCTGTGGACTTGGGGTGATAGCTTCCTTCTGCTGGGGAGCCGGGGGTACTAGACACAACTCCAAGAGTTCTAAGGTCGTTACCCAGCAGGACCCACACAGGTAGGTTATTTTGCACACTTACAGGTATTCCGACAGTCATGTCATTACACTGGATGAGAGCTGGTAACTGGGGAACCATTTGCACAGGGCCTCCAGCTAACTTGGTTAGGTGTTTGGGTGCCTTATCAACATCCTCAACCTTGAAAAACATTCATCAACCACAGTTATGCTGGCTCCAGTGTCTCTGATGGCAGGGGTTTCCTGACCATTCACAAGAACACTATCTTTGTACTACTCTTTAGTATTATCTGGCATTGAGTTATAGACATCTAGGTGATGTTGTTCCCAAAGACCCAAGGACACTAAAGAAACACTAGCTGAGACTCTCATGGGCCCATCAGCTAGTAACTGGAAGTTTCCACTGGCTATAGGTACTTCATCCACCTGGGAGAAGGCTAAGGAGACAGTGTGGACCCCTGAAGGTTTACCCTTACATCTGGGATCTCATTTCACATGGTCAGTTAACCCACAAACAAAGCATTTTCCAAATGCTCTCTGGAATGGGAGCTTGTTCTGACCTCCATCTGGTTTGGGACACGATGGTACACTAGCCTGATTCGGTTTTCCATGTGGCTTACCCTGGTTATGTTTGGGGCCCTCTTTTGGATTGGAATTATTGGAATTCTCTTTGTTATCTTTCTTTGGCTGCTTCTCCTCATCCTTTTTCTGAGTAGCCCCAGAATCCTTGTGAGTAGCCCTGTTGGCAACCCACAAGTCAGCAGCCTTAGCTAGCTTCTTAGGATCTATCTCCTTTGAATCAGCCAAGTGCTGTCTAAGCTCAGGAGAGCAGACATCAAAAATAGACTCCAACATTACAAGATTCCTCAAACCTTCATAAGTGTTCACTTTGTAACCCTTAACCCAACCATCTAAGTTTTTCAAACATTCACACACCCAGGTACCCCAAGGGGTACCATCATGCTTTTTGAGGGTTCTAAACCTCTTACGATACTGGGAAGGGGTCTTCCCAAACCTAGCTATCAATGCTAGTTTCACACACTCATAATCCTGTTTATCCTCCTCTTCCAACTCCATTACACATCACTTGCAAAAGGGGGAAGCCTAGAGAAAAGCATGGGAATCAGCTGATTCTCTGAGATACCTTGAATCCCATGATTGTACTCACACATTGCTAACCAATCCAAAACATCAAGTTTAGTCTCATACATACAAATCATTTACTTTGGCATACGGGGTCTCTTAGGGCTGGAAGACCTAGAAGACTCTGGGAGAGAAGCATTTTCTACAGACAATTTCTTAATTTCTAGTTCATGATTCAGCTCCATTTCTCTGAGCCTTAACTCTTGATGTTTCATGGCAGTTTGTGCATCACTACGTTTCCCTTCTAATTCAAGTCTCATTTTCTCAAATGCAATAAACTCAGCAGTAAGTGCACGACCTGTGGGGGTCCCTGTGGACAGAGGTTGTGCTTTCTGAGCAGGCAAAGGAGTTGTAGGGTTTCCTAACAAGGACGCATCTACTTCTTCTGAAGTAACACTCTCAGAATCAGAAACATCAGTATCCACATTTGCTGGAGGGGTAGGCCCTTCTGACCCACTCTCCAGACTTTGTTTTCCCATTAGCTTTGCAATCAATTCAGATTTCTTTCCTTTACCAGAGAGACTCCTCTCCCTACACATGGTTCTCAAAACCTCAGCAGTGTAGTTTAAGAGACCCTCTTCAGTGTAGCTTTCCATATTTGACATGATTTCTAAGTTAAATAGAATTAGTGGTGTTTGGCCTTGTGGTTAGATGAACCCAAGTAATAGCAGCACTCTAAGTGTAATCACTCTACTTCCAAATCCTCACCGCTGTACACCAGTGTTAGGCAGAATCCCGTGCAGTGCCCTTAGGGACCACTAAACACAATTAAGACTACAAGTGGTAATACAAGTTCACCTTTGGTACAATCGTGTACTACTATGTTAAAGCGGTAGCAGTAGCGGAGCAGCCAGGCTTATCTCAAGAGTATATGAGCAGTAGCAGAGATTACACAAAGGGACCACAATTACTGTCACTCAAGCAAACACTGACTTAAGGTTTCAGGTAAAAAAATATATAAGTACATTTATTTTTAAACCATTTGTTATAAACACAAAACCTCTATTAATTCAAAACCACACGTAAAATACACTACAACCAACCAATCCACTTGCTACACTCTAACTCAAGGTAAGTACCCTATGTTTTAACAAACCGGTGTTGTGAAACAAAAGACGTTACCGGGAATGCATATGCGATCACTTTTTGACAGTAATGACAGTCCGGTCTTACTAAAGATACGCGTATCCGTGGCAAGAAATGTTACCAGTGCAAAAACATACTTAGCACCTGAGTTAACCAGAGTGAGTTGGGGGTAAAAATCATATGCAATACTTTTGTCAAGGCAGACAGAATCAGAGAACACTCGTTGTCAGAAATTCAAGAGTCAATAGGCGGAGCCAGTGTCAAGTGGAACCGGGTTCCTGTTGTCGAGGATCACACAGTCGGATAGTTCGAGATTCAACATTGCCAGGAGTACTTAGATATTGTCAAAAGAGGAAGCAAAAGTTATAAAAAGGAGGGAAGACAAGGGCAAGCCTTGGAGGCGAAGAAAAGGGATTCACCCTATTTCCTCAAGCAGAACACAGTACCTTATTCAATGAAGAAGCTGGTGCCCCGGCAGTTGTTCCTGGTAGTTTCCTGCAGACCCATGGGTCCTGGAGCTTTGACAAGAAGGAGGTCGTCTGGAGGGGTCTGCACCACACAGGGATGAAACCGGCAGCAGCAACGGTGAATAAAAGGTGCGCTCCTTAAAAACAGGAGAGGCTCTTCAGATGGCTGCAGCAGTGTGCAGCGATTTCGACCAAGAAGAGTATCCTCTGGCTGTGGAAGATGAGCTGGTTATCCCCACCAGGCTCAAGGGAAGAAGACTCTGGACTGGATCTTCTCTGGTCGTCGAAGGGTAGGTAGCTCAGGACCACAGCAGGGCTTCAACGGTACGAGGTAGTTGCAGCAGCCGTCTTCTTCTCCGCTTCTCTTCGGTTCCTTGTAGTTCCAGTGGCGACTCTGACTTCTAGCCCAAGAGACCTGCCTTTAATGTGAAAATCCCCCATTCACACAGCCTGGTTGTCAATCACGCAGCAGAGGGGTTGTCCAGCCTGGACAAACACCTCAGCCAATCATGGCAAAGTGCGACTTGGGTTTCCTAGGATACCCTGTGCAGGGGGTGACTACACCCCTCCCTCACATTCAGCCCACCTAGACACCCAGGCGCCTGGAGGAGGACTTCTTCGCAGAAGCCTGCCAAAAGACAGTGAACAAAGAAGGCAAACCTGGTTTGCCGCGCAAAGTAAAACACAAGAAGGATTTTAACAAAAAGAAATGGCGAATAAACCCGACTGGAGCCAAAAGAAAGAGTATTTGGTCAAGCGGGTTTATGTTCGGGGCTAATATAATAGCCTAAAACAATACCACGTTTATATTGTATAAGCGCGGTAGAAAAGTTAGGGTAGATACCACTGCCACCAGCCAAGTCTAATTGTTAAAAGAGTGAAACAATGCTTTAGGAGGTACAGATAACAAGGGCTAAGGATTAACCTTTTCCAGTACTCCATGTAAGATGGGGTGTAATGGACCTGTGGTTATTTGACTAAGTAAAGTAAATGGCAACTTTACCCTTTTCTGGGGGACTGTAGTCAGCCTCAGAAATGGAGTCGGTGGGAAGTCTAAAAGACAGCCCTGTGTACCTGCACTGAAGGTGCTGTGTGACACACAAAAGAAGGGGCTACTGAAGTGGTGTACTCCAGAGTCCACAAACATAAAAACAGGTGAAATACACATGGCAAGACACAGGTAAGAGTGGACAAAAAGAGGCACACCCTTACCAAGTGGAAAAAATAAACTCCAGAAATCCAGCAAAGCTGCTGGGGTACTCACTAGGTGAGGGAAATTAGCCATATAATGAGAATTCTCCCTAACAATCTCCATTTTTGCCTCTGAGTCAGATTGTAAAAGATAAAGATGGTGTGAGGAAAAATGTCCATTAGTTTTCCCATGTCTTGTTACACCATTAAGGGACACACCTCATACATTCCCCAAATCAATGCATCCACAACAAATTAGTATAAGGTATGGCTGCCCTGTACTTCTCAGACAGAGCAATTTTGGAAAAACCTGGAACTAATGCATTCCCCACAATCCAAACCAAATAATTGGCAAATCTCTCAAACATAGGTCCATGTTAATATTTAGTTTCTCACAAAAAGCCAGTAACCAAAACAGTGAACTGTCTCCGATCAGCAACACAGTTTTCAAAGCAGCCATGATATCTGCAGTCTTTCTGTTACCAGGAATATGACCTAATGTGGTGTTGAATTTTGGAGCACAATAAACCGTAGCAGCGTCTGGAGGTTGAATGCTGAAAAGTACACTTTATGCATTTGAAGGAGTACTTTATAAGAACTATCTATTACATAAATAGGTATATATGTATGGAAACCTATGTGACCCCCGTCCCCTAAGCATCATCTTGTAACTCGGCTATAAAAAAAAGTTAATGAACTCTAGCCGCGGTTACATTGAACAATGTTTTTGGATGTTTTTTCATTGAATTTCTATTTATATGTAATATGTAGTACTGGGTACACTGTTTTGGGGTAGACTGAGTGTAGTATTTTAGCACAATTGGAGTACTGCTTTGATGTTATAAAGACATTTTGCATTACCTTCATTGGTTAGGTGTCCTCCTTTAGGTGTATAGAAATTGGTTATGCAGAACTGTATGTTGTTGTTTGAAATCCATAATTGGTTGTGGTCTCTCATGAATGCTGAAACTACTTTATTAACATTTCTCTGTCATTTTTCAATTTTACCTCTTTTTGTGGTTTTGATTTGTGAAAGTATAAAAGCCACCATTTTGTGCAGTTTTGTGCTTTAGATTTTAGAAGTCATTATGTACTGTACTTTCATTCTTTGTGTCCAACACATGTTTTACCTGTTTTTGAACCTCATTCACACTTCCTAACTCCAATCTTCTGTATCCTAACTACTATGGATACTTTCTTTACCCACTTTAAATAACTCCATAAGCAGTAATGTATTGTATTGACACCTTTAGGTACTATTGTATTACTACTGTCTCTTATCATTTATATTCCATGCTCAGATTTTTTTTATGACTTCTTTATAGCGGCAGCTATAAACAAAGGGGTTTGGTTGATGTACTGAGAATCGTGCCTAGCAATAGCAACGACTGGGGTTTTTACCCGCTGCTATACATCACCCACCAAGCATGCTGCATTGCTACCCGTGGGCATAGGTGTTGCCCAGTGCAGCCGCGACTCTATACCAGCAAATGGTATATTGAGTGTTTGTGCACCTGTGATAGCCATGGCTACAAGAGGGTTTTTTATATAAAAGAATCTCATAACCGCAGCTATACACAAAAGGAATGATTGCTATTTTGAGGATCACACAATCGCACATTGAGTGTTTGTGGACGTGTCTTAGCCACGTGTAATAACAGACGAACCAGCCATGCTTCTCTGTAACCGCGGCTATAATGAGCATGTGCGTGGGAGGTCAACGCTTTTCGCCTTTTCCTTGGTTGTTGTGGTGGACGTGTCTATTGGACCATACAGTTTCTATGCATTAATCATATTTTTATGTGGATGATACAGGTCAGAATTTTATCGGTGTTTGTTATATCATGTGCTTAGGTGTTCCCTTGTCTTATTTGAAATTTTGAAGGTTGGCCTAGTTTGATTTTTAGTTTGTAGAAAATTAACTCGTAGCCGCGGCTACGAGGCAAAATTTGTAGTTGCGTTGAATAGCTGCGGCTACTAGGGCAGAGTTATGTATGTGTTTCAGTGTTTGTAATTGGCTGGTGTTAATGTTGGAAACATGTACTTCTTTGTGATAGGTTGCAGTGAATATGTGTCAGCCATTTTATTAGTTTTCTTACATTTTGGAAAGTATAAAATCACCATTGTGTCTACTTTTCTCATTTTGACTGCAGAACCCACGCTGTGCTCATGGGGCAGCTCATGTTACCTGTGACACAATATTATTGGCATTTATCAGTTGTTTCGTCACTGTATTGTTGAAATGTATTATTTGATAATATGTTTATAATGGGCCTTTGTGATTGTTTTTGTCTATTCAGCTTGATCGAGGTGGGAGGTGGCACCCTAGACGCTTTGGGCAAGGCTCTTTTAGAACATATGGCCTATTGCCAATGCTAGGTATATTGTTAAGTGTCTATTTTTGGTACCCTATTCCTTAAGAGACGAAAACACCAACACATATACTAAATATAAATAGCATTTGCTATTTGTATGAATCGTAGTGTTTTTACCTTACCAGTTCCTACCTCTTTTTTGCTTATCCATCAAAACGGTCCTTTTTAGGGCCAACATTTTAGTTATAAAGGTAGAAAATAAAAACAAATGCTGTATATACGCATCAAATACCTTTAATTGATCCTTTTATACAGTGTGTGTTTTAAAAAAACATATCTTTATGTATTTCATTGTAGTCCCCGCAACCCAGCCATTGCTGCATTTAGCTGCGCATGCAGCATTGCTAGCCATGGCTATAAAACCGTTAAAAAAACATATGTACATATATATGTGGGCAGTAGTCTTGTAAAGATTTCTTTTAGGATACATTGAGTGCAGTCTTTCTACACAGTTACTGTAACATTTTGATAACGTTCTATTAATCATCTGTACATATAGATGCAAACAATTAAAAAAGTTTAGTAAATATGCAACGTTTTTTAAGAACAGGTTTATTTGGGGGGAATGTGTTGCACAATTTCTTTTTATTTTACTTTCTACACATGATAAATCGTTTCAATTAGCCCAATTGTCTGTATTATGAATGTCAATTATGTATGGAATAACAAAACTCTTGAAATTCAAGGAAAAAACTTTAGTTGCAGGGACGTTAGGGTGAGCAATACATTGTAAGAAACCTTGAAATTCAAGGAAACAACTTTTGTTGCCTGGACATGCAGGTTGATTGATTGATTTGTTATTTAGTATGTGCCTATACACAAGTGTTTCAAGGCACAACAAGGCAAGGGAGGGGGAAAAAAGAGAGGACAAGACAATGATCTTACTAGGCTTTGTGTCATTGAGATTGTGCAAGTACACAACAAGAAGTGCAGGGGGGTACAGGAAGAAGTGCACCCAGAGCAGCAGGGCCCTGAGTTAAGTGCAATGAAGGCTGGGACTACAGGCTGCAATCCCAGCCTCATAGTGAAAGTTTAGCCAGGTGGCAGTGCAAGTTGGGCCAGGTGGCAAGTGCAGGGGGACTGGACAGGGGGTCCTGTTGTCCTGTAAGACTCAAAGCAAACTAAGCAGCAGTCAACAGATGGAGCAGGAGCAACGGAAGGTTAGCAGGGGAGAGGTAGTGAGAAAAAAAGAGGAGAAAAGGGAGGTCTTGAGGAGATCCGGCTCAAGGCAGAGAGAGGCAGTGAGGCCATTCCAGAGGAAGGAACCTGCAGAGGAGAAAGATCTACCCCCCATTCTCTGCGTGGAGAAGCAACTCACCTGCAGAGAGTTAAAAGTAGAGGAGCAAAGGGCTCTAGGAGGAAGATACTTAGCAAGACAGAGTTGAAGGTAGTGAGGGCCACGGCCCCAGAAATACCTGTGGACGATGCAGAGCGTCTTAAACCTGATCCTTGCAGCCACTGGGAGCCAGTGAAGGGATTTCAGGGCCCGATAAATGCAGTCGCTTGGCTTGAGGCCAAGGATAAGTCTTGTGGTCCTGTTCTGGATGAGTTGAAGAGGGCGAAGAGTAGAGATAGGCAGTTTGAGAAAGAAGCTGTTGCAGTAGTCCACCCTAGAGAGATCCAGTACTCTAAACACTGTGGGGGTCTGGGGGAAGGTGAGAAAAGGGAAAATACCTCTGAGGAGGTACAGCTGGAAGGGGGCCTTCTTGGCAAGGTCCGTGATATGTGGAGAGAAGGAGAGAGTCGAAGATGACCCCAATGTTTTTTGCCTCATAAGAGGGTGAGGGCAGAGGGCCCAAGAAGGGCAGCCAGTGCGACAGAGGAAAAGCAGGAGTGCAGGTTCCAATCAGAAGGATCAGAGTCTTACTGGCATTTAGACAGAGATTGTTAGAGGTGCACCATGCCTGAATAGCAGATAGACAATCAGGGATGAGTGAGGCAGAGGAGGCCGATGGTAGTGTGAGAAACCAAAGGGTGTCTCACCCGCTAGTCCCCAGGGATCTCTCTCACAGGTGGCCTGGGCACGGCCATCACCTTTGGATCCAGACCCTGGGGGTGGACCAATGTCGGAGGATCACCTCGGTGAGTGGTCTCCTGGAGTGGGGGTGAGGTAGTCAATGGCGAGACGCAGTATTCCTCCCTTTCCTGTACCCATGACCCCTCCTATTTCATAGGATTCTCCGATGTCCCAACTCCTCCCCTTTCCACACAAACACTGGTCCGAGGAAGAGGGTGACTGAGAGTAGCAATACGAACTCTTATACATTGCATTAGACATGTCCCACTAATTGGGTCTGGCAAAGTCAGGCACTTGACTCTAAGTGCATACACCTGATGCCAATTAGCTCTCCTCACACAGATAAAAGGTGGAACATATATAGCACACTCTGAGCAAAGTGGAACACGAGTAAGAGCAGAACTTCCGGGGCAAAGATGGACTTACTGGAGCTGATCAACAGGCCAAAGAATGAGAACCACAGTTGGAGAAACCCAGGAGTTCCCTGCAGGAGGCCTTTGGCTCCAAAAGGCTGCAGAAAACACGTGGAGAATCCCAAACCAGAAGGCTGCATTGTGTTTCAAGGACGCTAGTGACCCTCCTTGGTGAAATGCAGAGTAGGGTAGGCGAGGCCAAGCCTGTGGTACTAACTCTGACTCATAAACTCGAAGACAAGAAAAACAAGAAAAAAACACACAAAGCCGGTGAGTTGGCAAGACCGGTGTGTGTTGGAGAAAGATTGAAGTGGCAACATTATATCGTCCAATTGAAGGTTGCACGCATGTGGATGAGACGCCAAGAAAGGCAGACCTGAAAATGAACCTTGAAGTGACAACAGCTGTAAAGTCAACATGTACTGAGTAAGGGAGTGGTCTGGCGAAAAGAAGTAGCCCACTGGAAAGTCTCTGTGAAAGGTGAAAAGCTGTAGCAATAAAGTGAATGAACTGAGAAAAGGGGAGAGAACATTGAACTTTTGTGCATAATAAAGTGAACTGCCTAGACCAGGAAGCACTGGGGAATATAACTTAGAATTGTGAGTTGGAAGCTGAAAAGTCAAAGTGGGCCTGCGGAGGCCTGTAGAAACAAGCCACGCACATTTGAAAGTCTTCAACATCAGGAAACGGTCCGAGCCCGAATAAGTGAGACCGAAGGTGTAATAAGTTAGGGGAAGGGTACCCCTAAAGAAGGTGAAATAAGTTTGTGGAAGGGAATCCCCTGGAAGTGTTTTGTTTTGCTGTGAAAGGTCTGAGCCCGACTGAGGGAGACCAACCTGAACTGTTTGGTGAACATTTGCTTTAAGAGGTTTGAGCCCGACAGAGGGAGACCAACATAAACCTTTGCTTTGAGAGGTCTAAGCCCGACAGAGGGGGACCGGTGTGAACTTTTTGTTGAACTGTATTTTAGAACCAGGAAACAGAGACTTCAATGTGGAAGGCCAGGTGGACCTCGATCCACGTTTTGAACTGACTACTGTGTTAATAGCCTGAGCCAGAGTGTGTCATCTTGCCTACAGGGACCGCCTTACTCTGTATTGTCCAAGGTGGAGAGCTGACTCAGCCACATTTATTCTTTACATTTGAACACTTACTGTCTTTTACATACATATTCTCCTTTTCACATTTTTGTACAAGGTATAGAGCAGGCATTAGATTTTTTTAGTATAGGCCATTTTGATATGACGGGCACAAGTAAGGCTGTTTTATTTATTATTTGAGGGTCAAGACTACTCCCATCCTAGTTGTAGGGCAAAGTAAGAGTTTCTCTAACCCCATTGAAACTTTAATAAAGGTTTTACAAATTGTACCTTTTGTGTCAGTGTCATACTTGTGATACCATACCTCTCTTACAGTAGCCTGAAAGAGAGCTGCGTGTCATCTGCATAAGACACTGAAAGTTAGAGGAAAAAGTAGAGACCAGGAGGGAAAAGGGGGCTAGATAGATATTCAAGAGCCAGGGGGAGAGGATAAAGCCCTGGGGAACACCACATTTGGAGAGAGAGGGGATGAAGAGAAAGGACCCAAGCTGAACCTGGGAAGGTCGGTCCAGGAGGAAGGAGAGGAGAGGATAGAGCCCTGGGGAACACCACTTGTGGAGAGAAAGGTGATGAAGAGAAAGGGCCCAAGCTGAACCTGGGAAGGTTGGTCCGGGAGGAAGGAGGTCAGCCACGCCAGAGCCAAATCCATGATGCCAAGGGTTTTGCAGAGACAAGCAATCAGGATGTTGTGGTTGACGGTGTCAAATGCAGAGGAAACATTGAGGATAATGAGGACAGAGGGAAGAGCTGGAGCCAAGATTAGAGAGCAGATCTTCATGTGTGTTCGGGAGTGCAGTTTCCATGCCTCTGGCTGCTCTGAAGCCAGACTGATGGTCATGGAGACAACCAACAGATTCAGTGTGGAGGGCTAGCTGGGAGATAGGCAACTTCTCCAGGAGTTTGCCCAGGAAAGAGGTGATAGGGATCAGGCGATAGTTTGCTGGAATAGAAGGGTAACAAAAGGCCTTTCACAAGGGAGTGCTTGAGAAGAGAGGGAGTGATTGCAGAAATCATCCAGGGCTGGAGCAAGAGAACCAATGCTGTCTTTAATGGTTCTGGAGGAGGAGGGGGGTCACCTGTTTGGATGAGACTTTCATAGACCAGACTTGTCTGGAAATATCTTCAGGTGTTACAGGAGAGGGGGAGCATAGAAGGGGGGGGCAGCCAAGGAGGGAGAGAGAAGAGAAATGTAGAAGAGTGCAAACAGGATGTCCTGGGTTTTAGTGGTGAAATGAGAAGCCAGGGCCATGCAGAAGGCCTGGGTAGGTGTAGAAGAGGTCAATACTGCAGTAGGATTGGCCAGCTCCTTGCAGATTTTGAAAAGTTTGGCTGTGTTGTTAGAGGTTGCAGAGCTGCAGGCTTGAATATGGACCCTCTTCTTATAGAAGATGAAGAGTCTGTTTGGCCTTTGGGCAGGCAGCAGGAAAATTTGTCAGAGGGTGCACCCGTAGCTCCCAACTACCGTTCAGCTACCCTGCACTTGCGTTTCAGAGCGGCCAGATAGAAGTCATTCCAAGAATTGCACTTGGTGGCAGGCTTCAGGCGGATCTTCATAACAGGGGCAATGATATCCAGAGTGTTGGAGATGGAAAGGTGAAGGTTGGAAAGGGCTGTGTTGTTAAACTATATTGATATAATGCCGCCTTGTTATGGATATTGGCCGAAGCCCATCCGCGTTGCATGGAAAACCGCTTTCGAAATGCCTTGATTTCTGATCAACTTCGCCGCCATTTTGATTTTGACTCCTGCTTTGTGTTCTAAAATGGTGGACTGTGTTTTCAACTTGCAGCTGAGCCAAATGACCTTTGAGTTTTTTTTAATGTTTAGGCTGACCGAAAGCAGACTGTTTGTTCTATGCAAAGAAACCTGTGACTCGAATGAACTGCAATCCAAGTGTTGACTGCGCTCAGAAGCTTGATCCTCATATAAACGAGACAATGTAGAACAAACTCAGATCATGTGTTTTTGCTGAACTACTTTGTAGCGATTCTTGAAACATGGCTTACTGTGGATCAGAGAACCAATGTCACTATTGTAACTTCATGGGCATGCAAACTTGTTAAATCCGTTGTATAATTTTGTAATATTTGACATGTGAACTGGGCACAAACCCTAGTATGTAAATTATTAGTTTTGAGAGTGGCTGGACAATTTTTGGAGAGTTGTATAAAGGTGTCCGTGTTAAGATGTCCAGCACTCTTACCCCTCACTGTGTCTGCTGGTACACACTGCAAGGAGTTGGGAGCCAGATAGCTATCTGTTTGCTTTGAATCTGTACAGAATAAAAGATACTTGTATCTTTTCGACCCGTGATTGGCATATTTCATTTTGTGGTACTAAGCCTCGATATTCCTTTGGTCTTTCAGCTGGCATCCGAATAGGGACCCTCAAGATTGATGTCTCCTGGCTGAAAAGATGATGCGGTTATTGGACCGGGATCGGAGAGTGAGAAAAAAAGGAGGCTCTTTGTATGAGATGCGATACCTCGACAGTACTGCATGATCCGATCCCTGAACGGTAGCACGTGGTTCGAGAGGACATCTTGACAAGGGTCCCCATATCGAGGTGGGCTCTTTTCCGAAAAAGCCAACCACGAGGATCCTTTGTAATCCGATCGAACCTCCTTTGCATTTTGTAATCAGGTGAGTCGTGCCCCGATTCCTAAGTATCCTGATATTTGGTTGTAAATTTGCACTCGCGAGTTCAAACAATGCCAGGTAACACCAGTGATTTGACATGCCTGGGAAATCGTCTGCCTGTTTCAGGGGTTTATTCGGCAGAGACCGCCAATCTTTGGAAAACGGCCGACCGGCGCCACCTGAGGGTTCACCAGCTTGTACTATGTACTGTAAGTATGGCCTTGGTAGTATAGTATTCAACGATATTTGGTACAGACAAACTAGACCTGCTTCCGAATTTCAGTGGCCAGTTCATGGTAGTTTTGAAATTTCCCATATAGAGTATTTAGAGTCTATGGGGGTCACTACGAGTACGGCGGTATGGGGTTAACGGCACCGGTAAGGATGCCGGTGCTGTTAAACCCCTACTGCCGCATTCCGAGGTCCCTTAGCAGGTCCCACTAGGGCCAGCTGGTTTTACCAGCTGCCCTTAGCGGGACCCGTTAAGGGACCAGGGAGCTAATAACGGGCCTGCAATTTGCGGGCCCGTTATTAGCTCCTTCCCCATTCCCATTGAGCCCTATGAGGGCTCGAATGGGAATGGGGAATGGTTTTCGAAATGGGGACTTACCGGGTCCGCTAGGGTCAGAATGTCCCGGTAAGTCCCCATTCCGACACCACGGACCCAGGTTTGGAGGCAGCCATGGTGCTATTAGCACTATGGCTGCCTCCAAACTAGTAATGAACCCCTATATTGTTAAAGAAAAAGGGTAAGCCTGCAGCATTTGATGTAATTAGGAATTGGAGAAAGGAAGCTATGCAGTAACTTAAGAGTAAAGAGAAACACACACATCGACATATGTCTAACTCTGAAAAAGCATTATTGTATGATCAACAGAAACAGTCGTAATCTATTAGAAGCATGGATAGGAGTACAGAAAATATATCCGGGGACAGTGCAGAGAAGGTACAAAAGGATGTTGAGAGGGTATTTCAGTTTAAGAGGGAGTTAGATCGGTTACAGAATGATGATATGGATGGCGATAGATTGGACGCTTCGTATGTGCAGAAACGATTTCTTCCTTCTTGTAAACCAAAGAGATGCGTATGTGCACAAGAGACGTGTTTAGATGGATTTTGGATGCTTCCATTTCTCCCATTGAATTCTATGACCATTTAGTCAGTATGCTCCGGCAATGCAAAGGAAAGTGTTACAGGTAATTGTAGAGTACCTGCAGGATGAGTGTATGAAGAAAAAGGTTTGTTGTCCCGCAGATTTGATGGTCATTTATAGGAGAGCATTTTCGCCCGATACTGCTTTGACTACTTTGTCACTTGATTTAACTTTGTTGCTTAATG
Source organism: Ambystoma mexicanum (assembly GCF_040938575.1). NCBI lineage: Eukaryota > Metazoa > Chordata > Amphibia > Caudata > Ambystomatidae > Ambystoma > Ambystoma mexicanum. Next base: position 586,183,376 of record NC_090929.1, on the reverse strand, counting down.
AACGTTCAGGATTGCCTACTTCTCAATTGCCAATGAGGGAAGTCCCTACGACATTTGTTCCAAAAGTAGAAATTCCAGCTAATGTCACAACAAGCGCAGCAGCCACCACTATTGAAGCTCATTATGTCTCAGAGTTTCTTCATGTCCCATTTTCTAGACAGGAAGTGAATACCATTAGACAAACGATTTCAGATATTAGGAAAAATCCAACTGGATTTTATAAAGAAATTGAATCAGTCTTGCATTCATCAGTTTTCACGCCGGGTGATATTGACTTATTGTTCCCTGTGATCCTAACTGCTGATTTATGGAAACAGATTAGAACTGTAGATGAGTTGGCAGGATTGGGTGACACATGGGTTAACTTAGTACAGATAGATGGAGAAAGGAATGCTGGTGAGAGACCGCCACAGGTGATATTGACACTGCCAGACAGAATAGTAACTAAATTGAAGACTTTAGTTCCAGAGAGAAGAATAGTTTGGGACAAGCGTACAGCTTGCATCCAGGGGAAATCTGAAGGTGCTACTGAATTTTTTAATCTGTTCAAACAAGTGTTGTCAGATTTGAGCAGTCAGGATTTGAGTACTGAGTCAGGAAAAAGGTTGTTTGTAGATACATTTGTGCGTGGATTGTTGCCTGGTATCCAATCACAAATTATGACTTCCGAAAATGCCTGGCAAGCAAAATCGCAGTCTGAAGTATTGCATATGGCTGACTATTATGAAAATAGGATCAATAATGAAAAAGAGAGGATAGAAAAGAAGAAGGGAGACTTGAAGACAAAAGTATTGTTGCAGCAAATAGTAAGAGGAACTAGAGGTGGGAATACACAGTTTAGAGGTCAGTTTGCACCACAGAGTAATGCGCAAATAGGTCCTGTACACGTGAACCAATGTGCCTATTGCAGACAAAAAGGTCATTGGCGAGCACAATGCCTGATCCTTCTGCAGCGATCGAATAACACATATGGTACCATGGGTAGACGATCCAGAGGCTGTCCTGGGATAGGGGGTCCTGGTAGAAATCAGTTCACTCAGAACCAACAGTCATTTTCACAAGATAGACAGCAGCATAGTATTGATAATAGGAACATTTTTGATAATCCTTCAGCTGTCTATCTTTCTGTGAACCCTGCATTTGATGATGTACTGTTCTGTTAGGACAGCGCGAAGCAGAGTCTGGAACCAGTACCTATTCCCGTCGATCAGAAAGGACCCTATGTAGAAATGAAGGTGGGGAATAGGAAGCATCTATTTTTGATAGATACAGGAGCAGAGAAGTGTTCCGTTGATCATTCGCAGGTTCCAGATATTCCACTGTCAGGGCAGAACAACATTTCCGTAGGGTTCTCTGGTACGCCAGTGGTCAGTCTGTTCTCTCAGCCGGTACCGATTTCACTGGGCCCATTCACTGATTCATGTCCATTTTTTCTGACGACAAATTGTGGTGAAATGTGTTGGGGTTGAATCTGTTGAAAGAATTGAATGTTTTAATTTACTGTTCTCTGGATGGAGTGCATTTGATATTTTACCTCAACGAACTTCTGTCTCACAATTCTTGACTAAGCCTTCACCGACTGAATTGGATAAAGTTCTGGCATGCTTATGGGCGGTTGATGATAATGACATTGGTATTTTACAAATTGAACCTGTTAGAATTGTTTTGAAACCAGGTGTTAAACTACCACGTATTCCACAGTACAAGATTTCGGTTGACGGTGATCAAGCCTTAAAGAGTATAGTTTCTGATTTTGTACATCGAGGAGTGATTGAGGAAATTGCAGGAAGTTTGTGTAATAGTCTGATTCTACTGATGTATAAGAAAGGGGATAATGCGATTCCTTTCCGTTTTATTATTGATTTACGTGCTATCAATAAGATTGTTGCTCCACAATTTCCAATTGTGCCCGATGTGACTACAATATTAACAATGATTCCAGCTTCAGCTACTCATTTTAGTGTTGTGGATCCAAAGAATGCTTTCTTTAGTATTCCTGTACATGTTGACAGTAGATATTTGTTTGTGTTCACCCTATGGGGACGCTTGTTTACATTCACTCGTGTGCCACAAAGGTACACTTATTTCAAGCTTATACAGTAGAGCTTTGAAGGAACAGCTCAATACATTTGAGTTACCTTCCACTTATACGTTGTTGCAGTATGTTGATGATCTTCTTTTAGCTGCAGACTCAGATATTGCTTGCAAGGAGGGCACCGTCTTGCTGATTATTCATCTAGCAGAACATGGGCATAAGGCTTCCTTGAAAAAGTTTCAATATTGTCGACAGGAGGTCACCTATTTAGTCTATCTCCTGTCAAAGGAGGGGAGAAGACTGACACCTTGTCATGAATCCTGCCCCTCATGTCCCCAGCTCTCCAAGATGTCAGGCTGGAGCCAGGCCACGATCACCTACACGGCCCTCAAGGGCCGCTCCATCCCTCCAAAGACCCACTTGGAGTCAGACTTGGCGCTTGTGGCACCAGACTCACTCACTCCCATAGGATAACATTGGGGATTGGACTTGTAGTGCATTGATGGGCACAAGATGGATGCCCCCACATATTTCGGTTCCCAGAACTGCATGTGCAGTCTAGTCTTTTGGGTGTGGTTCAGCCCAGAGACACCTGGGATACCCAGAGACTATTTAAGCCACGCCCAGGCTGAGAAACATGCTTTGTGTTTTCTGCACCTGCAGCGTGACACTCACCGTGTTCGGATCGGTCTCCAAAAGGCCTGCATCTTTCTTCTGAGCTCAGCTCCTGCAAGAACAAGAACGCTGTTAGGAACAGCCTTACCTTGCAGCACTTCTGCCCATCATTCATCACTTCTTCTGTTCTGCGGGCATCTTCGGCGGTGTCATTCCCATCCCAGCACGCCGCTTCCAAAGGAAAAGGTAAAAGAACAGAAAAAGGCATTAGTAAGCATTCAGCAAATCTTCGCTTATTTTTAAAGACTGTACGAGCTTCAAACGCTTACCTGAATCCCAGCCGCTCTGAGGGAACTCTGTCTACGGAACTTCACATCCATCTGCAAGAGGGAAAAGACACTCCAGGTTAGCGTGGAAACATCTAGAGACGCCGCATACCGCGCTAACTCACCGCATTTCTTCTTCATAACCGGCATCCACTCTGAAAACGTTGCGGCACCTAAAAGACACAGAAAAATAACTCAGTTCAATACAAATACGAAAGGGTCGCATCACGCATCGCGCTCACCTTCAGCGCTACTCATCTCAGCACCACAACGCTATCCCCGGACGCCGGCCCTCATCTAAGGAAGGAAAGGAACGAAGTTAGAGAACTGTTCAAAAGACTCATTATACTTACCTGTTGGACTCTTGCCAGTGAAGTAACTAGGCAGCAACGAGCCCGCATCAATCAACGCACCCCTGCGCTGAAAGCAGGACGGAGAGCACACTTTCCAAGAAAACAAGGTGAGCTGTGGATCAAAGGGAAGGGTTGGACCCCAGGGAAGAAGGGGTTCAAGCACACAGAGACAATAGGGAGCTAAACTCTACCAATCCTGTGTTTCAGGCCCAGTCTCCAGTCGAGTAGACTCCAGGGAACGGTTCGAGGTCGTAAGTGGTCAAAACAGGCTGGGTGACGTCCCCGTGGATACCAGGTGAGCGTTACAGAACACAAAGCCTCACATCAAAATCCACCGGGGCGTCATGGAAACGTCAGAAACCGACCAGTTAGCCCACATGTTGGGGCAGCTACGTTCCGAAGTACATGCAGCCAGGCAGGAGACCAACACCCTGAGGAGAGAGCTGATAGAAGTCAAAGAACACACTGATGATTTGAGCCGGCAACTTCTCCAGTCACAAGCAGGGCATGCACCATTGCAGGGAAGCGTGCCCTCGATGCCAGCACCATCAGCCAATCCCGTTCAGATAACACTTCCTGGGGCAGTTTCCTTGGCCCCGCCCGAACGATTTACGGGGGATCCCAAGAGGTTTGCAACATTCATGAACCAGTGCCTGCCTGCACTTCCTTTGTAGACCAGGGGCCTTTCCGAATGACCAATCATGGGTCGCTTTTGTGCTCTCCTACCTGAGTGGTAGCGCCGCGGACTGGTCTGTACCCTTTGTGGCCCAAGATGATCCTTTGCTGCATGACTTCAGGGGCTTTCAGCAGGAGATGGAAAAGCTGTTTGCCCATCGTACTCATGGGCAGGCATTAGCCAACGAACTTCTGTCCCTACGCCAAGGGAATCAAGACCTATTAACATACATAGCCACGTTCAATAGACTCATAGTTGAAGCAGAATGGCCAGTGGAGAAGAGAACCACGTTATTTCATCAGGGGTTGCGGGGGGAGCTCAAGGATGTTCTCGCACAAGTAGCGAACCCCCCGAAAGACTGCTCAGAATTCACTGACCTTGTTGTTCAACTGGATCATAGGTTGTAGGACCGAAGAGCAGATCGAACCAGACCGGACCCTCGCCCTATGCATGTGCGTTCAAAGGACAATATTGCCCGCACAACAGAAGGTTCAGGAGAACCAATGCAAATCGGGGGGGGGTCAGATCCCCCTTGACTAAAGCGGAAAGGGATAACAGGAGACAGCAGCAGTTATGTCTGTACTGTGGAAGGTCAGGTCATTTCCTTAAAGGGTGCCCTGTGAAGCCACCGAGGAGGACGGTAGGGGCCACGGACAAGGAAGATACCATCAAGGAATCGGAAAACTCCCCACCCCGGCAAGTGTAGGGCCCACTTGTCGAGCGAAGAAAGTGAACTACAGACCTCCCATTTTGCACTATCTGTGGTCTTGATCAATCACCAACAACCATCTCAGATGCACGCAGTAAGAGCGTACATTGACAGTGGAGCCATTGGGAATTACATCGACCAGGATCTTGCGTCAAAGATGGGGCTTCCGTTACGCCCTAAATCAACCACTGACACTGTTACCACTGTCGACGGCACGGAAATAGCTTCTGGTCCAGTATCCCAATGCACTGCAGCTTTAACCCTTCTGTGCCAGGATGGACACCAAGAATCTATCGGTTTCAACCTCATTAAGGCACCACAGTTCCGGTTGATTTTGGGAATGCCATGGTTGGTAGCTCACAATCCTCAAATCGATTGGCGAGCAAAACAATTGGCCTTTCCCAAGACTTGCGCCCACACATGTTATCACCAAGAGAAACAACCAATAGACACCAGAACCTCCACGCTTGCGACTGTGGCAATCCGCACCCTACCAAGTGAATACCAGGACTTTCAAGATGTCTTTCAGAAAGAACAGGCTAATACCCTGCCACCGCATAGACCATACGATTGCCAAATCGACCTGATACCCGGCGCACAAATCTCTTGTGGGCGAATTTACACACTCACGGAACCAGAAAACCAGCACCTGAGGGCCTATCTTGACCAATAACTGGCCAACGGGTTCATCCGTCCCTCGAAGTCTCCAGCAGCCAGTCCTCTATTCTTCGTACCGAAAAAGGAGGGGGACTAGACAACGTGCATCGACTATCGCGCACTGAACCAGATTACCGTAAAAAACCGCTACCCTCTGCCACTTATCCCTGAATTGCTTGATCAAGTCAAAGATGCCCAAAACTACACAAAACTAGACCTGAGGGGGGCATATCACCTTGTTCGCGTAAAACAGGGGGACGAATGGAAAACCGCTTTTCGCACCAAATAAGGCTTGTACGAATATAAAGTAATGCCCTTTGGCCTTTGTAACGCGCCTGCAGCATTTCAATACTTCATGAACGATGTCCTACGGGAATTGATTGATGTCTGTGCTCTAGTGTACATCGACGATATTCTAGTATATTCTGCATCAAAGCAGGACCACGTTAAACACGTCCGATCCGTATTGGAGAAACTCCGTCAACACCAGCTCTATGCTAAGCTCGAAAAGTGCTCATTCCACGTCTCCGAGGTGGAATTCCTGGGCTTTATTCTCAGCCCGAATGGAATCCGAATGGATGAACACAAGGTAGATGCTATCCTGAACTGGCCATCCCCAAATTCATTCAAGGGGGTTCAAAGTATGCTGGGTTTTGCAAACTTCTATCGCCGGTTCATCCCAGGATTTTCACAAATCGTGCATCCCATCACGTCATTGTTAAGGAAAAGCAACAAAAAGTTCCAGTGGACAACAGAAACCGAGGAAGCTTTCCAGGAACTCAAAGCAAGATTCACATCTGCCCCAATCGTACGCCATCCTCGCCCTGATCTCCCATACCTGGTGGAAACGGACGCCTCAAGCATGGCTATGGGAGCCGTTCTCTCACAAAAGGACCCCGAAACGGGCCAGTTAAACCCTGTTGCCTTCTGGTCGCGTAAATTCAAACCCCCTGAACTCAATTACGCTATCACAGACAAAGAACTCCTGGCCATTAAGTCAGCCTTTAAGGCATGGCGGCACTACCTCTTGGGCACCAGACACACAATCACCGTAATAACTGACCACCGGAACCTCCAGTACCTAAAAACGGCAAAGGCCCAATCCTCACGACAACTACGTTGGGCTCTTTTTTTTGCTGAATATGACTACGTGATTACATTTCGAACATGTGTGAAACACGGGAAGGCCGATGCCCTTTCCCGTATGGGGATGGAAGAGCAAGGGTATCAGACCCCTGACCCAATAGCAATCATCCAGAGTGACAAGCTCCTAGGAATCACAGCAACCATAACTCAGAAAGATTACATGAAGAAATCCAAAACCTGATGAGTCCGGTGCAATTACAAGCGTGGAGTGCACAAGGAGAACATTACATGATAAAAGATCAGTTGCCCTACTTCAGGAATCGTTTATTCTTACCAAACCAAGAACTGCGAGGACAAGTCACATCCGGTTATCATGATTCCTTGATCAAGGGCCACCCCGGAATCGCTAAAACCCTAGCCAAGGTAAAATGAAATTAATGGTGGCCCACGTGGCGTAAAGACATTATCGAATTCATCCTATCTTGTGGAGTGTGTGCTCAAAACAAGTAATCCAAGCAGAAACCGGCTGGGCTATTACAACCATTGGAAATCCCACCAGCACCCTGGCACACGTTGTCCCTCGATTTTATTACTGACTTACCACCCAGTCAAGGGTTTAACACTATTCTTGTGGTCGTGGACCTATTTTCAAAAATGGCACATTTCATTCCTCTTAAAGGGCTCCCAAATTCTTCCACTCTTGCAAAGGAATTTCTTGAAGGCATCGCACGGCTCCATGGGTTTCCTTCAGTTTTAGTCTCAGACCGAGCTACTCAATTTGTATCTAACTTCTGGAGAAAATGCTGCTCTACGGCCCAGATCGACATCCGGCTATCCATCAGTCACCATCCCCAAACGGATGGTCAAACTGAGAGGAATCCCAGCCGCTCTGAGGGAACTCTGTCTCCGGAACTTCTCATCCATCTGCAAGAGGGAAAAGACACTCCAGGTTAGCGTGGAAACATCTAGAAGCGCCGCATACCGCGCTTACTCAATGCATTTCTTCTTCATAACCGGCATCCACGCTGAAAACATTGCGGCACCTGAAAGACAGAAAAAGAACTCAGTTCAATACAAATACGAAAGGGTCGCATCGCGCTCTCACTAACCTCCAGCACAACTCATCTCAGCAGGCACATCGCCATCCCCGGACGCCGGCCATCATCTAAGGAAGAAAAGGAACAAACTTAGAGAACTGTTCAAAAGACTCATTATACGTACCTGTTGGACTCTTGCCAGTGAAGTAACTAGGCAGCAACGAGCCTGCATCAATCAACGCGCCCTTGCGCTGAAAGTAGGATGGAGAGCACACTTTCCAAGAAAACATGGTGAGCTGTGGATCAAAGGGAAGGGTTGGACCCCAGGGAAGAAGGGGTTCAAGCACACAGAGACAATAGGGAGTTAAACTCTACCAATCCTGTGTTTCAGGCCCAGTCTCCAGTCGAGTAGACTCCAGGGAAGGGGTTGAGGTCGTAAGAGGTCAGAACAGGCTGAGTGGCGTCCCCGTGGATACCAGGTGAGCGTTACACACCTGAACGGATACAAAGCATCTCTAGCATGTCTGTCCCAAATATACATAAAGAGGACAGAGCCTTGATAGGCATGGCTTCGTACTGTAGACAGTGGATCCCTAACTTCTCATTAATGATAAAACCAATGTTGCCATTGACAAAGAAGGGCATTTCTTTGCCTTTACCGTGGAACATGGATTGCCAGAAAGCTTTTGATCTGCCCAAGACTGTGTTGTGTTCAGCACCAGTTTTGGGCACACCCAATTATGAAAAGGCCTTTGTTTTGTATGTGCATGAATGCGATGGATGCGCTTTGGCTGTGTTAACGCAGGAACATGGAGGGAAGAATAGACTGTGAAGTTATTTTTCCTCCACGCTTGACCCTGTTGCATGCGATTTACCGAGATGTTTGAGATGTGTTGCTGCTGCGGCTGCATCTGTAAAACAAAGTGAGGGTATGGTTCTGGGTCACATCTTAACTGTGATGGTACCTCACTCTGTAGACATTCTATTAAACAGAACACAAATGAAACATCTCACATCAGCACGATTAACAAGATAGGAGCTGATTCTATTTGCACCGCATATCCAAATTAAGAGATGTTTCGCATTAAATCCGGCAGAACTATTGCCTCTTCCGCAAGGAATTGCTTGCAGTGACAAGACATCACATGACTGCCTCTGTACCAGAGAGCAAGAAACTAAAGGCAGAATTGACTTAAGTGATACACCGCTAAAAGATCCACAAAGGGAGCTGTTTTGCGATGGCTCCTGCTTCAAACTTCCAGATGGTACATCCACTGCTGCTTATGCAATCACTACATAAAGCACTATTGTGGAGACCAAAAGAATTCTGCATAACTCGGCGCAGACCACAGAGATTATTGCATTCACTTGAGCTTGTGAACTTTCTGAAGGGCTTAGTGTGAATATATTAATAGACAGTCAGTATGCCTTTGGGGTGGTTCACAACTTTGGTAGATTATGGGCAGAGAGAGGTTTCTTGACCTCACATGGAACTAAGATACAACATGGCACTTTGATAGTTCGGCTACTCTTAGGGCACTTACACATTCCTACTCAACTAGCAATAATGAAGTGCGCAGCACACCAGAAAGTAACAGATGATGTGGGGAGAGGAAACGCTTCTGCTGGAAGGAAAGCCAAACAGACTGCCACCAATTTGCATTCCGAAATGTATATCACAAAAGAATTCACTAACACTTGTGTGATAGATGTAGGAATTGATTGTATAAAAGGCATTCAGGCTGATGCCACTCCAGAAGAGCTTAAGCAATGGGCTGAGCTTTTAGCAAGTTTAGACGATGAAGGTTGTTGGATAGATAATGCAAAGCAAATATGGATGCTACCCGATGCTTATGTCACTCCTATGGTTACGATGGCTCCTGGAACTGTTAGAACCTGTCTTGGTGAATGTAAATACCTTGAAAACTGCAGAGCGTTTGGTCCAAAATTACATGATATGCTTACAGCATAATGTGGGCAAGGGTACATGGGCAGAGAGAGGTTTCTTGACCTCACATGGAACTAAGATACAACATGGCACTTTGATAGTTCGGCTACTCTTAGGGCACTTACACATTCCTACTCAACTAGCAAAAATGAAGTGCGCAGCACACCAGAAAGTAACAGATGATGTGGGGAGAGGAAACGCTTCTGCTGGAAGGAAAGCCAAACAGACTGCCACCAATTTGCATTCCGAAATGTATATCACAAAAGAATTCACTAACACTTGTGTGATAGATGTAGGAATTGATTGTATAAAAGGCATTCAGGCTGATGCCACTCCAGAAGAGCTTAAGCAATGGGCTGAGCTTTTAGCAAGTTTAGACGATGAAGGTTGTTGGATAGATAATGCAAAGCAAATATGGATGCTACCCGATGCTTATGTCACTCCTATGGTTACGATGGCTCCTGGAACTGTTAGAACCTGTCTTGGTGAATGTAAATACCTTGAAAACTGCAGAGCGTTTGGTCCAAAATTACATGATATGCTTACAGCATAATGTGGGCAAGGGTACATTGACACCGAGGGGTCATTTTGATCCCCCTTCTGTGCCTTTTGAGGTTATACACTTCGATTTAATTGAAATGGAGCGTTGTCAGAATTACAAATATGATTCGGTAGGGTTCTCTCCATATGAGATAATCATGGGGAGACCAGCCAATATTTGGAGTGTACCTAAACCTAAGCAGCTGAAAGATGTACAGCATTTGCTCCTTTCTGAGTACTGTGACCAGTTAATTCAAAACTTGTATTTGATTTATCAACAGGTGCGAGAAGCCCTGCCAGTAAAATATGAGGGGCCAGGTCATCGACTCCGACCTGGAGACTGGGTGCTCATAAAAGCATTTGAAAGAGCATCCTGTCCCGCACCTCGCTGGAAAGGACCGTTTCAAGCTATTGGCCACACAGACCGCTGTACGAGTAGAAGGAAAATGACACTGGATCCACTCAACGCACATCAAGAAGATACCTTTTCCTCTGCCTCACGATGAAGAAACAGAGAAGGAAATTGTTCACTCTGTTCCTCATCACAAGTCTGCTCTAACCGACACCAAAGGTGCCCCAGAAATCCTTCCTGAGCCCGTTGGGCCTGGGGAGACTGCCGCTTTGCCTTCAAGTTCTTCTTTGGATCTTTCTGCACCATTGAGCAATCTTGCTTCTCCCCCATTACTTACTTCAGGAAGCGACAACACTCTGTTTGCAGATCACACCGTACCTGGAGTCTTGAGATACGATCTGCGTCCGAGGAATCAGACTTACAGCACAGCATCGGCTGTGTCCACAAGGAATCATCGTTGAGCCAGTCCCTTGTCCCTCTTTCATTTGGAAAAGATAAATAAGAGGCAAAGACCGGCAAAGCTATCTCCAAGCAAGATAGGCCACGTGGTCAGGAGCCACCGACGGATGAACTAAAAGAGCCTAACGGAGAGGCTCCTAAACGGACTCTGAGAAACATTGTCCTTTCCTAAATCTACTCATGCGGACAAGATAGTGGTCTTGTGGCTGACAAAGAATCTGTTCATCAGAGATCATGGTTCCTGAGGACCCATTATTTTTTAATCAAAATACTGGTCTGTTTAGTAATTATAATTGCGCTTGGGTTACGGTAGGTAGAAGGGGTGCGTCCGCTTGAGACTTTGTTACCTATTGAAATTATCTCCAATGTGTCTCAACCTTTCGTGCATCTGCACACTCTTCCTCCTCGAGACTCCCAACATAGACAGGGTTATCATAATAACACTCTTCTTTGGATCATGAATGCGACCCCTGTGATTCTAAACAGAACAAATTGCTGGGTGTGTTCACACTTGCCACAACACGGGGAAAATGGGTTGGGCTGGTATATTCATCCTCTTCCTTTAACTACTGCATGCTACGCCTCACTAAGGGCACTATTTCTTTGGTCGTTGGAATGACAGTTTTTCTCGGAACTTTGATGGGACTAATCTGAATGAATTTGAAAAACAAGTCCTGACACCTTTGGGATGTTCCCTCTTTGCAAATAGGAGCAAACTGAATGTTGCTTCTATTAGGCCTTCTGACTCTCTACACTTTTTCAATCACTGATTTCTTTTAAGAGGACTCCCGTAGGCAACGGGGATGCCATGCCTCCTTCCTATACTATTAATCATAGCCCCAACTCTGTTTCCTTCTGTATACAACGGGATGGTTCTCAGCCGATGGGTACATTGAAGGGTTGTACCAAATTGCAAATCTAACCATTGAGGTCAGATCTTTGTATGTAGGAGATCCTGTTTAATTTGTTTGTGGCAATGAAGCGTATCCTTGGTTACCTAGAGATTGGCTGGGTACTTGTTATTTGGGTATCTTGTTACCAGGGGTACATGTGGCTAGCACCTCTGAAGTCTCTACTGCTCTTCCAAGGCGGGATGTGAATGGCGATATTCCTTCACAAGTCTTGGGCAATGTAGCAAAATCCTTTGTGCCATTTTGGGGACAAATAATGAACTCTGAGGATATTAGAAGACTAGCTAGAGTACTGGAGAAAACCATCAACAGAACCACCAATATTCTAATAATAATAATTTAGCATTTATATAGCACGACAAACCGTCAGGTATCTGAGCGCTGCTTATTATTACCCATGCTGTGTGGTGCTCATTTATCAACCTCGGAAGGATGAAAGGCTGAGTTTGGCCCTGTCGGGATTCAAACCTGCGTCAGCAGGCTCTGCACAGATGTCAAAGTGAGCACTCTACTCGCTGTGCTATCGGACCGGCTTACAACATGAAGCTAGAGCAAAAGGCCATCATATTAGTGGCCCTCCAAAATAGGATGGTGTTAGACGTCATCCTAGCTGAGCGTGGTGGTGTATGTAAATTGGTGGGATCTGAGTGCTGTGTTTTTGTACCTGACTCCTCCCCTACCATATTCAAGGCAATACAAAATCTGCATACCTTGAGTATGGAAGTACATGTCCCTGAGAGAAACTGGAATCTTAGTGCTTGGTTCTGGGACTTGTTACGTTCGTGAGGTTGGAAGCTCTTTGCAGTCCTAATGATAGTTCTTGGTGCTCTATTGTTTTGTTGTGGTTGTATACAATGTCTTCATGCCATATGTACGATGTTAGGAGGATGTTGTGGACAAACTATAGGTACATTAGGACCAAAAGTACATCCGCTCAAGAAAACTGCTAACGCTTTTGTAATGAAGGATATTACTATTAAGGAACTTATGGCGATCGATATTTTTAAAGAATGTGATTCAGAGTGTACGGACATTGAGACGCAGGGTTTTGAGTAAAGCAAATGCTTGAGTAATGCTCTTGGCTTAGGCCAAAAGGAGGATTTGTTAAACTATAATCATATAATGCCGCCTTGTTATGAATATTGGCCTAAGCCCATTTGCGTTGCACGGAAAACGGCGTTCGAAATGCTTCACTTTCTGATCAACTCTGCCGCCATTTTAAGAATCATTCGCTATTTTGATTTCGGCTCCTGCTTTGTGTTCTAAAATGGTGGACTGTGTTTTCAACTTGCAGCCGAGCTGAACGACCTGTTTTGTTAATGTTTAGGCTGACCGAGAGCCAATTGTTTGTTCTATCCAAAGAAACCTTGTGACTCGACTGAACTGCAATCCAAGTGTTGTCTGCGCTCACAAGCCTCATCCTCATAAAACAACAAGACAATGTAGAGCAAACTCAGATTGTTTTTTCGCTGAACTACATTGTTGCGATTCTTGAAACAAGGCTTACCATGGATCAGAGAACCAATGTCACTATCGTAACTTAATGGATATGCAAACTTGTTAAATCCGTTGTATAATATTGTAATATTTGACATGTGAACTGGGCACAAATCCTAGTATCTAAATTATTAGTTTGGAGAGGGGCTGGACAATGTTTGGAGAATTGTATAAAGGTGTCCATGTTAAGATGTCCAGCACTCTCACCCCTCACTGTGTCGGCTGGTACACACTGCGAGGTGTTGGGAGCCAGATAGCTATCTGTTTGCTTTGAATCTGTACAGAATAATAGATAATTGTATCTTTTCGACCCATGATTGGCGTATTTCATTTTGTGGTACTAAGCCTCAAGAATTCTTTGGTCTTTCAGTGTCAGGATGGAAGTCAGCCATAGGAGTAGGTGTGGGAGACAAAGTGGAGGCAAAAGCAGCCACTGGCACTCACTTCATAGGTCGAATGACCATGAAGGAAGGTGGCAGTGCTGTGTGGGCCTTTGTCAAGGGAACAGGCAGCTTCAAGTGAGAAGAAAGAAGAAAGTGGTCAGTTCAGGAGAGAGGTGTAGTGGGAGGATTAGAGAGTGGGAAGTTCTGAAGAGATGAGAACATCCAAGGTGTGGCCGGCAGAGTGAGTCGGACCAGAGGGTAGAATGGAGAGGGAAAGAGAGTAGCATTGGTTGTGAAAAACCCCAGAGGAGACCGGGGATTGCAGGTGGATGTTGAGATCCCCAAGGAGGAGAAGTTGGGAGGTAGAGGAAAGGAGAGAGGAAGTGAGGTCAGCCCATTCAGAGAGCAAGAGGGTGACCTGGCCAGGTGGCTTGTAGATGGTGGCCAAGGTCAGACAGAGAGGCCAGGAAAGATAGAGTGCATTCAAAGGAGGAATAGGTCTGAGTGGGGGTGGTGGAAGCAGGAATCTACTCAGGAAAGATCAGGGCCACTCTGCCTCCGGGCCTATTGGGCATGGGCTTGGAGAGGATCTTGTAGCCCTCTGGGAGGAATGTGATGGAGGCCAATACATTTGCCTATTGGGCCTGGGCTCAGAGAGGATCTTGTAGCCCTCGGGGGGTGGGGGTGGGAGTGTGTCAAAACTTGTAACAGATCTGGCCTTGAACCATGTCTCGGTAAGAGCGAGAAAGTCCAGGTCCAGGAGTTCAATGAGGTGGCATATGTCAGAGGAGTGTTTGATTGCAGAGTGAGAGTTGAGAGTGCCACATGGAGCAGGTTGCCACTTTTGAACGACTTCTGGGGGTGGGGGGTACAGTGAAGAGGAGTACCCATCAGATGTGGCAGAGGAGCCAGAGAGGTGGCAGGAGGAGGCGGCAGAGGAGCCAGAGAATTGGTAGAAGGAATAGCAGGAGAAGGAAGGAAGTTGATGAGGTGAGGGAGGCACCTATCAAATAGTAGGAGATTGGGCTGAGGGCACTGGATCATGACAGTGCCGTTTAGATAGACGTTAATGATGACTCTGGAGGACTGGAAGGGATCCAATAGGACCTCCCACCAGGTGGCACCAATAATGGTGGAAGAGGAGGAATGAGAGAGAAGTGCGACCTATGAAGGGTCCATAGGTCGGGCAAAGGAACTAAAAAGAGGATGTCAGTGAGAGTCTGTCTGTAGGGAGCATTGACATAGGTGTCAGCAATGGGAAGGCTGGGATTGGAGACGAGGGTGTCCATCTTGAGCTTCTTCCTTCCAGTCTTAGTGAGAAGATTAGGATAGGGGATAGAGAAGCAGTGAGAGAACATGGGGGAAATTGAGAGCACCATAGTGGGTGTGATAGAGGGAAGAGAATGGGCAGGCAAGAAGAGGAGAAAAGAAGGAAACACTGCAAAGAGCTACGCCCCACTGGGTGCATAAGGAAGGGGTAAACAGAAGGAGCAACGGGCAACAGCAAAGCGCAAATGGAGACAAGTAAGCACGGGTAGAAACAGGCAGTGAGTGGAGAAAGTGGTGGGAGCCGACCAGGCTTTGTTTCTACTAGAGAGGGAAAAAGGCATGGAGGGCAACAGCAGTGATCACAAAGTGAACCTAGAGAAGCAGCAAGCTGTGAGCAAGCATACCCAGGAACATTCGCCTACAGGGGAGATGCAGAGAATGCTGGAGAAATGCAAAGAACAGTGATAAAGGCCAATACATTCACCTAGATGGGAAAAAATGCAGAACAAGCAGGGAAATGCAGAGACGCAGTGATGGAGGCCAATACATTCACCTAGATGGGAATACATGCAGAACAAGCAGGGGATTGCAGAGAAACAGTGATGAATGCCAAAACAAACACCTAGCAGGAAAAATGCGGAAGATGCAAAGGAAATGCAGAGAACAGGTGCAAAGACACAGAAAACAAAGTACGGCCAGCCAGGAGAGGGACAGCCAAATGGACGCGTAGAGACAGTGCAGGGTGATTTTTGCATTGAAATGGAAGTAAGCATGAGGTAGTAGGTTTAGTAGGATGCAGTGATGGCTGCGTCCCCCCCCCCGCACCTGTCTTACCTTGCGTTCCCTGCTGGTCGATGGCTGCGCTGCATGCTCGCTCTCTGCGTTCCTACACCTTCGCTGGAAAATACCTGTGTCGCACAACACCACAGCCTTGTCCTGCTAGGGCTTTGCTGAAGAGGGTCCGATCCTCAGTTTTTAAAGGGTAGGATGCGTGGACGTAGTGCAACGTGCTATGTATAAATGGGCAGTGTGTCCTGCAATCCTGCATCGCACAACACTGCGGCCTTATCCTGCGAGGTGAGAACTAATTACTAATTACATGTTGTATGAGAACACTGTTGACATTACATATCACATCACTGATGTGATCATTGGTGACAACACTAATTACATTCTAAACAATTAGATTGATACTGGAATTGGACCTGACATCATTTATAAGTTAGCTCATGAAAACCTTGATTACCTTAATAACAATTTAGGCCATGGATTTGGCCATGACAAAGGCTGGGGTCACTGGCCAGCACCAAATGCCATAGCTAGTGGTAAATTAGTGTTCAACAACACCAATGTGCATGGTTAAAAGCCCATCACTATTTTCAAATATACAGTGGGCAACGTTGAAAGCTGCAGTCAGTGATCATGGCTAAAGGCCATAGCTAGTGCCCATTAAAATATTAGAATATACAGTCTGCACAGCCAAACACTGTGGCCACTGGCTAGTATTGTGTTGAAGACCATGGCTAGTGGCTGGTTAATGTATATAATATGCAGTGGGCACGACTGAAAGCCTTAGCTAGTGGCTGGTTAGTGTTGTATAATATACAGTGGGCACGGCCGAAGGCCATCGCTTATTACATTTTATTATTTTAAAATATACAGTGGACATGGCCAAAAGATGTACAAACTGCTCAAGGTCAAAGGCCATGGCGTCTAGTGGCCCATTTATATGTTAGAATAGATAGTGGCACAGCCAAAGATTGTGGCCACTGAACAGTATAGTCCATGGCTAGTGCCTGATCAGTGTACATAATATACAGTGGTTGAAAGCTGTGTCCACTGGTAAAGGCCAAAATCTATGGTTGGTAGCGGTTGGTGTTTTAAAATATTCAGTGCATATGGGTGAAGGTTGTGACCACTGTCCATAACTGAAAGCCATGACTAGTATCCATTCATGTGTTAAAATAATAAATACATACATTTAATTAATAATTCATAAATACAAATAATAAATACAAATACAAAATGTATTTGACCATGGCTGAAGGCCATGCTTAATGCCAGTTACTGTTGTAATGTAATTAGTGATGTCATCATTGTGGTCATAGGCTGTGCAACAGGGGCTGTGAAGTTAAGCTGGCTTTAGCTGAATTTCTGGGATTTTGCTGGGTTCTAACCTTAACGTCCATGTAGCTAAAAATGTTTCCTTGAAAATATATAGTAGTATATAGTGGTAGTGGCCGTGTAGTTATGGTTAAGTTGCTAAAACCATAGGAAGAGCACTTTTTGGGCAGTTTATAACAACGCTCCCCCTGGACGAATCTTCACCAAACTTTGCAAAAGTATTTGGCCCACTCTGTATTGTTTTGTAAAGTTGGGTGAGGTTTGGTCAAGGGGGGGGTTCCAAAATTTCTTTTTTTTCCATAGACATAATGGGAAAAATGTCTGTCGCGCCTGGAGCCCAAACCGCTGGACTGATTTTCACCAAATTTTGCAGGACCTGCGGCTTGGTCCCAAAAGCGTGCTTTTGTTAATTTGGTGGAAATCCATCCAGTAGTTTTTTTTTTACTAATAAAATGTAAGGCAAACAAATTAGTGATATCTGTGTTCGCTCCTCGGACAGGGCACCGATTGGATAATCGGCTTGCGTCATGTCCGCTGACACGCGATGTGTCTGTCGTCTGATTGCTGGGATGAGGCGTGAGGTGCGTCAAATTGTTTCGATGCGCCCGCCATATTGGATGCACGGACATGCTCTGGAAGTGAGCATAAATCCAATTTTGGGGAGTGTGTTGGTGTGTATGAGTGCTTGGAGAGGGTGGGGGAGTAAGAGATGGGTCAAATAATGTATTTGTTTAGGTGGGAGAAAGTCGCAATGTGTTTGTGGTGTCCGCTGAATAATAATAAACACTGGGCGCACTACTGGCTATTTTTGTTTAGCATGATGTTGGTTTTGGGTCGTTAGAAGAGCATTGGGTGAAGAGGGTATGTGTTGAAGAGTTTGTACATTGGTTGTAATTATTTTTTAGAATGTTAAGTGGGTAGGTTTTGAGGTGGATGTATTATGTTTTTGGGTTGTGGTTATTTGGTAGGTGTTTGTTTCTATGGGTGTGTTATGCTGTGTTGTTGTGTCCAAGGCCTAGAGTCTTGGGTGCATGGCCGAAGTGCGCTAGGCGTATGATGTCCTGGGTGTTAATCTTAGCAGTGCCCGGTGGTGGCGCGAGTTATGGTAGCTTAGCTTACCATAACGGGCAAATCTCAGGTTTTTTTTGGTTTTACTTGGAACCATAACATCCCTTTAACAATTTTTTTTTCCACTGAATTTCATAGGTTTTTAGTAGTGCAACTTAATCATAACATCCCTTTAACAACGTTTTTTTCACTGAATTTCATAGGTTTTTAGTAGCTCAACTTAACCATAACGTCCCTTTAGCAATGTTTTTTTCACTGAATTTCATAGGTTTTTAGTAGTGCAACTTAACCATAATGTCCCTTTAACAAAGTTTTTTTTACTGAATATATATATATATACATATATATATATAATTGGATGGGATGACAAACCTGAGGATAATGGAAGGCGCTGGGGGGATTCAATAGCCCAAGGATATGGCAGTTATGCTTAGGTATTGGTTCATGGTCAGATCTGAGGAGTTGTATTGGTGTTTATTACTTTTTGCTTTAGTGGTGCTTTTGCAATTCCACAATGCAATTTAGAAACATCATAGTGGCGGAAAATGCCAGTTGTTGAACATTGGTGAGTGCAAACAGACGACATGCATTTCGACCTAAGTCTTTTTCAGGGCCAATTAAGGAGTCTGGTGCGCTCTGATTAGGGCTGATAGCTGGTCCTCCCATGTCCGGGTGCCAGTGAGGCTGATTAGCCTGATCTTGCGCTGCGATCGGCGGAGGGGAGCGTTGATCCTGTTTCCCGAAGAGTAGGTGGGAGTTTAGTCTTAACAGTGCACGGTGGTGGCACCAGTTATGGTAGTTTAGCTTACCCTAGGACATTTATGTGGCCCTATTCTTGCATGGGGATGCTGGGGTGAACACCAGGATGAATTTTTAGCTTCAACATATGGTGTTAATCAATAGTCAGGAAACACATAGTCAAAGGGAACATTATGGAGGAACACCCTTATCCGAACAAGAGTGTGGGAACATGTTACAAACCCGAACAAGCTATTAATTACTGCTAGAATATATGTCTCATGTGAAATGTAAAGCCAATCATGGGTCAGTATATTTTTGCACAAGAGGGGGCAACCAAACTAACTATCCCTAATCAATAATGGATAATACATATTCCAAAAAGACACAAAAGCAAAATCCAAAATGTGAATTAATTAAATCACATTTTTGCAAAGTTTGCCTATGAGTGAAATCAGTGCTTCCATAGATCATGTCGCACATATTGATTATTTGCAGTACAATATTTGTTAATGACTATTATACCAGCTTCATATGTAGACAGATTAACTGATATCTGACCAGGAATAGCGTTCCACAAATTGGAGTAACCAGCCTATTATAGAAGATATTTTCATATGAAGATGAATTATTGTGGAAGACAGGTGATATGATGAAGTTTCTTACTTTATACATGTCTTCATAGTTACGGCAGTGCTCTGTAAATGGTGTGTCCCCACCTTCCGCCAGCAAAACCTTTGTGCTAATGTAACGATGCATGGTGGGTTTTCGCACAATGGCACCACCTATAGACATTTTGTCACAGGAAGGAAGCGAGCTGGACACTATTAGCGTCTTGGAAGACTGGCCACAAGAAAGCCTTAAAGGAAACAAGAAAAAGGGAAATCACCATTTGTATGTTTCAACTTAACTCTTCTCAAACATGAAGTATGATATTAAAACTGAACATTGTAACTTTCAAGCATAAAATAAATCAATTTTAATTGTTGAATGGCTTTCAATTTCTACAAATGTAAAATGCTTCTTGGATATCAATGAGTTACTTAATTTTCTGGGCAGTTAAAGACAGATTACAATGGCAATTATACAAAATGCATTATTATGATCCATAATGTGGCAAATTTCAAGGACACACAACCATTAAATATTAGAGACTTCATTTTGGGAAAAAGTCTTTATGAATGTAATGAAAGGTAATCGGTAATTACGACCAGTTGTAAAACAACACCCATTGAACAAAGGGAAATTATCACCCAGAAATCAAATTAATTCTTGTAACTTAACACAAGGGCACTTTCACAGACAATCCCTAGTACGGACATAATACTAGCAAACTTGATGAAATTGGCCTTCTAAAATAAGATTAGTTCTGCGCTAGTCTTAGAAAGGTTAGTATTATTTTTTATAAAAGATAATTAAACACAGTTATTAATGGGAAAGGGCATTTTTGCTACAGTGTGACATCCATGCCCTCACATTATAATAGGTACGGCTAACTGTATTGTTTAATACTGACAGTAAATGTTATTACACTGTTATTTGGTCAGTATATTGAATTGCAAGAACATATGTCTCATGCCTACTGTAGTTTTACAAACTGTTATATTATTACTGCTCGTAATATTTCCCATCAGCAGCAGCCTTAAAAGACCGGGTATTTTGATGAGTCTGACAGTGTCATCACTCATTTCCCCTCTTTAACTTCTTCCCATGTGGCTAGGGGACAGCAGCAGATACCTGCTCCTGATCCTGTGGGCAGCTACATGAGGGAGGATCACATGGGGGGAGGGACCTTCCATCAGATGGAAAATGGTATCCCCCTGTCCCTTTCAGGGATACCCTTTCTGTTTCCATGCCTTAATGACCTATTTCCAGGCTTTCCTTGTGTTGTGAATAGGTTTCCTAAAATTCATTGCCATTCCTATGAAAATGAAAGTACTGTGATGAGGAAGCTGCTTAGAGCAATGAAGATCACCGACAGTAAGAAGCACAGAATGTGGTCTTGTTCTGGAAAACCACTGATAGGTGGCGGGACATTTAAAAGGCACATCCAGCATGGCTGGGAGAGAGTTTGCTGCCTGCAGGAGTCCCAAAGAGCCAAGACCTCTGAAGAGGAAGGAGAAAGGGAGCAAGAGGATGACAAAAAGAGAAATATCCCCTTGTCACACTGCCAAGGCAACCTTCCGGTGGAGCTCCAGCTTGTCTGTGGTTGGGGATCAGAATCCCCGGACATGAAGCCAGCTGCTGAAGCGGCCAACCCTGAGAAGCCAGAAGTCGGGGGAGAGCCGAGCAGGAAGCAAGAGGCGAATGAAGCCGCGTCCAAGATGTGAAATCCTGGTGGAGAGACAACCGGTAAGCAAGTGGCAAGTAAGCCACCAACAACAGAAGAAACCTGAATGCCACTGACTGGACGGAGAGAAGCATGCCTCCCTGAACACCACGCACCGAAGTGAAAGGTACGATGAGGGGGAGATGGGTGCTAGATGTCCCGGAGGCTACGGGAAGAGAGAACAAATCAAAATAACTGGGCGAATGGGCGAGTGAGTCAAAATACATATATTGCAAAGAGGGAAACCAACAAATTGTTGTGAAAATGGGTGCACATTAAGAGTGAAGCCCACCACCAAATATTATTGTGAATCGGATGAAAAAGCTCTTGCAAGACAGCATACCAACTAGGCCCAGTGAAGTTTGCAAGTGTGTTGAAAAAAGCTCATGAAGGAAAAGCCCTCGCAGGAATGTAAACCAGGCACAGTGAAGTGTGCAAGTGTGTTGAATAAAGCTCATGAAGGTAAAGCCCTGGCAAGAAAGTATACCAGGCACAGTGAAGTTTGCAAGTGTGTTGAATAAAGCTCATGAAGGAAAAGCCTGCGCAGGAATGTAAACCAGGCACAGTGAGGTTTGCAAGTGTGTTGAATAAAAGCTTATGAAGGAAAATCTCTGGCAACAAGGTATACAAGGCTCAGTGAAGTGTGCAGGTGTGTTGTATAAAGCCCACATGAGAAAAGCCCTGGCAAGGAAGCATACCAGTGTGATGAATCTGATGGTTTCATCACTTCTTTCCCGGTAGCAACCTCTACCCATATGGCCTGGGGACAGCAGCTGCTACCTGATCTGGGGGCAGCTATCTAAGGGAGGATCATACAGAGGAAGGCAGCCCTCTGGGAGGTGTCATGCCATCGTCAGACATGACGTGGGTTCCCCCCTTCCCTCCTGAGGATGCCCCATCTATTCCCCGTGCCTTAATGGCATATTGTCATAACTCCCCTCACCCACATAGGAAGGGTACTGCAAATACTTACATTGAGTCTATATATAAGTCATCAAAACCTGACTTACCTTTAAAGACTATTGAAAACACGTTAACATATTATACATGCAAGCCATCAAAAACTGACTTGCCTTTTTAGACTCCTGAAGAAGCTTTCCAATATTCTACAGAGAAGTCATCAAGAACTGGCTTGCCTTTCAGGGGCACTAAGAACACTTCACATACTCTGTTTACAAGTCATCAAGAACGGACTTGCCTTTCAAGATCACAAAGAACCCTGTTGCAGAATTTGCATATAAGTTACCAAAAACGGACTTCTATTTCCCTAAATGTGAAAGTACTGTGATGAAGAAGAAGAGCTGAGTAATGAGGATTAATAGAAGGCAGGAGCGCAAACTGTGCTCTAGTGTTACAGGAACATGTTAGATGCCGGGAGATTTAAACCTGAAAACCTGCTGACAAGCAGATGCTTGCTGGAGAACTCAAGTCCACTCAGTACAGCCGGGGGGACTGCAGCGATGATACGAGGTAGGTGGAGCCAACCA
Source organism: Ambystoma mexicanum (assembly GCF_040938575.1). Lineage (NCBI taxonomy): Eukaryota > Metazoa > Chordata > Amphibia > Caudata > Ambystomatidae > Ambystoma > Ambystoma mexicanum. The sequence goes on along the minus strand of NC_090929.1, from coordinate 586,160,777 downwards.
GCTCACTGAAGATACTGAGGAGAGCTGGAAGAAGGATACGGTACTCTTTGACGATGCCCGAAGCAGGAGAAAGGCTACAGAGTGTTCATAGGTACCATGAAGCAGCCTCCACACCGCCCAAGCATGGAGAGACGCTGAACAGACGAGCGGGAGCCGTGAGAGAGAAAGAAGTTAAAGTGCAGAGGCAGCGGATGGGAGTGGAACGCTGAAAAGCCGCCACAGGAATACAGCAGATGAATCTGCACGCACCATCAAGAGCCGAGGGAAACGGGGACACCGGAGTGTATTGGCAACCCTGTTGAGAGCAAACCACAGCGAACACACTATATATGAAAGAAGCAAGTGGAGAGACAGAGCTAAGTAGATACAGAAGACTGTCAAGTCTGTAAATGTATGCCGTATACATGTGAGAAAATCCCTGGAGAGAGAATATACCAGGCACATTCAAGTCACAAGAGAAAAGCCCTGGTAAGAGCATATACCAGGCAGATTTAAGTCACAAGAGTCAAGCCATGGCAGGAGAGCATACACAGCAGTTGCAAGTAGTGTGTACCGAACTTCGGTTAAGTAAGTATTCTGCTGAATTTCAGCTTAAAACCAGCTATTCTGCTTTGGACGAATACTTACTGGAATACTTACTCAAAGCCGAAATTATTAAATTCATTGTTTGCTGCTTTTTATGCACTGGTTGTAGGTCCGGGAACTCTGTAGAGCCAAGAACAATTTCTCCCCTAGAAAATTCAGGAACCTGTGGTGGTTTTCTCTATATCTATTTTGTGACAGAGTGCAGCTGCTGTCTTTTATTCTTTCACACAAGTGCCTAAACATTAGCATTTTGGATTCCCTTAAAAACATAGCCAGTATTCCCATTAAGAAGAGCAACCCTTTGTTAAATGCGTAGTGTGCATTGGATGTAAATCCTGTCTTTAATGAGATGCATTTGAATCTTTCTTGTTAATGATTTCTGAGCAGACCTCGTTTCCACAAGTCACCAATCACTCTTCGGCACCTGCTTCAGCTTTGCACATAACAACGCGTATAAGCTGTTCGGGCCAGCGGCCGCCTTCAAAAAGAACAGAGAAAAGAGTGAACCAATTAGATGCAAGATGCGGCAAATCCTGGCTCATATGACACAACCACTGATTAAATGAGAAATCAGGTGGAAGGGTGGCTGCTGCTTGCCCATTGGGCGGTAAGGTCGACAGGGAAAGAGACTCTCAGCAGATGAAAGGAGTGCCTGTACAAATTCACACAGAAACCGAGGAATGTGTCTGTCCCGTGCAGCAGAGAGGGGAAAGGGGTCCGTTGGAGTCCGGGCGTGAGCAGGGAGCGGTGGTGTTGTGAGCCACGAGGGTGGCAGGTGTAGACCCCTCGGCAACATGTGCTCCCTGCACTATGAACACTACCATACTATGGATGGTGGCACTGGGGCCCAGAAGAAGGGCAGCTGGTAACTCAGTTGGGAATAGGAGGACTGCTGCAGGCTGGACAACCACTACATGCCATGGATGTAGAAATCCCTACGGTACCAGTGCTGGGAGAAGGGTTACAGCACAGACACCTTTTTTGTTCTGTTTTCGTAGGGGGCAGGTCTCCCTGAAATCCCATGTTTCGACTCCCGAAGCACTTACACCCAACCCCCAACCCCGATTCACTGACTCCACACCATCATTGCAGGCTGCTATTTCACTGAGCTTCTGCAGCCTTTGATGGGGAAAGCAGCACTCTCTCCCTCATCCTTACTCCACCAACTGCAGTGCCCATAATGTCTCCTCCAGGGCCCACTGTGCAGTACAAAAGGAGAGACAAATGTACATCTACTGTGCTCTCAGCACACTAGGTGTGGAACACTATGTTGCTAAGTGGGTTTCACCTTTTACTTGATGGAGCAGGGATTGATTTGAAAAGACTGGGAAATTACTTTTTAATGTTGTTTCTTTGTTATTAGCAGTGCCTATTCTAATATGTAATTGTTTAAGTAATTGGAATTGTGATGGAATGTTTTCGACTGAAAACTTGCACACAGCCAGCGTTCTCTACCAAATTTCTTATTAGGCAATGAAATCAAGCAATAATAAAACTCCCCTTCTAAAGCTTAGTTACAGCTATGATCTATGTATAAGCACTATGCATGTCGTTCACTGAAGTCCCGTTAAAACAAGCATTGCCAAAGCTAACAGGTTTGGCTTCTTCTGCACTGCCTTTACATACCTATGTACCTGCATCATTTTGCACCTGAAACCATCAATAGCTAGATAATACCACTAACCGATGGTTTTGGTCCTCTGTTGGAAATATGTTTTCCCTCACTCCCTTCTCTTATCTGGCTAACTATCTCATTTAAACAGTAAACCAACAGATATAATTGACAGAGGCCCTTAGATTGATTGACTATAGGGAACTTGCACCAATCATATGTGCTCTTTGGCTCTGTTGGGCTCCCCATCAATTTGATTTGGTGCTAACTGTTGGGCTTACTGTTTCAGAATTCAGCATTTATGCAATCTTCACCCTCCTTCGAGTACTTTGTATTTTTCTAGGTAATTTTTATGCAAACACAGTACTAACCCACCAATGAGTTGTATAATTGTTTTTTTTCGATTTACATAGTAAAACTGTGTTTTTGTATATATTACCATATATTTGATACGCAAGAAATGTATTAGTATGACTGCTAATTGAATAAAAGCAGTAACTTAAGTTTAAACTAATATTCCAAGTTTTATGACTGGATTACTACAGTTGAATTTGTTCTATTTAGGGATACTTGACTTACTTGTTGAAGTTTGATATACAATTAAGTAATTAGAATTAGCAGTCACCAAAATAAGAAAGTGATGCCAAGAAATGTATATGTGGATAAAAAAAAAACCTATTGTTTTCTACTACAGATAATACCACTATGGCAGTAGCTGGCAAGTGCCGTTCCCATGCCTACACAAAATCCACAACTGTTGGCATTGCTGATGCTTGTTTGCTGTTGCTTCTTGGGGCAGTGTGCATCTTCCTACGCACTTGTGCAATGCTGTTTATATATGTTCAAAATTATTGCCGCATATCTCATTGATGGGTGGCACTCTGAATGAAATGTTTTATATATAGTATAACTATATCGAGATGCTTGCATTGGTTTTATTTTGCAGGACAAATTAATGAAATTTTTCTATGTTTATTTTTCAAAGGGAACATTTCTATACATATATTGACACATTTCTACTAGTAAACCCCTATTTGGCTCACTATTTGTCTCTGGCCGAAAACTTTGGTATTCGGCCGAATAGTACATTTACTATTCAGTACATCCCTAGTTGCAAGTGTTTTCATATGAGAAAGCCCTGGCAGGAGAGGTTACCAGACAGTTGCACGTGTGTTCATATGAGAAAGCACTGGCAGGAGAGTATACAAGGCAGTTGCAAGTCTGTTCCTATGAGAAAGCCCTGGTGGGAGAATATACCAAGAAGCTGCAAGTGTGTTCATATGAGAAACGCCTGGCAGGAGAGTGTACCAGGCAGTTGCAAGTGTGTTCATATGAGAGTAAGGCACGATTGACTGATGGAATACACCTGCAGCCCATTGAAGGACCACAGGTGCATAAAAGGCCAAGACATGCAAGAGAGAGAGACCTGGGGAACTTGGACAGAGTATTTTGAAAACCAGGGAATCCAGAAGCAGCCGTGGTGGAACTCAAGACGAGATGCTGGCAGACATCCTGAAACTAAGGGAAGCCTCCCTTATGAAGAAGGAAGCCTCCTGCCAGAAATGGGAGCAAAAGGAGCTGTGGCAAGGCACAAATGGCAAGAACGCTGCACCTGGTCTCCGAGAGACACTGAGTTCGCCAAAGCCGACCAAACTCCTGTCCCCCCCCGAGTGGGGCTCGCAGAAGCTGAATCAGTGACCAGAGAGAACCACCAAAGGAAGACGCTTACAATCGGTGAGTGCTGGGAACACTACCCAGAGACAGGGAGCTCCTGACGAGCTACACAGGTTGCAAACAGCACCAAGTGAATAAATACTGGCATTACAAGTGGAACAGTGAAGTTAAATGAAGGAGCAAAAGGTGACTGGCGCGAAAGAGCATAAACTGCTAATATTGATTCCCGAATTGAATGAAAAGCACAAACTGCTAAACTGAAATGAATCAAAAAGCATAAAGGGCTAATATTAAATACTCAATTGAATGAAATCAGCAAACTTGCTAATATTGAATACCGAATTGAATGAAACCAACAAAGCTGTTAATACTGAATACCAAACTGAATGGAAACAGCAAAACTGCTAATATTGAATACCGAATTGAATAAAAACAACAACACTGCTAATATTGAATATTGAATTGAATAAAACCAGCAAATATGTTCATCTTGAATAACAAACTGAATAGAAAAGCAGACCTGCTAATATTAAGTTGATGTTTAATCATATACTGAAAGAAATTAAGAAACTAAATTTGAATGAAGAACTCTAACTGCAGAGTTGAAATCAAGTCTGAGAAACTGATTGTCTTTGAAGCTGCCTTTGAGAAACCACTTCTTTATTTAATATTTGAACGACTCAGAGGGAACTCAATATTCCTGGTTGTGTGACCTATAATGGGTGGATCGTGTGGTCCGACCACTGCGCCAAGACCAGAGAACCCCTAGATAACAACAAGGAAACCTGCTATTGTGTCAAGACAAAGACTACTATTGATGCATATAAGGCTTGGGGAAAAGGGAGCTATGAGCTTTGAAGAATTGAGATCAAAGACAGAAGAGGTTTAAGCAGAAGAAAACATTAAGTAGGTTGAAGGGAAAAAAGATGTTGGAGTAAGAGAGTATCAGAGGGGAGGAGAGAGGATAAAGTAGGTGGAAGAGACAAAAGAAGAGAGCAAGAGAGTGAGAGGAAAAGTCAGAAGATGGGAGGGATGGAAGCTGGCAGGGAGGGCTATTAGATGAAGGCAGGGATGAGGAGCGAGACGAAAGACAAGAGAATGGTGGGAGGTTTGCCCAAGGCACTAGGCCAGTGACAATCAGACAGAAGTTTCAAATCAGACATTAGTCTACCTGTTGTTTGGGTGAAGTTGGAGGAGTAATAGGCTTGTGTCAGAAAAGCAAGGATGCCAATAGACATTTAGACAGAAGGAGAAATTACTTACCAGTGATGTTCTTTCTATGGATTCCCCCGCAGATTCCCCATTTGATAGATAACCTTCCAGCGTCAGATGCTTGGAAACCTTTTTGGCAGTGGGAACAGTGCTGCTCGGGGTTGTCCATCGGCTCCTTCTTGACTCGACTGCACCACGCCTCGATCTGGACATGGCGCTGGTATATATAAATCCACCAGAATACCAGCAAACAGAATTACCAATATCGTCATTTGGTCAGCCTGTATTACCACTGGAGGTATTACCTCTGGAGGTAATACTGCCAGGGGACAAGTGGTGGTTTGGCGGTGTAATTCCCCATTTTAGGACTCCATTGTATGGACTCCATTGGGGATGTTTGCTATTATTACCTCCAGCGGTGTTACCGGATGGTTACCTCCATTTTCAAGCTGGGGGTAACTCATCCACTTTTACATCCAGAAATCAGCAGTATTACCATCCAGTAATACCGCCAGAGGTAATACCGGCAAACTTGTAGTTTGGCAGTGCAGGAAAAATGGAAGTAAACAGAATTACCTCCACTTTGTTCCCAACACCGCTAAACTTGTAATGAGCCACAGTGAACAAGAATGATGGCCAAAGGTCACGGAAAAAGGTGAAGAATACATTAGAATGAGCAATAGTGATCAAGGGGATGTATGTGTGGTTGTATGTGTTAATGTCAGAAAAATATGGAACATGGAAAGGATGGCGAGCTGTCTCCTTATTGGACATCTCACATTATGATGGCATTTCATAGTGCAATTTGTGGGTTGTATTATTTATTAACGAATTATGGATGCGCAATGGCCTTGACCCTTGAGATGTGCCCAGGAGTTTCCTTGGCATTGTGGGATCTACAAAACTCATACTGAATTTTCTTTAGGTGGAGAACTTAATCTATCTGGCAACGACAAGCCCCTGAGGTGCCCGAGCCAAGAATTGGATGTGTGCTGACCAAAAGTTGGGGGGGGGCACAAAGGGGAATATGACAACGAATCTCCCCACCACATGTATGCATGGCAAGTGCCGTTTATAATGGATTCCTATGAAATCCACCTGCTTTTTGCTGGTGTAAAAAGCATGGGGATTCCATAAGAATACACAGCATTTGCATCTGCATTAAAATGCATTCTTATGGAAATGCTGGAGTATTTGCAAGGTGGAGATGAGAGGAGAGGTGAGGCAGAATCGTAACTTACGACCAGCCCCTCCTATCCACCATACAAAAGGTTGAAAATGAGCCATCACTTAAATGAAATGCATAACAGTCTTATGCAGGACTTTTATGCATTTTATTTATGTTGTGGCTCCACGGAAATTAGCCCCATTATTAATTCCAAAAAAAGAGCTAGAGTAAGAGACAGGAAGACTTATTAAAACCGAAAACACAATAGACACCCATAAGAGGATTGTTTGCATTACAACCTCAGTAAACATGATCATTTGAAACATAAATCTATTTTGAGGTATTTGCACCTAATTAAAAATCATCCAGAACCGAAAGAAAAAAAATCACTGTTTGATTTTAGGGGATTAAAGAATTGGAAAGATAGCTCTAAGATCCTAAAAAAGAATGAATTGAAACAGCGTCGCGACAATTAACAGATGCTCGTGTTTCATGATAAATACATCGTTATGAAAAGTATCATATTTGAATATGAAGGTAGCAGATGGGCACACACATATTTCTCGTACTGCAAACACCTAATTTAATGAGCTGATTTTGATGCCCATGCCATGCATTGTACTATGAATTTTAACCAGGAAGATCAGTGAAGGAATCACAGAACACAATTGGAAAAGCCTCCAAAAAATACTCAACACCCCTATGGTTGGGCACTATGTAGACCATTCTCGCACTAAGGATGATATAAATTGGACCATGCTGGAAATAATCAAAAATGCCCACAGAAATTACAACATAGAAATATAACTGCACCAAGCAGAAAAGGTATGGAATAAAATGTTATGTATATTGCACCTTGCTGACACAGAAATACTTTGACAACCAATTAGATGCATTTGAGTCAAACTTGTAATGTGCTTCAATTATACCCTTACGACTTCCAACAACTGTGACAACCAATAGTTGCCTTTGATTTTTAGAATTGATGTCTGTTGCCCAAACCCCCACCCTCGCCACTTGGCATTCTATCATGGATGGAATAAATTCAAATTGAAAGTCCAGTGTCCAGTGCTTGACATAACCTGAAAAAAGATACAAATTGTTACTCCATGGATGGATTAATCAACCACCATTTTGTATTTCGAGATGGCAGACAGAACAAGGAATCGCCACCCTACCACTGATTTTTTCAACTCATTCAAATGGTGTCCTTGAATGACAACCAAAAATGGTCAACCCCTCCGTAGCATTTTACAAAATCCATTTTCTATTTCAAGATGGCTAGAGAAACACTTTGCCATTCTAGCGCTGACCTCACTAAATCATTTAAATGGTAAACCAAAATGGCAGCACGTACAGTGCATACAGTATGCAATGGTTTGCACAGCATGAAAGCCCCCAGTATACGTATTGGAGTCTTTCCAATCCAAATAAATTATTATATGCAAATTGCAGGAGCTCTTCCCTTTTAATATCCAGAATGCTCTAGCATTTATTTATGGTACATTATGTCTCTGAGTTAAACATCCATGAGAGTAGTGTATGTTTTTCTCCCCATCACCTTTAATTATTTTCCCTTCTAACAGGACAAAAATATAATTGCATCACCATACGTTGAAAATACACAGCCCTCATCACAGTAAATTCATCCTTAAAAGATACACTGTTTCAAACAGGTAATTCTGAGTCACTTACCTTACCATAACATAAATAGATTATTGGTCAACGTCTACATACATGTCAGGATTGTGTTTTATTTATGTATTACAGACCAAATCCAGATCTCCAAAATTATATTAGATTCAAACATTGAAAAACCTGGTAAACAGCTAACCCCTCAGGTATTTCTTTTAATAATTTCTATTTCCACTTCTGTATATTTGTGCCATAGCATATACACCCCTATCTCTTCACTCTTGCAGTACTCTGTGCTGTATTATAAACCAATATTCAGACTCTGTATTCAAGCTTTCCTAATTGGTCACACTTATGCTACAGGTAATGCTCTCTTGTTCTGTGACAATTGAGTCAAAGTTCTGTCATTAATCTATTTTTTCCAGTTAGAAATAAGTCTTGGAACACCTAGATTCTGAATTTGACCTGTAAGAGGTATACAGCGTATGTGAGTCACTTCACATACGTTTCACCTGAATGAATTTGCAAGGCACATTTTGAACACATTTTGAACATTAGGGTTAATATTGTTAGCTCTTTTATTGCACTTAGAAGCAGATTCATGGAGTTTTGCGCATTCACGCCAAACATATATGGCTTCAATGTAGTGCTTAGAAAGAGTTTGCCCATTGAATGTATGAACTGGCGACATATTGGAGTTAATTTACTCAGCACAAGTAAGACCAAATTTACTAAACTCAAAAAAGTAAATAGCATTTAAGCCATATTTTTGGCATAAGTTTAATTTACACAATTTGTATAGCTTAGTAAGTCAGCTCAATGTATGTATAAGCTAAAAAAAAATGAGAGTACGTAAAACTAAATTTACTAAGCTAAAAAAAAATAGGGTACGTAAAACTTATGCCAAAAATGAATTAAGTTCTACTTATACAGTTTTTTGAGCCTAGTAAACCAGCCCCATATATATTGGATTTATGATCTAGCCATTAACACCAAAGAAGAAAAAGGCATATGCGTATCACATTGCATATATATTTAAAATTCGAAAGAAAATCCCTTCTTTTTAGAATATTCCCTTCTCAAGGCACAGAAGAAATAAGAACAAGATCAAGAATAATAAAAACATTCTTGGAAAAGTGGACAGGAAGATACGTCGACTTAGATACAGGGATATTTTGTACTGCATAAGACAAATTATGATCGGTTCATTAACACAGGCCACGACAGAATGCACTGGAATAAAGTGATGTCAGGTTTGCTAATAGGTTTTAATAACACAATGCAACTTGCATTTTAGATTAGATAAATGTCCCAATTTCTGGCTATGTAAATCATCATAAAATCTGTCAAGGGACAGGCTCAGAAGGCATACGACACAGTGGTATTTTTGTCAGATGGCAAGTCGTGTAGGTGATGGAAGCAGAGAACTGGGCCCAAGCCAGATGATACAATGGAGGCCACAGTAAAATGGATGAGAGCCATTATTTAAGAACATCAATGTGCCAATTAATATTTTACATTTTTCTAAGACAAAGACGCTTTTGGGGACTTTTTCATTACATGCTACATTGAATTAGTGCAAAGAGCCATTTGACATTTTTTATTTGAGTATCCTGTAAACTAAACCAGTGCAGGGATTCACAGAGAGGGAAATGTTGTTCTATTTCATTACCTAGTGCACTGAATTAGACCAAACAGGCAAAGCAACATTAGGCATTTTGTTGGTATCATATACTCTGCATTAGTGCAGAGAATGTATTTACGTGTTTTTTAGCAGCATGGATTCAGGTTTAACCTGTCAGTTGAATTATGTCTGAAAATTGCGTGATTTTGTTTAGGCCATACGTCAGTTGAATTTCAAGTATTAACAACACTGGAGCACACCATTTAGCAACTGCTCCATTAATGAAATGATGTACAGCAAGCAAATATTTTTTACAATGACTTGAAATAATTAGTAGTAAAATCACAAACGGTAATGCAGGAGGACCTTTTAATAAAGAATGGGGTTCTAAAGGTTGAGATCTTTGTTGACGAGAGGTATCAGCCTGGATGTATTGTGTTCTTGTAATGGTTGAAGAATAAATGCAAAACTGTTTTAATAAATACTTAAAAAATATACACCAACTTGATATCCTTGTAAACTTTGAGAAAAGACCAGTGTCTGAAGTAAAATTAATATTCCCTTTGTTATCAATATATGTACAAATGTAAAATTGTTCATGAACAGACTGTGTTACAAAACACTTCGCATTCACAAAGGAATAACCTAGAACCATGATATAAGAAAAAGGAAGTAGAAATCACAATTAAAACCACAGACTCACATGTATTTCTTTTTTCTTTGACAGATGGATTAGCAAAGTTTTGCATTCAATCCTCGATTGATCAATCTCTGAGTTAAGCTCTATGATGAGTTAAACAGGATAAATGAATAAATAGAAAAAGCCCTCTGGTAAATATTTATCCTTTTAATCTTAACCTTGAGAAAGTTCCATTCACTTCTAAATTATACAAAAGTGTGGGAGCTACTCAGGAGGATCTACAGCTACGTTTTAGCTCACTGTGACTTAGAAAAGGCTCAGCTTCATCTCACTGATGAGGCCGTCCAATGCCAAAACACGTGTCTCAGGTTGCTAATAATACTCTTGTTCAGAGGAGAATTGCCTAGCATGTCAGTGCTGGACTGCCCTTGTGGCTGGGACCAGACTGATATGCACATAGACATTTCTACTCTGTGAGGGCGCAGTGAGCTAAAACATGATTTTAGTCTCTCCTGAACGGGGTACATCCCATAGAATAGGTTATTTGAAACATGTCGTCGTCAGTAGAGGGGCTCCAACACTTTTGTACATTTTAAAACTTCGAAATTATTACGAATTTGTATTTCATACTAGGGAACTTGGTCATTGGTAATATGTGGATGTTCTTGTGTTTTACAAAACACATATCTAACAGAAAATTGGGTATGCATCTGACTATCCTCGGATGATGTAAGAAAACATGTTGGCAACCCTGATTATGAACAGGTATGAAATAATCGCCTCTTCTGTCAAAACATGTTGGTTTGCCGAATATTCAAAACTGTGGAATTATATGAGTTATAAATGAAAAGATTGGAGTTCACTTTGTTCGGTGCACATTTATAAATGCCTTGCATGAAGTAGCTTATAGTATTATCTCGTCAATATCTGTATTTCAAAAAAAATTATGCTATTTTGATATGTAATTCAAGCCTTAGTCTGCAGTGTTTCTTAACTCACTGAGCCAGATGCCTTGCTATGAATAAATAACTAATCTCCACAGATGGGAAATAACTTCCAGCCCAACCCAAGGCTGTCATGGCTGTCAGACCCATGAAAACACTTAGTCCAGGGCAAGGAATATTCTATTGTTAAAATAATTTGTGTAATGTCTAATCCTGTGGATATATGGGCACTGAAGAACAAGTTACTTACCCCTAGTAACATTCTTTCAATTGGATGTTTCTCCCACGTATTCCTCATCTTATGATAATTATCCCACTGGCGTCAGCTGCTTCGAATTTTTTTTTTCGATTAGGGGCGCTGTGCGCAGTCTTTTTGAGTCAATGTCCCTCGAGGTCCTCCGTTTGACAGTCAACGTCATCATCAGTATAAGTAGCGCATGCAGCGCCCGTTGGCTTCAGTTCTGATTTTCCCCCTCCTGAAAAAGAATTATCAGGCGTACCACAAACTCTAGACTCCAAGAAAGCATAAAGTGTAAGAACACATATATTTTATGGTGGGGTAGGCTGGGAGGGGTGATGAGGAATATGTGGGAGGAACATCCAATCGAAAGAGCAGTAACTTGCTCTTCGAATGGATTGTATCCTCCCATATATTCCTCATCTTATGATAGACTCCGAAAGCAGTACTAATTTGGTGGTGGGAGTACTAATTATATTTATCTATTGTCATGGACTGAATGAAGGACCACTTTTGCAAATTGTCCTCCCTGACTGGAAGATGAATCCAGGCAGTAATGTCTCACAAAAGTGTGAACCGACGACCAAGTGGCCGCTGAACAAATATCTTTGATTGGGACACCTCTTTGAAGAGCAGCAGTGGTTGCCATGCCCCTTGTGGAATGTGCTCTTAGGCCTTCCGGCGGGTCCTTGCGTGCTAATCTGTAACATTCACCAATAGCCAGGATGATCCATCTGAATATGGGTTGTTTTGTAACAGCTAGACCCAATTCAGGGCCAGTATAGCCAATTAATAACTGGTCAATTTGGTGAAATTTAGCCATTCTAAATATGTATAAACTAAAACCCCTTTTTGGGTACAGTCTATGTAATCTTTCCTCCACCTTTCCATGATGGGGAGGTGGATAGAAAGTTGGCAAAATTATTGTTTGTGACAAGTGGAAGTGGGAGACTACCTTAGGTAAAAAAAAAGAAGGTTTCACCTTGATCACCAAAAGTCTTTCCCTCCCATTGTTTTGCATATATTTATGTGGGGGGCGACCCCTCAAAGCCCCCCACCTTACACCTATACATTTTTATTAGCTTTAATCCCCCCACATATACATATGCGAATAAATGGGGGTTGGACTTTTGGTGGTAGGACTTTTCTACTTAGGTAATTTGTCCTAACCCAAATGAAACTGGTGGAAATACATTAGTAAGACATTTTAGGAATTGAACAATCAAAGGGATCTTAAAATATGATTCCTCCTCTGAAGAGTGCTTGAAAATAGATAGCGCCGCCAGGTAACCTTTAATTGTTCCAAACTGGAGCACCAGAGTTGTCAAATGTAGCAAAAAGGAGAGCACCATAGGTATGTCACATAGAAAGGGATCCACATTCTTATCCCTGCACCAGCTGCTGAACTTGTACAATGGCAGCGGTACAAAGATTTTTTTGTTGCTGACTTTCTGGCCAAAAGCAAGATCTCCATTACATCATCTGGGAGGTCCCAATCCTTGTATATCAGCTTCTCAGAAACCATGCGTGAAGGCTGAGTGTCATGACCTCTGGATGGAGAACCCGACCCTACTCTCGTGAGAGAAGATCCTCTCTTTGTGGAAGACATATTGGAGGGCAGATGGACATGTCCAGAAGGTCTGGGTACCACGTCCTCCTAGCCCAATCCAGGCAATTAGAATCCCGGGTTTCGCAGACTTTCTCAACCTCCTGATCACATGAGGAATGACGGGGCCTGGAGGAAACGCGTACACGAGTGGAAACTCTTAGTCCACTATGAACACGTCTCGTAGAGCTCCTCTTGGGGGAAGTTTCCTGGAGCAGAACAGCTCGCACTTCCAGTTGAAACTGGTCACAAAGAGATCTACTTGGGAGGTTCCCCAAAGGGTGAATATCTCTTGAAGGACCTCCTGAGCTAGTTCCCACTTGTGGGAGACTGTGCTCTGCCTGCTCAGAGTGTCAGCCACCGTTTACTCCTCTCCGGCTAGGTGAACTGCCAATAGAGAGATTCCTTCTTGAATTGCCCAGAACCAGAGCTGCATTGCTTCTCTGCACAGCGGTAGTGACCCTACACCTCCTCTCTTGTTGACGTAGTAAATGGCCACTGTGTTGTTCGTCATTATCAGGACATTCTTTCCCCGTACAGAGGGCAGAAAGGCCTTTTGCGCTAGTCTGATTGTGCTCAGCTCCAAAACGATGATGTGTAGTTTGAACTCTGATGGAGATCAACGACCGCTGATTCTCAAATTGTTGGTGTGGGCTCCCCACCTCGTGAGTGAGGCATCCGTCACTACTGTCATCTCCGGCCATGGCTGCCAAAAAGATTCTCCTTTGAGAATGTTGTCCTTGCAAGCCCACCACAGAAGGTCCAGGGAGACTCTCATCGGAACTTTCAGGTGGTCTGACATTCTGCCTAAAAACTGGGACCATTGAGTCCTGAGAGCCCATTCAAGACGAGACTTTGGCACCAGAAAAATGTAGGATGCCATGAGAACAAGCAACCTCAAAAAATCAAAGGTGCTGGGCACTCTGAAATGTGGTGACAATCTGCAGAATATGTTGAGCTCTCACCTCAGATGGCGGGGCTTTCCCAGAGAAAGCATCCAGGACTGCTCCAATAAATTGGAGTCTTTGAGATGGTATGAAATGGGACTTCTTGTAATTGAGGGGGAAACCCAGTTTGTGAAGAGAGTGGCAGGCTACAATAAGATGTTCCCGGGCTTGTTCGGGTGAATGAGCCCTGATCAGCCAATCATCTAGGAAGGGGTAGATGTGAATCCCCCCTCCTCTGAGACTCTCTGCCACCACTGCCATCAATTTGGTAAAACACATTGGGCCGGAGGTCAGCCCGAATGGTAGAACTCGAAACTAATAATGAGTACCGCCAAACACGAACCTCAGGTACCTTCTGTGCTTGAAATGGATAGACACATAAAAGTAAGCATCCTGAAGGTCCAATGATACAATTCAGTCTTGGAGTTGGAGAGCCTGAAGGATATGGGAAAGGGTAACCTTCTTGAACTTGTCCTTCCTGAGGAACTTGTTCAAGTTTCTTAAGTCCAAGATGGGTCTCAATCCTACATCCTTTTTGGGAATCAGAAAGTATGGGGAATACCAACCCTTGTTCCATTCCGCTACAGGTACATGTTCTATTGCACCTTTCTCTAACAGGGTCAACATTTCCTGCACAAGGAGCGGATCAGGAATTTTGAAAGAGTTGTTCCCCGGTGGAGGTTCCTGAGGCCTTTTTTGGAAAGAGGCAGTAACCTTGAGCTACAGTTTTCAGTGCCCAAGCATCTGAAGTAATGCCCCACCATTCTTTCAGATGCTGAGTAAGTCTGCCTCCCACCAGGGTCTTGTTGGTCAAGCACTCAGAGTGGTTTTGAGGCAGCTGAAGCAGCGGCTGATGGTAAAACTGCAGCTGCTTGTGTTGGCTTAGCACCTCTCCCTCGTCCACCACGAGGGAATATTCTCTGACTGGAGGTATGGAAGGGTATGCTCACTGCTTGGTAGATGTAGCAGCCTGAACCACCAAACTTTCTGGTGTTAGATGTTTAGTCAGACACTCTGTGTCGCTACTGGATGGTCTGTAGTTTCTAGCTACATTTTTATTCACTGCTGCCCCAGTCTCTGGTGTCTCCCAATTTGCAGAGACCCTTTTTTGTAGTGCAGTGTGAAACAGCAAAATTGGATCTTTTTGGGGACCCTGTTCTAAGATATCTGTCATGCCATCCTGCTCAAAAGAAGGAGTAGGCCTGCTCCAACCTAAAAACTCTATAGCCTTACTCATTAGTTTCCTATATGAGGAGTCAGCATGTTCAGTAGGATCTGGTTTGCCAAATTCTAACTCTGGAGAGATATCTAACCCACTGTCCGACTGAAGGTTGTCATATAAATCTTTTGATCTAGACTCATCAGCGTTCAATTCATCTGGCACATTAGGGGTGCCGTATTGTAACCCAAATGGTGGTGTGTTATCATCTGAAGGTTAATTATCTTCATAGATGGCTGTTAAAGACTTAAAAATCGTTTTTGGTCAAAGGTTTGAAAACCTTTTCCTGGATTACCACTGGCTTAGACAATCTCCAAGTAATCATCGACAACGACTTCGAAGTCGGGGTCACCTTTGTCGTCGTTGACTTCGATACTGGTGTCGACGGCTCTGACGCCGATGGTGTCAGCGAAGGTGTCGACATTGTAGACTTCTTATGCTGCTTCAAAGGAACCCTCGATGGACTGGATTCCTGACTTGTCGAAGCCCTCAATGATTTCTCATCAGATCGAGATCTTTCTCGATGCAAAACGGACTTATGGCTCGGTTTCAAAGATTTCATCTTCGACTTCCCTTTGTCGTCTTTTTTCAGATCAACAGGGGCATGGGCTTTCTTCTTGTCCTTCGAGGGGGTCGGGACACATTCTCAAAGATTTTGAGCATTTCATTACGAAATGCATCCCATTTTGCTGGGGAGTCTGATTTAGTTGGACACTTGATTACCTCAGCTGAGGAATCACTGGAGGTCTAAGGTGACCCATAAGGCTGTTTCTTGGCCTTCTTCGAAGAAGACGACAAAGAATGGCGTGATAGACTTTTCGATCAAGACCATTTAGATTTTTTACGTCAAGAAGAATCCCTCGACTCATCTGTCTTTCTTTTTGATCTCTTAGAATTACTTCAAAGGCAACCTCCCCACTGCCAATTTACCTTTACACTCCCTCAGAGCCTTTTCGGTCATCGCTTGACAGGAGCCACAGTCGGAGGTATGGTGACCGTTAACAAGACACCACTGACATATGTTGCGGGGGTCAGTGATCGACATCTTCAATCCACAGTCTTAGCACTTCCTGACGCTCGTTTTAGGCATTGATGGAGCTGACGGGGATGACATTTTCAAAACAAAAATAACTATTAAAGTTCACAGAAGAACCAAAGCACGCCGTAATTCTTCGAAGCGTTAGCTCGGAAACATTGAACTGAATCCAACTGGCGTTGCGTGCGCTACTTATACTTATGAAGATGTCCACAGTCGAACGGAGGACCTCTGGGGTTATCGACTCAATGAGACGGCACACAGCACCCCCTGTCGAAAAAGATTTCTGAAGCAGCTGAAGCTGAAGGGATAATTATCATAAGATGGGGAATACGTGGAAAGACACAATCCATTTGAAAAAATAATACTGTGCTGCACAAAACAAAAGTTCAGTTGGTTGTGCTTTATTCTATTTGTACTGCTACTTATGTCTAAAGACTGATATATTTATGTCAAAGGTCTGAATAACAAATATTAAGAATGCTGAGATTTCTGTTGTATTGGAAATAAACATGCTCCTATGAGCTAACCACCCTCATCATAACACTGGTGAACTGTACAGCTTGCTTCATGTTATTCTTGACCATATCTGTGTGGTTGAACAGGAAACAACTTGTAGGGTTGACACTCACTTAATTTCTCTAGAGTGACTTACAGCTCCAAAGAAAATCTCGCATAGGAACTACATTACACAATGCTTTTATTGCAACTTCTTTTCATTTGTTCAGCAGTTATTTAATTCTTCATTTATCAATAGTTATTTAACTCTCTACTTGTCTATTAGACTGCTTATCTTCACTCTTTCCATTCATACGTCACTTCAAATCTCTGGGTGATATTAATTTCCAATGCACCTGGAGGGGAAAAAGACAAGTGATCTAACGTGAAGGATGCTATCCATCTTTGGGAGATATGTTTTTAGGTCTGGAAAGAAAACCAGCTGCACATGGACCTCTTCTGGAGGCTAAATTGAAACAGTGCAATCTATAACCGAGTTCATGGGGCACACGCAGGGGCTCAGGGTTCAAAATTGAGGTCTGCTAGGAGCGATTTA
The DNA here is from genome assembly GCF_040938575.1 of Ambystoma mexicanum. Lineage (NCBI taxonomy): Eukaryota > Metazoa > Chordata > Amphibia > Caudata > Ambystomatidae > Ambystoma > Ambystoma mexicanum. Next base: position 586,143,583 of record NC_090929.1, on the reverse strand, counting down.
GCTCCTGTTTGTAGCCTCGAAGAGCCTGGTTAGCATGGCACTACAGCTACCAGTAGCTACCTTTGGCCCCCCAAGTCAACTATACGACTTCTACTCTGTGCTTTTGAGCAATCTATAAATGAGCATTAGTACACATGTAAATGACATTTGAAGCATAAAGGGTCATAATAAATAAGCAAAAGGTTATGTTTGAATGTTATGTGGCAGTTGGATTAACAGAACGCTATGTACTAGCTCCTGGTCCCCCAGTGGTAGATCCTGCTCACTGGGTAATGCTGTATACCCAGGAGGTGCTTTTAGCTCCTGCTCATGTAATCTTAATTTCAATCTCTGAGGGCTACTCCCTTCCTCACTTTACTCTCCATCTAGATTCATTAAGGTGGCCTCCCATTCTAGGCTAATCATTGGTGTTCTAATCAGTACTAGTCCAATCTTTCAATCATTTGATTCCCATGCGTGCCAAAGTACTTCCAGAAGTTCTGCAAGGGTTCTCAACGGGTTCTCGCTCGCTCTCTCTCATATTCTCTCTCTTTTTCCTTCCCTCACTTACTTTCTCTCACTCACATGGTGGCCATCTAAATGGAAAAGATGTATGCTTTCCATAAATAGGTTTGGAAGGATAGGAAGCCCCGGTCTGCCTACCAGGTATGGGATCCAGTGCACTATTTGAAGAGAAGGCTTCTATAAGTGGCTTTGCATGCTGCCTCACAAAGAAACCCACAGGATCTGTCTGGAAAATGAACTGCTGTGCATATTCTCTCTCCTTCTCCAACTCCTAACTTCCTCCTTGGGTTGTCTTTGAAAATGGCAAATAAGACCTGTTAAATATGGAGTGTTTGGCCGAGTGTTTGGCCATCCTGATTCACTGCATGTCTGAATCCTGAATCTTGCAGAGTCTGCTTACTCTGTCTATGCTGAGAGGAGAGGAGGACTATATCCTTTAAAATACCCGCCACAAGCGGAGCGCGGCGGAGTGTTTGGCTAAGTGTTTGGCCATCCTGATTCACTGCGTGCCTGAATCCTGAATCTAGCAGAGTCTGCTTACTCTGCCTATCCTGAGAGGAGCATATCCTTTAAAACACCCGCTACAAGCGGAGTGTGGCAGAGTGTTTGGCCGAGTGTTTGGCCATCCTTTTTCACTGCGTGCCTGAATCCTGAATCTTGCAGAGTCTGCTTACTCTGTCTATGCTGTCTATGCTGAGAGGAGAGGAGGAGCATATCCTTTAAAAAAAAAACAGAAGCAGAGCGTGGCAGAGTGTTTGACCGTAGTGGAGCACCAACCCCCACCCTATCATCACACAAACATTTGACATCTGACCATCAATGCAAGGGCTGGTCAGTGAGCTGTGGGTGCGCCTTCACATCTGACAGGAGGCTTGGGCTGAAATGGAGGTGGTGTTGCCACACATCCTGACGAAGAAACAGACAACTATTTCGACACCTGCATTCCCTACGCTGCAAACCACAATCCCGTCAGTGGAAACAGACATGGAAAACAAAATTGATTGGTGGGATATTGGGACCGATGAGCCGTGTGAGGAGGTGAATGATCAAGGTATTACCCACCCATGACCTGTGAACATTGTTAACGTTGTCATCGGTGCTAGCACGGTGACGTATATGGAGGCAATTCACTCGGAGGGGCTTAGTCTCCCTAATGCGCCCTTCCGTCCTGGTCCAAAATATACCGGCATGCAGTGCTCCGAGAGAAGGTAGCACAGAGTTTTAATGTGTAAAATTCCAACCTGAACTTCCAAAGGAACGTGGTCAATTGCCTACCGAGGATTACACTATCTCGGAGGCACTGGCGGTGAACCCGAGAGAGCCCACAACTTGTCCCACAACCGCTCCCATGCCTACATGGCATGGCCAATACTGGGTTGGCCGCAATGTTCAATTTGAGTATGCCACCCTATTAAAAGGACGTATCCAAAGACCTACGTTGGCGGCCTAATAGAGGGGGTACTGGGGGGAAGACCTTATGCAGACACTGTAGGTGGTTGCTAGAATCAAGACCAAGGCAGGGACAACTCAGACAAGAAGCCAATTTGCATTTCCTCACCAGCAACCAGAAAGGAACATTTGGAAACCTAAGGGGCTGGCACGGCTCAATCCTGCCCAGGGCAGTGACTTCTCATACCGAGACACATCATCACTGTGTAAAGGCAGCATGATATTTAAGGGTAATCGAGGAACTGAAATCCCTGATCAGCTGCTAATAGAAAGCGTCTCCTTGGCTGAGAACGAGGGTGAACATGTATCAACAAGTAGCACTTTCGAATTCTTGCCATGTCACCCTCTGGCAAGTGACGCAATCGGCACAGTTGCTCAAACCAACAACTCCATCTTGCAAGTCTCCAATGAAGGGGGAAGGTTAATCAACCTACCCCCGAACCCAAATGGATTTGATTGGAGGGGAAGTCCTAAAACAGGAAGATCCGTCGTTCAGGAAGAATCCATGCTATAGGGGGGAAGCCTCCACCACACAATGATGAAGGATCCTACACCCAAAAACAACTCCACAGGGACACTGGGGGACCCACGGATTTCACAACCATCACTACACTGATATCCATACTAGCTCCATTTATGAAGCTCTACAAGCAGATGGGTGATCAGTTAAAGGACCAAACAAAAATCTGGCCATGTTACATTCTAAGATGGTCTTTGTTGAAGGCTACATTACTGCAATTCAGAAAGATATGGACACCAGTACCGCGAAAGTAGCTGCACTCTTGCATACAATACTGGATCCATGGATTAAAGAAATACAAAATCAACAGGCGTGCAAACTCCCTGATCTGACTGATCTCCAAGGTGCGCCCATCACGACCCTTAACCATTTACCGGTGGGGGGTTTAAATCCAGTACCAAGGACAGCCAGGATGGGCTGTGCAGAACCACAGAGCTGTGTTGTGAAAACAGGGAGGCTACAGGTTCAACTAGTGTCGACATTCCGGTAATGGCACCTGGGGTAGACACTTCACAAAGGACGCCCGAAAACTCAGAGAGCAACCAAAAACATGTGTACAGGACCATGACCCTTCAAACATCGAGGAAGCTCTGGAACAAGCAAGGTTTTCAAAAACAGGTGAACCCCAACCTGTTGACGAACAAGGAGAGGGTGAGGAAAACTCCCTGAAACGCTCAAAACAGCTATGTTTAATATTCACTAATTGAAAAACTACTAAAAAATCATGTACGAAGAAGGCAGCCGATACAGTCAAAATCGATCAAAAAAAGAAGAGACCAATAACAAATTGTGATGGGGAAAAGAGACAATGGACCTCATTACGACCCTGGCGTTGGACCATGGTGCTAATAGCACCATGGTCCATGCCGGTAATTTACTGACTCCGCCATGGCGGAATGGGGAATTACCGCCCCATTCCGAGGTTGGCGGGGCGGTAATTCCCCATGCCGCCATGGCCCTTCCCCATTCCCATTTTTGCCCCATAGGGCTCAATGGGAATGGGGAAGGCGCTAAGTATGGTGCCGCGAATTGCGGCACCGTACTTAGCACCAAGGACCCTTTGCGGGTTGGTTTTTAACGCCTGCAAAAAGCAGGCGTTAAAGTCTCCAACCCGCAAAGGGACCTCGTAATCAGGCGTTAAGGGTTTAACGGTGCCGCCACCTTCTACCGCGCTGTTAACCCCTTAAAGCCTGGGTTGTAATGAGGGCCAATATCTGCAGAAGACCAAGAACCAAAACCTACCCCCAAACCAATGAGCAAATGGATCCTGAAAATTGTTTAAAAACATCACAGTACCTGCAAAGAAAATTCACCCTGATCTAGGTGGGACGGTCAAACTTGCGCTGCAAAAATCAAATACGATAAAGAAAACACAGGCTCAGATAGTGATGATAGAGGAATCAGTAATGCAGGAAGATGAGGATGATGAAAGCTCATCTGTAGATCTGATGGATCTTACTACATATTCGATTTCAGACCAAAACTCGGATGACGAACAGGCCCAGGTGTTAATACACCTACCTGTGCAGGGGGACAGCGGGATTCTAGGGGGCGGGCTCATTCATGGCGGCTGTATCCCCGCCTCCAGTTGTGGGGAAGGCGCACTTTTCTGGGCTCTCTCAGAGCAGGGCACGGGGGCCATCGGTGCAACCACGTAGAACGAGCTTGTGTTCCAGGCCACATTCTCATGGCAGCACCCGTTCGCGCATGAGCTTCCGCCTTGCGCTCCAAGCCTCTCTTTTGTGCCGGATCGCTACTTTAGCGATCCAGCCCAGGTAATCACTGCGTCTCAGCGCGGTTTGGTTTTCCTTCCTCTGCTCTCTCCTTCAAACTTTGTTGCTGCTCCTTGATCCCTGTCCTGGTGCCTGGTCCTGGGGTTGGGTTCCTGCCTTGCCCCTCCTTGTGCTGGGTCTTGTCCTGTCGCTGCCTTCCTGCTTCCTTCCTCCTGGCTCCTTGACCACTGTCCTGCCCGGTCCTGTATTCCTCCTGGCCTCCCTTCCAGACCCTTCCTACTATTTACTTTCCCCCTCCAGTCTTTCCTGTTCCTTGCCTGCTTTCTTGCTTGGGTACCGGTGGCCCTGGTTCTCACCTGCCTGCTACTGTGAAGAACCTCTTCCAACTTACCTGCATTGCTGTCCTGGACAATCCGCTTACTGGCCATAAACCTACCTGCATTGCTGGCTTGGACATTCTACTCACCGTTTGCCAGATAAAATCTACGACCTTCCCTACCAGTGCTTGCAATGTTCTGGCGCCATGTTAATATAGGGGAAGAGTCATCCGTGGCGTCAGGAGCTGGCCCCTGTTCAATCCTGTGTTTTCAGGACGGATCCGGGGTCGGTTCTTTGCACCACATTGCTTCGCTCAGTTGTCTTCGTCGCCTGCTGCCAGCCCACGCCTACCACAACCTGGCTACCCCAGTACGCAAGACCCCTGGAGAAACAGGTACGCATCGGCCACGGGACACACAGCTTAACACCAGGTGGCTGAAGACTTGCATAGCGAGGAAGAAGATATAGATTACGTGGATACAATCCAAAAACCAGAATGGACCAAAAAACCAACATGTCAGACTTTACTTAAAACCACGAGTCTTAGAGACTGTAAAAAAATAGAAAATGAATTATATCCCGGAGACCAACTGAAAAACTCATGTGTAAATTGGCAGACGGATGGGATCACACCCCTTGTAAAGGATCAAGACATCAGGATCATACCTCAATTAAGGGTGTCCATAGATCGAAACAAGAAGACGGCCAAAGACACACAAGGCCGTCCGCCAAGGCCTTGTCCAATTAAGGTTGCAGTCCCTCCGATTGCTTACGAAACTGAGGCTAGATAGAGAAAACACCTATCTAATTTCCCCAATAAAATTACCACGATTACCATTAAGAACAAGACGGAGAAGAGACGTTAAAACTAAATCATATATAAAAGACTCTTGGGATCAAAGCTCTCGCTCAGACGTGGCTAAACATCAGAACATCATTCAACATGATGGTTTATTATTGGAGAGAATGACAACTGCAGCAGATGGTCTGATTCTAAACAGAAGAAACGTAATTAGACTACTTCATTATGTCCCCTCTCTAAGGATCTTGACATCAAACGACTTGACAATAGTCTAATTCTTTGATGAGAATCGAACAGATAGAGTCATCATTTATCCAACCACACCTCTGATCACTCAACTCTTAAAAGAGGAAGCTATTCGTCTAAGAACAATGGGATTCGATTCAACTAAACAACGGGTTGTTATAAGATCTCCAAAGAAAATATATCCTCAACAAAGAGACAATTACAAACATTCTCAAACCTCAGGGTCAGTACACCAATATGAGAGGCCAAATCACAGAGGGAATACTAAGAGTTCGAATACCAGGAGGGACGAGCGAAACAAATATAATCATCGGAATGAAGACCAAAGGTTGGAGAGCAAAGGAACAGAGGAAAATTGGAAATGGCTGGTGGGACTGGTGGTGGAAAAAATGTAAATGTCATAGACCCACCGACTCATCGAAACCAAACCCCTCACTGTGGCAAGTTGGAACATGAGGGGATTTTCTCACCTGTTCACCAAAGGGGTTACCAAAATCAAAGACCATGGCATAGTATGTCTTCAGGAGACATAGCGGAGGACACCCCCGCTTATAGATGTTTACTAAATTTACCTGAATCCTGCCACAAAAGGATCTAAGGGCAGGCCAATGTCCGGCCTCTTGATATTAATAAAATACCAATTTCAATTCACATTGATGGAAGCATTAACACCCAATACACTAATTCAAATACTGTTGGGAAAAATAGGAGTGGATTACATCAACAACGACAACATTCTTGACCTTATTAACTTGTATTGGAACCCTGCAAGCATGGCCAGCCAAAACCTCCGAGACCAGGTGGCAGATTTGATTGATAGGTCTAGAACCAAATGGATAGATCTTGGTTTGTTTCATGTGGTGACTTAAACGTCGTCTGCATAGATAAACATGGTGAAATTATTGATAATGACCTTATCAGAACAACACCAGCAGAAAGAAGAGGATTAACTTGGAAGAAGACTTTACACCTGAAAGACTTTAACATTCTAAATGACAACATCTCTGGAGTTATTCCAGCGAAAATCACTAGGAAAGGAAAGTATGCTGGACAGGTCCAAGATTATATTTGTATTTCCAGGTCGATGGCATCAGTAGCAGACACCATGACAGTGGAGCCTATGTGGGCTAGCGACCATAATTTATTAAGTTTGAGCGGAGCATGGCTAGAGGGCCATGGAGTAGGACGTGTCTTCCGAGCTGCTCCCGACGATCCAATATGATCCTGCGTGAAAATAAGTTAAAAAAGGCATGTTCATGCTCAGAAATACACTATTGGATGTGTAAAGGCGTGGGTCAAATTTGATGGAGAGCTGAGTCCTTGATGACTACAGGAAGATTGGCAAGATCAACTGAAAGTTTGTAGACGCAGTGCGACACCCCAGACAAAATGGCCGGCGCGCTAGAACAAAGGAGTCTGAGGTAGGCCAAGCAGACCCACGGCGGACGAAGGCTGGCAGGGAGAGCGCAGCGTGTGGAATGTGAAGCGAAAGGCAACTGGGGCTGAAAGAACTGCACTGGGAATATAGAAACCGTGAGACACACCGTTACACTGCATGCCTGGCATCGAAGAGGCCCAGCCGCGCGATGAAGAAACAAGGGGCCCGAATAGCCCACATGAACGGGGCGAATAGCTGAGGGGTTTGCTCGACTACCTAGCGTGGGGGACCTGTAGAAACTTGGAAGGTGAAGCGGACCACAACACACACAAGCTTCTCACAACGCGCGTGAGCTGCAACAGACTACCCTCGAGAGCGAGAGGTGCAACCCCCAGAAAGTGGACCGTGATAAAGCGCAAGAGACATATAGGCCTGGCAGTGCCACAGCACGCTGCAACCACAGAGAAGGAGGAACGGGGAAGCAGGACCCGCACGCTACAGAAAAGTTGGGCCCCGGTACATAGGCAGGACGGCACAATGTCGGTGAGGGGAGGCAAGACCAAGAGCAAGCAGCCTACTATGGACATTTTCGCCAAGCTGCAACAGACTCCAACCACCCCGGTACAGGGTGCGGCAGCCGCGCCTGCAGAAATATGCCCGACAAAAGAGGATCACTTGATCCCAACAGCCATTACGGAGTTGAACGCCTTGTGGGGGACAGTGATGGCGGACCTAAGAACCGCTCTGGAAACCAAAATAGATGCAGTTGGGCTAGAGGTCATCCTGCTGTGACAAGACGTGAGAGCACTGGCTGAAAGAACAAGCGGCCTGGAGATTTCCAATACGGAAACCAGCACAAAGAACACAAAGGAAGTCCACATACTGAGGCAACAGGTCGCTAACTTGGAGAACCGCATGGAGGAGGCTGAAGGGAGAGCGAGACGGAACAACATACAGGTGGTTGGCCTACCGGAGGGAGAGGAAGGACAGGACCCCACGGACTACGTGGAGAATTTGATCCTGCAAGAAATAGGAGCCGACAAACTTTCCCAAGGATTTGCTGTTGAACGGGCGCACAGGGCCCTGATGAGGAAACCACGACCTGGAGCCCCCCTCGGGCGATAATAGCAAAGATCTTGAACTACAAAGACAGAGAGAAGATCTTGGAGTACTTTCGCAAAGGTGGAACGATTGAAAAGGCATCTGCAACCATCACAGCATATCCTGACTACACCATGTTGGTGCAGAGACAGCGTTATAGCTATGTGGTGATCAAGAGGAGATTGCGTACGGCTAGAATCAAGTACATGCTTTTGTATCCTGCAAAGCTCAAAGTCCTGCACAAAAGTAGGGCATACTTTTTTGACACCCCAGAGGACACGAAGGCATGGCTGGATATGCAAGGTTGTCCGGAACAAGGTGAGAAGCAAGATCACGAGGATCACGATAAGTGAGGGGGTCACATTATGTAGGATGCAAGGATGGAGAGGGGGGGACACGGGGGAAAAATAAAAGGATTGTCACATGGGTAACAGGTGCGGGGCGAGGACAGATAACAGTGAAAATTGTAATAAGAGACATTTGGACTTGTTGGACTAGAATATAAAATGTGAATGTAAATTGGGTAGCACTAAGTGTGCCTACATGGAAGCAAAGGGGAGTAGCAAGACGGAAACTACCTACCCCCGGGAGTTAGAGTAGTAGGGCCTCCATTAGCGCAACTTCTCCCTGCTGAGCTGTGAGCAAAGGCAATTGCCAGAAAAGGGCTAGATGCGGGGGTGCCTGCGATCCAGGGATGGAGCAGGGCAACAGTTGGGTAGGGTGTTGGGACGGGAGGAAATGGAGGGGAGTGAGTTGGGGCAGGGAAGGGAGGCGGGAGGTAGGGAGGTTGGGAAGTTTGAAGTGTTTGTTGTTTGGGGAAGTTTACGTTGGGAAATGAGCCTGCACAGAATAGAAATGTCCCTGGTCATGGACTGCACTTGTGGTGGGAGGAGAGGGACCCTGATATGGCATGGGGATCTTAAAATAATTACTTGGAACGTCAGAGGGCTCAATAGTTATCTAAAGAGGAATAAGGTCATGCTATATCTGTGCAGACAAAAAGTAGACGTAGCTCTGCTGCAGGAGACTCATCTTACGCAAGACAAGATGGGGTTCATCCGGAAGAAATGGAGGGGGACTGTGGTGGGTGCATCATATTCGGCCTATGCCAGGGGAGTGATCATTTGGGTGGCGCCACATGTCCCGTTCCAACTGTTACAGTCCACGGTGGAGGCAGACGGGAGGATGGTCATGATGAGAGGGCTGGTGGAAAACAGGGAGATAAGCATCATGAACATGTACGCCCCGCACCAAAACACAGAGGCATATTTTAGAACCTTATGCAACAAACTCAGTACGTGCTTGGGAGAGGCGGAGATCTGAGGAGGAGATTTCAATTGCATGTTAAACCCAGGGGTAGATAGGTCAGATGGTAAAATGGATAGCCCCACCCCAGCCGCTAGAGCACTGCATACGCTGTTGGATGATTTCGGGTTTGTGGATGTATGGAGGTCACACCACCCTTGGGAGAGGCAGTATTCGCACTACTCAGCCCCACAAAACCTGCATACTAGATTGGATTATATGTTTGCCACACAGGAGCTTATGACTGAGATAACGCAGACGGAAAATATAAAGCGAGGGTCCTCTCAGACCACTCGCCACTAATCCTGAGGTGGCAATACCGACCCCCGAGAGCAAAGATCCTGACATGGCGCCTCAGAGCTGAGGCGCTGAAAGACACCATCTTCAGGGAGGACATGAGGGAGGAAATAATAAACTACTTTGAGATAAATACTCGCAGTGTAGAGACAGCTGGTATGGTTTGGGAGGGCTTTAAAGTGGTAATGAGGGGGGTAGCTATAGCTAAGATCAGAGGGCTACAAGGAGGGATCCAGGCTGAACTGCAAGATACGGAGAGGGAACTAGAAAGGGCGTTAAGTGAGGGAGGTAACATCAAGGAAGATAATGAAGTAATACTTAAGCTGCAGCAGAAATGTGCGGGGCACTGGGAGAGATTGTGCAATCTTAACTATAAGAAGTATATAGAGAGACAGCATGCGGGGGGGGGATAAACCAGGGAGGATCTTGGCATGGCTATACAAGAGTGAGACCCCCAGGCCAACAATCAGAACAATAACGAGCGAGGATGGGAGCATAGTGGACACCCAGGAAGGAGTTAACCAGGAATTTGTGGAGTATTATCGACTCCTGTACAGAGATGATGAGGACAGTGATTGTACGGAAATAGTAGAAACACTGGAGGATATAGGACTGCCGCAGATCAGTGCCGAAGAGCGGGAGGAGCTGGATGCCCCGATTACCTTAGAGGAGTTGGAAGAAGTAGTGAGACAGTTGCCCACCAGCAAGACCCCGGGGACTGACAGACTCCCAAGTGAATTTTATAAAACATATAAGGATGAGGTGCTTCCTCCGCTTTTAGAAATGCTGAACAAAGCAAATGAAGTGGGAAGGCTGGCAGAGTCCCTTAGAGAAGCAACAATTATACCGCTGCCCAAACCCAATAAGCCCGGTCATAACTGCGGCTCATACAGACCCTTATCAATGCTCAATCAAGACAGTAAAATATTGACAGCTGTTTTGGCAAATAGAATGAGGAGGGTTATTGCTAAACTAATACATCCCGACCAGACTGGCTATGTTCCAAACAGGAACATATCCAACAATCTTAGGCGACTCCATCGAGTCGTTGAGCATGCAAATGAGGACGAAGGCGAACTGACAATTGTATCGCTATATGCAATAAAGGACTTTGATTCGGTCAAATGGCCGTGGTTGATGGTGGCCCTGGCTGGCTATGGGATAGGGCCTGGGTACCTACAGTGGGCTAAAATGTTATATAACGCGCTGTTGGCCAGAGTCAAAACAGGAGCGGTGATATCAGAGAGGTGGCAACTTCATAGAGGCACTAGGCAAGGATGCCCGTGGTTTCCTATGCTGTATATTCTTGCCCTGGAGCCCTTGGCCATATACCTGAGGCAACAGTACGACCCGATAGGCATTGCTGTAGGAGGGTAACCGCATCTAATCTCTTTGTATGCGGATGACATGTTGTCGTATTTAAGGCACCCGGAAGAAAATCTCCAGTACATTCTGGAACTGATGGAGAGATATGCAAGGCTGTCTGGCATAGCTGTGAACCCCAAGAATCTAGTATATTTCCACTGGGCAGGTACAAAGGGACCCTGTTAGAACAGCTACCGGTGTTACAGACACCATGGGAGGTGCGCACGTTCCGATATCTTGGAATAGATATATACCACACGATAGAAGAGGAACACCAGTATAACACAGAGGAGGCGATCCGGAAAATTGAAAATAGCATGAAGTTTTGGGTGAAGCTGCCCCTAGCGATGATTGGCGAGGGGCATATTTGGAAATATACCACACCTTATAGCAAGGCGGACCTTTGCTAAGATAGAAAGCATGTGCAGGGATTTCCTCTGGCATGGGACGAGGAATAGAGTAGCCCTTGGGAAGCTACAAAACTCATACAAAACTGCCAAACTACGAAATGTACTACATAGCAAGCCATATGTAGCTAAATGGCTCTCTGAAGAGTCAACCTCGGAGTCCAGGCTGTTCCGACAGGACTGTGCCCCATACTTCCTAAAGCAAATGGTGTGGCTGCCTAAGCCAGATATGGAAGGGAGCCCAAGGATGATGACACTAGGGTGAAAGATATGGTGCAGGGCCTGCCAGCTGATGGTGAATTCATTCCCGTGCTCCCCGCAGGTACCACTAGTGGTGCTGGCGGGCAAAGACAAGCAACTAAGGTTGATGATTAGGAAACACTGGGAACCGGTGGGGATAGCAACCAAGGGTGATATATGGCAGGAGGGGAACATAAGGGACTTTGCGGTGTTAGAGGAGAAAACTGGGTTACATACGGGCCAGTATATCACATACCACAGGGTGGTGCGGAAAATCAGGGAGACATGGTCCGAACTAGTACTAGAAGAAGAACCGGACACTACGATAGACACAATATATGACATCGCAGAGGGGGGACACGAGATATCCGGAATATATGAGCTGCTGATGTCCAAGGTGGGGAAGGAGGTGGCACAACTGAGACAGGACTGGGAAGAGGAAGTGGGAGTGATGGGATGTGGTAACGAGCCCAAGAGTACCACAAAAAAGTGTTGAGGAATGCAAGACTGCAACAGATCCAACTGCACGTAAGCCATAGGGTGTATATTACGCCCCAGAGAATAGCCAAAGCTAAAAATGTAGGACGACAAGCGGCCCCAAATGTGATGAGTAAAATGCCAGAATGGTGCATATGTTCTGGCCATGCCCAGTCATTGAGCGTTTTTGGGGTGAGGTGGTGCACAGGTTGGCCGAAAAAGGAATCAAAATTCGGGTAGATACGGTGTGGGCTTGTTTGATGGGAGGGTTTCCGAGACCACGCAAACTCAAGCATGCAAATCAATTAAAGGATCTAGCGTATGCACTTGCAAAGAGGAGAATTGCCATGGGCTGGAAGGCATGTCAGAGAGACCACGAATAGAAGTATGGTGGAAAGATCTACAGAAATGGGCCGAAGCGGAAACTGCGGTATGGGAAGATGCAAGTAATGTCGGAGAGGAGAAAGAGGCTGCGACCCTGATAGCCTGGAAACAATTAATAGCAGAGTTATTTGGGTTAATACGAGACCCAACGGAAAACATGGAGGAGGAATCCTTATCACAAGATGCTGAAACAGAACACGGAAGGGAATAGGCTTGTAAGGGGTTGAGGGAAGGGGAGAAGCAGTGGATATGTTGAAGCGAGGTATGTTTATAATGTTATTGTATGCACTGCAAGTTTGGTTTGTATTGTTTGTTGAAATAAATTTAATAAAATTATATATTTTTTTTTAAATAATTATTAAGTTTGACACTTAACCCTGTCATTCAATACAACGGTTATCCGATAGAGCTGGAAGTTGCCCATGGGATAAACAGATAGAACATTTCTCCACACAATCTCGAAGCCTTGTCAGAAAATTAAAATTAATTGTCACACAGTCCCAACTAAAAGGGGAACCCCAAAGACTAGATTATCTAGGTCTGTTCAGTACATTTGAAGTGAAGAAGGGGAAGATGAACCGACCTCGGATCATTCATTGTCATGTCTACGACCCTATGGTGGTCGATAAAAAGAAGATCTTGAAAGAAAAACGCGCACGCCTGAAAAAAGATAATTCGGCCCAGGTGGCCTTGGTAAGGCACAAAGCTCAACAACAATATCATAACTGGCTGCAACTGCATAAGAAAACTCTCCTGAGAAAAGAGGCAGAGGACATGCTAACCAAACTTAAGCCATGTAACACGGCGGAGATGTGGGCCATAATCAATCGATCAGATACTCCGCAGGAGGCTTTAACATTTAATTCTATAACAGCGACAACATGGGTTATGCACTTCGACAACTTCTTTGATCAAGATCACGAGGTTGCGGCAATTGTGTCTCGTGGACAAACTGACTGGGACTCAATCTAGACTCATCCAGACGCCATCTCTGAGATTATCCAAAAGTCTACAAGCTCACGTGCCCCGGGGCCAGATGGCCTAAGTAACGCGATCTTAAAGCAACATAAACCCCAATGGGCTAAATTCTTGTCCATTATGTTTGCACATATTGTTAAATCCCAGAGGATTCCAAGTTCTTGGAAAACATTGATCATCACCCCAATTTATAAGAAGGGAACTAGGTCTGATCCTACTAACTATCATACCATTGGATTGTTGGACGTCCCAGTGAAGATCTTCGCCTCATTGATCCTGAAGTCCTTAGTTAAATGGTCAATAACATCGGGCCACAGGGACATTTGGCAATCTGGGTTTGTGAAGATGATAGGCACAACACTAAATATCTTCATCATGAACCTGTTGAAACCCCGAACTGAAAAGAACAAAGACAAGAAGATTTATATTGCGTTTATTGATCTAATGCAGGCATTCGACACCAGTGGGGCTGCCCTAATAATTTGTTGCCACCAATAAAAGATCTCTATTCAGAGACGACGCTTAAAGTGAGACTGAACTCTGCAGGACTCTTAACCAAAGCTGTATGCATGAACAAAGGCCTATAACAAGGCTGTCCTTTGGCTCCAGAGCGTTTCAATTTTTTTATTTCTGATATCGACCAAGCCTTTAAGGATATCAGATGTTTTCCGCCAAGTATAGCTAACCCCGTGATCGGGAGACTTCTGTACACCGACGACGTGGTCCTTGTGGATCAGACCCCTGTGGGTCTTCAGAGGCAACTGGAAGCTCTACAATCCTACATCGAGTCAAATGGGTTATTAATAAACTCATAACAATCAAGTATAATGCCTCTAGCACACCAAAAAGGACGATGAGGGAAGACATTTATGGAATGGCATCTTCTGGGCGAGAAAATCTCAGTTGTGAACTCCTTCACCTATCTAGGAGTTTGTCTGATTACCAGCACCATCGACACTCCTAGACTTGAGTCCCTAACCAGAAAAGCACAGAACTTGGCCAGACAAGGGCGAATACTCCTTAAAAGATTTGTGGCTTCTCTATGATTCAATTGATCGCATTTTATTGGTCAAAAGTGACCCCCATTCTGACTTACGGTGCCGAATCTTCCTTTAACTTTAAAATCGAAAATTGGTCAGAAATTGATGGAACATTTTGGAAGAAAGTACTTGGGCTACCAAAAAGTACACCAATAGAAGCTATCTGTATGGAAATGGGGCTCACTTCATCAAAGGCAATAGTCACTTGGAAGTCCCTTGCGTTTCTCAGAAAATGTATAGAAGAGCAACCAAAGGGCAGCTTCGCAATCTTGAAAAAGGCCTTAATCGAACATACAGAGACTGCCTTGACGAAATTGGGAAACAATTTGCAAAACAACACTAACGGATTTGGCCAAAACCTCATTTCAAACCCAGACAAGATCTGAGGAAAACTGTACATCCAGGACAGGATTTGCACGCAGGAACGAAAGATCACAATACAAATCTTATGGGAAACCATTTGAAGAAGCTCGAAGATTAAACACCATCCCTAAATACTCCCCCCTAATTGGTTCTTTAGAGATCAGTTCTTGATATTTCGACTAAATCTATTCCCTACTATGGAGATATTAAGGTCGAAGAAATCTGAAGGAGGATTATTAGTATGTAGACTATGTCAAGTGAACTGAAACCCTAAAGCATCTCGTAATGACCTGTCCAGCCATTGACCATCAGAGAGCAAATTTAATGACCAAGGTGATCACTAAATATGGCCACAGACCAGTGGATGAATGGTAGAAAATTATTTTGTCCGGAGAAAGGGTATCCGTAACGCTGGTACTGTTCAAACTTCTAATCACGATCTTCAACACGTTTGCCGCAATAAAGACACAAGCACTAGTCAGATCGGCTGAACATTTTGCTATTGAATGATGATTTAGCTAAATTTATTCTTTCTCCCTCTTGTGCATTTCTTTTTATTTCTTTAAGCTCCGTTTTTTTAACATTGTATATAACATCTTTTAAAAATTGGAATAACATTGGCTAACGGTTGTCTATTTGTATAACCATGTAACAGCCAATAAAATAATTTTTTAAAAAAAAAAATATATATATATAATGCTCACCATGGCTCATTTATTGGCAACTTTATTATTATATGTTCAGTCTTTACAGCAACTATGCATTTATGAGGAGGACAGAAAGACATGTTTTAATTTAATAGAATCCAGTATGTTGGTTTTGCTCCACTTCGAGCAGTACCCACGAAAGTGAAATCCTGAATAAGATAAAATTGTCCAAAAAAACTGAAACCTGAGCATTTGCACTTCATGTCTACGAATGATATGATATGATATGGCATTTATAACGCGCCTATACACAAGTGTTTCAAGGCGCGACGAGGCAAGGGAGGGGAAACAGAGGGAAGACAGACAGCAATCTTACTAGGCCAGATGACATTGAGATTGTGCAAGTGCGGTGGAGGGGGGGTGGGGAAAAGTGCATGGAATGAACTGTGAATTAATGAGGATAAGAAATAGAATAAATAGGATAAGAAGTGCAGCCAGCTGGTGGCAAGTGCAAGAGTAAGTGCAGACATCAGGTGTCAAGTGCTAGTAGGGGCTGTAGAGAAACAAACAGTCCCCGAGTCCAAGAGTTGCCATGGGGGCAGTGCAGGTGTGCAACTGGCAGGAGGGGGGCCTGGGCCCGAGATCAGAGGGTAGCCAGGTAAACCAGTGCAGTTTCAGATTCGTCCGGGGGATCAGCAAGGGGGAGAGAAAGCGAAAGCAAAGAGGAAGGTCTTGAGGTGCTTCCGCAATCAGAGATGGTTCTCCTCAAGTTTCAAAGAGGCAGGGAGGCTGTTCCAGAGGGAGGCCCCAGCAGAGGACAGAGATCTACCACCAACTTGCTGCTTGGAGAAGTGACTGACCCTGAGCGAGTTGGAGGCGGATGAGCGAAGTGCTCGAGAAGAAAGATATTTAGGCAGAGAGAGTTGAAGGTATTGCGGTCCCAGGCCCCAGAAGGCCTTGTGGACAATGCAGAGGGGTTTGAACTTAATCCTCACCGCCACTGGGAGCCAGTGCAGAGATTTCAGTCCTGGAGGGATGCAGTCCCTGGGCTTGAGGCCAAGGCCAAGTCTCGTAGTCCTGTTTTGGATGAGTTGTAGAGGGCGTAGAGTAGAGGCAGGCAGATTTAGAAAGAGGCTGTTGCAGTAGTCCAGCCTAGAGAGAACCAGGGCTCTGGAGACAGTGAGCTTCTGGGGGAAGGAGAGGAAAGGAAGAATACCTCTGAGGAGGTGCAGCTGGTAGTGTGACTTCTTAGAGACATCAGATATGTGAAGAGAGAAGGAAAGTGTGGAGTCAAACATGAGCCTGAGGTTTTTGGCCTCACAGGTGGGAGCAGGAAGAGGGCCAAGAGCGGCCGGCCAGAGAGAGAAAGGGAAAGAGGGAGCAGGAGTGCCGATGAGGAGAATCTCAGTCTTGCTGGCATTGAGGCAGAGATCATTGGTGGCACACCACTCCTGGATGGCGGACAAACAGTTAGAGATGATGGCGGACAAACAGTTAGAGATGAGAGATGAGAGAAGGAGAAGAGGTGGCTGGGGGGAGCCTGAAAATGAGCTGAGTGTCATCCGCATAGCACTGAAAGGTGGGACAGAGAGGGCATATGCGTCAGGCAAGAAGTGCCAGGTATTGGTTGAACAGCCAGGGAGAGAGGCTAGACCCCTGGGGAACACCACAGGTAGAGAGGGAGATGGAGGAGAGGAAGGACCCGAGTTGGACCTGGGAGGGTCGATCGGAGAGGAAGGAGGTCAGCCAGGCCAGGGCCTGATCGGTGATACCAAGGTTATCACAGAGACACTTCAGCAGGATGGCATGGTTGACTGTGTCGAAGGCAGAAGAGAGATCAATGTAGATGAGGACACAGGGTGTGTTGGAATCTTGGTTGGAGAGCAGGTCTTCACGGATAAGATTTGTATGGTCATACAGCCCTATCGTGAGATGTAAGGTAAACAGGGTCATTACGAGTTGGCCGGTGCAGTAATAACGTGGTGGTCTTAATATATAACAGCACATTACCACACCAGCCAATTAATAAAGGTGGTGGATTGAACTCCAGCTAATGCTGTCAAAGACAATTGAAACCCTTTTGTTCTAAATCACACTTTAAACTGAACTTACAGGGCCAATTCACATTAGAATTCCACTTTCTGCTATGCTGAGCAGGTTCAGGAGTATGATTACTTAGGCATACGGTTTAATGGCTTGGGGACCTGGCCCCTACATGTTGGGGAATCATGTCTACAATTAGAAAAATATGGAGGAGGGATAGTCAGATTCTTCTATCAACATGGCCAAGGGCCGATATCACCAGCCACTAAAATGTTGGTAACTCTGCAGCCATGTATGGGGCCGAGGTCTGGGATAGTGGTGATTGTAACAAACCAGGGATGGTGGAGAGAGCCATACTAAAGAAACTTCTGGGACTCCGCAAATCCTCCCCTTCCCCTACCCTTTACATGAAATGGGGATTGAGACTGATTCAGAAAGAGGCTAACTTTAGGCCAGCACTTTTGTGGCTGTGGCTCTGGTCACCTAATAAGCTAAAAAGATACCAAGACAATGTCCTACACATTCTGGAGGCCGAAGGAGGTAAATCCCTGCCATGGTGAGTGCTGGCTATTCTCAGGGGGTCCCACATACTTAGCAGGTAAGACAAGACAGAGTTTGGAGAGATATTTAGACATGATAAAATCTCAAAACTCACGTAACCTTTATATAAGGATTAGCATCTCTAATTTAAACCTGGCTAGTATAACTAAGAAGGGTGCCCCAAATAGGAGTGACCTATGCCCCACGTGCCTGGCAGGGGAGGAGACTTTGTCTCATTTTCTATTTTTTTTGTATTGGTTACCAAGCCCCAAGAAGGAGGCCCCTGATTCCATTATTGATTGAAAATGGCGCATGCAATGTAGACTCTGCTCTCCTCCTCTTACAAAATTGTAACATGATAAAAGGGGTCTACTGTGTTGCCACCTACCTGACTCAAGCCTGGCCAGCGAGGGTGAAAGTATTAAAAGTGTGCAATGGGGTCTAGCCAACAGGCTGAGCAGAGTACTCCCTCTGCTGATTCACAGCGATCAGGTGCGGTATGAGAAGGGATGGCAGGGCACAGATAATGTCCGCAAAACACTGGACTTAATGGCCTCTGTGGCCTTAATGACCCCACCTTGATCTCGGTCAACGCTGAGAAAGCATCCGACCAGGTGGAGTGGCGCTTCATGATTCAGGTTCTTGAAAAAGCGGCCCTGGGACCTGGGTGGGTGAAGGGTGCGCAAGCGCTCTATAACAACACAAGTGGTGGTTCTTCGCTCCGTCACCGCCATTCTCACTGACTAGAGGAACCAGGCAGGGGTGCCCTCTCTCGCCGCTGGTTTTTGTCCTGGTCATGGAGCCCTTGGCCCAGATCATCTGAAACGATAATACAGTAAAGGGCCTCGAAAAGTTTGGCAAAAAGTATAAACAGGGCTCAAGTCGAGGGTACATGCGGGGGGACGGAGTCCCCCCACTTTATTCAGAGGGTGGACTCAGTCCCCCCAGCTAAAAGAGAAACATTGGATGTCCTCTTTGAATTTACGAGTTAAAGCCGACCTCGGCATGCACACATTTTAATGTTTTACAAAAACACTATTAGAAGAAAATATCCTGTCTTGGTTTTGTGTGTGTGTTGATTTTATGAAAGGCAAATGCCATTCGCCCTACTCCATTTGGGTGGTAATGCAAAGCCAATTTAATGAAAAGTGCATATTTCACCTTGATATGCTAATTTCTGGCGACGTCACATCTCATTGCATTTTTTGATGAGTCCCCCCACTTAAATTTTTAGGACTCGACCCTTGAGTATAAATTAGCTTTGTTTGCAGACAACGTCCTGGTCTATGTCACCTACCCCTTGCAGTCCATTCCGGCACTCCTGAGCAGGTTGCAAGAATACGGTACGCACTCAGGGTTCAGCATAAATCGCAATAAGACGGTGGCCCTGCCACTGAAAGATGTGAATACACACCCAGACTGGAGCCCAGCGAAGTGGGGTCTGAAAGTCGCAAGCGACAGCATACACTTTTTGGGGATCACCATAACAAAACGATTGCGGGACTTCTACCAAGCTAAATACGGACCACTTTGGGCAAACATTCAGTGCGACACAGAGAATTGAGGGAAATTAAAGCTCTTGTGGGTGGGAAGTTTCATGGCCGAGACTTCTCTTTCTGTTCCAGTCCCTCCCCGTCGTTCTCCCAGACTCCTTTCTTGCCACAGCTAAAAAGCAGCCTGTTATCGTTCCTATGGGAACGGAAGAGACCCCGGATTGCATACAGCACATTGATTCTCCCAAAGGAGAGGGGAGTTCTGGCATACCCAGACCTTTATGAATACTATAGAGTGGCACAACTGCGAATCCTTGTTGACCACATTCGGGAGTCCAAGAGTAAACAATGGGTTCACCTAGAAAACTGCCATTTTGCCCTAGTTACCTTGGGTGAATGGCTTTGGTCACCCCCACACAAAGCGTGAGAACACCCGGTCCTTGAAGTTTTATGGACCATATGGAAAAAGAAAAACCCAGACATGAGGGGAGTCACAACCTGACCTTCCCCCGCAGTTGCATCTTGCCCCCCCCCAATTAGAGACCTCATCATAGACCCAATCCGCTTTCAGCTCCAATGTGAACAGGGGCTAGTTAGAGCGGGTCAAATGTAGAAGGGCAGACCCTTCCTGACTAGAGAGGAACTGAAGAACGCAGAGCAAGGCCTAAGGATGAAGCCACTCCCGTATCTGCAGCTGAAGGGGGTCCTCACAGCTCTGCAGTGGAAAGAGCTGTTCCAACGCCCTGTCATCCCCTTTGAGAGCATATTAAACACGTACCTAGAGTCCATGGGGCTGTTTGCGAGATTATACAGAGCTCTCTTAGAAAGAGGTCATTTGCAGACTCCATGCACCCAAGCAAAATGGGAAGAGTCCCTAGGGTGGGAAGACAATCAGGAGGGCTGGGCAGCAATATACAGGGCAGTCTGGAGATCATCCATAGTGGTCCAATATGAAATCCACAACTGTAGACTACTCACACAGTGGCATCTAACTCCCCAGCATCTGGAAAATATGTGCACAGGTATTAATCCCTATTGCTCGGGTGGGTGCGCACAAATCAGCACTTATTGGCACCAATGGTGGGAATGTCCCAGCATACAATACTACTGGAAAGAGATCCTGGGCTGGATTCATGAGATAGATGGTATATACAGGGAACTCACCCCTCTCTTAGTGTTATTTGGTGTCGAACTAGTGGAGGGGCATTACCTGGCCCTCCCGCACATGCCTAGGGACCTGCTGTTGGCAGCGCGTGTCTGTGTTAGGATAAAGTGGAAGGGGAGCACCCTGTCAGCCAAGGAAGAGTGGTTGCGTAAGGCCAAAGAGATCTATGAGCTGGATAGCCTCACGGAAGCGCTCATGGAATCCCACACACATATTGACACACAATGGCTTCCCTTCCTAGAGTTTTTCAGAGAATTGGATAATCTGACCTTGTGAATTCCCATTCAAGCAGACCGCCACGGTGCAAGCAAAAAGGATGGTGCCCCACCCAAGGGAGCACACCCCACGCGACAGCTTGACACCTTAGTCCCCTACAGATTCCTCAACGCGCCCAACATAGTGTAAGGTTGTAGAGTGGGCAGGGTACAGATCCATCCCCACCCAGGTGCAGCTTGTCTCTTTCCTTTTCTCTTTTTTTCTGTGACTTTCCACAAAGTGGGGGATTACCAGCTCCTCGCAGGGTCTCACTCCTAACCAGTCTCGTTGTTTTTTAGGGGGGGGAGAGAGAGAGGTTGTGAGGGGGTCGGGAGAGGCTGGTTAATGTTTACAAAAATGTTATCACATGGTGAATCAGTATTGCAAAAGAGAAAAGTAATGTACTTGCTATTCAACTGTTGATCACAATAAATATATATTCTAAAACAAAAAAAAGGGTTTAATGGGGGAGTGTCTATTGGTCCATAATGGTTCAATGTGAACTCGTAGGGTGGCTTTTTATGTGATTTTATAAGACGCTGGTTGTACTTTTAACATGGTTCAAATATATTTTTTAGAAATTTGAAATTCCGGTATTGATGAATGAATTTAAACAATGCTGTACACTTGTGTTACTAAAAATGGTAAATCTGTGTTTTTGTATATGTAACTGTGGCTGGATGACACTGTGTCAAATAAAAAACTTTTGAACTGAGCTAATAGAAAGGGGGTCAAGATATAATTTCTTCAGGACACGCATATGGTGGTGGTCCAGCAAGTACTAGACCTCGTGCTCCACGGGAGCCAGGGGAAGGATGACGCTTGTTGCAATTAGTACATCTTGCCAATTTGGTTGATTTGGGTGCACTGTATATACTGGTGCAGGGCGTACTATGTGGATGGGAGGTCCTCTTGGTAAATGTTTATGGCCCCAACATAGATGATCCTGAGTTTTATGAAAGGGTATTTGACCCCTGCTTCAAGTATCCAATGGCCTTGGTGATATATGGAAGTAACTTGAACACCATATTGTGTCCAAAATTAGATTGCACCTCTGACACACCTATAGATCACACTAAAGCGGCGCAGACCATACGAGCGCACACGTCGGACCTAGACCTAATGGATGCTTGGAGGGCGACACATACGGCCGAGAGGAGTTACACTTATTATTTGACAGTACACAATATGCACTCTCGGATAAATGTGTGGTTAGTGTTTGGATCACTAATGACAGAGGTGAAGGAATGTCAGATTCTCCCCCGCACATTCTCCGATCATTCCCCCATACTATTAGTATTGTATTTGAAAGCAGAGGCTGGAGACACGCGCCGTGGCGCTTTAATCCTGCAGCACTGAGGGATCCAGTGTTTCATACCAATTTGCGAGACCAAATTGCATTGTATTTCGACACTAATGTGGGATCAGTTGAGTCCGCTGCTTCACTGTGGCAAGTATTTCAGGCATATATATGGGGGTAATTCTTTCAATGGAATTTGGAGTCCTGAAGGTCATTAGAGACTAATTAAAACGCTGTGAGGCTGAGCTTTTTGGATTTGCATATGCAGTGAATCCTACTTCACAGATTCGACATGACATAAAAGTGAGCTTGGATGCGTTTAGGGAATTGAAATACTTAGAAAGACCTACGGTGGTGCGACATTGCAGAGAAGCGGATAGACCTGGAAGACTGCTAGCCTGAGCCATTAACAAGGAGAAGGGAAATTTGTAAATACTGTGTATAGTAGATGGGGATGGCATCACGGTACACACAGACAATGACATAAACACAGTGTTCCACCGGTTTTATACTGCACTGTAATCGCCTAAGGGCATAACATATGAGATCGAGATTGACAGTTATCTGGGTAACATTCCGACAACTTTGCTGTCAGAGAGACTAGGGAGTCACTTGTGACTCTGTTGACGCTGAGGGAAATTAAAGCTGCTATAGTGGATGTCCCTAATGGGAAAGCATCGGGGTCGGATGGCTTTAGTGCCGAATTCTACAAGGAGTTCAAGGATGAGTAATCCCTTCATTTATTGAATATGTGGACTGAGGCACTTACGGTTGGAATACTAATAAAAATTATTTAGTATTCATATAGTGCTAAGAACCCTCAGGCATCTGAGCGCTGCGTATTATTACCCACAGTGTGTGGTGCTCATTTATCGACCTTGGAAGGATGAAATCTGAGTTTGTCCCTGCAGGGATTCGAACCTGCATCAGCAGGCGCTGCATTGATGGCAAAGCGAGCGCTCTACTCGCTGTGCTATCGGACTAGCTGCCTGAAACTATGAGGGAGGCGATGATTATACTCCTCTTGAAGCGGACAAGGAAGTGAATCTGTCTCTTATAAATACAGACGCTAAAATCTATGCCAAAATCATTGCCACATGACTCCTTCATTGATGTCACATATGGTTCATGTGGACCAGTCTGTCTTTATAACTGGGCGTATGACGGCACTGAACATAGAGAGGTTTTACAATGTTCTAGCGAAAGTGCCTAAGGACGGCCAGGCAATTGCTGTTGCGTTGGACATGCAAAAGGCTATTGATGCTGTGTCCTGGCCTTTTCTGTTCCAGGTCCTGCTAAACTATGGGTTTGGTCCCAAATTTTCTGCGTAGATACGCTTGTTGTACTCACAGCCGTTCGCCAGAGTCTGCACGAATGTTATCTATTCCTTGAATCTAGCACCGGAAGGCGGCTCGAGGAAGGGATACCCTGTGTCACCATTGCTGTTTGCCTTGGTGATCAAAACTCAATCTCATTCGGGACTGGTTTGGAAATGCAGGATTAGCTTTGGGGGAGGGTGGTAGTAGCCTGAGATAATTTCCGTGTACACCGATGCCATACTGCTGTATATTAGAGACCCTGAGATTCATTTGTCCGGGCTGTTGGAGGCAGTGGTGGAGTTTGGCAGATATTCTGACTTGCACCTAATCTCCTCTAAATCCGAAATATTTCCTTTGACAGAGACTATACAACAACCGGCAGACATCTCCAGACTATAATGGGCTCCATCGGATTTTAGATATCTGGGGATCAGAGTATCTCACACAAGAATCTTGACGAACAAAGTAAATTATGGTAGTTATTTGGCTAATGTAAATTACAGAGATGGGGCCGTATAACATTATCACTTGCCGGGAAACTGGCATTGGTTAAAATGGTTGTATTACCTACACTTTTATGCTTTGGTTAGATTATATAAAATGACTTATTCACTAGCCCCATATGATAAGAACTTACCTCTTTGGGGGATGACAGTCTGAAGCCTTCAACAGACAAGTTGATTGAGAGAATATGGAAAGGGGCTGGGATCCTAATGGTGTGGGACCTGTTTGTTTAGGGTAGATTCATTGAGTGGGATACAGTGAAGCCTTATGTTGGAGATATGCCACTCCAGAAACTCCAGTATCTATCCATCAGAACAGCAATAGCGACACATTGGTCAAAGTTTCCTTCTAAACTGTATTCATATGCGTGCTTAAAGTATACATTGTCGCAGGGTGGGGGCAGTAAAACCATTTTGACTTTGTATAAACTGGTGCAAACGATGACACGCTGTAACGGCCCAGATATTTAAATGAAGTGGGAAACCGAGCTTGGGGTGGTGATCAAAGAAGCACTGTGGAAACGTAAATGTCAATTGATAAAGGGAATGTCTTTGAACTCGAAGCATTGTCTTTTACATTTTAATATTATAAATAGGCTACACAACACACAAGCCAAGTTATCGAAATGTTGCTCAATAAGCACTGGAGAGTGCCAGAGATGTAACAGCGCAGGGGCTAATCTGCTCAACATGCTATGGGACTGCCCCAGGCTGACGGAATACTGGGAGGAAATCAGGGACAGCTTAGAAGACATGTTGGGTCAGAGATTACACCTGTCGCACGTGCAATGTATATTGGGATATACTGAGAAGATGGGCAAATCACAACGTAGATTGTTAAATTTGTGTTTATTACTTGCTAAGAGATCTATCTTGCATCGTTGGACGTAGAAGAATCCCCCTAAGTGCTCAGACTGGCTCCATGAGGTGATGTGGGCTAATGCAACGCAAGAACTATATATATATATATATATATATATATATATATATATATATATATATATATATATATATATATATATATATATCTGATGCCTAGTGCACACTATCCTAAAGATATATGGCAAGACTTTTGGCAATATTTGGCCATTTCTGCTAACAATTGTCATTGATGTAAGCAGCAGTGTCTTCTTGAGGGTGGTATGACCTCTTCTGTTCTGCTCAGCCCTCTGTATGTATGGTTGTGATGTGAAAAGTATGCCTAACATTTACGGACCATGAATATCCACACATTGGGCCTCATCACGAGTTGGGCGGTAGCCCTGCCGCTATTACCGCTGGGGCTATTAGCGCTACCGCCAAACCCCCCCGGCGCTATTAGCGCCGGATCACGGGTTTGGCAAAATGGTTGGTTCCCATTCCCCAAAGGGCCCATTCGGGATTTCCTCATTCCCCATTGGGCCCAAAATCGGCAAATCTTTGGCGGATTTGACCCTAGCTCAGCGCTGGGGGCAAAACTGCCAAGCCCATGATCTGGCGGACCCTTAAATGTGGCGTTAACAACGCTACCGCTGCATTTAAGGGTTACCGCCAGACTCGTGATGAGGCCCATTATGTAGTAGTGTGTAATTGTTATTTTGTGTGTTCTATGAGGTGTACACGAAGTGCATAATACAGAAAGGTTTTTTTTAAACTCTCTCTCTCTCTCTCTCTCTCTCTCTCTCTCTCTCTCTCTCTCTCTCTCTCTCTCTCTCTCTCTCTCTCTCTCCCTATATATTCATCCCCTTCCTTTAGAAACATTGCAACATTGCACCTTGATTGCAACAAAGACCAGGGATTGTTATGTTCCCACAAAACTGACCTTTAAATGCATTGTACAAAACTGCTTAAAATATTGCATTACAACACTTTAAAGCTGCATATTGATGTTTTGTTTTCCAGATTCTTCATTTATTCGATATTGCATCAGAGGAAGCAAGAGACCATTAAAGGGGATGGTGGTGTGACCATATATCATAAGGAATAAAATACGCTGTACAGTACACAAAGCGGATTTGCAAGCCACCTCAACATTCCATGACCTCATAAAGCAACTGCTCAGCGACTTGCAATGTCCTTATAACGTATGACGGGTTAGGTTTCCTTATATACAAACCTCTGTGTAAATGCACATGACTGGGATTCCATAACCATGTGTTTGCTATTTTAATGTTTTGCACATTAGATCAAATAAGAAGATGTGAATCAATGCAGTGGTATGGTCCAATAAAAGAAGTACAAGTGGAAAGAACACGGACTGATCCACGTCATTTCATGTTTGGGAGTAACGATAAAAACGATTGTATTTGCCAAAGACAACATTTATACCAGTGGCAGAACCAGAGAAATTAGTCAGGGCAAGTCGTGCGATCTCCACCTCAATCTCTCTCTCTCGCCATATGCATTTGTGTGTGTGTATATATCGTGTAGCTATGGTAAAGTTGCTGAATCCATGGGAAGACCTCTTTTTGGGCAGCTTATAACTTCACTCCCCCTGGACGAATCCTCACCAACTTTGCAAAGAGAGTATATGGCCTGTTCTGAATTTCTTCGCATAGTTTGGTGAGATTTCGTCTTGGGGGGGGCCAAAATTTCTTTTTTTTCATAGACTGAATCGAGAAAACCTTTGCTCACGACTACAGCCCAAACCGCTGGATGGATTTTCACCAAATTTGCGACAGGAGTGGCTGCTTGGTCCCAAAAGCGTGCTTTTGTAAATTTGTTGGAAATACGTCCAGTAGTTTTTTTTAAATGACGAAAAAGTAGGTCGAAAAAATGGTGTGATATCTGGGTTCGGTCTGCGGACCCATTTCCCTGTTTGGTCCACGTACAGGGCTCTGATTGGCTTAGAAGGCAACGTGGTGTCTGCGGACATACAACGCACTCACTAATTGGATGGTGAAAAGCGTGAAATCTGTCCGATTTTTGGAAACGCCCACCATCTTGGATTCGCGGACAGCGGCCGTGTCCGGGAACATCGTGGTAAAAACATGTAAAAAAACACAACATTGCACTTGTCAAACTTATCAAATAATCTGTGGGGAGGTGACGGGTGATGAGGATGGGATGGGATATGGCTGCAAGAAGCAAAATAACTGTTGTTTTTCACCGTAAAAGTCTGCATACAGTTCGGATGCTTGCAAACAGTCCTATGAAGTTTGCGGACACCTCTGCATTACAGGGTTGGTGAAAAGCAGTTCTTGGATGACTTATAACTTTGGCAACACTTAATGAAACTGCACTGAAGTGGAGGAAGATAGCCTCCTACTTGCTAAAAAAGGAACAACCTTTCTGAGAGCATTGCGTTCATTGGATTTGGCGTGGCAGCACATGGAGGTGGTCCCGTAGAAGTACTGTCCGGGGAGTCTGCAACTGAGTACAAAGTTGCACTCAGTGCATTTTACTTTGGCAGCTTTAGCCTTTGGTACATTCCCAACAGTGGTAAACCACCGCCACACCCATGATTCTCTCTGGGTAGGCACTTCCTCTACCTCATCTTCCTGGTCCTCTTCACTGTCTTTGGAAGTACTGCGCTATTTTTGTTGTGAGGGTCCTCCAGCTGGTCGTGGTGGTGGTTCTTGGGGACGAGGGATGGGAATAGGTGATGCCATTTTTAAGATAAATAGCAGTTTTGCTAAAATTCTTCCAAGTATGTACTGTGTACTATATTGTTAATGGATAATGAGTAAGAATAGGTGTAGGAGCTGTGCAAGGGACATTTTTAAGTTGAAAGTTCCTAGATCAGTAAAAAATGCAGTTCTGAAACGTGAAGCATGGATCTAATTGCGAAGTGCAGACGCGTTCTCGGACATGTCATCATGCCGCATGCCATTGTATGGTCACGTGGCACTGTCCAGAATGTCCACGACAAAGTCGTATTTCGTGCATGTCTACGGACGCAAAATCAGTTGAAAAAGTTGCAAAAAGTGTATAGAAGTGTTAAAAATGATGCTAGAAGGTGGCAAATGGCAGAATTTTAAGGTGAAACTTTGTAAATTGCACACAAATGTTACTATATTGGGTAAGTATGATATTAGTAAGTTGTAGGAAATTAGCATGCACTGGTAAAAACCCATGAAATTCACTGAAAAAACGTTAAAGGGGCGTTATGGTTAAGTTGCACTAATAAGAACCCATGAAATTCAATGAAAAAACATTGTTAAAGGGGCATTATGGTTAAAAGTAAAACCGAACAACCTCAGAAATTTGCCATTTATGGTAAACTAAGCAACCATAACTCACGCCACCATGTGCACTGCTAAGACTAACACCCAGGACATCAAAGATGACATCACAAATGCCATTGATGACATCACTGATGACATCACATGTGAAATTAACTTTGATGAAAAGTCCCTACAAGGGGTTGTGCTTATAATGTTGGTAACAAGATGTCAGGGGTGATCGGGAGACCTAGCATGAACTAATGTATTAAAGAATGTACTCATCTAAACAACATTGTATTGGAGTGTTGTTGTTAATACAGGAACCTAATTGTATATAAACATAGGCAATGGCTGCAGCATGCACCATAGAAGTACAATATTTATAATCTTGTAATTTTGGAAAGTACAATAATGAATGCTACCTTATGCAAGTTTTGAGTAATGTTAAACATCTAATAGCTAGCTAACAATTCAAGACTTACTACACTTGTGCTATTACATACAAACAACCACAATGCATACAAATCCGAGACACATAGAGAGAACTAAAGTAAGGAAGAAAGAAACAGCATCATCAGAAAATGTTAATAAAATTAAAGTTTATCTTCAAGTATACAAATGAATTGTGTTTAAGGCCTGCTTATTTCCCCATGTATGTGCACCATTAGATGAGACTAAACCCTTAGGAACGTACTTTAAGAACATATAAGGTTAACGTCTAGATATATATCACCTTTTCAATTTTAATATTCTAACTGTCAGTGAACATAACCACCTGGCCTATATATGTCAGTGAACAAAAACAAGTGGCAGAGATATGTGATGGCATCAGTGATGTCATCAATGACATTTGTGATGTCATCTTTGATGTCCTGGGTGTCAGTCTTAGCAGTGCACGGTGGCAGCGCGAGTTATGGTTACTCAGCTTACCATAACTGCCGAATTTCTGAGGTTTTTCGGTTTTACTTGTAACCATAACATCCCTTTAACAAAGTTTTTTCAATAAATTTGATAGGTTTTTATTAGTGCAACTTAACTATAACCTCCCTTTAACAAAGTGTTTTCATTGAATATATATATATATATATATATTTATATATATATATATATACATATATATATATATATATACACACACACACACACACACATATATATATATATATATATATATATATATATATATATATATATATATATATATATATATATATATGATGAAGCACAGAAGAGAACGTACATTTGTGTGGATACTGGAACCGTTTGTACGTAATACAGACCACAGGATGAGATGGGTGAAATTATATGCAAGTGGGACAATAATAGACTACACTGTACGGATGATGTTGAAGTGTTTGGCTGATAAATAGCGCCCCAGAAATATGTGTGTGACTTGCAGTCAGAAGTTCAGATGTCCCGAGGGCTGACTCAGTCGTTCCAACTTTTGTGGGTTAATACAGTGGGTTCGGAGACCTATTAGCGCAGTGTAAATTCAGTGTGAGGAACCTGGCATGAAACTCTACAGAAAAGCGTGATATTATGGTTACATTACAAATGTCTCTTTTATGTATATGTTCTTTTTTGGCTGTTCCCTTTCACCTGTAACTTAAACTTGTAAGCGGCCAGATGCCTGAGGGTCCGGTCCGCTCTATAAATAAATAAACAATGCAATACAATACAATATATTTACAATACGAGGAGGCGACATGTTATTCCTGGAACCACACTATTTCTACCTAATGGCAAAACCCAGATTAGAACCCATGATCTGGGTCCTCTATGTTTTCGCTAGAGCATTTCTAGTAACTTAGTTGCTGACCATATGGCCAGCAGAGATCTAAACATGAATGTGTGGAGCGGCTGCCTGAGGTGCTACTATTGTCATACTTAATGTAGTGCTGGATACATAAAGTACATAGAACATTTTAAAATCCCATTTCCTTCAATTACCAAGATAATTGAAATGTACTAATACAACGGAGAAGCTATTTGACTAAATCCACACAATGTGCCCATTAAGTTATGGTCTGTCGCATGTTTTTTTAAAATCATAACAGTGCAACGACTGAAGCCTGGCTCTCATACACAGGACTTGAATCTGACCACAGGATCTGACCACATTTGACATATTCCAAACCCACATCCTTCCACTAAACCCCCTACATTACTGTGTGCTGCAGCCCAAGACCGTGCACTAAAGCGTAGAGTGCCATGAAGCCCTACCGATGTACCATCAGTGCTCTATAAACATAGCAATGGAAGATAACCTATACAAACACGACACTAGGCACCAACTCATTCTTGAATTTGTGTTTCCAAAAGTTACCTGCGTGAAAAAATTCAGCTCCGATCTCTTCATGCAATATGTAAATCCATGAATTACAAAGTCCTGTGCACTGAAAGGCTTCCGATGTCCACTTTACAGTACAAAACAATGCGTCACATTTGGGCGGAGAGCAGCTGTGCTAGATTGCAGAATCCCAGGTCATCTCAGGACCTAAATATACACCCAGTACAAGTGAATCGTGCTCTGAGAGTTCTTTGAAACTCTGATAAAAATAGTGCCAGTCAGTCACACGCCTATGCGTGAACCTCTCTCCCCGACGAGACTGCTCACCCAGGTGAAAGAAAGAGGCCTCTGATTTATGTGGAAACATTTCCGTAATTATACCAGCATCACACCAAGGGATAAAGGGACACAAAATGTTTGGAATTTCTCGGAGCAAGGCCTTCCAAGCATCCTAAAAAGGTAATGTAATTCGTCCTGGCCTGCCGTGACCGCTATTTAATATTTCAGAACAGTGACATCTAGGGCCATTTTAAGGGAACATGTGTCCCGGAACACAGACAAAATTGGGGACCCACCCAAATCACAGAAATTAAGCGATTCAGAATCTCTGGTGACCGCCTTCCCCTACAGCCCTACTCACGATCACAACACAAAGTTGATATGCTGGCCCCATAAATTTCCCTCACCCCTTCATCCTTGCTGGAATCAGAGCAATATACACGTGGCATTCGTAGGGTAACATTGCCAGTCCACAATGAGGGTGCTTGTGCTCTGGCAAAGGTGCATGGCACATTTTAACAATAGCAGCTACATGGAAGGTATACAGGCTGCAGTGTAGATACTGGACAACAATCAGTAGCTATCTGAAAAACGTACACATACTCAAGCATTATAACAAAATTCAGAGCAAAAGCTTCACATAATATATAAGCGTTCAAGCTTGGATACAGGAGACTGATTGGAAGAAATGAAAAAGGTTCACATACCATAACATAGAGAGCGAATTCAGATTAAAAGCTACCAGGACATCCAAACGTAGACTGAGATTAGACAAGGGCAATGATTTTTAAGTGGTGCACTCTGTGGGGTGAAGTTAAAGGCCCCAAATAGAAGTCCCTTTCACATGAATGGCAAGCATTTTAAACCCTGAAACCAAAACGACCTGGCTTTTGTTTTTGTTTTTCAAGTAAAGTTAAAGAACTAGGTGGAAAAGGGCCTACCTGTCATTCCCAATGGACAAGCAGCATTTAATTTCAAAAAGAAGGAGCAATCAAAGATCCCTGTCACATGGGAAACAGGATTTTTAAACATTGAAAACAAAAACGGCCTGCACATGTGTGCTCAAATAAAAACGGTTTGAAAAAAATAAAACTGAAAGCAACACCACTGCTCACAGAAAAATGTCAGGAAAACAAAACATGGTGTGTGGGTTGACAAAAGCAATGTATATATTATGTTTCACCTGCAAAACTCCAGTGACATTTGAATAGCCACTTTGTCTTCATGTAAAACCTGTTTCTGGCTGTAGTCAAAAATTCACAAAGGAAAAAAACTTCCACTTCCAGCCTGGATGTCACATCTCCCATTTAATGACCCCGCAATAAAAAATGTGCTGATGGAGGTGTCGAAAGCTCAGTGTCCTCCAGACTTGCTGGCAGTGAAAGCAAGGGCTTCAAGGGAAGTCATCCTTGGCTGCAGCATGACTTAAAGGTGTGAAGAATGGGGGGTGCAACTTCAAAGAGCAAGCTTCCAGCACAAAGGAGACTGATAAAAAAACTCTGGGCACAGGTTGACCCAGTGAAAACAGATGGCATGAAAGCAGGAACTATCATTTGTCCCACATGAACATTCACAATTAATTTAAAAGGACTATTATTATGTAAGCCTTTTTGACAGCAACCTTAATGTGGATTGAATTCATTTTTGTACCATTTCTTATGTAATTTCTAGGCGATTTTGGGGATATAAAATGCATCTACTTGTGACTCTGGGAACTGTAATGGCCAGTAAAACTAGGTTTCTGGCTGATCTGAACATGTTGAGCAGAACCAGGGCTGTGTATTGCTACACTGCAAGCCCAAATGCATCCAAGGGGATAATAATCCATATGTACAAATTAATGTATCTCATGAGCATTTACGCCATTCTGGCGAATATTTAAGTACAAGCGTATCTTAATTTCTTCTACACTAAACTCAAATGATTGTCAGCAACACAACATTAGAAATAAACATCAAACTTAAAACATCAATATCAAATGTATAGATAAATCAGAACCTAGATTATAGAGATAACTCTTGGATTTTAATCTTTCAAGTCCAAAAAGTTGTTAGAAGTGCGGAGATCAGATTTACAGTGTCCTGTATTCACACATAGAGCATGTTTTTGTCCATGTTACATATAGTACACAAAACCTTTAGAACACAGAAAATGCCTTACAACAACAGGCATTGTGCAAATCAATTACAGGTCTCAATGAATTTGTCACTTCATAAACAATAATCAATAGATCCAATCAACATAGACTTCCAGCTAAAGTCCCTTTTGGGTATCAAAAGATAACCAACGCGTTTTGGTTCATAGAACCATTTTCAGGGTATGGACTTCACTGTTCCTATTCACAATAATGTTCATTACATGGACCCTGTAGGGTAATAGAGAAAGAAAGCTATTCAATGCAACCTCTCGGTTTTTAGAATCCACTAGAAGTGTAATGTAAGTGAAATACACTAACCTTGCTGATACGTAAAAGCGGGGGTCCGGTAAGTAACCTAAAATTAGTACAGGGGAAAAGAAAGGGAATGTCAGGCCTTGGGACTAAGAAAATCCCACAGTCCCAAGAACAAGTTAAATCAAAGATCTCAATCGCCAATCAACTTACCCAGTCTTCTGGCAGAAATCCCAAAGAACTGGGCAAAGGTGGAGTGTGGCCAATTGAGTTTCTAAAATGGACAAAAATGACCCATATGTAGTTAGCAGCCTCCAAATGAATAAAGACCATCTAACTGTGGGATCCAGAAAAATGTATAAAGTGCGGGGAAATGAGATAAGGCGTGCTCAGTACTCCCATGGACATGAAAGTACCGAAATCATGGTCTGTAAAATAATGGAAATCAAATATCTAACTCGGGCAGCATTTCAATAGAGGCAGTGAGAGCTCCTAGATTGCATTCGTACCTACATGAACGATAGGAGATGAACTGAAAAGATCGATACAATCCCGATGTAAATACAGCATCCTTCTCCCTGTGGTCTATCACTAACTATGAGGTAGACGTTGCTAAGGCAAGTGCATACACAAACTCGGCTCGAGCCGTGTAGAACACTTACCTCGGGACGTGAGAGCTTCAGAACCGTCTGGCCACAGCAGAACGCGCAGTTTGACTGATCTCTGGCATTATGCGTCGTCCTGGTAACCCCGCGCGCGGTTCGCCCGGGTTGCGTCCATCTTGGTGTGGGCGCAGAGCGGTGCTTAGTTGGCGAGACAACACGGCACACGCGTCATGAGATACCTCAACTTGCAAAAGTCCTACTGCAGGATCAGGGGATTCACGAGCGCGCATGAGGGCACAACCGCAGCTCAAAAGAAACCGCGGGGTTGCCCCCATGGCGCTATGGGTAAGTACGGATAGCCAGATGGCCACCGTTAACAAATAAAATTAAAAATATCAATAAATACTGATTAAAGTAGAAGCGAAGAAACCCGCTCACCGGAAATATCGGATAGGAGCTTATAAAGAGTATCAGAGGCGGGGAACCTCTGGGCATACTACAGAATTTAAGAGTCTGTGTGGAAAGACACCCATGGGGGCACGTCGGCGGAATCCTTCTGGTGTTGTATAGACAATATCACCATTGCTGTGGAATACTAATGGCCTCCTTGGCCACCTTGGTCACATGGAATTTCCTCAGTCAATTGACTTTAGATATGATAATCTTTAAAGAAATGTGGGTAAGCTCTAGTGTTGCAGTAAATGGCAATGAGTTGGCAACTCAAGATGCTACTTGTTAATGTATTGTTATGTATTATAATTTTGTTGGAGTTTTTGATACAATTCACTGCACGTATCAGTTGCTGCTGTGCTTTACATGCAATAGAGGAGAATGCAGTTAGCTGTTAAGTGCTGCAAGATGGTCGTGAGCTTCCAGGAGGAAAGCTCAGGGGCATTGCATTTGTCTTGGAATCAAGACAATTCAGCACAGCAAAGATTTGAATCCCAGTTCTGTGCTTAGAGACATGTCTCTGGTATTATGTGTGTCATAAAAGATTAATTAATAATAACACTTGCACTAAAACTAAGTGACTTAGGAGGTCAACAATCACGAGTCCCTTGGGTTTTTGGCAACTTGTGAAAGGTGTGACCTTTATTTAGGTATATCCCAGGGATTAACGTTCAGCTGTGCAAATGCAGAAAAGCCGTGGACACTTAATCATTTGCATGTAATGGCTGAAGCTATTTGATACTGTGATGTAGAGAACTTTTTTGTATATTGCTAGAAAAGTTTCTTGCACATGCTAGAAATCTCCTGTTCTCAATCTGGGGGTGACAGAATGGAAAGAACATTAAAAAAGCCCACTCTATTATCCCCAAAAATATACTGGCATTGGGGCACCAACACTGAGTTGGCTGCTAACTATCCAGAAACAATTTTTCTCTTAGTTAATTCTCTAACTATTTCTGTCTTCTGACTCTTTCCTTCCCAAGAATATCAGTTCTTTCTTTCTGGAAAAGATGACTCTATCAAACAAAGTGTTACTGTGGCTGATAAACAACCAATTCCAGTGAACACAGTCTCTCTTTGTCTTGGGGAAGAAAGCTTTTTTCTCTGCATTGTGAATATGTAGATCCAACGCTAACAAGGGGGCACACGTACAAGCTAAAGAAGTAACACAGTAACGCCAAAAGTAACGTGATGTGCTCTACATATTTCATGGCTTTACACTCTACAGAGCCATCCTGCAAGTAAGATCCTCATAACCTAATCTTACTGCGTGATATTATATCCTGCAATTATTGTGCCTTTGTGGAAAGCAAGCGCTGCCTGTTTTCAAAATGGCTGGTGCATCGCGGCACTGAAGCGAGGCCGCTTTGTGTTGCCAAGCAACCTACCAGCTCTTGTACACACCCCTAGCACCGGCAGGCGGAAGCCCGCTGCGGGAGAAGGCCAGGGAAAAGGCCCTGCTAGTACCTGTTAGTGCATTGGTAGTTCACAGTGCGATCATCCTTGACCATTTTCAGTGGGAGCCTTCACTGCTGACCAGTACCCTGCACCCTGGCGCTCAGTGACCAAGCCCACCTACCCAAACAGGCTAGTATTGCCCTCCAGAAAGTCCTTGTCTACACTCACCAGAGTTGCAGAATGCTTCTATTTCACTGTGATACCTTGCCTCATCAGTACTTGATCACCTGACCCTCGTTAATCCTCCACCAAGGTAACACAAACTGTACCCGTCAAACCGCTACAAACTGACAATATATGATCTTTCTCCTATGCATTTAGGTATCAATGTGCCTTACATATAGATAAATTGTCCTCATTATATGCATAGTTCTTATGCATATCGGAATGTAAGTTCAGTTACTTTGGCTGAGCTTACTGATGACCATACTATCACTGAAAAATAGTATAATGCACTATGGATGACTAGGTGCCACTACTCAACTGTACTTATTTGTCAGCAGACTTATCTTATCAGTAATCAGTGTAATGTGCTATTACTAGTAGTTTTTGCTCACATGTGGACTCCTGAATCTAGGCGTTGCCAGAAACCTGTCTCCTATTAGCAAACAAGGCAAAGGGTTATTGCTAGTACTTCTTACTCATGTATGGACTATCGAATCTAGGCGCTGCTACAAAATCCACGTCCCATTTGTAAGCGGGGTTAAGTGATATTACTAGTAGATTCTGCCCTTGTATGATACGCATTCTATTAGGCCACAACTACCTATGTGTGTCACACTCATTCATATCTAGTATTTGCCAACATAAGTGCCCAAAGCCCTACATATTGTACTGCAAATTATTCTCTGTGTGATGGACTATGTATTTGAAATTCTGAACTATCCCTCACTTTAATTATAACATAACGTACTGAACTAAGCTATTACAATGCTAAGCTTTATCATTACCTATTGTATAATGGCTGCTATCTCATTCCCCGCAATTAATACTTATAGTCATGATGCATACATCACGTCATCCCCATTTGAGACATAACTTATCTCATCGCACTTACTAAAGATAACTACTATTGGCTTGAATGTCATCAGCTCAAAATATCCGGACACTACAGGGCCGGCTGCATATGCCTCTCTTCCATGTACTACAACCAATAGAAACTATAAACTCAGGGCCAGGCTCCGTAAACTGTATGAGCCACTTACTAGATTACTCCCACCCACCAACCTGAAGACCAATTGCATACAGAGAATGAAACCCAACCGTACTAACAGCCTTTCCTCAGTACCAGCTCCTACCCTGAATGTCCCCCAACCTATAAGACGTAAACCTGAACCAAAGGTAATCAATATACCCATAAGTGGTCAGGTTACAACTGCCACGGAAACTCACACCTTTAAAGGAGCACTCATCAACGCGAGCTCGCTTGTTGCCCATGCTCTAGACATTGCTGATCTAATTATAGAAGGCAATTTGGACTTCCTTGTGATAACAGAGACTTGGTTACACAATGCTGCAGGACCAACCCTCATGTCAGCTATCCCAGATGGATATACCATTTCCAGGCAAGACCGTGAGGACACTCGTAGTGGTGGGAATATGTCTCTCTCTAAGACTAATCCCATCTCCCACCCTGCAATCGTGTGAAATCCTTACTGCTAAACTCCTGATAAACAATGCTCAGACACTCACCATTCACCTAATATACAGACCTCCTGGCCCCTTTGGGACCTTCGAAGAGGACCTGCATAATATCCTATCTAATAACATGAAAACTACTTCCCAATTACTGCTTATGGGTGATTTTAATCTAGGCTACAATGATCCAGTGGACAAATACACAACAATCATAGCCAACACCATCAGCGCATCAGGATTGACTCAAAAAGTCAACAATCCTACCCATATTAAGGGAAGAATATTAGACTGGGTAGCCGATCACTGTTGTTCAGCAGATA
Source organism: Ambystoma mexicanum (assembly GCF_040938575.1). Lineage (NCBI taxonomy): Eukaryota > Metazoa > Chordata > Amphibia > Caudata > Ambystomatidae > Ambystoma > Ambystoma mexicanum. The sequence goes on along the minus strand of NC_090929.1, from coordinate 586,105,837 downwards.
TCTCTTCTATCTTGCCCCAATCTTGGACAGATCACTCACTCGTGTCCTTCAATGTTGCTACCACTAGATTTACTCCCACGGCCCCACATATGGCCCCACCATGCCAAACTAGAAATAAAAGGAACATGACAGTAGACAAAGTGGTCCCGCTATCCCACCTACTCCAAATGCACTGCCAGACAACCTGGACCCTAGCACATTGGTCCATGAATACAACAAAATTATGCTTGCTACTATGGATAAAATTGCCCCACCTAAACGCAGAACAAGTAAACCTATAGCTCATCTAAACAAATGGTTTATGCCCAAACTAAAGAACCTACGTCTCAAGAAAAGAAAATGTGTCACTGCATGGAGACAATGGGCCTCATTACAAGCCAGGCGGAGCACCATGGTGCTATTAGCACCATGGTCCATGCCGGTGTCCGCCATGGCGGAATGGGGAATTACCACCCCATTCCGAGGTTGGCGGGGCGGTAATTCTCCATGCCGCCATGGCCCTTCCCCATTCCCATTTTTGCCCCATAGGGCTCAATGGGAACGGGGAAGGCGCTAATTACGGCACCATAAACTACGGTGCCGTAATTAGCTCCTAGGTCCCTTTGCGGGTTGGTTTTTTAACGCCTGCTAAAAGCAGGCATTAAAGTGCAACCCGCAAAGGGACCTCGTAATTAGGCGTTAAGGGTTTAACGGTGCCAACACCTTTAACGGCGCCGTTAACCCCTTAACGCCTGGGTTGTAATGAGGCCCAATGTCCTTCCAATGAGAATAAAGTCAACCTAATGTCCATCTCCCAGAAATATAAAAGTGAAGTTTGCCTAGCCAAATGGAACTCTTATAATGAGCGTATTGCCACATCTAACTCAAGTATGAAAGAACTCTTTTCCATACTGAAGGAACTGGAGACTCCTATTGCCACACCTGATACTTGCACTAAGGACAAGACCTGGTGTGCGGACATCCAACATGCGCTAGCAAATAAAATAGATATACTCCAAAATAAAAAAAAACTTCAAAAAGACTCGCTGAACTCACAGTACCAATCCAAAATCTCACCATCTACTGAGACATCTACTAGCCAAACTAATACATTTTACTTTTCTAAAATGTCTGCCTCAGAGGTAGAAAAAATCATCCTATCTCTTAAAACATCAAACTGCAAGGGTGACATTTGCCCTGCGCAGATAATAAAAGAGGCAGCCAGAGATTTATCACCCTTCATTTCCAAACTGATCAACGCCTCTTTCACCTTCGGTACCATTCCTGCCAATCTAAAACAATCCTGGGTGCTTCCACTCCTTAAAAAGCAGACATTGGATCCTCTCATCCCCACCATTTACCCTCCCATTACTACGGTGCCATTCTTACTTAAAATACTGGACAAAGCAGCTTACATCCAGATTCAAAGGCACTTGGAGATACATAAGCTCCTAGGAGCCAGACAATCTGGCTTCCGCCCACTAAATGGGACAGAAACTGCTCTAATCGATTTAAAAACGCAAATTGACGAGCTGAGAGACAAGGGGAAGACTGCACTACTCCTCCTACTTGATCTCTCAGCTGCATTCGATCTTGTGGACCATAAAGTCCTTTGTAAACACTTGGACCTAGCAGCTCACTTATCCTCGGAAGCCATTAAATGGATTGAATCATTCCTGAGTGAGAGAACTATGAGAGTGTTCTCCCCATCGGCAGCAGCAGATCCTTTACCTATCCTGTGTGGTGTCCCTCGGGGTTCTTGCGTCTCCCCTACTCTATATAACATCTTCACCAAACCTTTATTCGATGATATGGACCTTTTGGGTATCACCTACACTAACTATGCAGATGATACACAGATTCTCCTCCCACTTTCTAGGGATCATAGCAGGGATCTGGAGTTGGTGAATAGGGTATATCTCATTATTCAGACATGGATGGCCACACATGGCTTATGCCTGAATGATGACAAGACAGAGTTAATATTCATAGGCACGCATTCTAACATCAACAAATTAGGACAAAAATATGCCTCATTCAACATCGACGGCAATATCCTAAATGCATGTAAGGAAGTAAAAACCCTTGGCTTTTACCTGGATTCAACTATGACTTTTGACAAACAGGTGAAAGCTCTTGCTTCAACCACTGCCTACACCTGCAAGTTAATAAGAGCACGAAAGCCCTTTCTTTCGGATGACAGTTGTTTGATTCTAGCTAGAGCCCTAATCCTATCTAGACTTGACTACTGTAATGCCCTTTACAGTGGTGCCAGCAAGGCTACTATCCAGAGACTTCAAACTCTTCAAAATAATGCCTTAAGAGCCGCGCTTAGCATAAATAGAAGAGTTCACATCTCCTCCACTAGACGCCAACACAAATGGCTCTCCACTGACGATAAAATTCAGCTAAAAATGATCTCCCTGACTCACAAAGCTCTTAATAATGTTGCCACCAGCTATCTCATGAACAAATTCACCAAAAGAACATCCACTAGACCGACAAGCTCGACTAACACCAATTGTCTTGTAGTTCCAAGATACAGACTAGTTAAGACTGGAGGCAACAGCTTCCCGGTAAAGGCTGCTAAACTGTGGGAGGCCATGCCTCATAAGCTAAGAGTAGACCAACCCTACCTACTCTTCAGAAAGAATTACATTAACTACCTTAAGGCCAATGATCCCTAGACACCTTCTTCTACACCTATACCAATACTGTTCTAGTCCGCTAGTCTAAGATTGAACTGTATAATTCCTACATAGACTGTATATTTCCTGTATAGTTTGAAAGTTTGAAAGATTCAAGAATATTTCCCTGGCGCAGATTTTCTGCGTATATATATATATATATACATGTACATATATGTCCTGTATAGTCTGAACCTGCATCGTAGTACTGCTATAATGCCACATATTATTATCATAATACCTATGTTGATTGTAAATGTATCTGCTTGGTTGTGCCTTATTTGTAAATATGTAAAATCTGTAACTTTTAAGCTTTGCATCTTCTTGCTGCTGCGCTGTCCTACCTCCGGGTCTCGGTGCGCATTAAAAATAAACAAACAAACAAACAAACAAACAAACAAACAAACGAACGTGTGGGCTGAAATCATGACGAACGTAAATCACAACTACCTTACACCTAATGCGCCACACATTAGGCAACAGGGCACTTTGCAGGGAAGTAAATGTGCAAAAACACTGAACTTATATGTGTCCTTAACTAGTAGGTAACTAGGGATAGGCATGCACAGCTGCTCCGATGAAAAGTATACATACAGCAACAGTAATGCTTTTATATTTTTTCTTTATTTCCTTTTTTTAGGGGCACAAGTATGCATGCTTTGCTGTGGATGTACAGAGGCCTTCTTTTGCTTCATTAGTATAGGTATAGAGTTGTTATTTCACGTTTTATTAATTATGTATTTTTTGTTATAAGTTTTGATGGCAAGTATAGCTAGACGACTTCATTGTGGTGGGTAGGGTAAGGAATAACTTAGAAGTGTAATATGTTTAAAGGGTTAGGTATATTAATAAACAAACCGTTTGGCCATAATATAGTAGGCCCAGGACAGACCAGACAGAAACATCCATTATTAGTTGTTTGAAAGGCCACAGCTCACAGTAGAATTGAAGATTTGCTGACACTCACAGAGACACCAAGAAGCCCACAGTATCTAATTAATTGTTGCAAAAGGAAATGTTTCTGATGTGAAGAGAACTGCAGCGGAACGCTAGGTGCAGGTCCACGCAATAATTTAAGGGACACCGGGCTGGGTGCCAAGGGCCCCGGCAGCGAGCACAGTAGTAAAAGAGAATTAAATTGGAGAAATTCAGTTTCACAAATGCTGTCCTGCACAGTTTTTTCTACCTAGAGCTGGCACGATGCAAGAGAAGAGACCGGGAGCGAACAGGTGCAGGGGGGCGAGGGAAGTGGTGAACCAATCAGGGCAGGAGAATGGGCTATGGGGTTTCAGAGGCTGTAACAATGCCCCTGACCTTGTTGCTGTTCCCTCACAATTCCATTGGATAGATTTGGTGGGATGCTGTGGCTCGCACTGTGTCCAACAAAGATGTCCAATCCACATTGAGGGATTTATCAACTTGTATATTTGTGAATGCCAACCAATGGCATGCCAGAGTTTCTGCAGGTCAGCAGATAATTATGTAATTGAGGGGAGGGACACGCAGGGTTAATGAAGGGGTGTTGAGGGTGTTACAGGAAATATCTGTATCCAATCAGAACCTGTAATGTATAAGAATGTATCAGGGTCCTGTGACGACCCACCTATTATTTATTATCACATCCCCAAAATTGTAACGATTGGAAAATGATGCTAATATGTGTTTTTATTTTACAACTACTGTAGCTCTTCTGGGCAGAGTTCAGAATGTACTAAAGTTCAGGTCCACAGAGCTCTGTGTTCTCACAGTCGACTAAAGCTGTTTTTTTTTTCTAGCACAGTGTACACTCCTTTTGGATTACTTTTTGTATTTTTCTTGCATCTCCCCTGAGGACCCCTGCTCTACATATGGAGGTCTATGCCGCACTCCATGGAGGACCGCTGCGGTCCATCAAGACAAGATAAAGTGCACTCACAAGGAGGTCTAGCAGATGACTGAGATCCCGAACTTCCTGCCTGATCCCGGGGTGCCGACCACAACTGGAGGAAGTGCATGCCAGTGAGGAGAGACTCAGCGCCGAGAGTATTCAAATCTCCTAGAGCACCTGAGTGTACCAGTATATGAAAGGCCTGGTGTCAGGTATGCGTTTTTGTTTTTGAAATATATGTTGTTGTATTGAGGTCGAGTTTGATGGAATTTGGGATTTAATGGAAACCCAACGCCATCTCCTCGTAGAGGAAAAGTGGCTTTATTTGGATTAATTATGTTTTGATTTTATTAGTGATATCATGTCGTAGTAGTGTGTAAGGCATCTCATTTGTAGATGAAGTGTTGTAGAATCTTCTCAAGAGAGAAAAGGCTGTACACTGTGTAGAAGTAAAAAAGGGTATCTCCTTGGTAGAGGAAAAGCAGTGCGGCATAGATTTAGAGATATTGGGCCTCATTACGAGTCCGGCAGTAACCGCGGCGGTAAAACCGCCTGGTTACCGCCAGACTCGTATTACCATTCAGTCTCTGTGATTCCCGGAATTACCGGGGCATTACAACCCCGGTTTTCCGGGAATCACGGAGGTGGAATGGTGTTAATACCCATTCCCATCGAGTCCTACGGGACTCGATGGGAATGGGGATCATGGAAACACCGGCAGCATCTCGTAATGCTGCCAGTGTTTCCTCGTCCGCCTGCCGGTGGGCGGTGTTAAACCCGCCAGGTCAGACCTGGCGGGAACATCACCTCCCGCCTGCAGGAGTTGTGATCGCCCGGCATGGAAACAACGGTGGCGGCGGGTTTACCGCCACTGTTGCTTCCATACCGGGCAATTTGTAATGAGGCCCATTGTGTCAGCCCGATGAGTGCGGGCAAAACTTGTAAATAGTATTGAAGTGTATGTGAGAAGTATTTATGGGTGTCCAGTTAAAGTACCTAAATCAAAAGGATCGAATGCCAAAGGTGAGAGTGCATTCAACTGAAAACAAAAGGATCTCATTTTTTTTAAATGTATATTTTTTTTGTGCTATAGTTTAGCTAAAAAAAAGGTGTTTTTACACCAAAAACGGGGGTTTGGGGAGGGGGACACCCCCCAAAAAAAAAAAATTCAAACCTTTTTTTCGGTCGAATTGACTCAACCCTTTTGTAATTCGACCCTTTTGAGTCGATACTTTGACCTATAACTGTATTTATGGAATGAGTATATTGTGGTTAGGAGTGTGGACGTAGGGTTGTGTAGGAGAGGATTAAATGTATTGGTTGAGAAGTGTGGACATGGGAGTGTACAAAATGAGTGGTGTGATGTGTTGAGGTGATGGTGTGTTTTGTATTTGTGTTATATTAGACATATGTTTTGAGCCTTGAACAAGTGAAAAGAATTATGATTAATATTTTTGCCAAAAGTGGGGCCTAAATTGACAATGGGGAGTACACGACTCTGTATGAGCAGCGTCGGAGCACAAGCGAAAGGGGATGGAATGGGGCTGATTAGCATTATGGAGACTCCCTTGGAGCACCTTTGTACTAAATTGCCACAATAACGAGATGGAATAATTAAGTACCACTTTGAGAGGGTACAGGAAATGGCAGGGCAATTCTTTAAAGCATGGCCCAGGGAAGGCACATTTGGCCTCTTGGCCCTGTGGAACATGTTTGAGGAAGAGAAGAAGCAACCTCCCACAGAAACTAGCACAAGTGTAGAGACGGGCACTGCCCCATCGGCCCGCCCCGTTACAGGTGCTACCCCACTTTTCAACCAGCAGCGGTAGGATATACTAACCCGTGGTGAGTACCTCCAGCAGAGGACTACGAAGGGGGAATAAGGAAACAATGGAAGGTAGTAACATGGGGACTACAGGTACTAAGACACACTAGGCCTCATTACGAGTCTGGCAGTAAGGAGCTAACGGCGCTAGTATGGATGGCGGTGCCGTTAACCCCTTACCGCTGCATTACAAGGTCCCTTAGCGGGTCCCGCTAAGGACGGCTGGTTTTACCAGCCGCCCTTAATGGGAACCGATACGGGACCAGGGAGCTAATAACGGGCCCTTTATTAACGGGCCCGTTATTAGCTTCCTCCCCATTTCCAATGAACCCTATGGGGGCTGGAATGGGAATGGGGATGGGTATTTTGAATGGGGAGTTACCGGGTCCTCCAAGGTTGGAATGACCCGGTAAGTCCTCATTCAAAGAACCCGGACACGAGTTTGGAGGCAGCCATGGCGCTAATAGCACCATGGCTACCTCCAAACTCGTAATGACCCCCACAGTCCAGCAGACCAAGGCAAAACCAAGCGACTAATCAAAATAGATGAAAGCACATGCTTCCAGAATTAGGACGTGTTAAAAGAAGCAGAGAAGGAGGTAGAAAAGACAGTGTGAAAACAGGAGGAGGAGCAAAGCGCTGCAATAACCACAGACGCATGGACGTCAGGAACATTTTTGTTTAAATTGAATAGTAAAAAATGTACAGAGGCCGAACACCCATGAAGAGGGATAGCAGACAGTCATTCCAATGACGATGACGGTGGAGCAACATGGAGTGAAGAGGATGAGAAAGGGCTAAAGAAGGATGAGAAGGATGGGAAGGAACGGGGAGGAGAGAGAGAGAGAGAAAGATAAGGAAAGAAGGAGAAGGAGAGAAAATAAAGAGAGAGGGAAAGGGAATGGGATAGCGGAAGAGATTGGTCCCAGACACTCCAGAGAAGGATCAGGAAGATGGCAGTCGTAAGTACCACAAAGGGGGAAAGGCGTCACAGCCAGGGGCACAGTTGCCCATGTTGCATAAGGGTTGAGAAGGACTCCAGTATATACATTGGGCCACCATGGACAGGGATAACTTGATGTACAGCTTGCCGTCCCTCACGGCAGGGGCAGGCAAGTGCATCTATGCTTTAAAAAAGGAAATGACAGGGATTACCCTGGCGGTAGGCGATATGAAGAGTTTATTTGCTGTCTTAATGGGCGAACAGACAGACACAATTCAGGAACAGGCAGGATATTATGGGGGACCCTAAGTAGTAATACACACAATGGTGCCCCGTTTAATAATTGCACGTGTGGAAGGTATTGAGGACAATATACCCAGACACCTCAGACATGCAGGCTATCTTTTTTTAAATATAATATTTGATTGATTTTGTAACAAACGTACAACATACAAACAAGCTCCCCACCACCCCCCCACCCAGAGCATGGAGTAGGCTCATCGTGCCATTGTTATCGTGCCACCTCATACTCATCCTAGTATCTGTATGGTTCTTGCTATAATCCCTAATACACTCCCAAACGCCCTCCCACCTCGTGGCTTGGGTTCTCAATTTACACCCTCTTCCCATTTTCCCCAGATCTTGGCAGCCTGGGTCAGGCACTACCGTGCTGTATATATTCTGTGTTCCCTCGCAGCACAGATGTCCATTTCGGCAGACCATTGTACCAAGGTCGGGCACTCCGGGGCTCCCCATTTCTGTGCAATGTCTCGCTTTATCAAACCTATTGCTGTAGATAGGAAGATACCCTCTCATTTGTTCGAGATGTTTTCGTATGGGACCCCTAATAGCAGTGTCGCAGGTTCTAATGCCACCGCGCGACCCATGATCCTTGTCAAAGTTTGGCAGCATTGCGTCAAGAAATCTGGGGCATTCCCAGAGGAGAGGGATGAAGGTGCCCTCCTCATCCCGGCATCTCAAGGAGTTGGGATCATTAGCCCGCCCCCAGCCGAACAGGGCCACGCAGGGGCAGTAAACCCGGGGGAGTATTTTAAGCTGTACCAGTCAGATTTTGGACTCATTCGTTTTTGTGTGGGTGCATAAGGATCTGGATCCAATCTTTTAGGTCTATGGTACCACATCCCTTTACCACTTAGTTTTGAGGCTAGCCAACTCCGGAGTAGTGAATGCATTTATGGCTTTATATACAATGGATGTGACTTTAGAGGGAATGTATTGTGTGTGTAGGTTGCGTTCTAGGGGTGTGCAATCTGGTGCATCAGTGAGTGCTTGCCGGTGTCCACTGAGGGAGTGTGTCAATTGTATATATCGATAGCGCTCGGTCGGAGAGATTTCACATTTCTGTTGCAGTGTCTCGAATGGGAGAGTGGAACCGTCTGTTATGACATCACCTACTGCGGTTATCCCCGTCTCCGCCCACCAAGCCTGTGCAGCAAGTTTCCGCACCACTGTGAGCATATAATTGTGCCACAGTGGTTGCGCCAGCGTTATCCTATTCCCCCAACCAATTTGGGTATGTGCCTGCGTCCAAGTGACCGCGATATGTGCTAACATCGTTTGTGGAGGGGGTCTGGTACAGTGTGTCAAGTGGCGGGGTATCTTGGGCGATGGTTGTCTCTGCTTTAATGTGCAGGAGTTCATGGTCCCTGTGGAGCAGATCATTGACCACATTTAGCTGGTTAGCCCAATAATAGGCCTAAGATGCGGGACTCCAACACCCCATCCCAGATGGACCTTTGTAGCGTAGTTAACGCAATATGGGGTTGCCCTCCTTTCCATATCAGTTTCCTGAGGAGGCGTTCGACTCGGATGAATTCCACGTTTGGTATCTCAAGTGGGGCATTCTGCAGCATGTACAGGAAGCGCGGGAGTGCCATCATCTTAAAGAGCGCTGCCCTACCCATATGTGTGAGGGGGAGGAGCATCCAATGTTTCACATCCTCCACGAAGCGATCGGTTAGTGGGTGCAAGTTACGAGGCACATAGTCTGAGAGGTTCCCGGTGACCCAAATACCCAGGTAAGGAAAACCCTCCCTCTCCACTCGATATGGGTCGTCTCGGGGAGTTTCCCGGTCACCCCCTTTACTGGAAAGAGAAGTCACCAAAGGGCGTCAGCATCCGGGTTATTATCGGGCATGCGTGGTTCTGGTCACTCAGGTAGATTAACAGGTCGTCTGTGTAGAGGGAGACCTTATCTTCTCGTCCCTCCGGCCATCGGATCGCAAGCCATGTGGCAGTCTGTCAGTCTGCCATTTAGCCTTACCTCTGCTTGTGGAGCTTTGTACAGAAGTTGAACCCATCTGAGAAAATTTTCTCCAATCCCCATGCGCCTCATCGTCCTCCATAAGCTTTCCCATATCACCGAATGAAACGCCTTCTTGAAGTCAATCGCAGCAAGGGCGAGTGGTGGCTCGAGAATTGGGGCTCGTTCCAGCAATAAATGAAGTCATCGTAGATTCATCCTTGTTGACCTGTGTGGCATGAAGCCGCACTGATCAGGGTGGACTAGGGAGGCTTTGACCAACTGGAGCCTGGTAGCTACTACTTTGGCTAGAATTTTGGCCTCGCCATTGATAAGCGATATCGACCTTTATGATGTACATAAGTCGGGGGGTTTGCCCTGTTTAGGAATAACCACAATGCTGGCGCATCGCAGGTCCAGAGGAAGAGTGCCTTGTTCACTGGCTGCAAGAAACATTTTGTGGAGCGGGGTCGCCATCTTATTGCTGCCCAGCCTGAGAATCCGTTAACACCCAGCGTTTTTTCCGGATTGTAGCTGGGTCATGGCCTCTGCGATTTCGTTTTCGTCTAGCTCTCTATCAAGGTGTGTTCTCTGCTGCTCATCCAAGAAGGACAGATCTGTTGGAGATGTTGGGGCCCTGTAAAGATTGGCATAAAATTTGGCGAAAGCCTCTGCTATGTCCAGATCTGTACGGGCCGTCCCATTCCGGCTGTCGATGATCTGCCGGACATGTCTATGCCCCTCTTCACGTTTCTCCAGCCAGGCCAGTAGTTTTCCCGCTTTATCGCCACACTCATGAACTCTAGTCCTTGACTCCCTGTGTTCCTGTTTTGCATATCTATTGCTGTATTGTGGAGGGATTCTCTAGCTTTCAGAAGAGAGCGATGTGTGTCCTGGGTAGCATCCGATATATATCTAGTTTCCCATTTCTCTACCTCTCCCTCTGCCTCCGCCACTTTCCTGTAGTGCTCTTTTCTTTTATTGCACGTCCAGGCAATCATTTCCCCTCTAAGCACTGCTTTATGTGCCTCCCACATTATGACGGGGTCCTCTACAGTACCTGCATTTATTTCGAAATATTAACTGGATTTCTCAGTAATATGTTCTACGAATTCAGGAAGGCCCAAGTAGTAGTTGTTCAGTCTCCATGTCTTGGGAGGTAAAGGCCGATCCATGTGGAGCATTATCTCCAAAGGAGAATGATCGGAGATACCGCTGCGGAGCAGTTCTGCGTCGGTTACCCTGTACACCTCGGAGGTCGGAAGAAAGAAATAATCTAACCTGGATAAGGATGCGTGGGCACCTGAGTGAAAGGAGAAGCTTTGATTTGTGGGGTTCCCTCCAGACATCACTTAGGCCTAACGCGGATGTAAAGGTCGCCAACCTTGTGGGTGTATTTGGGTTATGATTCCGGATGTGGGTCCTCGAGTATTGCTCATTACATTGTTGAAATCCCCCCCAGGATCCACAAATCTGATTGTTGTTGCGCGAGCAAGGTGGTTACCTCTCTCAGAAGACCCTCCCCCAGCACGGGCGGGGACTATATGGCTAGTATGGCTAATGTCTCCCCCCAAAGTGTGCCCTGCACCATCACAAACTGACACAGTTCAAACGGAAGGTGCTTGTGGAGGAGGATCAGGGCTCCCCGGGATTCCACAGTGTAGCCTGCGTGAAATGCTAGGCGATAATTGTTTCTGCGGAAGAACTGGCAGGTCGAGCCTGCTAGGTGGGTGGAGGGGCTATAGTGGTTCTGTGTTGGCATTTATGTCATAGAGGGTGAAGTAATGTGGATGGTGAGCGACTGGTGCTTTTGCAAGTGTAGATACAGTGGTCGCACGAGGTGGGAGTATGAGTAGCAAGTGCTGTGTGAGTGGTAACATCTTGATTGGCAACAAACTGGTGTAACATCCCCAAAAATAAACAGTGTAAAACATCTTATCTAACCCCTACCCATACTCCTCCCCAACGTGAAGTATCTGTCGCCCGAACTTTACTGGCGATCGAAAACTATGCCGCCAGCTCAATTTAGGTAGTGTAAACTAGTTTTGATTTCCCACAGACTTACAGATCCCACTGTGAGTCAAGTGTCTTGGGTCGGGGTTTGTGGTGTCCGACAATGGCATGGCTTTGTTGGCGAAGAAGACGTATGACCGCCCGATCATCTGTCCGGGGCCAGGAGTGGCACCCCGTCATTCTTGTTTAGGTCAGGTGCATTGTTTTAGAGTATTTTTGCTGAAAAGGGACTGGCCTCGGAGTGTGCTAATACTCCACATCTGTTTTTACATCAATCGAGTGCCTTTCTTAAAACTGCTAGGGATCTGCGTCTCTGTCCGGTTCGTCCTGTATCCCTGGTATAGGCTGTCGGGTAGATCTTTCTCGACTCGGGTGGGGTCCCGGTCTTCCTGGTCCAGTCCCTGTCAATGTGGTTCTCTGCTCACTTCCAGGCTTCCTGTGGATCCGTGAAGTGAACTGTTTTACCGTTGTGCTGGATCCTCAACTGGGTCGGGAAAAGTAGTCCATATTTCACATTCATGGAGTGGATCTTCTTCTTTAAGTGTTCAAAGGATTGCCTGGCCCTCTGGACCTCACCGGTATAGTCCAGAAAGAAGGCAATTCTGGCTCCATTGTATGTAACCGTCCCCTTTGTATGGGCCATTTGCAGAATGGCATCCCTGTCGTGGTAGTTAAGAAGCCTAGCAATGACTGTTCTGGGTGATGCGCCTGGAGTCGGGCGAGCCGCTGGTATTCGGTGCGCACGTTGCACTGATAAGAAGTTTGAAAATGGTTTTGGCGCAAAGACATCGGCCAGCCACTTCTCCAGGAAGAGTTCCATGCTAGGCCCCTCTGTCCACTCCGGCAGGACAAGTAAACGGATGTTATTACAACAGGATCTACCTTCTCCCTTATCGACTCGCGCTTCCAGGGTCTTCAATCAGGTCAGCGCTTGTGACAGCTGTTGGTGCACCCCTCCGAGGTCATCCTCTACGCCGGATACTCGTTGTTCCACTTCCCCAGTCCGGGACAAGAGTTTCTGGAGATTGTGGCGAAGGAATGAAACCTCAGCAGAGATAACGTCCATTTTCTTCTCCATCGAGGAGCGAGAGTTGGCAATAACGGCTATCACGTCTTTCAACATCAAAGACTCGTCAGGTAGGGAGGAGGCCGAGTCCACCGGTATAATGGGTGTGCTTGTGGCGCACTGGTCCATGACGCTTTGCATGGATGTTTTTTTACTCTTGTCCTTGCCCATGATGCCGCTCAGCACAGACCAGCCGTGCAGTGGGAATTCGGAAGGTGTATCCTGAAGATCTAAACACCTGTGTTGATTGCGTTTCCTGGTGCTGCAGATCTTAACACCTGTGTTGATTGCATTTCCTGGTGCCCTGGGTGGTGTCTTAGCTGTGGGTGGGTGCGGCGCTGGTGTCACTGAGCATTAGTATGTTGATCAGATCACTCTCTGTTGGCGTGTGTGTAGTCACTGTGTGCTCAGCGTGGTCGTCACCCGCAGATTTGTGAGGCCGTTGCCCATAGGGTTTAATCTTCTGGGGGCGTACCCAGGCCTTGCGGCCTGCAGCTGTCTCTTTGGGCAGGCGCAGTGGTTTGAAGTAGAGTTAGCCCCTTCACTCCCTTCGTGTCTCTCTATTGTTCTAATTCAGGAATTCAGTGTAGATGGGAAGAAGTGTGGGGGCGCTGTTGTGACTTCCATCAGGTAGAAGGAACTGTCACAGGTCCTGTGCATATGCCTAAATAGTAGGCAATGCACCAGGTTGGCCGCGTCCACCTGCCTCTCCCAACTGGTGAGGATAGCTACTGTCGGGCCTTCTGGCGGTATTTGCGTTTCATGCACTCGAATAGGGCACAGTCAGGTGCAGCCAGGGGGGAGCTACAAGTCCAGGAGCGGGAGGCACCCGTATCATATGTCGGCCAGTTCTGGGTAATGTCTTTGTATCTGGCTGCACCTCCTCCTCACCCACAGGTATGAGCCTGGGGGTTACACTCCTTTGCCATTACTTTAACTGGGAGGAGGGCTTGTTCCTGCTTCCATTGAGGCCTTTTTGCTGCTAGGATTATTCCCGCCCATGCCTGCCGATATTATTTCCAACTGTTACCGGGAGCCCGGGCCGTCCCCACCAGTGTTGTGGCTGTTAGTGTCCCTTTTTTCCCCTTTTTTCTTCCCCCCCGGATAGGTGCCGCCATCCCTCCGGAGGGGGCAGTGTCGATCTGGTTATGAGGGAGCTAGCAGGGTCGGTGCAGGAGAAGAGGCTGCACACTCTCCTCATTGAAGCCTCTTTGCTCGGGGAGGTGATAAACCTGTGCACAGTGGGGGGCCAGGAGCTGCTCTGACAGTGAGGCCTTGCCCGTCCTGGGTGTGTCGCAGCCAGGCTCGTTGACAATGTCTCTGAGGATGGAGAGAGGGGGGGTTACTGACAACGGCCTCCTTCTCTGCTGCGGATCCCTCCCCGTGGCCTCTGTGCACAGCTACCCGGTGATTCCCTCTAGGTCTTACCCCTCTACCGGGCGCACTTACTTGGAGGTTTCGGGCGGTCTTGACTGTATTTGGTCCCTCTCCTCTTTGCCTCAGGGCGGACATCTCCAGCGGCAGGCTGGGGCCCCAGGGAGCACCAGGCTCATCCCTCCAGTCTCACGAGTCTGCTGGTTGGTAGATTAGAGGGCACCCAGTCTGCACAACGCCGACAGGCAGGATCACCCTCCCGCTAGCGCACCCCAGTGAAGGCGGGTCAGGAGGGAGGGGGCACCCAACCCACAGCCGCTCCAGCGTGGGCATCTCCGGCATTCCGCAGTCCCCTACGATTCGATTCAGCATGCCGCAGCACTCCAACCCGCAGCGGTTTCCCAGCCCCCGAAGATCCGATACCGGGGTGTCTGTGGATAACTCTGACTACTGTGCCTCTTCTCCACTCCTGGCACTGACAATTGATGTTTAGGCGGGTGGGGTGCGTGGATCGTCGGCTTCCTTTTTTACTGAGGGCAGCCGGCTGCGGCCATTTTGTTGGGGTTTTCCGCCCAGAGCGGGAACGGTGCTCATTTCAGGATAGCTCCTCCGGAGTTATCTTCCCGCTTCTGAAAGTTTTGTCGTTTTCTCAGCGGGCATTCATATCTCCACAACTATGTTTGTATAGTCTTTCAAGCAGCCAAAACAGGCTATTTCAGGATAATTGATGGCGGCCAACAGAGTGTTTCAGAAATCATGTCTTCTCCGCTCGCATGTTGGCCACGCCCCGACATGCAGGCTATCTTGATGCTCACAATGTAGCAATACGAAGACCCTGCACAATACATCCACCAGATACAAAAGATGTGGACAGTAGAAATTCGACACACACGGGATACAAATATTCCCACTATTTACCACATATTGATTGGGGGACTTCCCACGGACATACAGAAAGCATTAGGGAAGGTGGTGGGAAAAGAATCAAAAGGGTGGCCCGAGATACAAGCACATATAGCACACATTTGTAAAGCACAGCAAGATAAATATAAGGACTCCACAGATTATGCTGTAAAAGCTGAAGCGAATTGATTACCGAAACAGTTGACCAAACTTAGCATGGAAGGAGCAGTATTAACGAATGTCACACCAGCACAGCCAGAGCCCGCCCAGCAAGGAGGGGGTGCATCCATGGGGATGGTCAAACCACAAGCATCTATAGAGTTTTCACAACTACAAGCACCTGCAGGATATGGCCAGCCACAACGTTATTGTCCACAAGGGGGAGGGTATGCTCAACCAGGAGGATTCCCCCAACAGGCAGGGTATTATTTACAGGGGGGCATATGGTCAGCAGGCTGGATATTATCAACAAGGGAGGGGGTTTTCACTGAGAGGAAGGGGGATGGGATGCGGATATGGAGGGCCAAGACCAAACAGTATGGGGCAGTTTTATTTGTGGTCAGATGAGACACTGCATGGGAATGTAGGAGCGTGCCACAGACACCTTATGGCCAGGGTGGGCCACCAGTGCAGACCACACAGGCTCAGGTGCAAATACCACAGCAGCAATGTTCGGAGGGAACCCCTTTCCATTCACGGTGTCAACCACGAGTACCACTAGGCCAGCCCACAGGAAGCCCTGATGTGCCCAGTCCTTTCTGTAACTGCAGACCCTGAGGAGGATCCTGAGGTAGAATTGAAGAAAGGCCAGAAAGATTTCTCGTTTTTGGTCGACACAAGAGCAACCATGTCCTGTATTAAGGAGGGTACCTTTCCCCTGTCGAACAAAGTAATGGAAACATACAGAATTTCTGGGGTGATAGTAACAGATCCTATAGCTGAAGAGTTGCCTCTTACCATAGGTACACAACAAATTGTAGCACCCTTGTTAAATTCAAAGGACACGCCCATCAACATATTAGGTAAAGATTGTGAGAAACCTGACGGTATTCTACCACCTACTGCCCCAGGATCTTTCATTCAGGTGGCCATGGAGGGGCCAGCGCTTTTGGATCCCGACCCTGGGGGTGGACAAGCGAGGGAGGATCACCTGAGTGGAGGGTCACAAGGGACTGGGAGGAGAATTCCCAAGGGCGAGACATGGTATTCCCCCTTTCCCAATTATACACCAACCCACTCTCCCTCAGCCTTAATGGGGTATTTCCAATCACAACCCATCTCCCCCTTCGCATTTCCAATAAGTACTGTCACGAGGAAGATGTGATCAGGAATAATGAGGATTACCCATAGAAACAACATAGGAATACAAAGTGAGGCCTACCATGTAACACCTTTGAATTGTACCACTAATAGGGTCAGGCAAGGCCAGGCACTTTTACCCAACTGCGCACACCTGACTCCACTTGACTCCACTGAGGACTATAAAAGGTGTGGTCTGCACCTGTGAATGCGCGAGCTGGATATGCAGTGTAGAGCACGGGAGCAAAGCAGCAGAAGGAAGCAGTGAGGAAGACCGGGAGAACCTGGAGAAGAACAGAGTGCCGAGGCGCTGACCCGGTATGCAAAAGGGGGTGCAGCGTGGCTTGGGAGCCATGTCTCCAATGAGCAGGATTGAGGTACCTAAATGCAAGCTGCTGGCCGTGTTTAAGGAACTGCTGGTTCCCTTGGCACGTGTGCCAGTCCCAAGAGTGTCAAAGGGCCAGGTGGTGAGACCCTGACCTTGACCCAAGCAACTCGAGGAAGACACCTGGCCAGCGCCACGCTTACCAGTGAATTTCATGAGAAAAGAAAGAGAGAAACTCAGTAGCGTGCGGGTGGTTAGAGCGGAATTGAAACATTGTTGCAAGTGTCATGAAAGTAAAGAAAGTTTAAAGGAAAGCGTATTGGAAGTGTTGCAAAAGGAAAGAAGACAGAACGGAAGCAAGCTTTAATGCTCTAGAGGCACAGAGTTAAAAGGAGAAATGGACTTTAAAAGTGAAAGGCGCTAGAGGCGCGAAGACAAGAAAAGAAGGGAATTGTAAAGAGAAAGAAATACAGAGAGGGTGCGAGCTAACTGAAAACAAGGAAAGGGTGAAAGAGCCGAAAGCAAGGCAGGGTGCACGCGACACGAAAGGAAGGAAAGGGTGCAAGCAACCCCAAAGCCAGAAAGGGGTGCAAGTGACCGGAAAGCAAAAAGGGAAAGGTGCATGTTTACACAACAAAGTGAGAAGTGTGCATGAGGCACAGTAAATTGAAAATGAGTAAGAAAGAGGTATGAGTGGGCACAGTTGCACAGTAAAGCGGGAAGACAGTATGAAAGGCATGGAAAGTGTGAAAAGTGGTGCAGGAAACCCCAACACAGAAAGGTTAAGAGACTTGTGAAAGTAGAAGAAAAGGAGAGGGGTTATTCATCAGTGTGGTCGCGCTAAGGAGGAGCAAAGAGCCTGGCGTTCTCGAAAGTCTCTGATACTGCCTCTGAAAGAACTGTGATTAACGAAGGGCGGATCCTGACAAGCAGAACTTTTGTGCTACATAAAAGGGGCCTAAGCTTGGGGAAGGGAACCCTCAGAGGCCTACAGAGTTATTGGAAGCTGAATGTGTGTGTGTTGCATCAAATGGGACTAAGCTTGGGGTAGGACCCTGAGTGGCCCAATAAAGTTGAATACTTATTTTGAAAAAGAGAGGCATACGCTTGGGAAAGGGAACCCCAGAGAAGCCTACGAGGAACTGTGTTGTATTCTGTCTGAAACTTGGAAGAATTGAAGCTTGGGGAAGAAAGAACCAGAGACCATGAAAGTTGTTTGAAAATATTGCAAGAACCCTCTGGAGAAACCCTTTCTGATTGTACCAATTTTTTATGACATTGGCAGAACTACACCTGGTGGGAAAACCACCTGAAACAAGCCTTAATTTATATTTCTTTTTGGAACCACTATTTTTCTTTTACGAAGACTTCCCACCACATTGTGTCAAAGATTGAGGGCAAGCATAGGTTTAGACACAGACAGATTTTTGTTTTGGTCTTGCAGACATCGTGGGCCCTTAGAAACATCAGTTGAGGGAACAATCCCTCAAATAGGGCCAGTTAGCTATTACATCAACCATGTAACTGTATTAAATAAAGCTTTTCAAACTGTTACTTTTGAGTCTGCGTCTCTCTTGATACCATGCCTGTCGCACAAGATATTATGAGCAAATCTAACATGACTATTCCATTCCAAGAAAAGGGCATTCTGTGCTCCACACCAGGTATATAATATACAGGGATTGCAGCACTAATGCACGCATTTTGTGCGCATACCAGTCTGTGAGGCGTACCATTACAGATCAAGGATCATATGTTTTGACTGCCTGCAGAATTTATTTTTTCTAAAAGCACTACAAAGGGAAATAGTGTCAGGTACCGTCATCACCATACACTTAGAAGCAGCACTCACAAGGAAGGACATGGTACTCTTTCAAGGGAAAGATGACAAGGGAACAGAGTGGTGCACGGTTTTGTGCATTGGCCCAACACAACATTTGACAGACCTGATCGAGGAAGAACTTTTTGCAGACTATAAGGAGGAGGGGGAACTCATATTTCAGATATTAAGAGTGGGTTCACTCCCATTAATTGCACACACAACACAGTTATTAAAGCTCGTTGAGCGTGATTTAATGCAAATCGGAAAAAGGTTTCCCGTTTCAAGCTCTCATAAGCCTGGAAAAAGAGCATTGAAGCTCGAAACACGTGTTGGCTGTTTCCGATTTGCATTATATCACGCTCAATGAGCTTTAATAACTGTGTTTGTGTGCGCAATTAATGGGAGAAAACCCACTCTTAATACTCTCTTTGATGTAGCCACCTTGGCAGGGTGACTACAATGTACTCCCATCTGCAGCCCCATAACACATTCTATTCAACGGCAGGGCGCCTAACCTCAACTGTCCACCACTGCCAACCCTTCTTACCTTCATATTTCAGATATGCATACTATGCCAGGTGACCATAGAATGCAGAGAGGCCCTCCAGAAGACACAAATTATGAACATTATAGCGACACACACACAAGCAGATTTGAGCAAGTTACCAGTGAAAATATGGACCAACGGCCCCAAAGATGTATACTTGTTGAAAGGTCACAATAAATAGGGCTCCTGGTTACGACCCTGTTCTACCGAGGTAGGTCAATATTAAAAAAAGAAATGAACAGGGTCACGGAACCCAAAAACACACAATCCTGTTAAGAGTCCACACATTTTTATATATAAAGGTCATTGTTCGTGTGACAATTTTAATTTATATCACAACATGATATGTATTTTCAAAAGGAGTATCACAGGAAAGCTCAATTTATACTAGGAACAATCAACAAATGGTGCAAGTGCTTCCCCAAGGTTACTACCTTGAATAGTCATTCAAACGAAAAGTACATACCCTGGCACCATAGAAGGAACACATGAGTAATACATAATACAAAAAACAGTACACAGTGCTGTGACGCACAATGGTAAAACAGTGTGTGGGTTTGAACACTGAAACGTAAAGTCATATAGTCAACACGACTGTGTTTCGCCCTTAAAAGGCTGGCTTTGTAGACGTTCTTGGGTAGGCCTTCATCAGGACAAAGTAGTGAATGTTGGGAGTTTCCTGTGGGTTTGTGGCTAGATAGAACCACAGATAGAAGTTGCAGACCGTGTCATTTAAGTCAGCGGTTCAGGTAGAGGTCAGTTCTTAATTCAGGTCCAATCTTGATTCCGGCGCTCCAAACCAAGTTAGTCAGTCTGGGGTCATGTACTGTAGCTGGTGCGTTCAAAGAATCACACCTTGTCTCAGCACGGAAAGAATCCACCCGGCTAGCACAGGAAGAATCCACATGGCTAGCAGCCGGACTGACCTTTACCTGCACCGTTGACTTAGACAACACAGTCGGCAACACCTATCCTTGGTTCTATCCAGACACAAACCCACAGGAAACTCCCACCATTCACTACTTCGTCCTGATGAAGGCCTACCCAAGAACAGCTACAAAGCTAGCCTTTTAAGGCCGAAACACAGTCGTGTTGACTATATGACTTTGCGCTTCAGTGTTCAAACCCACACACTGTTTTACTATTGTGCGTCACAGCACCGCATACTGTTGTTTGTATTAGGTATTACTCATGTGTTCCTTGTATGGTGCCAGGATATGTACTTTTCATTTGAATGACTATCTAAGGTAGTAACCCTGAGTGAGCACTACTTGCACTATTTGTTGATTATTCTTTGTATACATTTTCGCTTTCCTGTGATACTCCTTTTGAAATTACATATCATGTTGTGATATAAATTAAAATTGTCACAAGAACAATGGCCTTTATATAAAAATATGTGTGAGCTCTTAACAGGATTCTGTGTTTTTGGGTTCCGTGACCCTGTTCATTTGTTTTTTGACTTGCTGAAAGGGGCAGAGGCAGTCTCCATAAAGCTGAAAGAGGGAGCAATATTACCCAGGGCACAACAGTACCCCCTGTCGACAGAGACAGAAAAGGGAATATTTGAAGCAATATTGGCCCTGTGGCGACAGGGCATTATTAAGACTTCAGAATCCCCAATTAACACGGCCATTTACCCTGCCAAGAAAGCAAAGGGGTGATGTGGATAATGATCCAGGATCTCTGTCCATTGAATAAGATAGTGGAGGCAGAGGTTCCGGTGGTATCGAATTCGGCCACCACTTTGTGTAACATCCTCACTGAAGCAGGCCATTTTACAGATTTAAAAACGCATTCTTTTTGATTCCATTACATCCAGATTCACAGTATCTCACTGTGTTTACCTACCACAGTACCAGGTTCCAAAACATGCATTTACCACAAGGGTATTGTGGATCCCCAAGTGTTTTCAACTGGGTGCTACAAATGGACTTGAGTTACTTACATATGCATAGGTGACTCTTTCCATCTACAGCAGTCGACAGGGCTGATCTTCCTTTCCTGCTGTCGGCCTTCATTTCCACTTAATGGGTCCTCGCACCGGTGAGTACAAGGGGATAGTGCAGCTGTGTGCACGTAAACATAGCTGCTGCATTTGCTGGAGGCTGAATGTCTCATTTTTCTTAACCACAGAGCCCGCCCTACAGCCCGACTGGCTGTTATAGATTTTTATTAACCGATTGAGGGAGCCGGTGAGGCGAAGCCAGCTCCCAGCTCCAAGACCCTGCTCTAAGGCCCCTGTCTGGCCTGTTCTTTACACTTTTGATCTACAGCAGTTGGCAGGGTTGCACTTCCTTTTGCCCTGCCGTGCCTTAATTTCCACCTGATGGTTCCTGGCGCCGGTGAATACAAGGAGGTAAGCCCACTGGTTGCCCATGCCACGCTAGTGCAATGGTGTGCACATAAAGATGTCTGCCACCTTTGCTGGAGGCAGAATGTCTCCTCTCTGACCCCCAGAGCCTGCCCTACAGCCTGTATTGGCCTGTATAGACCAATTGAGAGAGCCGGCAAGGCAAAGCCAGAGCCAGCTCGATGGCCCTGGTCTAAGGCCCCTGTCTGGCCTGTCTGGCCATGGCCCCAGTGCCGCCTAAAATGTAATGTTCGCCGTTCCATATGCTTTGGATTGTCTGCCTGCACTTCCACAGTCCCTCAGCAGCCTGTCTCCTGCTCCGGCATCTACTTACGGGTAGGCTTCTAATCACTCTCCTACCCTTGGCTTGGCAAATCTCCCTGCCTCTGAGTCCTGCACGGCTCTACCTACATGCCATATGCGCTCAGCCTCGAGCTAATCCCCTGAGCTTGCGTTCCCCTCTACCCTACTGCTGAAGTCCCTCGTATAAAAAGCTAGCCTTCAATATCCAGGCACATGCTAGCATATCCTTAAATCTCCATTGAGCTCTATATCATTGGACACGTTGATGTTGCTCGACCTCTCTTTTAAGCAACTTTAAATAAGCTACCTCACATGTGCCTTTGACTCATCCTGCCCTTGCTGTGTGCACACTGGCCTGCCCTGAACTGCATCTCACACCAGGACACAGTTGTTCGTCCCCTGTGCATTTTACGTCTTCCTTGAATCCTTTCTCCACTTATTGACTTGATTGCTGAATCTGCCTGCGTTGTCTAATGTTGACATTCTTTCATGTATCTTTCTTCGAACAACAACTGGGTGCTCAAACTCTGCTGCCCTGTCTAAATACTGGCATTGCATTTTTGTTCTGATTCAAATCTAGTGTATACTAAATTCTGTTGCTTGGTTGCACTTTGCATCCTTCCTGCCTTTAGGAACTCCAAAACCTTGGTGCATTTTATACCAGCTGCCCTTTTAAGAACTCAAAACCTTGGTGTATTTTATACCAACTGCCCTGTCTAAAATGATTGCACCTTTATTGAGACAGTTAACCTGCCTGTTCCAAATCGGCTGGCCTTATTTAAAATTGTACTTTGATTTCTAAAATTGAAAAATAATTTCTTAATGCTTTGAAATTTGCAGGCTTTACATATAAGATGCTTTATGTGGATGTATATTTGAAATTCGAATCTAGATGTTGTTCTAATTCTGCAGGATTTACTTAAAAGTTGTATGCTGTCTGCATTCCTGAATATCGAATCCTGCTTCTCAATATCCTCTACCTGTGTCAAAAGCTATGCTCGTTTAAAACCTGTTCCCCTGCCTAAATTGCTGGCATTTTACATGTATGTGTGAATTTCAAGTCTGGGTGCATTGCATTATTTGTTGCCTGTGCTGTATTGTTTTTTCCCTGCTTTCTTGGAACTACAAACCTGTTTGTATTTAAAACATGTTGCCCTGTCTAAATGCTGGCATTTGACATTTATGTTTGAATTTCAAATCTAGGTTTAAAAAAATATCTGCTGCCCATGTTCGAATCTTGATTAAAATAGCTGCTTCATCTGTGCCTGCTTGGCTGCTGGGCCACCTGGTGAGTTATTTTGTGCACTGTGTGTTTCTCTGTCTGTCTCCCATGCCTGGGCATCCTTCTGCCCCCATGGGGTTCTCCATCTCCCCCATATATTCTAACTGCTACTATATCACCTATCGTCCCTCTCTTTTGAAGCCTGGAAGGAAAATGTTTAAGAAGGGTCTCCTGGTCTCAAACCCAGGTCTGCCGATTGCTGACACCTATGTCAATGCTCTCTAATGAGATTATTTATATCGCGCTCATACACAAGTGCTTCAGAGCGCGACCAGGCAAAAAGGGAGGGGAACAAGGGGAAACAAAAAATAAGACTGCGATCTTACTAGGCCCAGTGACATCTAAGAAAGCGCAAGTGCATGGAAAAGGGAAAAGGGCGAAGTGCATGGAAGGGGGGAGTGGAAAGTGAGGAGCAGAGGAGAGAATAACAGAATGAATATTAAACAAAATAACTAAATAAATAAGGGTGATAAAACCATGGTAGTGCAGCCAGCAAGTGGCAGGTGAAAGTTGGTCAGATAAGGTATATCTGATAAGTACAGAAGAAAAGTGGGAGGGAGACTGTATGGGTACAGATACAGAACCCTAGTGCAAAGGGTGGCCTGGAGTTAGTGCAGGGGGGCGGCAGGGTGTGCAGGTACCTGGGCCAGAGGGTGGCCAGGTGCACGATGCCAGGAGCAACAGGGGAGAAGGGGGCAAAGGCAGAGGCAAAGAGGAATGTCTTAGGATGGTTTTCCTCAAGTTTCAAGGTGGCCGGGAGGCTGTTCCAAAGGAGGCACCAGCAGAGGACAGAGATCTACACCTAGCTCATTTCTTTGTAAAACGACTAACCCTGAGGGAGTTAGAAGTAGTAGAGCGAAGGGCTCGAGAGGGGAGGTATTTACGCAGGGATAGTTGAAGGTATTTTGGACCCAGGCCCCAGAAAGCCTTGTGGACAATGCAGAGAGCCTGGAGAGATACGTTCCCAGGGCTTGAGTCCAAGGATAAGTCTCAGAGTCCTGTTCTGGATTAGTTGTAAGGGGTGGAGAGTGGAGGAAGGTAGATTTAGAAAGAGGCTGTTCCAGTAATCAGTCTGGAGAGAACCAGAGCTTGGGAGACCAGGCAGACTATTACTGACATTCTTTTTGTCAATCCCTCTCCTGACCTATGGACATATGGTTTCTGTCCTCTCCCTTTTCTTTTCTTCGTCCTTTAATGGTGAACCAGATGGAAACTGATCTTGGCACGCTTGGCACATCATCCAACTGCATCATCAATGTCTTCGTGGATGGCACTATCATGTCCCAGGGTTCTAAGGCCGACCTCCTCCTTCTTGATAGGTGACTTTCTAATTCTCCTTCCACTCCTTTGTCTTCTACCCCCCCCCTTCCTCCTGACCCCCTGCAGTGGTGGTACCTCATCGCTGTATCCCTCCCCAGAAAACCTTTAAAGGTGGCAACCAGCTGCTCTTAGCTACCCTCAATTCTTGCTCTGCTCCCAAACACTCCTCTGACATCTGTCACCTCCTTGTAGACTTTGACCTCAACGTCCTCACACTCAGTGAGACGTAGTGCAATGTTAGCTCAGCTACTGCTTTTGACACTCTTCTTCCTGAGGACTACAAGATCCTTTCCAAGTCCAGGCCTAACTAGCCTAGAGGCAGATTGGTCCTTGTCTTCCTTGAATGGATCCCTACCTCTGTCATACCCATTCAATCCTAGTCCTCCCTTTAATGTCTTGTCTGCAAGCTTTGCATCTCATCTACCCTGTCAATCACTCTCGCTACCATCTACAGGACCCCTTGACCAGTCTCCCTCTTCCTATTATGGTGGGTGCCAATCTCACCTCTTCTCTCCTGACTTCTACCTCTAAGCTTCTCCTCCTCGGAGACTTCAATATTCATCTTGACTCTCCTGATGCGGTCTTACCCTTCCACAACCTCTGTGACTCTTTCTCCCTCACCATTCATCCCTCTGGTCTGACTCACTCAGCCGGGCACACTCTGGATGCACTCATCTCAGCTGATCTCTCTCTCTCTCTCTCTACCCCTCTCAGTACACCTCTCTCTTGGTCTGATCATTCTCTCCTCTCCTCTTATCTGCAGCCCCTCGGCTCCCCGGCTATGCCTCTGCCCACACTGCCAGCCTCCTTCCCCATCATCCGACTGCTGGAGTGAGTGACAGCAGCCCATTTTGATGCCTCTTTTATTCCCCCCTCCACCCATGCTATTGACTTACACTCTGACTCAGTCCTTGCTAACCTTCACCGCTTCATCTCCAACACGCTTGACATCCTTGCCCCTGCCATGAGGATTTGCATGAAGCCTGCCTCCAAGTGCAAAAGTTGGTCTGAGGGGGGATAGCTCAGGGGTAACGCGTTTGTCTTGGAAGCAAGATAATGCAGCGCAATACATGTTTGAATCCTGATCCTGTGCTAGAAACCATTCACTGGTATTAAGCACGTTATAAAAAAACAAGTGTAATTATAATAACAATGATCATTATAACTGCAACCTAGCCTTGCTGAAAAGCAAGTGCAGGGTTGTAGAACAGAAGTGGATGGCTTCTCACATATCCTCTGACAAACTAGCCTGTCACCTGCGCCAAAGGCATTGCAGACTCTCCATCCTGCCCAAGAAGAAGGCCCATTCTCAAGCCTGCATCTCTGGGGCCACCAACAATACGACAGAACTTTTCAAAATCTGCAACTTCACATTCCTACTGCAATCTCTACTTCTCCTCTTCCTTCCCAAGCCCTCTGCATGGCTGTGGCCTCCCACTTCCCAACCAAAACTCAGGACATCCCGTCCTTATTCTCTTCTACTACCCTCCCTCCTCCAACTGCACTTAGACCTCCCTTGGCCCCTCTCTCTCGATCGCACCTACTCTCCTCCTTCGTCACCAAGATTGTTTGCTCTATAAATGTCTCCTCCATACAGGTGCTTCCATGTTCCTCTAGAACTAGCAAGGACAATATTGCCGCCTTCGCTCCCTCTTTGGCTAAGTTCTGCAATCACTCTTTTGCCTCTGGCTCCTTCCTATTACCTCTCAAGCACTCCCTTGTGCACCTCCTCCCAGAAAAGCCATTTGTGGACCCTTCCTGCTTGGCTAACTGCCACTCTATCTCCACTACCCCCTTTTGGCCAACATTTTGGAGAAGTTGGTCATCTCCTAATTAATCCATCACACTGATTCTGTTAGCTGCCCCCACGACCACTGATCTTGCTTCAGAGCAGCCAGAAGCACGGAAACTGCTCTCCTGAACACCTGTGAAAGCTTGCTCTCAAACCTCGACTCCAATTTTCTCCAATTCTCCTTCTGTCTCATCCTCCTTGATCGGTCCTATGCCTTCGACACAGTCAATCATGCCACCCTCTTTTTTTTCTTTTTTCTTAGGTTTTTATTGGTAAAATACCATTTACCTATATCACTTATCTGAAATACATAGGTATAGATTAGGAATGACATTATAAAAGGTAACAAAATAAATTAGATACATTTCATATTACATTTAAAGACTTCACAATGCATGCAATATTCTTAAAACCTTATATGCATTTTAAATAAAATATTATATAAAAGTCAAGACATTATAAAATAGATGATTCGTGCTGAAGGAAATTATTATAGGACAGATAAAAAGTTGTAATAAGTCTTCAATTTTTAAAAACTGTTTAAGATAATATGCCATGTATAATAATTAACACATAGCATTTTCTCCAGAAAAGATTTGCAACCGAAATTGATCACTCTTGATGAAGCTAATAACTGATGCAAAGTCTTTATTTCCTTTCTCATAGTAAGGTTCCAATTTCAAACATGATGTAAGAAAATTATGACTAGATTTGAAATGAGAATTACAGATACGACAAATTATGAGGACATGTGGGACCTTTAGCTTAGCCCCTACGCTCATATGTTGGTAACTGATCAAAGCGTAATCTCATTATGAATCGTTGTACTTTTGAGTTACTAATCTAAGAAATATAATTAAACAGTATTCTGATGGTAA